>NC_138892.1:73299966-74011831 GCF_965194825.1 Balaenoptera physalus
TCTACTTGCTCTTTGTGCCTTATGTGACCAGTCCCTTGCCTTCCTCTTTGACATAATCTATACCACTCTTCCCTTAGTGCATTGGTCTTTCTCTTCCAAAATTAGGACACTTGCTCTCCCTGTTTCTTCTCTGTAGAATGTTACTCACTTTTATCTTCACATAGCTGGTTTTTCTTGTTATTCAGGTTTCAGAGAGAACTTCCTATGTGGCATAAATATCAGTAGTGCACACCTCTCTTTGCTAGATACTTGGAATATTATACTTCCAGACTCTACTGGAACAGCTTAAGGACATTTGACCAGTTCTGGTCAGCAGACCATAAGCAAAGGTAAAATGTGTCATTTCTAGGTTGAGTCCGTGAGAAGTGTTCTAATCTCTCTTCTCAGGATTCTAATCTCCCTTCTTCCCTTTCTGTCACAATTGAAGAGTCTCATGTTGAGATGGCAAAGCACAAGATTAAAGTAGCTTTGGTTACTAAGGCAATACATGAAGGATTGCTGTCCTGGAGAGTTTATAAAACCCAGGGTGGACTTTGGATGAGTGAGAAATAAACTTGTGTTGCTATAATACACTACAATTTTGGAGTTAATTTGTTATTATAGTATCCTCTTCTGTGCTGACTGACACACTAAGAAAAGTTTTAAGTAGTTGCTTCATCATGTTCTCATTCTCTGTACTAACAATCTGTTTCACTTTCCACATAACTCCTAATAATATTCACTTATATCTTGTTATAGTCCCACTTATCTAGAATGTAAACTCTGTATAAGGAATCTTATCTGCTTATGAATCATTGTATTTCCAGGGATTAGAATAGCAGCTATTCAGTAAATATCTATAGAAGGAATCAGTATGGTGTCTATTACATAGCACTCTCTGGTATACCAGATTGGATTACAAGCTGTGCATGACAAGAAGCAAAATAGAACAGGTGAATTCTCACCCAAATATATTGTGGGAAATTTATAGGAATTAAATGATATTTTTTGATACTTCATAATTATAGAAGTGTGTAAAGACAACAAGTAAAATGCTCATTTTGTTATTAGAACCAAGTGGACACATAGGCACAGTGCAAAACTCTTCAGCCTTGGAGAGAGTAGAGAGATGCTAGGAATCTGGCAGAGTTTCAGAGGGACAAGAAAAGGAAAGCAGAGAAAATAAATATGCTAGCAGTATTTCCCTGATACTCACTTACTTCTTTTCTTTTCTGAGACAGCCATACCCTAATTGACCATACACTTGGTATTAAGTCCACTGAATTAACTCAAAATGAAGAGAATAGAGAAGACAGGAAAACATTGCCTCCTTAACTGACCTCTATTTCCATCCATAGAGAAGGAACTATTTCACATATGCCACCAGGACAAGTCTGGCTAACAGTGTAAAGCAGCTTACATCTCATTCTCATTGTTCCTAAAGCATGTAGCTTTCTCATGAGCCTCATAAGAAATAGTGGCTAATGCTTTGTGAAGATTCTGGCCTCATTAAGAGCTCAATCTCTAATATAGATGAATATGATTCTAACCTGCATGGAAAGACCAGTCCATTCATGACTGAAACCCTCATAGCAAGCTCATTTTCTTTGTCACAAGACTCCTGAGCTCATGTGAATCAAGGAGCATGGGTGGACAACTCTTTCAATGTCCATGAATAATCTGTAGCAACAAAGAAATTTCCTGAGCATTCTCTGACAGGAGAGCTATTGCCTAGGGCAATAAATATACTCTTGGAGGGGGAGGTTCAGTGTTGCCTAAGTCACATACTAAGTAATGAAATTACCTAACTGAGCCAAAATGTATTTGGAGATCAAGGCAGACAACAAGCAGAAGAGGAAAAATTGGTTAGTAAAGAGCAGAATCCAAAACCCAGAGAGACACAGACAGATAGATAGAGAAAGAAAGGGTGGGGATGGGAGGTACTAAAGTAGCAAGGTGAATCCTCTAATTGAGATGGTGCTAAGTGCAAGTTACCATGAAAGAAATCCAGTGCTAGGAAAATAAAGCATGTTTTCTCAAAATTGGAAAAGAAGGTGGGTCCATTTCAGGAACAAGGTGAAAGTTCAGCTGTCAGAGTCTAATTCAGCACGAGACTCACAACAAAGGTGTAGAAAATTGAACGGGAGCTGCTTAATCATTGGTGCCTGGTAGAACTTACCCTAAAGACTGTGCAAGTCTGGTGCTAAAGGTAGACATCAAGTAGCTCCAGCCCTGAGGAAAGTAGATAGAGGTTAGGAACATGGCAGAGTCTTAGAGAGACAAAAAAAGGAAAGCACGGAATGCAATAAGAATGGCAACAAAGCTCTTTCCATGTGACTAGGGTTTTCACAGGAAACCCCAAATATCAAGTATATCATTTGATTCTTACAACCACACTATGATTTAGGCAGTGTCTCTATGTCACAACTAAGTGGAAAGGAATGTCTCTCCATTCCTTTTTCCCATACAGTAACAAATTTGGCATTTCTTTACCCTCAAGTTTGGATTTCTACAGATAAGTAAAAGTGAAATTGGCTTTTGATAATTCTGGAAAAATGTCAGATGTCCACATAGTTTTAGCTGGATTAGTTACCAACCAGCTTAACAATAGGATTAAAATGAACAAAAATTATTTCCAAACAAATTTTGAAAATATAATCATAGAATATTGTCTATGGAACACAATAAAATTATTACAAGTGTAGCTGAAAATTTTTATTTTCTTATAATCTACTTTGTAGAATAATGGCAAGTGCCACATTTAGAGCACAGTAGAACATTTTGTTGCCCTGTATTTCTTTATCATCTCAACCCCCAAAGCTTGAAATATTTCTTTACGACAAAACTCAGTTATGATAATGCCTCTATCTAATTTAGATATCCTTTCAAATTACTATTATGAAATAGTTATTTCCTATATACTTAGGAAAGTTATTTTCATCTCTGTTTTCTCAACTTCTAAGTTGAAATAAAGTAAGCAGTGTGGAAGTCACTTTATAAAACTGCCATAAGATTGACCTGCAGTGTTGAGGAAAGGTAGAATAATAACACTGATTGAAAAACAGATGTTTATACATTATACATATTTCTCATCCCATCCTCAAACAAACCTATGAAGCACATATTTTTATTAGTTCTATTTTACAAGTGAGAAAACTGGGGCTTAAAGCAAGGTTAAATAAGCTATAGAATGACTATAATAAAAAAAGACAGACAATAACAAGTGCTGACAATCATGTAAAGAAACATTGCTGGTGGGAATGTAGAATGGTGGCTGTGGGTTTTCAAAATCTTTCTGGTCTCATGTCTTAAACAATAGTCTGGTCATACTGCAGTAACTTCGCGTGTAGTATGCAAAGATTGCATGCTACTTTCTAGGTAGCTCTTACCCCATAAATTGACACGACTCCCTCCTTTCATTCACATCTCTCCTCGAATATCATCTTAACAGAGAGGTCTTTCCCAAACATCTTGTCTAAAAGATATGCTCTCTAAACTTTCACCCTGCTTTATTTTTTAATAGCACTTATCACCACCTGACATATTTATTTGTTTATTGCCGTCTTCATGGACTACTCCTAAACAAGTGGAACTACATCAAACTAAAAATCTTGTGCACAGCAAGGAAACAATACCTAAAATATATAAGGGAAATACATACCTCAATAGCAAATAATAATAATAATAACCCAATTGAAAATAGGATAGGGACCTTAAAAGACAATTCTTAAAAGAAGACATACAAATGGCAACAGGAATATGAAAAGGTGCTCAACGTCACTAATCATCAGGGAAATGCAGGTCAAAACCACAATGAGCTATCACCTCACACCTGTTAAGATGAATATTATTAAAAATAAAATATAAGGGTTGGTAAGATTGTGGAGAAACAGGAACCCTGGTACATTGTTTGTAGGAATGTAACTTGGTATATTCTTTATGGAAAAAATATGGAGGTTCCTTACAAACTTAATAATATAGCTATCATATGATTCAGTAACCTCATTTCTAGGTATTTAACCAAAGGAATATAAATCAAGATCTTGAAGAGATACCTGCCCTCCCATGTTCATTGCAGCATTATTCACTTTAGCCAAGATATGGAAACAACCTAAATATTCATCAATGGATGAACGGATTAAAAAATGTGATATATAAACACAATGGGATATTATTCAGCCTTAAAAAAGAAGGAAATCCTGCCATTTGTGACAACACGGGTGAACCTGGAGGACATTATGCTAAGGGAAATAAACCAGACACAGAAAGACAAATACTTTATAATCTTGCTTTTATGTGGAATCTAAAATAGTCAAACCCATAGAAACAAAGAGTAGAACATTAGTTGCTAGGACCTGAAAGGAGGGGAAAATGGGAAGGTGATGGTCAAATGGTACCAATTTACAGCTGTGCAAGATAAATAAGTTCTGAAGATCTACTATACAACATTGTACTTCTAGCTAACAATAATGTATTGCAAACTTAAAATTTACTGAGAAGGTAGTTCTTATGTTAAGTGCTCTTACCACACATACACACAAATGATGATAATAAAGGGGGCAGGAGGAAATGTTTGGAGGTGATGGATATATTTATTTCCTTGATGGTGGTGACGGTTTCATAAGCGTACGCTTTTCTCCAAATTCATCAAGTTGTATACATTAAATATGCACATCTTTTTTTTTTTTCAGCTTTATTTGGATATAATTGACTGGCCCGCAAAGATTCTGCTGAAGTCTGTTCATAATCTTATGGGGGTTCCCTTGTACATAAAAAGTTGCTTTTCTTTTGCTGCTTTTAAGATTCTCTTTTTTGTCTTTAACTTTAACAATTTAATTAGAATGTCTGGGTGGAGCCTCTTTTGTTCATCTTTTTTGGAAATTTCTGAGCTTCCTGGATCTGGATGTCTGTTTCTTCTCACATGTTTAAGATAGTTTTCAGCCATTATTTCTTTAAATAAACTGCCCCTTTCTTTCTCTCTCTTCTCCTTCTAGGACCCCTAAAATGTGTGTGTGTGTGTGTGTGTGTGTGTGTGTATATATATATATATATATATATATATATATATATATATATATATATATATATTTATCCTCTTGCTGTTATCCCATTAGTTCCTTAAGCACTCTTCACTCTTTTTTCACCCTTTATTTTCTTTTTGCTTCTCTCATTGAATGAATTCCACTGCCCTGTCCTTGAGTTCGCTGATCTTCTCCTTCACTTGATCTAGTCTGCTGTTGAACCCTTCTATTGAAATTTTTAGTTCAATTACTGTATTCTTCAGCTTTGTGACTTCTGTTTGATACCTTCTCATATTTTCTATCTCTTTGTTGAAATTCTCAATTTGTTCATATATTGTTCTTCTGACCTCTATGAGCATCTTTATGACCATTATTTTGAATTCCCTATCAGTTAAATCACATATCTCCATTTCATTAAGATTTATTTCTAGAAATTTTCTTGTCCTTTTGTTTGGAACATATTCCTATTTCTTCATTTTCCTTGATTTTTGTGTTAGTTTTTGCACATTAGATAAAATAGCCATCTTTCACAGTTTTGACAGAGTAGTCTTTTGGAGGAGATTGGACTTACCAATCAGCTGAGCCCAACTCCTGTCCAGGCTGATTTCTTTGGTCTTAGTATCTCCCAATAGTTTAAGGTGTGCCAAGACCTGTCCGTGTCCCAACAGGTAGGATTGCAGTCAGCACCTAGATGCAGGCTGATTAGAAACCAGACTCTCTGGAAGTAACTGGGAAAGTATGTAGTTAAGCCCTTTCCAGGGAGAAACTGAGAGATGGGTGGTTTTGCCTGCTTCTTCTATGCTGATCCCAGGTATATAGCTGTCGGGAGCCGGTGGGGGATGGGGGGTCGCTCCCACACCTTTTTAGAACTGTTTCTTCATTTGCTATAGTCCTGTGGGACTCATGAATGTAAACCCTATTGGCTTTCAGAGCCAACTGATCTGGAAACCTGTCCCTCGAGTGGCAGCCACAGATGCTGGGGTGCCAGATGTGTGTACTAGCTCCTTCTAGAGAGATACTAGAAACTTGGCCTTATTGTTGGAGACAGCCAGAAGGAGAATGCAGAGAAAGTGTCTGCCAGCTTCTCTGGTCTCCAGGGAGGTCACAGCCAGGTCCTAGACACATGCTAAATTTAGAAGCCAGACTCTCAGACCGCAGTTTATACAGTATGCAGTTAGACCCCTTTCAGGGAAAGCCTGGGAGATGGGCTGCTTCCTCTGCACTGAGTCTTGAGGGAATAACCATGGTGACTGCTAGTGTGCCCATCACTGCTTCTTTGTTTGCTATAGACTGTGGGTCTTGTGGATGCACACCCCATTTGCTTTCAGAGTTCAGTGTTTTGGGGGCTCAGCCTCAGGTCAGAGTCTTGAAAGTTGGGCACCACATGTGTGGTCCAAACCCTCTGCTCCTCAAGGAGAACCTGGGAGTTGGGGGTTCCCCCCAGATTGTATGGCTCTGTACTGAGTAGGGTCTATGACAAGAGTGTATCTCAGCCTTTCCTATTCATTTCACTGTGAATATTTTCTTGTTTATCCAATGTGTAGGAATCACTCAGCTAGTTTTTGAATTTCTTTCAAAAGGAATTGCTCCCTGTGTAGCTGTGCGTTTGGTACATCCAAGTGGAGAAGGGAAGTTAGGAGCCTCCTATATCACCATCTTACTCAATTCCATGTACAGCTTTTTACTTGACAATCATCTCTCAATAAAGTGATATTTTTCTAAAGTATATGTAGGACTATGAAGTATATAAAGGCAGATGAGGAAAGGAGTGTGACCGGTATATGTGGGATGAATTACAGGTGGGAGAGAAATATTAGAATAGTCAGGAATATTGATTGAGTTTTAAAGGTGTTCTGACAAAATTATAATTCTAGATTTTGAGTATTAATGATCAACTTTCTTTCCTCTCATTAATTTTATGGTAGGACCATCTGTCTTTTAAAGCCATTAAAAGTATCTTGTTGGCATATAGGAAACTTTTTTATTATATAAGGGAAAGACTGGGGGAGAAAATGAGAGATAGAGGCAGTGGTGGAGGACTCATATGTTTAGCTCATTTCAAGGCCACCATCAAAAATGAGAGACATAGGTAGACTCATTTCTGCATTCTTCCCCTATTCAATTCTCAAGCTTGAATGTTACAATTGATCCGCCCTAGAGAATGATGCTAAATTTCCATAAGTAATGCAGAATCAGTTCCCTAGGATCAGACTCTGAGATGGATATTAACAAAGAGTAGGTTTATTAGGGAATGCTCTTGGAATCCAAAACTGTGGAAGAGAAGGAAGGAATCAAGACTGGACAGAGGGAGAAGTCAAGCCATTATGTGTCTTCAATGGAAGGCTCAGTCAACCTTTCAGGGCATTCTTAAGATGCAAGTTGTGATGAGAGGGCCAAACCTTTCTACTGCCCCTCATCAGTCACTGGATGCTCCTCTTTTCTCCAGAAAGGGGATAGGACGTTGAGAGTTGTGGCTTTCTTTAGCTGAGGCAATCCCTGAAGGAGGCAGACAGCTGAAAGCAATCTTCTGGCAGCACTCTCAAAAGCTGGGAAAATAAATCCTTCATTTTTGAAGGGGAATCTGAGCAGTGCCTCACAGTATCCCTCACAATAAGCTTAGTTTGGTGATGACTGAATTGCAGCTGCTCTTCTAGATGTTTCTGTAACCAAATGAAACAATATGGGCTCCAGAACTTTGTTTCCAAATATTGGTTTGGAATCAATATAAATATTGATTCCAATTTAGTACCTGCTTTCTAATCTACTGAATTGGAATCTCTTGGATGAAGTTTATAAATCTATATTTTTGCAAAGATCCCCAATGCTTATGTTATAGACAATCCATAGGCCTTCATTTTAGAATCACTTGTTGTGGCTCCATAGGCAGTTGTGGCTCCATAGGCAGTTGTGGCTCTGTAATTCTGGCAAATAGTATATTAGTAGAAGTATGTGTACAACTCTGGGTCTTGCCTTTAAAAGGAAGGCACATACATTCCCCTTCTTCCATTCCCCTTTTTTGCTGATTTGAATGAGGCTGAAATGCTAGGGCCTGTAGGGAACCATCATGAGCTACAGATGGAAAATGAAAGATGCATGTTGAGAATGTCAGAGAAACAATATAGGAGATACTAGGTGAGTCATACCTGTTCCAGATCACATACCCAGTCTTGTGCATGAGAGAGAAACTTCTATTTTTTTGCGTCACTTATTTTGGGTTTTCTGTAATCAGTTGAATTCCTAATAATACAGAGATAGTAGGCCATCACTTCCAAAGTGAAGGACATGCTGTTGTAAATTGTTCCCCTGTACTAGGAGATAGACCCATTAGATTTTGGAAATATAAAACCTATATGGATGCCTTTCTTAAGTCCTTTTACTGGATGACCTAAGAGCTTCTAACTCTAGAGGGACTTTGACCAAACAAACAGCTGTTTGCGTTATCAAGTTTTTGGTGAAAACTGCCTTGATTTTAACTATTACAACTTGTGCTGATTTAATGGTTCTAGAAGAATCTTTAGCAGAAGAACAAAACTTCGGGAAGCCAATGACAGGTTTTAATATAATCATAGCAATTGCTTTGGGAGCAAGACCACATCAGTATCTGGAGCACCTATGCTATTTTCAACAAATACAAGCTTTTTACTGGTATCTAGCAATAACAGGTAACCGTGACCAAAGCACCTCATCCTGGACTGGACATTTTCTTGTCTATATAGCCATGAAGTTAGGCATTCCCAGCAGCAGTCAGAATTCATATATACAAGATGGGTGCCCCATGGCCCATTCAGATCTCAAAGGCAAAAGTCAGATCCATGAGATGGTTTCTTAGTGCCTACAATATGATACCACTTATCTGGCTGTCACCTTTGTCTGAATTTATGCCTATTGCTTGGACGGGAGGACTAGCTTATGACTAGTTGGCACAAGATGAAAACACTCAAGGCTGGATTACCAAATGACCCCAGTATCAGTGAAAAGTAAGCTCTGTGTGGTATTATAGTCTATCTCAAGCAACGCCATGGATGACAACTGGAAAGGATATTTCTCATTGGCTATTGTGCTTAGTAGAAGGTTGGCTCAAAGTCAGGTTTTACACTGATTTCAGGGAAGTAGCAGATAATTGATAGAAATAACCAAGGACTTAAAAGAAGCAAAATTGGAGGATGACACAAAGAAGATTAAGAAAAATCATTTGGGTCACCAGAATAGATCCAAGTCTGAACATAAGTAAGCATATATTTACCAGAGATTCCTTACCAGGATTTTCATGCAAGAATCAGATAACAAACAGTATGTGTTAACTATGGTTATCACAGTTTATGGTTGTCAGTAAGTCTTCTTTCTCATCTTGGCCAGTAGTTGCTAAATGAGTGTTGGTTTGTAAATTGGCCCCTGTACACAGAGGGCAAGGAAAGACTGAAGAGGCAGACCACTGCAGATTGGTAGGTGGCAGGTTTTAATTATCAAAGGAACTTACTTACAAGGCTTGTCTTGGGCACCACAAGATAAGTGGATCTCTGCATCCACCTGCCAGAATCTTAAAAGATTATATAGAGGCCTTAATTGAATTCAGTCACATATACCATTCGGATGGTCTCAATAACACTACACTATCTCAAGGCTATGTCCTTGGGGTAGCTGCTAGTGAGGGGAAGGTAAGTAGAACACACATTCAAAGGACAGGGAAGGGGGTAAGGAGCCTCCAACTGCCTCAGCACATACTCAGATCAACTGGCCATCATGTACTCTTGATGACCTCCTTCAACAATGATGTTCATGAATAAGGTAGCAATTGTGGCAGGGAAGAGGTGATATATGGGCTCAAGAACCTAAGTTTCTGCCACTAAAGGCAGTATGAGTACCACAGTGTCAACAATAAAGTGATCTTCCTTTTTGGCCTCATCATGGAGTGCCAGTCAGCCACCTGGTAACAGTTGACAACTTTGATCCTTTTCAGTTGGGAAGAGATCAGTACTCCTTTTCTTTGATATAACCAATTGTTGATTTGAATTTTCTTTTTGTGTTTAATATGCCTCGGGAAGTACTGCTATCCATAGCTTATTGAATATTTTATTCACTACCATGAAATGATGCACAGCACTCCTTTCAACTGAAAAAAATTTGTTTCAAAATGAAAAAAGGAAAGGCAATAGGTGCACACAGCATCAATGAAATTTGCCTATTATTCATAGATGGTAAACCTTAAAGACTGGCCTATTGAGAACTCCTAACACCAGCCGAGGGATACTAACTTGTGAGGTTGATATGCTGATTGCACTATGTGACATATTAGATGAACCAGAAATCAAGATTTACATTATCTCCCATTTGTTCAAAGTCCCTGCTAGCCATTTTGGGTCTTTTGTGACTCTAGAACAGCCTTTCTAAGCAGATAATCTGTCTCTGTCATTATATTGTCTGGGATGATCAATTCTGACTACCAAAGGAGAATAGAGTTACTGTCATGCAGTAAAGGCTGAGATGTAGGTGTATAGTTGATTCGGTGTTTATCATTCCCTGAGGTAAAATGTATTGAAAAACTCTTACAAATTCATCCATTTGGATTTTTAAAGGCTCAAATTTGCAATATTTTGCCAACTGACCAACTCAGATATAGACTGAGAGGAAGAAAAACCTGGAACCAGTGATAAGACATGGAGGAAAGCCAAAGGCCTTGGGACCAAATTTAAAAGTACTTGTAATATCCACCTGTATTTAGTTATTATTCACCTTTTGTTGGCAGTTACCAAGATCCTAGTTACCAAGAAACCAAGTTTCTTCACCCACCACTGGACATACAGTGTTTGATGATAGTTAAATGTACCAATAGTCCAAGTCATATAAAAAGGTGAGTAGTACAGAAGTGGATTATGATAAATTGGGTTTGGGAAGGGAATAAGAGTGCTAGTAACTGCATGTTTTGCATATGTAAACAATGTTGTGCAAGACACATTCGGAAATATACCTATAGGAAGAAGGGTATGAGTGTGAGGTAGCAAAGTGTAGAATGTACTGAAGATGACAGTCATGATATTATTGAACCTCAACTTCTTCTAGCTAACTACCTCAATGATATGCAAAATACAAGTAGAGGAGTGGGTTGAGGGAGTGACATTAATTTAGTTTTGGTCTTGCTTAATTTGTGGTACCTACAGAATGTCCAGTTAGAGATGTAAATTCAGAGTTCTATCAATGTAATTCTATCAGTGTAATTCAAGAAGAGTTTGGGGCTGGAGATATAGATTGGAGATCCTCCATGTATAAACACATCTGCCTATGTTAGTGAAATTGTCCAAGGAGCCTCAGTAAAATGAGAAGAGGAACAGGATACAACTTTGGAGAACTGAGATTTAAAAGACTGGCAAAAGTGAAGGTGTCCACAGAATGTAGGAGTACTAATTTAAAATGATGTCACAGAAACAGCAAGAAAAATGTTTCAAGAAAGGAAGAGTGAAAATGATATCAGACCCTACAGAAAAATATCATAAGAAGGCCATGGGTGTCCTCAGCAGAGGGAGTTGTCATAGAATGAAAGGGGTAATGAACAAAATTTACATTTTCATAAGTTTGGCTGTGAAGGGAAGGAACAAAACAGGAAAATGGCCTCATCCAGATGAAGACTAGAAAGCGAGTACACTAGAGAGCCATGGTATGACTCAGTTTCTCCTTGACTTCTAGAATTCTCATTGCTACCAAATAAATACATATGTTCACTAATTGCTTGCAAAGTTGTATTTATTTTTCAGATTCAGTCAACAAAAGAACAAAAAGACTCATAATGGCAACTCACATTTTGAGTGACATACAAATGTTTAGTTATTCTCATTATTTAAGTCATTATTTTTGTTCACTTACAAAATAAATACCTGGTCTGTTACAACTGGAAAGGTAATGCTATTTACTATTAACTGACTGTTGAGGTCGTAGATTGTTGGCACATGTCTAAGCAGGAACACTTCGTGATGTGCCTGTATCTGTAAGGTATTGTACCGCCATCAGGACAGTCAAGAACAATTTTTCTGAACTCATAGTTTTCTTCTTGGCAGCAAAGGCATGAATTTTTCAACTGAAAGTTATCATAATCATACCTTAAAAAAAGAAAATTAGGTAATAAATATTTTCAGAATGTCTTCTGAAATAAATTGACATCAATGTTCAAATTCTAATTGTCTAAGTGATTTAGCAAGTCTTCTAACAAATTTATTCTTTCCCTACACCTTGCATTTCCCCCTTTACTGTAAACTTCTGGTGTGGATTCATTACAATTGGTATGTAAGACCAAAAAAAAAAACAAAAGAAAATGAAAAAAGTCCAAAATGGAGAGATTTACCATTTCATAATTAGAGCATTATGGTGCAAAAAATATAAACAAAACATTTTTTAAATATACAACTTAATACCAAATTATTATTCTCCATATATTAATCTACATGTAAAAGTGTACAAAAGGAAAAATATGTAATATATGTTATGTCTAAAATGTAAGCAACTTTTAAAAAAATCACCTTTAAGCAAGAGTATTTGTTAAGTAATCTCTGTAATCACTATATGAAAATAAATACATTTGTCATAAATGTATTATGTTTGACTTATTTAGAAACTACTTCAAAATAATTAATTACTATTTTAAATGTTTATTTTGATTTGCAGGTATTAATATTTTCATTTTAACCAGGTCCTGATCATTAGCTCTCATGTAAACATTTGTCCATGTAATGTTTTAAACGCTTAATTTTCTCCACAGTGTTCCAAAATTAATGCACAGTATACATTCAAGGAAAAACTTACCTGAGAGTCTTTTTGCATTCCCCTATGCATCTTGCCATCTCAAATTTTTTCTTGCAACCATTGTAGTTAACAGTCACATTCACGGGTGAAGATCTGCAATTAGTTTTACCTAGGATAACAGAGTCAAAAATGAGGTTCAACATTAACAATTGCTAAGTCTCAGTTTTCTTAACCATGAAATAGAGAATAATAACAACAAATACTTCACAATGTTATTGAAAGGGATTAACTGTCTCAACACCCAGAACAAGGTACCTGGTTAATACTCAATAAATGTTATTATTATTCTATTATTACTATCATAGGAGAAGAAGAAATAAAAGAAGGAGGAGGAAGGGAAGCAGGTAGAAGGAGGAAGGAAGAAAGAGGAGGGAAGGAAGAAAAGGCAGAGAGATGGTTTTTTCTGATATCCATTTTCTCATTGCTGATCATCCTTATGATCTAATACAACAATTTACAACATAACCTACTGATGTTAGGAGAGCAAACTAATTTTTTTCCATGAAAATTAAATGTTCTCCCTTGTAAACATCACTGGTTTTTACTGGGAAGAATGCTGCAACCAACATGCGTGAGAAAATATAATACTTTGTATTAATTGTTAGTTTATGCATATGGGTTAGATTACCTATTGTGTTAAAAACACAGGAGACTTTCTATTAATGATCTGCCATTTTGTTTTAAAGAAACACTAAATTTTTGTCAACAGTTTACATTTCCTCCGTATGTGGAACTTGATTTTACTTACATGTATAGCAACAGTTATTTGAATCATAGACTCTGCCTTCCTATAGGGGTAAGAGAAAAAGAAACAGACTGAAAAACCTCTGTATTTTTCTATAAATAATATAACATTTGTTAACTTATTGAAATAGCATCACAAAGCGGGAAATGGAACAGATAGACACGTTGATCTCAGATCCAGTCAGCACAGACGGGAGAGTATAGCAATAAAAATGAGACTATTGACACCAAATTTTTTCAACAGTAGTTAGAAAGGGAAAAACAATGTTTAAATTAAATTCTTCTTTAAAATAAAATACCAAAAAATAAAAAATTACTCCTCCCTATTTGAATTGAAAAAAAATACTTTAATAATAACATTACTACTTGACACTAAGTTTCTCACGGGCAGGATTTTCACCTTATAAATTATCATACCCTCAAACTTATCAATGTCTCAAAGTAAAAACTCAGTAAATGTTGAAAGCCAACACTGGAGTTCTAAAATAAAACTTTAAACTATATTATCAATTATAGCTTCAGAAAGAAAAAAATAGTTAAATTTAAATCTTCCTTAGTAATTTAAACTTAAGCATTCATTAATACAAAACCCTCACCATATTTTCGGGGGATAAAAATTGTGGCACAAAGAGAGATCTGAACAGTACACATTTATGTGATTATGTTAAAAAATATGTTCTTTTACAGAAAATGATTAAGCTGAATCCATGAACCTTGAAAAAAATAGTTTTTTGTTTCTTTAAAAAACAGTAACATGCTTTCTACAGTAACTTACTTCTAGACTAGCACTAGATTAAGTTTTATAGAACCTGCAAATATATATTTGATATGAAAAATATACTTGGCAATAAAAGGTGTATGACATAACTGGAATGGAATCTACAAGAGATGTATAACTATTGTCCAGGCACAAACTTTTCCAAATAAGGAAGAAGACAGGTTGCGTTTATATTTAACATGAGAAGTGAACTTTGTTGATCACTGCTTAAGAAGATGACTTACTTCTGCACACCAAGTCTGCTTTGGGCAGTCTTGTACCACCGCAACGAAACCTGTGCTGTGGCAGAAGTAGGAGACACATGGGTTGCTGGGGTCACCAAATGAAGCACCAACCTGGGAGGGAGGGAGGGGGAAAGAACAAATGAGTATTCATCTTGATTTCTTTTTCAGGTTGACAATAAAATCTGTAATTCTTTTTTCAACTTTATAATGTTTAGTGAATTTCCAGAGGCACTTTCAGCTATTAGATGAATATTTAAGAAAAGGTGGATTAAAGTCTTCTACTTCCATGAATAAATCAAATGTCTTCACTGAGAGCACAGAATGTGTCAAGAGTCTCAGTCCTCAAATTAAGATTCATCTATAGTAGCTCTATTATATTTTTCAAGGATTTTAAAGAAAAGTCCCACAAGATATCTTCTATCTTTCTATATGTTCCTGTGCTTTTAAAGCTCTCTAGATTGCTTTATAATTACTTTATGTTTAAAATTCAAACATCAGTTTGGGAAATTCCATTTATATCAGGCCCTCAAACCACAATTGAACTTTCTGGTAAACTGAAATTTTATTATTTCAACTATTTTGCATATAAATTATTAGAGGTAAAACTTTTCTTTGTTCTTTAAACATCGTCGCATTTTACATTTCAAAACTGTCATAGGTTCTCAAGTCAGATAACCTTTGGAAACTAAAATTTAAGAAGCCCAGGTAGAAATGTGAGTGTAATAAATGAGTTATATCAAATTAAATTATTATTTAATTATAGGCTCTGTTTTATGTATTTCCTAACATACCACATATTTTATTTTATTTTTAGATTGTTGTAATATTTAGTATCACCAGTTCAAATTTATTAATATCAGTTTGAGAATCATCTGGTTTTTATGGCTTTGTGATACTTTTCCTAGAAAGTTAAATTACTTTCCAATATGTCAAATCAGTTGTCAAATCCAGCCCTGAATATACTGTGTTGCTATATCCCTATAGTAGAGCTCTAGTCTTTTGGGTTTTCTTATTTGATCTCTGACAGTTCGGCCATCTGATCTTTCTAATTATAATTACAGTTTCACTCTGTTCATTGATTTGAACATTGTATGTCTTCTCCATTTCATGAGACCCATGGGAAATTTTGTTCAGAAGCTCCATTGCTAGGTTAATGATCAAGTATATTGCCCCCTTGGAAGCAAGTTATGGTGGATATTGCATTTGACCTTTCTTTTGTAATGAATATGGGAAAAAAATAAACAAATTCCACTCCACCATTATCTATGAGTTTTTCATATTAGCTGAAAGAGCCTGCATTTATTCATAATTATATTAATAAAAGTATTTTAAAGTAGAAATGACCTCACCTCATAGTCGGTATTGTTAAATAAACATGTTCTTGGTTCTGAAAAATAAGTACATATTTTACCCTAAGATAAATATTATAATTTTTTTATTTACAAAACAGACATTGTATATGAGATCATATTTACCAACCAATAAGGAAACATTATAATGTTTCTTCCCATAACACCATGATCTCCTTTTAACCTACTGATTACATTCATAACTGGGTTTCCCCTGCTCCAAAGATAGTAAGTTTTAAGAGGGCAAGTATTGATTCTGCTTTATTTATCACACCCATCAAGCATTTGACTCATATTAGTAGCTCAATAAATATCTCTTGAATGTGTGAAGAAGTAAACAACTATTCAATTCAATTCAAATAATGTATTATGAATACATACCACAGTACCCGATTTCACAGCAGGTATCATTAGCTTTGAACTTTACAAGCCTCTCTTCAGTTTTGCATGTGGGTGGAGAAGGACACTCCTTGGGTTTACAGTCTACGGTCTTTGCATTGGTACAGGTGCATCTGTGGCAATTGGCAGTCCATATGTCTCCAGGCTACAAAAACAAACCAAGTTTAGACTTCTATTTGAATACAGGAATGACAGCAAATTTGGATTAAAGTAGAGACAAACTGTGTACTTACAGACTTCTTTTCTCCCAGTGGACCATGACAAACTGTTAACATGAAATGACAAATGCTAATTAAATTCGGCAAAATATAACAGTCAATTATCTGTAGATAACCACCAGGTTGACCAATACTAAATTGGCACTAGTATTTCAGAGATACAGAATTATGAAGGATTGTAAGGTACTTTAAGGTGGATAAATCACCTCCCCCTACTTTGAGCAAACTGTCTTTAGCAAGCATATATATATTTCCTATTTTTACAATCCTCAGAAAGGATAATTCTTGACCTCTCCTGTCAGTGGTCAACAAATCTTATGGCTACTGTTTTACGTATTGTTTCACTTTCTGACTTCTGTCTCCACAATCCTAAAAGTCACCAAGACCTCATAATTACCAGTTCCAAGCGCTCTTTCTCAGCTTTTCAAGTTCCCTACAATAGCTGACATTTTTTTACCTCTCACCTTCTTGAAAACGTTCTTCCTTCAGATTGAACACTCTGAAATTCCTGTTAGCAGCTCTTCCTCCTCCCTCTCATTTTGTCTCTATTCTTCTCACTGGTACCTTCCTCCATCTTTACAGTATCCACTGTAACATCAAGTGGATGACTCTCAAACTTCTAGTTCCTGTATAAACATCTCTTGTGAGCTACGGACCCAGATCTCCCTTGGCCTAATAAACAGCACCTCGGCGGATTTAAAAGAACCTCAGATACGTGCACAAAATGTGCACAAAATAGATTGAATCATTTTTCCCCTAAAACCAGTTTTTCATCTAAGCTGGCCACCTCCTGTTAAGGACTGAACTATGCTTTCAAATACTTAAGCTTAAAACTTAGAAGTCATCTTGATTATTTCCTTTCCATCATTTGGCATTGAACCAATTGCAAAATCTTGTATCCTTATCCTCACTTGAATCCCTTCCTTTCCTGATTTTACTTGTTACAATACTACTCCAGGACCTTAGTATCTTTTTTTTTTTAACATCTTTATTGTAGTATAATTGCTTTACAATGGTGTGTTAGTTTCTGCTTTATAACAAAGTGAATCAGTTATACATATACATATGTCCCCATATCTCTTCCCTCTTGCATCTCCCTCCCTCCCACCCTCCCTATCCCACCACTCTAGGTGGTCACAAAGCACCGAGCTGATCTCCCTGTACTATACGACTGCTTCCCACTAGCTCTCTATTTTACGTTTGATAGTGTATATATGTCCATGCCACTCTCTCACCTTGTCCCAGCTTACCCTTCCCCCTCTCCGTATCCTTAAGCAGGACCTTAGTATCTTTGACCTAGCAGAATCTGGTTTTTTTGGGGAAGTCTGACTCAGTCTTCTTTCTAATCCAGTCAATTGTCTGTGTCATAGGTAGAATAGTTTTCCTAAAGCCTACTTTTCATTTCATCATTGCTTCGATCAAGAACTTCTGATACCCCTTGTAAACTAAATACCTTATTTTGGCGTTCTGCCTTCTGAGGTTGCCATAACATGTCTCCAATCTACCATCTCGACCTTGTCTCACTTCTTTCATTTACATACCCTGAATTAGACTACTTATTGTTCTCAAATTCCAATTCTCTAATGAAATACCCGAGAATCCTTCCAAAGTATACAATATATGTAACATGTGTGACACATAACATGTGCTTGCTATATAATACATAGGTCACATATTTCACTGTGAAATTTATTTTCAGCCTTATATGAAAATTGCTTATGTTTCTTTGAAAATCTCCCTACTCCCACTCTATCCTAAGATCAGAGAATGATTTTTTTGGTAACTTTTGCCACTTTGTACAAAGCACATCACATTGGCTTGATAATTTTAGAGGAACTCAAAGTCCTCTAAAAGTATTGAACTCTGGTTACACCTAATTTTTCTTGCTAAAATTCAGTCCTCAAAAAAAGCTGGAATTATTTAGCTTAAAAAATACTATCGAGCAGCAATATTTTGATCACGGTATCATATAGTTACATGAAACAATTTATTTAGTAAACTCTATTTTGACTAAGTGACAAGATGCATTTGTTTGGTTTGGCTTTATTATTTATTTGGCTTTATTATTTATTTATTATTATTGGCTTTATTACTTATTTGGCTTTATTATTGTGTGTGACAAAACAATCATTCACTATTTATTTGGTGAATAAAAGCTAAATTCATACACTTCAAGTTTTCCTATTCTATCACACTTCCATAGCTAGTGAGTTTCATTGGCATGACCTCTGAAATTTGATTTACAAGAAAAACCATTAATGTAGGATGATTGATTTTCAAGTGGAGGTAAGCTTACCTGGAGGCGGTGGAAGTGATACTGGACATCCTGTGTAAAAACAGACACCTCACATTAATCTCTAAAGTTACTGGAATAGGTTTGGAATAAATATAGTTTTCTAATCACTGAAAATACATGGCCACATTGCTAGTCTTACAAACAGACATATTCCCATCAATCTTCCCTTTCTACTCCTCATGGCATTTGATATTCCGCCATTAGAAAGTGTTTCCTTTAGATTTCAAATTTTAATGGGAGGAAAATATGAGAATCAAAAGGAGGAATGAGAATCAAGGTAAACGTCTCTTCAAAATTTCTCGGAAGACAGTTCTGATAAATAGGACAATAAAATATATAATCAAACAAGGAAAAGGATAACTCAGATATAGAAAAGATATAAGTATTATTAGTTGCCTGGTTTTAATCCTTTAAGAATTTTTATCCTCTTTTTGTCTTACAAGATTTTAATCTTGTTCTGTCTCCACTCCCACAAAATGCTTTAAACTGCTTACTTTTTTTTTATTGAGGTTTCACTTATCGCAAAGTTCGGTCAACCTAACAATCCACTCAAATTTCAAATTCTATTTCCAAATTGCTAAAATTCAGATTAATATTTTTATTCTCTCTACCAAGCAGAAGGCTGAACTAGGAGTAACAGAATATTTGAGAAGAACTTGAAGTTTCTTTATGTTTGAGTAAAAGGACCCCAACAACTAATGGGTACAGAAAAACAGAAAATAAATTAATTAAAGATGTGCAAGTTTGGGGCATAAAATATTTCTCTTTACTAAGGGACACTAGACTAATTCCCAATTATAAATGCTTAACAGATTACCAGAAACCAGCAACAGCAGAGAGAAATTGTGTTTAGGCATAAATATAGCAGAAAATTTTCCCTACCCAGAATTCCCAGTTCATTGAAAAAATTTGTAACGGGAGGAATAAGATACAATCTCATACTCTCCACATTGCTTTCAGAGCAATTTTCCTAAGACCTACCTGATCATATCATTCTCTTAACAAAATCTTTAAGGAGACCCCATTTATTATAAGGATAAAGTCTCATTTAAGTTTGGAAATAAGGTCCTTCTTAAACATTCCTTTGCTTACCTTTCTAATCTCATTTCTTCCCTGAACCTCATACAAATATTACCAATACCTGGTTGATTCCTGAAGTCACTCATGCTGTCTCAAGTCTCTCTGTCTTTTTAAGTGCCATTTGGCAGAAATTCCCTACTCAGCCTAGCCAATATTGAAATCAATGATCTCTTCCCTAATGCCTTCATTCAACCCTACCAACTAATAAACAGAAATTAACAGTCTCAGTGCACTCCCAGGACCATAATTGTTGTGCACGTATTTGAGTAGCATTAAATACACTATAACGATAATATCTGTGCCCATAATAATCTCTTCCAGGCTTCCCTGGTGGTGCAGTGGTTAAGAACCCACCTGCCAATGAAGGGGACAGGGGTTTGAGCCCTGGTCTGGGAAGATCCCACATGCTGCAGAGCAACTAAGCCCGCAAGCCACAACTACTGAGCCTGCATGCTGCAACTACTGAAGCCCACGCACCTAGAGCCCATGCTCTGCAACAAGAGAAGCCACCGCAATGAGATGCCCATGCACTGCAACACAGAGTAGGTCCCGCTCGCCGCAACTAGAGAAAGTCTGCACGCAGCAATGAAGACCCAAGACAGACAAAAATAAAAACAAATAAAAAATAAATTTATATTAAAAAAATTATCTCTCTACCCCCCACACACAAAGTAATAAAATGGCAAGGGCTGCTACAGAGTCTAGCACATATAAGGTATTAAAGAAGTGTTAGTTGAATAAGTAACAAAGAAATTAGTACTTTTCCCATACTCGCCTGTTTTATTTTCATTTTCTTGATCTCCTGTTGCTACTACAGTGGTTTCTGTAAAAGGATAATGCTGTCATTTGATTTATTAGATAGCATGTACACATATCAAGTTTCTGTGTGTATGCGTGCACAAATGATCACACACATTCACGATTAAGGAAAGCTTCATGTGGAAGAGACAATTCATCCAGTGCATTTGGGACATTTCATTTTACCTGGGTAGGACACTTTGGGGCTTGTTGTGATTCCATTTGACACTGAGGTGGAGCCTGCAGAAGGAAATATTTAAAATTTCAGGACTAGCACATTTCATAATCCCATTCTCAGAGATTTCAAGGTCATAACTAAGTCTTCCAGTGAGGGGTTCTGATAAAAGCCTAACTCAAAAAATCCTGGAGGAAAAAAAAATCTCTAGTTGAACTTCAAAGTCATATTCCAAAAGGAAATGTAGGATAATCTTCCTGGTCTTTCTTTCCTGTTTCTTTCCCACCACTCCTCTCCTCCAAACTCAACTCCTCATATATAATCAGAGGCACACTGATCATTGAAGAGTCTGTATTGCTAGCATTCATCTGTTTGCATTCCAGTTCCAGAGGTTTCCTTGACTCCTGTGGAAGCAGTGACTGATAAGAGAGGCACAAACGTGGTGAGTAGAGGGACTAAAAAAGCTAGAGTTTAACTTCAGGTAAGCTGCCCTGTCTTCTGAGATGCCACCAAGCAAGGTTCATTTATTATTATTTGACCTACCTGTGGTAGAAATTACAGGAGCAGTGGTTGTTTCAGATGCTTCCTTGGAGGTACCTAAAATGAATAGGGAAAGAGCAGTGAACTTTTTCTGGTCTCAGAAGAGTGTGTCTGAAGACATCTTCACAAAGAATAAGCGTCTCAAAGCACCTGGAGTGTACTAGTACACCTACTAATGCTAGTTCATGCTCCTGCCATTGAAACAGAACAGGCCCTAACACAGCAACTCCTTGCTCAAAGAAGAATTGAGTATTTTCCTATGACCCTGGTAGCCTTATCACTTAAGGGCCCCCTTCTCTTAATGACAAAAACTTTTTTCACACTTAACTATTTTGCTTCCTATATCCTGGTTTCCTGGTTCTCACATATTAGTTTTTTGGGGAGAGTTGCATGAGTTGTTTATATATTTTGGATATTAACCCCTTGTCAGTCATATCATTTGTAAATATTGTCTCTTATTCAGGAGGTTGTCTTTTGTTTTGTTGATGGTTTCCTTTGCTGTGCAAAAGCTTTTAAATTTAATTAGGTCTCATTTGCTTATTTCTTTTTATTGGTGTGTAGTTGCTTCACAATATTGTGTTAGTTTACACTGTACAGTAAAGTGAATCAGCTATATGTGTATATATATATATATATATATCCCCTCTTTTTTGGATTTCCTTCTCATTTAGGTCACCACAGAGCATTGAATAGAGTTCCCTGTGCTATACAGTAGGTTCTCATTAGTTATCTATTTTATACATAGTATCAATAGTGTATATATGTCAATCCCAATCTCCCAGTTCATCCCATCACCCCCCCTTTCCCCCCTGGTATCCATACTTTTGTTCTCTACAACTGTGTCTCTATTTCTGCTTTGTAAATAAGATCGTCTATACCGATTTTTTCAGATTCCACATATACGCGTTAATATACGATATATGTTTTTCTCTTTCTGACTCTTTCATGGTCCATCCATGTCTCTACAAATGACCCAATTTTGTTCCTTTTTATGGCTGAGCAATATTCCATTGTATATATGTACCACATCTTTATCCATTCATCTGTCGATGGACACTTAGGTTGTTCCCATGTCCTGGCTATTGTAAATAGTGCTGCAGTGAACATTGGGGTGCATGAGTCTTTTTGAATTATGGTTTTCTCTGGGTATATGCCCAGTAGTGGGATTGCTGGGTCATATGGTAGTTCTATTTTTAGCTTTTTAAGCAACCTCCATACTGTTCTCCACAGTGGCTGTATCAATTTACATTCCCACCAACAATGCATGAGGGTGCCCTTTTCTCCACACCCTCCCCAGCATTTATTGTTTGTAGATTTTTTGATGATGGCCATTCTGACCAAGATGGTGGGAGGAATAGGAGGACGTAGAGTTCATCTCTCTCCACAAATGCATCAATAGTACATCTACAGATGGAACAATTCTCACAGAACACCAGCTGGACACTTGCAGAAGACCTTGGACACCGGAAAGGACAGCAAAGGTCCCGCATAACAGGTTAGGATGAAAGAAAGAAGGGAAAAAGAAGAGGAGAGGAAACAGGACGGGATCTGTGCCCCTGGGGAGGAGCTGAAGTACAGGAGAGACTCCCACATCTGGGGAAGACCCCTCACTGACAGGGAAATCAGTTGGGACAGAAGGGAAGCATCTGAGGCTGTTGAAGGAGGGTGTGTGGCAGACAGGACAGAGTGACACCTACACAGACAGTCTGCGCCATAGCCCTGCATGCCCCAATCTGGGACGTGTGTCTGCCAGTGCACATGGGGGCTGAGAGCTGGAACGTGGGGATTGGAGAGCAAACCTGGGAGGACTGCTGTTGGCTGCAAGGAGACAGCCTGAGGGGATAGGAGGGAGGTAATTCGTAACCGGGAATGCTTCTGGAGGAAATCATTTGCCTATTTTTGTTTTTATTTCTTTTTCTTTAGGAGACAGATCCAAAACAATATTGCTACAATTTATGTCAAAGAGTGTTCTGCCTATGTTCTCTTAAAGGAATTTTATGGTTTTAGGTCTTACATTTAGGTTTTTAATCTATTAGAACTACCATATGACCCCACAATTCTGCTCCTGGATATATATTCAAACAAAAATAAAAACATAAATTCAAAAAGATACATGCACCCTAATGTACAAAGCAGTACTATTTACAATAGCCAACATAGGGAAGCAACCCAAGTGTCCATCAACAGATGAATGGATAAAGAAGATGTAGTATGTATATATGTGTGTATATAATGAAATATTACTCTGCCATAAAAAAGAATGAAATTCTGCCATTTGCAACAATGTGGTTGGACCTAGAGAGTATTATGCTTGGTGAAATAAGTCATACAAAGACAGAAACTGTATGTTATCACTTACATGTGGAACCTAAAAAATAAAACAAACAAATGTATATAGCAAAATAGAAACAGACTCACAGATATAGAGAACAAACTAGTGGATACTAGCGGGGAGAGGGAAGAAGGAAAGGGCAAGATAGGGGTAGGGATTAAGAGATACAAACTACTGTATATAAAATAGATAAGCAACAAGTATATATTATACTTTCAGGGAATATAGTCATTATTTTGTAATAATTTTAAATGGAGTATAATCTATGAAAATATTGAAGCACTATGCTGTACACCTGAAACTAATATAATATTGTAAATCAGCTATACTTCAATAAAAAAAGAAAAGAAAAATAGTGCCCCTATCTCCCTGTCACTGTGGGAAGGTAGGAGCCTAACTTCATTCTATAAGCACCAATTAGCAAACACAGATGGCCAAATCACAGAAACCAACCTCTCCCCTAACGTCCTCTAGTACTTTTCCACTAGTTCACCCCAGCACTTAAACACTCTGCCACCTTTTATTTCAGCACAGTTGAGTTCAAAATCTCAACCCTATTGCAATGTTCTTGACTCCTATTTAATAATTTTAAAGTCTTTTTTGCCCATTTAACTCCATTTGGTACAACTTTTCTTTTACAGTTCAACTTTAATATTCATAGAGATAGATAGCCATTTTCTGAAACAACTGGATGTTAAAGGGAAGAAGAATATTGAACATGTTAACTTCACTGAGTCAGTCATTTCCATTACCTTGGCTGGAACTTTCTGAGACACCAGTAATTTTGCTTGATATCACAGCAGTGCCTGCAAAGTCAAATGAAGGACAATTCACATCAGACATACCTTCTATAGGTAGCCTCAAAGATCAAAAGCAGGAAGAGAAAGAAAATCAGATGAAAGCCTAGGCCAATGCTGCAGCTAGCCCATAGAGCAACTTTATGAAGTAAAAACAAACTAACAAAAAACAACGACAGAAAAAAAGCCCTCTGGGCAGATGAAACCTCATGGATTTATAACTTGTTGAAGAAATGCTGGCTGGATTTCAGCCTCTACTCCTCCCTTTAGTAGTGTGCCCTTGTGTATACTTTTACACACTTACCTGGGGGTCCTGGTTGGAGCCCAGAAATTCAGAGCAAGAAGACAACCTTAGATGGCTGGAAGAGGACATTCTCTAATAAGATTCTGCCCTATTTCCTGGTCCTTTATTTTTACCTTCAACATTCCCCTAGGTTGAAGCAAAGGCATAAGAATCATTGATTGAGAACGCAACAGATTTGAACCATTGACACTTACTTTTTTGCGTTCCAACTCCAGTGCTAGTTCCTAAGAAAGGCAAAGAAGACTAAAGTCAGGACTGCTGTGTAGATGCTACAACAGTCAGTAAATTCCAGAGAAAGGCTCTTATTTTTCTAGGCTTAGCTACTTAGAGCCACATATTAAATATTTACTTGCCTGTGTTGGAACTTCCAGGAATACCTGTTGTGCCAGAGGCTATCCCAGTGGTACCTGTAGTAAGAGTGAAGGATGAGCCTCACAAAGCCTTTCTCACCCTAAGAAGAGCGTGGTATTGACAAGTGTTCCTGTTTCTCTGAAGCAGTAGAAAACTGTTTAAAATTTTTTCTTGCACAAAACGTTAAGCCTAGCATATTTTTCTGTGCACTTTCTCATAACTGCTTGTTCAAATAAAATATAAGAGGAAAAGTCATACTTGCTCCATAGATCTTATTTCTCTAGATCTAGAATCACCTAGAATCTGATAATAAATGAGAGAATGTCTGTCCTATATTTACATGATTTACTTCTAGTGACTTAACTCCCTGGTTTTCCAGCATAAAAAAAAAAAAAAAAAAAAAAAAACAGAAAAAAATTGTGTGAACTTGTGATCAAGGGTTAGGCATCTCAATCAAAGCCTTAATTAACAAATTTACTTGTGTCTATTATAGTGATCTCCACTCACCTTCTTGGCTACTGGTGACTCCTACTGATTCCGGGTTATTGCCTGGCAAAACAAAAGCAGTGAAATTTCAAATAAAGAATGTATCTAGAGAATTAAATTACATCTGTAGTATGTTCTCTAGGAAAAACCAGGGAGCTAATCTAGGCTGGCCTTATGATCTGCTATTAAATTAAAAGAAACCAGTTTTAAGTCATGCTAATTTTCATTCACAACCTGTATGTAGTAAATTCAAATGGAAAAATCATTGAGAATCCAAAATCTGCCAAAACTCACCTGATGAAATTCCTGCTTCAGTGTTTCCAACATGTTCTTTAAAAGTTGTTGCTTCTGTATAGCTGATTCACTTTGTTATAAAGCAGAAACTAACACACCATTGTAAAGCAATTATACTCCAATAAAAGTGTTAAAAAATATATTTGTCGGGAGAGAGGAGAAGATGGCGGAAGAGTAAGACGCAGAGATCACCTTCCTCCCCACAGATACATCAGAAATACATCTACACGTGGAACTGCTCCTATAGAACACCCACTGAACGCTGGCAGAAAACGTCAGACCTCCCAAAAGGCAAGAAACTCCCCATGTACCTGGGTAGGGCAAAAGAAAAAAGAAACAACAGAGACAAAAGAATAGGGACAAAAGAATAGGGATGGGACCTGCACCAGTGGGAGGGAGCTGTGAAGTAGGAACGGTTTCCACACACTAGGAAGCCCCTTCGCGGGCGAAGACTGCGGGTGGCAGAGGGGGGAAGCTTCGGAGCCACGGAGGAGAGCGCAGCCACAGGGGTGCGGAGGGCAAAGCGGAGAGATTCCCGCACAGAGGATCGGTGCCGACCAGCACTCACCAGCCCGAGAGGCTTGTCTGATCACCCGCAGGGGCGGGCGGGGGCTGGGAGCTGAGGCTCGGGCTTCGGTCGGATCACAGGGAGAGGACTGGGGTTGGCAGCGTGAACACAGCCTGAAGGGGTTAGCGCACCACAGCTGGCCAAGAGGAAGTCCGGGAAAAGGTCTGGAACTGCCGAACAGGCAAGAAACTTTTTCTTGCCTCTTTGTTTCGTGGTGCGCGAGGAGAGGGGATTCAGAGCGCCGCCTAAATGAGCTCCAGAGACGGGCACAAGCCACGGCTATGAGCACGGACCCCAGAGACGGGTATGAAATGCTAACGCTGCTGCTGCTGCCACGAAGAAGCCTGTGTACAAGCACAGGTCACTATCCAGACCTCTCCCTCCCAGAGACTGTGCAGCCCACCACTGCCAGGGTCCCGTGATCCAGGGACAACTTCCCCAGGAGAACGCACGGTGCCTCAGGCTGGTGCAACGTCATGCGGCATCTGCCGCCGCAGGCTCGCCCTACATCCATACCCCTCCCTCTCCCTGGCCTGAGTGAGCCAGAGCCCCCAAATCAGCGGCTCCTTTAACCCCATCCTGTGTGAGCGAAGAACAGATGCCCTCAGGCGACCTACACGCAGAGGCAGGTCCAAATCCAAAGCTGAACCCCGGGAGCTGTGCGAACAAAGAAGAGAAAGGGAAATTTCTCCCAGCAGCCTCAGAAGCAGTGGATTAAAGCTCCACAATCAACTTGATGTATCTGCATCTGTGGAATACCTGAATAGACAACGAACCATCCCAAATTGAGGAGATGGACTTTGGGAGCAGGATATATTATTTTTCCCCCTTTTCCTCTTTTTCTGAGTGTGTACGTGTATGCTTCTGTGTGAGATTTTGTCTGTATAGCTTTGCTCTCACCATTTGTCCTAGGGTTCTGTCGGTTGGGTTTTTTTTTTTTTTTTTACTTTAAAATTATTTTTTCTTTTTTTCTTAATAATTATTTTTTATTTTAATAACTTTATTTTATTTTATTTTATCCTCTTTCTTTTTTTCTTTCTATTTTTTCTCCCTTTTATTCTGAGCTGTGTGGATGAAAGGCTCTTGGTGGTCCAGCCAGGCAGCAGGGCTGTGCCTCTGAGGTGGGCGAGCCAACGTCAGGACACTGGTCCACAAGAGACATCCCAGCTCCACGTAATACCAAATGGCAAAAATCTCTCAGAGATCTCCATCTCAACACCAAGACCCAACTTCACTCAGCAACCAGCAAGCTACAGTGCTGGACACCCTATGCCAAACAACTAGCAAGACAGGAACACAGCCCCATTCATTAGCAGAGAGGATGCCTAAAATCATAATAAGGCCACAGACACCCCAAAACACACCACCAGACGTGGACCTGCCCACCAGAAAGAAAAGATCCAGCCTCATCCACCTGAACACAGGCACTAGTCCCCTCCACCAGGAACCCTACACAACCCACTGAACGAACCTTAGCCGCTGGGGACAGATACCAAAATCAACAGGAACTACGAACCT
The DNA here is from genome assembly GCF_965194825.1 of Balaenoptera physalus. Classification (NCBI taxonomy): domain Eukaryota; kingdom Metazoa; phylum Chordata; class Mammalia; order Artiodactyla; family Balaenopteridae; genus Balaenoptera; species Balaenoptera physalus. Next base: position 73,328,006 of record NC_138892.1, read on the forward strand.
GCAGCCTGTGAAAAGGAGACCCCAAACACAGTAAGATAAGCAAAATGAGAAGATAGAAAAACACACAGCAGATGAAGGAGCAAGGTAAAAATACACCTGACCTAACAAATGAAGAGGAAATAGGCAGTCTACCTGAAAAAGAATTCAGAATAATGATAGTAAAGATGATCCAAAATCTTGGAAATAGAATAGACAAAATGCAAGAAACATTTAACAAGGACGTAGAAGAACTAAAGAGGAACCAAGCAATGATGAACACAATAAATGAAATTAAAACTACTCTAGAAGGAATCAATAGCAGAATAACTGAGGCAGAAGAACGGATAAGTGACCTGGAAGATAAAATGGTGGAAATAACTACTGCAGAGCAGGAAAAAGAAAAAAGAATGAAAAGAACTGAGGACAGTGTCAGAGACCTCTGGGACAATATTAAATGCAACAACATTCGAATTATAGGGGTCCCAGAAGAAGAAGAGAAAAAGAAAGGGACTGAGAAAATATTTGAAGAGATCATAGCTGAAAACTTCCCTAATATGGGAAAGGAAGTAGTTAATCAAGTCCTGGAAGCACAGAGAGTCCCATACAGGATAAATCCAAGGAGAAACATGCCAAGACGCATATTAATCAAACTATCAAAAATTAAATATAAAGAAAATATATTAAAAGCAACAAGGGAAAAACAACTAATAACACACAAGGGAATCCCCATAAGGTTAACAGCTGATCTTTCAGCAGAAACTCTGCAAGCCAGAAGGGAGTGGCAGGACATATTTAAAGTGATGAAGGAGAAAATCCTGCAACCAAGATTACTCTACCCAGCAAGGATCTCATTCAGATTTGATGGAGAAATTAAAACCTTTACAGACAAACAAAAGCTGAGAGAGTTCAACACCACCAAATCAGCTTTACAACAAATGCTAAAGGAACTTCTCTAGGCAAGAAACACAAGAGAAGGAAAACACCTATAATAACAAACCCAAAACATTTAAGAAAATGGGAATAGGAACATACATATCGATAATTACCTTAAATGTAAATGGATTAAATGCTCCCACCAAACGACACAGACTGGCTGAATGGATAAAAAACCACAACCCATATATATGCTATCTACAAGAGACCCACTTCAGACCTAGGGACACATACAGATTGAAAATGAGGGGATGGAAAAAGATATTCCATGCAAATGGAAATCAAAAGAAAGCTGGAGTAGCAATTCTCATATCAGACAAAATAGACTTTAAAATAAAGACTATTACAAGAGACAAAGAAGGACACTATATAATGATCAAGGGATCGATACAAGAGGAAGGTATAGCAATTGTAAATATTTATGCACCCGACATAGGAGCACCTCAATACATAAGGCAAATACTAACAGCCATAAAAGGGGAAATCGACAGTAACACAATCATGGTAGGGGACTTTAACACCCCACTTTCACCAATGGACACATCATCCAAAATGAAAATAAATAAGGAAACACAAGCTTTAAATGACACATTAAACAAGATGGACTTAATTGATATTTATAGGACATTCCACCCAAAAACAACAGAATACACATTTTTCTCAAGTGCTCATGAAACATTCTCCAGGATAGATCATATCTTGGGTCACAAATCAAGCCTTGGTAAATTTAAGAAAATTGAAATCGTATCAAGTATCTTTTCTGACCACAATGCTATGAGACTAGATATCAATTACAGGAAAAGATCTGTAAAAAATACAAACACATGGAGGCTAAAAAATACACTACTTAATAACGAAGTGATCACTGAAGAAATCAAAGGGGAAATAAAAAGATACGTAGAAACAAATGACAATGGAGACACGACGACCCAAAACCTATGGGATACAGCAAAAGCAGTTCTAAGAGGGAAGTTTATAGCAATACAAGCCTACCTCAAGAAACAGGAAACATCTCGAAAAAACAACCTAACCTTGCACCTAAAGCAAACACATGAAAGAATGCTCAACATCATTAATCATTAGAGAAATGCAAATCAAAACTACAATGAGATATTATCTCATACCGGTCAGAATGGCCATCATCAAAAAATCTAGAAACAATAAATGCTGGAGAGGGTGTGGAGAAAAGAGAACACTCTTGCACTGTTTGTGGGAATGTAAATTGATACAGACACTATGGAGAACAGTATGGAGGTTCCTTAAAAAACTAAAAATAGAACTACCATATGACCCAGCAATCCCACTACTGGGCATATACCCTGAGAAAACCATAATTCAAAAAGAGTCATGTACCACAATGTTCATTGCAGCTCTATTTACAATAGCCGGGACATGGAAGCAACCTAAGGGTCCATCGACAGATGAATGGATAAAGAAGATGTGGCACATATATACAATGGAATATTACTCAGCCATAAAAAGAAATGAAATGGAGGTATTTGTAATGAGGTGGATGGAGTTAGAGTCTGTCATACAGAGTGAAGTAAGTCAGAAAGAGAAAAACAAATACAGTATGCTAACATATATATGGAATCTAAGGGAAAAAAAAGTCATGAAGAACCTAGTGGCAAGACGGGAATAAAGACACAGACCTACTAGAGAATGGACTTGAGGATATGGGGAGGGGGAAGGGTAAGATGTGACAAAGTGAGAGAGTGGCATGGACATATATATGCTACCAAATGTAAAATAAATAGCTAGTGGGAAGCAACCGCATAGCACAGGGAGATCAGCTCTGTGCTTTGTGACCACCTAGAGGGGTGGGATAGGGAGGGTGGGAGGGAGGGAGATGCAAGAGGGAAGAGACATGGAAACATATGTATATGTATAACTGAGTCACTTTGTTATAAAGCAGAAACTAACACACCATTGTAAAGCAATTATACTCCAATAAAGATGTTAAAAAAAAAAAGAAAGTTGTTGCTTCTGTAAGAGCAAAGGAGGAAAAATTGAGAAGCTTGAGTGGTTGAAAATATGAAAATGATATAGCAGTGTATGATCTTCTCCCTACAGCCACTTAAAGGAGAATTCCTTTACTATTTGACTTACCTGTTTTGAAACCTCCAGGTGAGGATGTCCCAGAGCCTTTCCCAGTGGTACCTGGGATGGGAGAGAATATAAAGAGGAGGAAATGTGCAGGTATGTCTTTCTTATTAGATGGAGATCATGGTTTAGGACAAATCATGTGTTTCTGTAAAAGAATGCATTCCTTCTCTAGGATTCCTTGTTCCAAAAGGTGAAATAAACATTCTTTTTTATTGATCTGTTTCATTTCTTGTGGTAAACTCCAGTCTTCTGGGATCCTTCTTTTCTGGAACTAGTATCATGGAGTTGGGTGCCTCTCCCATCTTCAACTTTTTAACTTCCCCAACTTCACCCGTTTTACTTCTGGTAGATTGGCTCCCTGAAATTATGCTAGTGACTCCTGAAGGTTAAAAAATGGAAAGGATCAAGAATCTTGAAATTTTAATTAATTATTTCAAGACAGTTCTCCCTTTTAATTTCAAAGTTTTATAATTGTAAGGCTAGGCTCTCCGAAAAACAAAATATTAAAAACACACATGTCCCCTGCAAACTCTGGTTGATCCTGTTTGATTTGACATTCTGAACCCCAAAATTAGAAGCAATCTAGTCTCCAGCACTCCAAAACTTTGCCTTATGGATTTGATTTAACCATACTGGCAATTGTTGAGCCCCAACTCCTCCCTTTTACAGGCTCCTTTGCCTTTGCCCACCTATATAGCCCAAGGAATCATGTTTCCATTTATTTGTCTTCTCTTCTCACTCTATATGACCATCATAAGGAAACCCACCAGCATCCACAGTTTCAAATATCATTTGTAAGTGAATGACTTGACAAATCTCTATCTCCAATGCAAGCCTCTCTTCTGTGTTCTGGTTGCACTTATCACTCCTGCTGAGCATACTAACTGGACACCTCAGAGCATCTTAAACTCAAACTGTCAACATTTGACCTCACTATATCTTCTATCAGTTATAATTTTTTCCTTCCTCCCGTATATTCCCAGGTGCGATAGTTGTGCCAATAGCCACCCTCGTGGTAACTGAAATCACAAGAGGAGAGAATCAGTTTATGATTCCCTTTTACTAGGGTTTTGAAGTAGGATTTGGTTTAGCACAAATTATATCAGGAACCTTCTTGCCTTAAGTGTGGCTTCTATTATGCCATTTTATTACAAATATACAAAAAAGGCAATTCACATGGGGTAAAATATAGGGCAGTTAACATCCTAACAATTTGTACCCAAAGAGAGATTCAGGTAGAATAGAATTCCCCCTAATTTTATTATAGCCAACGTGATTTACTTTAAGATGAAGAGAAAAATAATTATTTGACTGCTATTGCTCACTTATTTTAATTCTACCCTGGGCGGTTTCACCACTTCCCAAAGAAGTTGTGGCCCCTAAGTGAAAGGAAGAAAGGAGAAGAATACTAAATTTGGAAGACTCGTGTATTCAGAAAAGTTGGGTGGTATCCACTGGGTATGGTAGGGAATGTGTGTTTTTGGGTGAAGGAGTTGAAGGGAGGAGGCTATCTCATTACTGAAGTTCTTTATACTCCCCATTAGGTTATTGCTTTACCTGTGTTAGAGTTTCCAGATGCAACTGTTGTGCCAGAGACTACACTAGTGGTACTTGAAGTAGAAGAGAGAAACAGAGAATCCCAATAGTGATGCATTTACCATCCCGAGAAGAGCATGGCCAACAAGACTTCCTGGGACTTGAAAGTAGAAGACTCTTCTTGGGGCTATCCTGTCAAAATGAGGTGCATTCTCCATTTTTAAATTCAGGGCCACAATAAAAACTGGCTCATGTCCCAGCCTTGATGATTTGCTTCTTAAAGTTAAATATCAGAGGTCACTGGGCCTCTCCCATATTTACCTGTTTCATTTCCAGGGCTTGGCTTCTCAGATGTGCCAGTGGTGGCTCCTAATGACAAGAAATAAAAACAATATTTGTCTAAATGCATTTAATTGTATAAAGTGAATAAATTCATAACATCCGAAATCCAAAATTTAATAGACCTAAACTTCCAGAGTTACTTCCATCATCTCTGCTTCCCTACTTATAACTATATGGACATATATTGCCTCCATCTCACACCCAGGTAATAGCTTGAATGTCCAAAAGGGAATCCTTTCTGGACTTCCCTCTTAAGAATTACAGTATAAGGTTTATCAGAGAAGAAATGATATAACTTTCATAAATACAAGCTTCCTCCTTTTCTTTGGTTATGCTTCCTTCTCTGGAAGTTGTAGCTTCTAGGAGTGAAAGGGTAGAAAGTAGTGAAGGCTAATAGAAAGTCATAAAAAGGCATCATGTGCTACTGCTCCAGAACTTGCCCCAAGAAGAAATTATAGCACCTGTTTCCTCATTGATTCACCTGTGTTGGAACTCCAAGGTGAGATGGTACTACCATGATCCACTCCAGTAGTACCTGAAAACAAAATTGAATGCTATTTGAGAGATTACTACAAGCAACCATATGCCACTAAAATGGACAACCTGGAAGAAATGGACAAATTCTTAGAAAAGCGCAACCTTCCAAGACTGAACCAGGAAGAAATAGAAGATATAAACAGAACAATCACAAGCACTGAAATTGAAACTGTGATTACAAACCTTCCAACAAACAAAAGCCCACGACCAGATGGCTTCACAGGGGAATTCTATCAAACATTTAGAGAAGAGCTAACACCTATGTTTCTCAAACTCTTCCAAAATATAGCAGAGGGAGGAACACTCCCAAACTCATTCTATGAGGCCAACATCACCCTGATACCAAAACCAGACAAAGATGTCACAAAGAAAGAAAACTACAGGCCAACATCACTGATGAACATAGATGCAAAATTCCTCAACAAAATACTAGCAAACAGAATCCAACAGCACATTAAAAGGATCATACACTATGATCAAATGGGGTTTATCCCAGGAATGCAAGGATTCTCCAATATATGCAAATCAATCCATGTGATACATCATATTACTACATTGAAGGATAAAAACCATATAATCTTCTCAATATATGCAGAAAAAGCTTTGGACAAAATTCAACACCCATTTATGATAAAAAATTTCCAGAAAGCAGGCATAAAGGGAACCTACCTCAACATAATAAAGGCCATATATGACAAACCCACAGCCAACATCATTCTCAATGGTGAAAAACTGAAACCATTTCCACTAAGATAAGGAACAAGACAAGGTTGCCCACTCTCACCACTATTATGCAACATAGTTTTGGAGGTTTTAGCCACAGCAATCAGAGAAGAAAAAGAAGTAAAAGGAATCCAAATCAGAAAAGAAGAAGTAAAACTGTCACTGTTTGCAAATGACATGATACTATACATAGAGAATCTTAAAGATGCTACCAGAAAACTACTAGAGCTAATCAATGAATTTGGTAAAGTAGCAGGATACAAAATTAATGCACAGAAATCTCTTGCATTCCTATACATTAATGATGAAAAATCTGAAAGAGAAATTAAGGAAACACTGCCCTTTACCATTGCAACATAAAGAATAAAATACCTAGGAGTAAGCCTACCTAAGGAGACAAAAGACCTGTATGGAGAGACCTATAAGACACTGGTGAAAGAAATTAAAGATGATACAAACAGATGGAGAGATATACCATGTTCTTGGATTGGAAGAATCAACATTGTGAAAATGACTATACTGCCCAAAGCAATCTACAAATTCAATGCAATCCCTATCAAACTACCAATCACATTTTTCACAGAACTAGAAGAAGAAATTTCACAATTTGTATGGAAACACAAAAGACCCTGAAGAACCAAAGCAACCTTGAGAAAGAAAAATGGAGGTGGAGGAATCAGGCTCCCTGACTTCAGAATATACTACAAAGCTTCAGTAATCAAGACAGTATGGTACTGGTACAAAAACAGACATATAGATCAATGGAACAGGATAGAAAGCCCATAGATAAACACACGCACATATGGTCACCTTATCTTTGATAAAGGAGGCAAGAATACACAATTCAGGAAAGACAGCCTCTTCAGTAAGTGGTGCTCGGAAAACTGGACAACTACATGTAAAAGAATGAAATTAGAATACTCCCTAACATCATACACAAAAATAAACTCAAAATGGATTAAAGACCTAAATGTAAGGCCAGACACTATCAAACTCTTAGAGGAAAACATAGGCAGAACACTCTATGACATAAATCACAGCAAGATCCTTTTTGACCCAGCTCCTAGAGAAATGGAAATAAAAACAAAAATAAACAAATGAGACCTAATGAAACTTAAAAGCTTTTGCACAGCAAAGGAAACCATAAACAAGATTAAAAGACAACACTCAGAATGGGAGAAAATATTTGCAAACGAAGCACCTGACAAAGGATTAATCTCCAAAATATACAAGCAGCTCATGCAGCTCAATATCAAAAAAACAAACAACCCAGTCCAAAATTGGGCAGAATAACTAAATAGACATTTCTCCAAAGAAGATATACAGATTGCCAACAAACACATGAAAGGATGCTCAAAATCATTAATCATTAGAGAAATATAAATCAAAACTACAATGAGGTATTACCTCACACTGGTCAGAATGGCCATCATCAAAAAATCTACAAACAATAAATGCTGGAGAGGGTGTGGAGAAAAGGGAACTCTCTTGCACTATTGGTGGGAATGTTAATTGATACAGCCACTATGGAGAACAGTATGGAGGTTTCTGAAAAAACTAAAAATAGAACTACCATATGACCCAGCAATCCCACTACTGGGCATATACCCTGAGAAAACCATAATTCAAAAAGAGTCATATACCACAATGTTCATTGCAGCTCTATTTACAATAGCTGGGACATGGAAGCAACCTAAGTGTCCATCGACAGATGATGGATAAAGAAGATGTGGCACATATATACAATGGAATATTACTCAGCCATAAAAAAGAAGTGAAATTGAGTTAGTTGTAATGAAGTGGATGGACCTAGAGTCTATCATACAGAGTGAAGTAAGTCAGAAAGAGAAAAACAATTACCATATGCTAACACATATATATGTAATATAAATATATAAAAAAATAAAAGGTTCTGAAGAACCTAGGGGCAGCACAGGAATAAAGACGCAGATGTAGAGAATGGACTTGAGGACACAGGGATGGGGAAGGTTAACCTGGGGTGAAGTGAGAGAGTGGCATGGACATATATACACTACCAAATGTAAAATAGATAGCTAGTGGGAAGCAGCCGCATAGCACAGGGAGATCAGCTCTGTGCTTTGTGACCACCTAGAGGGGTGGGATAGGGAGGGTGGGAGGGAGACACAAGAGGGAGGGGATATAGGGATATATGTATACATATAGCTGATTCACTTTGTTATACAGCAGAAACTAACACAACATTGTAAAGCAATTATACTCCAATAAAGATTTTTTTTAAAAATTGAATGGGATCATTATGCCAATTTTATTCCTACAATAAGAAGAGCATATTCTAGAATAGGATGGGGAAACTACAGAATTCTTTATTATGTTAAAATGTTGTTTTCAGGGATAGTTTTTTCCAGAGTTTTTAATATCTTTTTCTAATGTAATATTTCATCCCAATAAAAATTTGGTAGGGGAAAGGTGCAAGGTTGGGTGGTTGTGGGAGTCTCAATGATAACATTCCTTTCTCTGGGATCAAAGTCAGTGAAACAAAGGTAGTTTCCTTTACTTACCTGTTTGAATGCCAGTGACTTGGCTACTAGATCCCCCTAGAAGAATAAACAGTGAAGGGTTGATTGCCCATTGAATTTTCATCTGGGTAAAGTATTGATGTTACTGAAATTTTAATGTGCCAGAAAAGTTTAGACATGTGACAAAGAAATCTAGTGAAATAGTGTGGTAGTAGTAGCAGAGGAGCATAGCTAAGTGGATGGACCTTGAAGCCAGACGGCCCTAGTTGAAATCTGCTGTTTATTTGCTGTGTGACCTTGCACACGTTAGTTAATATGTCTCTGCCATAGGTTTTCTTATCTGTGAAAACAATAGTACTTACCTCACAGTTTGGTGTGAGGGAAAAGAAATAATAATAAGTTGTAGAATAGTTCCTGGCACATAGTTAGTGTTCAAAACAGTTAGCTATTATTGCTATTGTAAGTGAAAAGTGGAGAGGTTATGAAGCTTGTGTGCTCACATGTATTTATTCCAGTTTCTGTGGTCCCACTGCCTCCAGAGGGTGTACTAGCTTCTAAGAGAGAAGAAAAGTAAAAAAAAAAAAAAACAGTAAGATGAAGAGGAGTTAGCATTCTGAGAAAAGTTAAGCATTCAGGAAAGTTATGCATTCTAAGAAAAGTTTTCTTGATAACAGCACCATAAAAGATACTTTACTAGTAGAGATTTTCCTGTGGAGGATTCTCTCCAGTTGGTTGGCTCACCTGTGTTTGAACTCCCAGGTTCAAGTGTAGTGCCAGAAGCTACCCTTGTGGTACCTGCAACAAAAAGAGAAGTGGTGACTTTTCCTCCCATGGGGGGAATCTGATCATCTTTTGGGTTTTTTCAACTGCTTGTGAATTATTTGTGTTCTCTTATGCATAGTTTTATTCCCAAATCAAACAAAGATGCAAATTCCTCAGCATAGGAGGCCCCTCTTCTGGAATTTAATGGTAGTAAGATAGGGGTTATTCATGCTCTGCCTTCTTGTTCTTCTGGCACTCTTCCCACCATAGTCACCTAATGTGTTTCCAGTTCCTTCATTTATTGATACTCCAGTGGTAGTTCCTAAGAGGATGAAAATAGGAAAACTTTTTAATGTAAACATAGACAGTTATTGGGATAAGCACTGCACATTTCAGTCACTTTTGTACTCAAGGAAGAATCTAATGAACAGAGGTCAATTTTCTATGTTCATTGTAGCCTTCTGTTTACCTGAAATAGAACCCTCTAGGACTGTCTTTCCATCATTTAATTTCATGGTGATACCTAAAATGGCAAACAGAAAAAACTTTCTAGACATTTATCACTTCTACTTTCATTTGCAGGGATCTACATGTATGAGGCTGGACCACGGAAAGAGAGGGACTTCAAAAATCTGCCCAAATTGATTCAAAATCAAGTAACAAAAGAAAACATTGTTGATCTGAGATGAGAGTTCCTAAAAAGTTCCTCCACAAGAAACTGTCCTGCAAGAAACAAAAAGCACGGTTGACCATTGAACAAGGTGGGGGTTAGGAGTGCCAACTCCCTCCATAGTCAAAAAATCCATGCATAATTTACAGTTGGCCCTCTGTATCCACAGATATTCCATATCCATGATTCCACATCCGTGGATTCAACCAACCACAGATTGTGTGGTAACAATAATATTTACTATTGAAAATAACCCACATATAAATGGACCTGTGCAATTCAAACCCATGCTGTTCAGGGTCAACTGTAATTTATCAACCAAAATTCTCACACACACCACCACACACACACACGTACACAATAATTCTCATCTATTTTCCATTCCACTACAGTAGTTCTAATGACTCCAGTGGAAGTTGCGGCTTCTGTAAATAAAAAAAAGAAGAAATGGATAAAAGAGGATTTAGGAAGAAGGGAAAATAGGCTATGATGTTCTTACATGAGAAGATCAGTGTGAAAGACATTTTTGCCACCTTATTTCTAGAAAGGATGCTTTCTTTCCAGCTTGTTAACCTACCAGTATTGGAACTTCTAGGTTCAACAGTGGCACCTGAGGCCATACCCTTGGTATCTGAAATGAGAAGGACATGGGATTATCATGCAGAATCTTCCACATCGAGGCAATCTGAGTATCAAATCAATGTATAAAAATAAATGTATATTTCCAGGGCCATATCATTCAGTGTTACATTGTGCATGGCAGCTTCCAGAGGCACTGTTCACAGAGACCGTTTTGTCCAGATGACAGACCTGTAAGCATGCCATTTCATTGGCCTTTCTACTCTTGGATTGAATCAGGTGGGTTTTTCTCGTATATCAATTATTTCATTCATTCAACAAATATTTATTGAGTTCTGTTGAATACTAGAGATTCATCAGTGAATAAATAAATGAAGACTTTTTACTCAAGAAGCCTATTTTCTAGTCGGCCTACTTAGCAAATATAACACAAAATCTTCAGCTAAGAACAGAGGAATTTTTCCCACATTTACCTGTTTTACTTTCAGTGACTTGATTGTCTGATGTTCCAGAGATAGTTCCTAATGGTTGAAAGCAGGAAAAAGATTCTGTGTATGTTATTACCTTTAATCATTCATGGAGGCAACCAACCATTAGGCAATTTAGAACTTAAAGCTCAAGATACAAGTCAAATGGGAAACAAAGTTTTCTAAGTTCATTTTAGTCATCTTCTTACCTGAGACAGAACCTTCTGGGACAGTGTTGACTCCTACAGTAATGCCTATAATATCCAGTGGGTTAATCTTCCAGGGAATTACTACTCCTACTGCCCTCTTCAGAAATCCACACCACAGTGCCAGGCATGGGAAAAGGCTGGTCCAGAAACCAGCTGGGGGTTGTGAATCAACAATATTTTGGGCCCTGCATATCAGCTGGAGGGCCTGCCCTTCCTGTACAATCTCTCTGATCCAGAGGCAAACTCCTGATGGTTCTCAACGGCAATGCTAACATCTGGGAATCCTAGTTCTCACAGATTTCATCACAATGACTCTGAGGCTTTCTAAGGAAGTTTTAGACTCTGGAAAAAAGAAATGAGGAAAGTGGAAAGTATGTTTGGGGATACATATTTCTCCCTGAGGTTAGACAAGGGATGATTGCCTTTGTATCTATTCCATTACCAGTGCTGGAACTTCCAGATGCAATAGCTGGGCTGGAGACTACACCACTGGTACCTAAAATCACCAAGGAAAAGGGATTATATGTCATTTCCTTTACGTTCAAAGAAGAGCTAAGAAGAAAATCATTATGTTTCTTTTCAGTCATTGAGGTCCTATTCTAGGATTCCTCACATATCTTTCCACAAGTACATTTCTTTTGGAAAAAATTAAGTAAAACTATATTTTCACATTAGAAGTCCTCTTATTCTGAATATTGGTAAATATCAGGGACATATTTATATTTTCTCATGTTCACCTGTTTGACTGTCAGAGACCTGGCTCCCTGGTACAGTGGTCTGAAGAGAAGACAAGACAAAGGGATTGAGTGAGAGACAGGGAGTGATTTAGAGAGAGAGAGAGAGTATTTTGTTGTATATGAATTCAAGGATTTGGGAAAATATTAACACTCTGGAATTTGGAAGCTCAGACAAAGATTTCCATAGGGCAGAAATCACTCTGCACTCTGTATTATTTCAGCCAGAAGGAATTGACAAAAAAAGAGAATTCTTTTTGGATTCTAGCTAATATGCTGGTGATATTTGTAATACCAATGGTGAAATCCCATCCCTTCTTTAGACTTGAAGCAGTGAAGCTCAATTCTGTATTTAATGGATTTTCAAAAAGATTTTATTTCTAATAGCAAACCTATTTTGACTCACTTGCAGTGTCCCTAAATTACACACAAATTTTCTCAAGGAAAGCCTAGAGAGTCCTAAAACTGATGGCCTCAAATCACAGGCTCTTTTTTTTCACCTGTTTGAGCTCCAGTTCTAGTCTCTTCTGTGGAAGTTGTGGCCTCTGAGGGAAGAAATAGGATAATGATGAAGTCTGGGAATTTGGAATACTGGGAAGAGATATTGGGGTATTTTTTATTATAGAAGCCCTAAAAGAGAGATCATGACATCTGAGATTAAATATGGGGAATTTCCTTCTTGTTAACCTACCTGTGTTAGAACTTTCAGATGCAATGGTTGTTCCAGACAATTCTCCAGTGATACCTAAAATGCAAAAAGTACATGTTGCAATACAGCATTTCCTCCTCAGTTCATCTTGGAATCATCAGTGTGGCCCTAAAGCACTGGTATCCTTTTCTGAAGACTGTCTATGAAAAAAATGGAAAATAAAAATTTTACAACATTTCATTTCCCAAGTCAGCTTTGGATGGATGTGGTGCTCCTGGGGTTACCTTTTACTATGGAGTAAGAGGAAGCAGCAGTAAAAATCACCCTTACCTGTTTTACTTCCAGGGACATATCCACCTGGTGTGCCAGAGGTGCCTAAGTGAGGGAATAAAGTATGGTTTAATCTTTGTAAGAAGGAATCTTTGATATAACTTGGAACATTTTGATAATCAGTTGCCTTCATGAAGTTTTCCGTCGAGGGGAGATAGAAAATAAATAATAAACGTCATGCATAAGTATGAGAGAGATGATGATAGACAGCAGGCTATGGCAGGAAGGCAAGCTGGGTAAGGAGGATTGGAAGTACTGGGTGAGGGGGTTGGGATATACACAATATGTATGCATACCTTTTTACAGGAAAAAAAAAATCTTTGTAAGCCAGAACACTGAGGACAGCTTGATTGAGACATCTGAGGTCTTGGAATTCCCAGGAAGAATAATTACCCGGGTTCATATGGTACAATATTGTTGAAGAAGAGGATTGTCATGGAGAGGATGTACAACTAGTTGACCCTAAAGCTAGACCCAGGCAATCAGTAACACCTCGCCCCCTGCCCTGGCCTTGGAACTTAACGTTCTGACCACAGTTCCCATAGTGGGAGCCATTTTCAAGGATGCAGCCTGGAGAGAGCAATGTGTCATTGAAACCTTCAGGATGGTATACGTGACTGAACCCAGTTAAGGCCTCTGTATAAACTTTTAAGATTCTGGCAGGCAGATGCAGAGATCTACTTGTCTTATGGCTGCCTAAGACAAGCTTTGTATGTAAGTTCCCTTGCTTATTAAACCTGCTACCCACCAACCTGGAGTGGTTTGCCTCTTTCTTCAGTCTCACCTTGCCCTTTGTGGATGGAGCCAAGTTTCAGATTTCACCCAGGAAGCTCCTGAGTTTTTGAACCAACAAATATGGCAGGTCCTTCCCTCATACTCCTTCCCATTCATTTGCTCACTGAAGCGACCCAAATAGAGAAATAATGAGAACCTAGGCCTTGGACTGAAAAACTCACCTCCTGGTAGTCCTCCTTGGGTCATCTTACTGCCTCTTGTGGAACTTGTGGCTTCTGAGAGAAGAAAAAAAAAAAAAGGAGTAAAGACTTGGGGTGTGGACAGGACATTCTGGACTTCCACAGTCTATATCTCCTGAAGGTCCACGTTTAGGACTCCTGACCTGTGTTAGCACTTCCAGGTCCCAGAGTTTTGCCAGAGATGCTCTCAATTGTGCCTGAAAGAAAAAAAAGAAAAAACAAAAGGATTGTGTTCAACTTGTTGCACATCGTGAAATGGGCATAGGCTTTAAAAAAAACTGTTTCTCCCATATACCAGTGAATCTATATTTCTCTGGACTTCTTAGTTTCAAGAGATCCTCCAGGTATTTCCTTCAAAACATGTCATTCCCTTCGCAAATTTATGGAGAAAGTCCTCCACCACTGAGACCCCCTTTTAGGGTCTAGTTAAAGGAAGATAGATTTGAGGGCAAATCACCTGTATAACTATCAGGAATGGGCCCCGTGATGCCCTGATGAAGGCTCGTTAGAACACAAGAAAGAAAAGTTGAAGTGTCTGAACTGAATTTATTGATGTCAAATATTGAACATCTGCTAAAATTTTGCCCGATATGCTGAATATGGAAATTCAAAGAGTTTTGATATATTTCAGACAAGACTTTTTATTGGGAAGATATTAAAAAGTACAAGTAGTGACTCAGCAGTGCTCACCCATGATTATTCCAACTCTTGCTGTTCCACTTTCTTCTACAGAAGTTGTGGCCTCTGAGAGAGGGGAAAACAGAAGAGAGATGATTGGAAACCATGCAAGGACCATGGAAAATATGTGGTAGTTCTCCTACACAGGATAGCACTGGAGTAAACTCATCATAGCTGGATCCATGGAAGATTCCCTGCCATTTTGTCGACTCACCTGTGTTGGAACTGCCAAGGGCAACAGTTGTGCCAGGAATTACCCCAGTGGTGCCTGAAACACAAAGGGTCTAAAGTCTTCACAGTGACTTGTGTTTGTCTCCTAAAGACCTGCCTCTAGAAGAAATGTGCTATATCAAAGGGTCCTTTCACTGCTTCCTGATGAGGTGAGAGTCATAAGCCTTTTCTATGACTCATGCCATTAAAAAAGCAATCAAAATGTTCCCAAGTTGAAGCAAATTTCTCAGACAACCCATTTATTCCAAGACAGGAAAAAAAGGTGGTTTTCTCCCAGGTTCACCTGTCACACTCCCAGTTACTTGACCTCCTGGTACTGCAGTGCTATCTACTGTGGGACGAAAACCAGAAAAACATTTGAATGTGCCAAGGAAAATACTGAATATCATTATTGATTATTTGAGCGAGAAAAACTTTATATAGGTAGGCCTGTTCACATTGCTTTCTCTTCTTCCTAGGTGTGTAATATTCCTTGGTCCCCCTGATGCATATGCCATTCCAAGGAGAAACCCCTCACATGGATTACACAGCAGCCCATCTTTAGAAAGTTACAGCTGTGAGGCTAGATGCTAGTATTGAAAGTTCTTCCATAACATGTTAAATCTAAGAAAATCCTAAAAGCCAATGAAAACTACTCTGCAGGAGATCACACCTCCCAACAGGCAAACCTATGGAGAGTCATAATTCATGCTAAACCTCAAACTATGAGCAACCCATTTGTACCAGGTCTGAGTCCAGTTCCAGGTGTGTCACTGCCTCCTATTAATCTTGTGGTCTCTGAGGAAATAAAGTGATGAATGATGAGGCCTGAGGATTTGGAATATTAAGAAAAGAATGATGTTGATATTTTATCAGAACAGGTCTACTAACTACATTATGAGGTTAAATAACAAGATTTCCTTCTTGTTAACCTACCTGTGTGGGAACTTCCAGATATGGCTGTCTTAGAGAATTCTCCTAAAGTACCTAAAGTGAGAAAAATAAAGGGATCAACACAGCATTAACTCCCCAATGAATACTGAAGTAGCTATGCAGCCTTGAACCACTGGAGACCTTTCCTGCAGACCTTTGATTCTGTAGGAAATGAACCATCAATTACTCCCACAATTTCCTTTCCTGACTCACCTATTGATCATTATTGTTATTAGAGTTCCCTTTCAATAGGGCCCACTGAAAGTGAAAGGAGACCTTATGTCACCCTCACCTGTTTCACTTCCAGACCCTGGGCTCCCTGGAGTGGTGACAGAGCTGCCTGAAGGAGGAAAAAGGCAGATGATGGGTTCCTTTTTCTAAGTTTTACTCATCAATTACTTGAGCTAATTTGATATTCAGATATTTAAAATAGATCTCCTTGACTCTAATACTCTGATAAGGTTAACTTATTTAGTCCATCTTACCTGACATGGAACTCTGTGAACTGCCGCTGGCTCCAGGTAAAAACATGGTGATACCTATTAAAGCAAATAGAGTGAAGCTTCAAAATAAGTATACATTTCATCATTCCACTAGTATTTATTAAGCATCTCTTCTGTGCAGTATTGTTTTAGGCCCTTGCATATATCAGCGAGCAGAATATTCAAAGATCCCTCCCCTAATGCAAGTTACATTCTAGCAACTGGAGACCAACACTGAACAATAAACATAATAAATAAGTCGATGTGATAGATGTTAGTAAGTGCTATGAGAACATGGCAAACCATATAAAAGGATAGGGGACTTGCTAGGCAGGGGCTGGCTAGCAGGTCACCCTCATTCCTGCCATTCAACAACTAGCTCTGCAAGCCCAGGCCTCTGGAAATCCAGATGGAGACATCTGAGTTCATGGAATTCTTAGGCAGACCCAGGTTTGTGACTCTGGCATATTGTGTTCCCAGAGGAAATTCAGGCCCCTTTCCTTTGCCCACTTTCAACTAATGTGTTCACTGTATTCACACAAACAGAGATTTGATGAAAGTTCCAAAGCCTCAGACTAAAAGAGCTCACCTCCTCGAAGTTCTGGTTGGGTGGTCCCACTTCTTCTCGTGGAATTGGTGATCTCTGACAGAGAAAAGAAAGAAAGGAGTAAAGACTAGGGTGTGGGAAAGTACACACTGTGCTTTTGTCAGAATATATCACCCAAGGTGCCACTGTTCAGATTTTGCATGTATTTTCATACTTGCCTGTGTTGTAACTTCCAGGTTCCAGAGTTTTTCCAGAGACTATACTAGTAGTACCTAAAACAAGAAAGGGTCAGTGGTCACTAGCTCAATTGCTGTTCACCACGTGATTTAAATAGGAATCTAAAGTCTCTGTGCAGCAGCAAACTATAACCCTGAGACTTTTAGTACCAGTACGTGATCCATATATGCCCCTTGTAATATGTCTTTCTACAATTTTACTGAGAAGGTGCTCAATTATCAGGTCCCTTTCTTTGGAGGGGAGATAGGAAATTTCTCTCCACATTACCAGTTTATCTGTCCCTAGTTTGACCTCACAATAGTCTAGTGAAGGCTCTTATAAGCTCAGGAAATAAGGAAACTGTCTTGTCTTGTTTTTCTGAATTTGCTCAATATAACACATATAAAGAGTGCAGATATATTTTCAGAAGATTGTTTTTGAGAAGTTATCATAAAGTTCAGGTATTAGCTTAGCAGGGCTCACCTTTGGCTATTCCAACTCCGGTTGTTTCACTTTCTCCTTCTGCAGGAGAGAAGGAGGAAAGAGTTAACTGGAGAATATTTAAGGATCATGGACAGGATATGGCAGTAGGTCTGCAAAAGATAGTAACAGAGGAGACATCTAATTTGTGGGAGGACTGTGGAAGATTCTATGTCACCTTGTTGACTCACCTGTGTTGAAACTGCCAGGGGCAACAGTTGTGCCAGGGGCTACCTCAGTGGCACCTGAAACACAAAATGAAATGTAGTCACCATGGTGCTCATGTTTCTTTCCTAAAAGCATGCCTCTAGAAAGAACCTAGGTATATCTTCATAGTATCTAACTGGACTGCTCACTGACTCTTCTCTGATGATGAGCCCTGTGTAGTTTTCATTAACCATTTTATTACCAAAGCAATCATAGAGACAATGTTCTCAACCAGAGACATGCCTCCTGGCATTCTACATCGAGGAAACAGGGTGGGTTTCTCCCACCCCGTCCTGTCTTACTCCCTATGACTTGGCTTTCTGATGCTACACTGGTACCTGCTCTGGATTCAAAACAGAAGCCATGAGTGTGCTGAGAACTTGAGACACTGGGAAAATACTATGCTCTTCATTGCTTCCTTGTGAAAAGCATACATCTACGTGGGACAGACATGTTTCCTACGTTCCTGTAACTCTTCTCAGTTTCTCAGGAATACAAAGTTTTCTCACTCTTCCCTCATCAAAGCTTATGGTACATGTAAGTCCACAGGAGAAGTTATTCATAACAATTACTACAATCCCAACTTCAGGGATTACATCTACGACTCTAGATTCTGTTATTAGCAACTTTTCAGAAAAAAAATTCAAAACTGAAAAATAATTAATTTGTCTAAAATGCAGTATTGGTAGAGTAAATATGAACTGTTCTCCAGAAATTCTCTCTAGGACCTCCTGTGTCATAATTAGTGGTAATAACAAGACAGGAGTTGCTCCTTCTCACCTGTCTGGAATCCAATTCCAGCAGTACCAATACCTTCTCTGGAAGTTGTAGCCTCTGAGGTAGAAAATAGGAGAACAGTAAATTCTGGGCATTTGGGATATGGGGAAGAGGCATTTAGTATTATTTTTTCACAGCAGCCCTACAAAAAGCTTCATGTCCTGAGTGCCTATAGCGGTGTTCTTATTATTATTTCAACCATACCTGTGTTGGAAATGCCTGTCTTAAAGGATCTCTCAGGTTTCTGATAGTAGGCAATGAGTGACAACAGAGTGATGCATATTGAATGGTCCCCATTCCACAAAGGTAGAATCTAGTGGATCAGGGGGGCAAGTATCAAAATCAAACACCTCATCAGATAAGGACCAGAAAGGGATTTTATATCAGTGAACAAAATAAGAAAAAAATGTCTGTCCTCATGGAGGTTACACTCAAATGTAAATGCTAAAAGAATGCAGAGGGGGAACAATTAAGAAAAAGTGGAACATTCTAAAAAATAAATTTCTTTTGCATATCTTTTAAAACTGTTAAATTTAGAAGAGACACCAGGATGCAATAAAAGATAAAAAATTTAATGGAAATGGTAGGTGACAAATAATATGCTGAGAAATATGGGACTGCCTTTTTATTTAATAAAGAGGGTATTTCTAGAGTCATTTTTGTTTATTTGATTGGTTCTGTAAGTTTGTACACAACCAGTGTAGAATTTAATAATTATATATGAGATTCAATATGTCTTTGGTATGATTTAAGAAGGTATAAAAATAGAAAAAGCAAGAGCCCTATGCTACCAAAATCTAATTTGAAGTTTATGTTTTATTAATCTGATAAATTAAGACTTCTGCTATCATATTTTTGATTCTAGTTACTGTAACACCATTTTTTTTCAAATCCACATTTACAATGTGACATTTTTTCATCTGTTACTCAGGCTGCTTCAGTGGCACTAAAATTTAAAAATACAAATATATTTATAAATGTACATTTTTATTTATCTCAATTCATACAGATTAATTTGTATTAGGTTAAAATTTGAGAAGAATATCACAGTCCCTTAGATATTTTTCAGAGCTCAAGTAGAAAAAATAGAAATATTATTTCAAGGCACATTGTGGAAAAGCATAATTTTGTCATTTTAATACCAACTTACCTACAACAGGTTCTGGTGGAATTGTATTATCTGAGCCTAATAAAGAAAAATTAAATTCATGTTTCAATTAAATAATATACTTGAATTTTATTTTTAAAATTCACCACAATGCTTCAACTGCTATGATATATAAAATTTTTTATTAGAAAACAGAAATATGTCATTTCCACAGAGGCTCATCTTAGAAATTCTATTCAGGGTGAGAGATCTCTTGGGAGAGAAATTGCAAAGTGCTCTTTTAAGGAATCATCTATGAGTTACAAATTATCAAACTATAAACAAAAGCATTGCCCTTTTCCCAAATAAAATGTTTACACATATGTAATTCTTCTTTGGTTCCATTTAAAGACTAAAGTCTTGAACTTGGAAAATGCAAAAAAAAAAAAGATAAAATACATACTGTGCCCAGGAGTCACATATTAGTAACTACGGAATTAATTTACAATTATGACGTTCAATATATAATATGAAGCATGGCAATTCATTTAGGTTAGCATAACCATAGATTGAAAAGATAATATTATACATTTAGTCTGCACCAAATTATCAAATTAATTATTTTCTAGTGATTAGTTTGTAAAATAATTTTATATAAGGGGAGTTTATAAGAGTAGTTAGAATAAACATAGGATAAATCTTCACCAGGAAAAGAAAGAACAAGCAATCTATTCTTTAAATATTGGACAATTTATTCACTAAAACCTAGGTTCTATTAGATAACCTGCAAACTGAGAAATGAAGTTTTTCCCAATATACTCAATATGAGTATATTGGCTTGGCCAAAAAGTTCATTCGGGTTTTTCCATACGATGCTACAGGAAAACCCAAACGAACTTTTTGGCCAACCCAGTGTTACTAATCTAGAAACTTGATAATATATTATAGGCTTGAATAAATAGTCCCTTTATTGTTAAGAAAAAATTGTCTTATAAGTATTTGTGAATTTTATGTCATGTTGTAATAATTGTAAAAAGAAATGAAGAGATAAAATTTTGATTTGCAAAACAATAGTAGTATAATTTTCATAACTAAAATGCCCCAAATCTTGTGATTTCAGAATGGCAAAATGCCAAAGTTTCTCAACATATTAAAAATGTTATACTTTTTTTTATTATCTGCTGCTGTAGTTTTTATAGTTAGAAATGGGGAAAATTTAAGCTATGTAAATATTAAATGCAAGCTTTTATTAATGGGTCACTAAAGATCATTGTATATTTGCCTTAGTGGAGGATGCCCTTGTGGTAAAGAGCAGACTGTAGAGTCAGTAAACAATGGATAAAAATATTGTCTCCACATGTAAATTGATACAGCCACTATGGAGAACAGTATGGAGGTTCCTTAAAAAACTAAAAATAGAACTACCATATGACCGAGCAATCCCACTACTGGGCATATACCCTGAGAAAACCATAATTCAAAAAGAGTCATGTACCACAATGTTCATTGCAGCTCTATTTACAATAGCCGGGACATGGAAGCAACCTAAGTGTCCATTGACAGATGAATGGATAAAGAAGATGTGGCACATATATACAATGGAATATTACTCAGTCATAAAAAGAAACGAAATTGAGTTATTTGTAGTGAGGTGGATGGACCTAGAGTCTGTCATACAGAGTGAAGTAAGTCAGAAAGAGAAAAATAAATACCATATGCTAACACATATATATGGAATCTAAAAAAAAAAAAAAAAAAAAATGGTTCTGAAGAACCTAGGGGCAGGACAGGAATAAAGACACAGATGTAAAGAATGGACTTGAGGACACAGGGAGGGGGAAGTGTAATCTGGGACAAAGTGAGAGAGTAGCATTGACATATATACCCTACCAAATGTAAAATAGATAGCTAATGGGAAGCAGCCGCATAGCACAGGAAGATCAGCTCGGTGCTTTGTGTCCACCTAGAGGGGTGGGATAGGGAAGGTGGGAGGGAGACCCAAGAGGGAAGAGATATGGGGATATATGTATATGTATAGCTGATTCACTTTGTTATAAAGCAGAAACTAACACACCATTGTAAAGCAATTATACTCCAATAAAGATGTTAAAAAAATATATTGTCTCCATTATTTGATTTGCTGTAGAACCTGGACCAACTTATGTAATATCTTTTCTAAGTTCTTCATGAGTAAAATGAGATAACAATACTTATTTAAATATTTAAATGACATAATAGATTTTAGGGCATTGTATTATTTAACTGGAATTGTTATTAATTATTATGCCATTTTTAATTAACCAGTGAGCATGAAAACAAGTCAAAAAATACATCTCACATCCCCTGCTTACTTACCAGTAGTAGTGGATCTTTCTGGTGCAATTGTTGAGCTAGGGGTGGCTCCTACGGAATGTGAGATTAAAAGTAGAAAGTCATGAGCAATGTTCTTATTTTATTAGGACACTACCTGGACATTTAACAATGTAACTACTTTGAGTCCAGGTATTGCAGTTGCAGTACTGGTCTGAAAACACCTAACAAAATATCCAAGGTCCTCAATACCAGATAATTTGGATCAGATTTTCTGATTTCTAAACTTATAATACACTAATATCCAATACGGATATTTATCAGATTTATCAAAAAAACTTATGTTGGGTTGTAACTGGGGCCAATAGCTTCCCTTCCCACCCGCCTGATTTTCTGGGTGTAGTTGATCTGGTCATGCTTTCACCCACTTCAGTAGTTTCTCCATATGGTTCTTCAGTTGTGTCTGGTTAAAAGGATAACTGACTATTATCTTCACATGGTTCATTTTGTAAAAATTATAAACTTACTGCCATTTAAGTAAATTTCAAATTTAGATGCTAATAATAAACCTAGAACACCTCTTAATCATTTCTGCAAAAATGTGGTCCTTGCTTAAATTAACTTAAATTTTTATTGTAATTTGGGCCTAAGCCATGCTCATGTTGGACCACCAAAGGAGCACCCTGGTGAGTCTTGCCTGCTTGGCTCCCCGCAGAAGTGGCTCCAAAGCTTGATGCTCCGACTGGGCCTCCACTACCAGCACCTCTGGTAGCTCCCACTGATCTACTGATTTCACCTGGACACAAAAGAAGTAGCAGGGATGAAAACATAACCTTCTTAAGGGGTCTGAGGAATCAATTTAAAATAATAATATTCTACAAAGTTCCCATCTTTATTCAACAATTAGTTCTAAATAGTATAATTCTGATAAAGTAATATAGTTCAAAATTAGAGCTCTATCAAATTAAAATTATTTATATTATTGTCTAAATATAGCTAACTTGACTTGCCTTCATATGTGGTAACCTCACTTCCTGGCACCCAAGTTGTCCTCCTGGCCCCTGTGGTTGTAAAAGTTGATGATCCAGTTGTTCCAGATCCTTCAACTGATGTCCCAGTTGTCCATGATCTTCCAATTGATGGTCTAGTTGTCTTCAATCCTTCAGCTGATGTATCAAGTGTCTCTAATACTCCAGTTGATGATCCAGTTGTCCCTGAACCTACAATAGATGTTTGTGTTGTCCACATCACTCCAGATGATGGTCCAGTAGTCCCTAAACTTACAACAGAGATTTTAGTGGTTCTTGTCAATCCATCTGGTGATGCAGTTGTCCCTGATCCTTCACCTAAGGGTCCACTTGTTCCTGATTCAACAACAGTGGTCCCTGTTTCTCCAGATGATGATCCAGTTGTCCCTAAACCTACACTGGATGTTATTGTTGTCCTTGTTATTCCAGATGATAGTGCACTTGCCCCTGAACCCCTACCAGATGTTCTAGTGGTTATTGTTAGTCCACCTGCTGATCCAGTTGTCCGTGATGCTTCAGCTGATGATCCACTTGCTCCTGATTCAATAACAGTGGTCCTTCTTTCTCCAGATGGTGGTCCAGTTGTCCCTGAACCTACAACAGATGTTATTTTTGTCCCTGTCACTCCAGATGATGGTCCAGTTGTCCGTGAACCTACAATAGATGTCCTAGTGGTTATAGTCAGTCCAGCAGTTGATCCAGTTGTCTCTGATCCTTCAGCTGATGATCCACTTGACCCTGATCCTATAACAGTGATCCTTCTTTCTCCAGATGGTGGTCCCATTGTCCCTGAAACTACACCAGATGTTATTGTTGTTCTTGTCACTTCAGATGATGGTCCAGTTGTCCCTGAACCTACAACAGATGTCTTAGTGGTTATAGTCAGTCCAGCTGTTGATCCAGTTGTCTCTGATCCTTCAACTGCAGGTGTGGTTGTCTCAGATCCTATAACAGATGATTGAATGGTCTCTGAAACTCCTGCTGTCCTTGTGACTCCAGGAGATGGTACAGTTGTCCCTGAACCTACAGCAGAAGTACCACCTGACACTGTTTCTCCAGGTGATGATCCAGTGGTTCCTGTTTCCCCAGTTGATGGTCCAGTTCTCCATAAATCTCCACCTGATGATCCCATTGTCCTTGACCCTACAACACTTGTTCCAGTTGATGCTGATCCTCCTGGTGATAATACAGGAGTCCTAGTCACCCCAGATAATGGTGCAGCTGTCCCTGAAATTTCAGCATAGATTATAGTTGTTCCTGTAACTCCAGCTAATGAACCAGTTGTTCCAAATCCTTTAATTGATGTTCTAGTTGTCCTTGATCCTCCAGATGATGGTCCAGCTGTCCCTGATACTTCACCTGCTGGTCCTGTTGTTCCTGATCCTATAATAGATGATCGAGTTGTCCCTGAACTTCCAGCTGATAATCCAGTTGTCCTGGTACCTGAAACAAAAGTTCCAGTTTTGCCTGATTCTTCAGCTGATGTTTCAGTTGTCCATGATGCTTCAGCTAATGATCCAGTTGTCCCTAAACCTACATCAGGTGATTCAGTTGATACAGATCCTCCAGGTGATGATTCAGGGGTCAGTGTTGCTCTAGATGATAGTGTAGTTATACCTGAATTTACAATAGAGATTCTATTGGTTCCTGTCACTCCAGATAATGAACGAGTTGTTCCTAATCTTTCAATTGATGTTCCAGTTGTCTCTGATGGTCCAGATAATGATCCAGTTGTCCCTGAACTTACAATAGAGATTCTAGTTGTTCCTAGCAGTACAACTGTGGATCCAGTTATCCCTGATCCTACAACTGATTGTAAACTTGTCCCTGATCCCATAACAGTCGTCCCTATTTCTCCAGATAATGGTGTAGTTGTCTCTGAACCTACAAAAGATGATCCAGCTGTTCCTGATCCTCCAGGTATTGATCTAGTGGTGACTGATCCTTCAACTGTTGGTAAACTAGTTCCTCTTCCTATAACTGTGGTCCTTGTTGCTCCAGATAATGGTGCAGTTGTCTCTGAACTTACACCAGGTGGTTCAGTTGGTGCTGATCCTACAGGCAATGATCCAGGAGTCCCTGATGCTCCAGATGAGGGTATACTGTTTCCTGATCCTATAACAGTGGTACCTGTTGTTGCAGATAATGGTGTACTTGTCTCTGAACCTACAACATATGGTCGACTTGTCCCTGACCCCCCAGATGTTGAACTAGTGGTGGCTGATGCTTCAACTGATGACAAACTGGTTCTTGTCACAATAACAGTGGTCCCTGTAGCTCCAGATAATGGTGCAGTTGTCTCTGAACCTACAACAGATGGTCCACTTGTCTCTGATCCTCCAAGTATTGATCTAGTGGTCGCTGATCCTTCAACTAATGGTAAACTGGTTACTAATCCTATAACAGTGGTTGTTGTTGCTCCAGATGATGGTGCAGTTGTCTCTGAACTTGAACCAGGTGATCCAGGGGTCGGTGATCCACCAGGTAATGATCCAGGGTTTGCCGATATTACCGATGATGGTAAACTGGTTCCTAATCCATAAATAGTAGTCCTTGTTCCTACAGATAATGGTGCAGTTGTCTCTGAACCTACATCAGGTGGTGCAGGTGCTGCTGATTCTCCAGGCGATGATCCAGGGGTCCCTGATGCTCCAGACGAGGGTAAACTGGTTCCTGATTCCATAACATTAGTACCTGTTGCTCCAGATAAAGATGAAATTGTCTTTGAGCTTACACCAGGTGGTCCAGTTGTCCTTGATCCTCCAGGTACCGATCTAGTGGTCCCTGATCCTTCAATTGATGGTAAACCTGTTCCTGATCCTATAACAGTGGTCCCTGTCACTCTAGATAATGGTGCACTTGTGTCTGAACCTACAACATATGGTCCGCTTGTCCCTGACCCTACATGCATTGAACTACTGGTGGCAGATCTTTCAGCTGATGGCAAGCTGGTTCTTGATGCAATAACAGTGGTCCCTGTTGCTCCAAATAGAGACACAGTTGTCTCTGAACCTACAACTGATAGTCCAGTTCTCCTTGATCCTCCAGGAATTGATCTAGTAGAGGCTGTTCTTTCAAATGATGTTAAACTGTCTCCAGATCCTGTAAGAGTGGTGCCTATTGCTCCAGATACTGGTCTAAATGTCTCTGAACCTACAACAGGTGGTCCAGTCACTGCTGATCTTCCAGGTGATATTGCAGGGTTTCCTGATGTTCCAGATGAGGGTAAACTAGTTCCTGATCTTATAACATTAGTCCCTGTTGTTCCAGATAATTGCTCAGTTATCTCTGAACTTAAACCAGTTGGTCCACTTGTCTCTGATCCTCCAGGTAGTGATCTAGTGGCCCCTGATCCCTCAACTGATGGTAAACTTGTTCCTGAACCTATAACTGCAGTTCCTGTTGCTCCAGATAATACCGCATTTGTCTCCAAAACAATAACAGGTGATCCAGTTGCTGCTGATCCTCCAGGTGATGGTCCAGCAGTCCCTGACGCTCCAGATGAGAGTAAACTTGTTCCTGATACTAAGGCAGCGGTCCCTTTTGCTCCAAATAATAGGGCAGTTGTGTCTGAAACAACACCACGTGGTCCAGTTGTTGCTGATCCTCTGGGTGATGATCCAGGGTTCCCTGATGCTCCAGATGAGAGTAAACTGGTTCCTGATCCTAAAGCAGCAGTCTCTGATGCTCCAGAAAATGGTGCCGTTGTCTCTGAAACAACACGAGGTGGTCCAGTTGCTGCTGATCCTCCGGGTGATGATCCAGGGTTCACTGATGCTCCAGATGAGGGTAAAGTGCTTCCTGATCCTATAACATTAGACTCTGTTGTTCCAGACAATGACGCAGTTATGTCTGAACTTACACCAGGTTGTCCACTTGTCCGTGATCCTCCAAGTAGTGATCTAGTGGTCCCTGATCCCTCAACTGATGGTAAACTGGTTCCTGATCCTATAGTTGCAGCTCCTGTTGCTCCAGATAATGGTGCAGTTGTCTCTGAACCAATACCAAGTGGTCCACTTGTTGTTGATCCTCCAGGAGATGATAAAGGGGTCCCTGATGTTCCAGATGAGTGTAAACCGGTTCCTGGTCTTATAGTGGCAATTCCTGTTGCTCCAGATAATGCTGCAGTTGTCTCTGAAACAATAACAGGTGATCCACTTGCTGATGATCCTCTAGGTGACAATCCAGTGGTCCCTGATGCTCCAGATGAGGGTAAACCGGTTCCTGATCCGATAACAATGGTCCCTGTTTCTCCAGATAATAGGGCAGTTGTGTCTGAAACAATACCAGGTGATCCAGTTGCTGCTGAGCCTCCAGGTGATGATGCAGGGGTCCTTACTGCTCCTGATCTTATAACATGAGGCCCTGTTGTTCCAAATAAAGATGCAGTTGTCTCTGAACTTACAGCAAGTGGTCCAGTTGTCCCTGATCCTCCAGGTATTGATCTAGTGGTCCTTAATCTTTCAACTGTTGGTAAACTGTTTGCTGATCCTAGAGCAGCGGTCTCTATTGCTCCAGCTAATTGTGCACTTGTCTCTGAACCAACACCATGTGTTCCAGTTGCTGCCGATCCTCCAGGTGATGATCCAGGGTTTCCTGAGGCTCCTGATGTGGGTAAACTTGTTCCCGATCGTATAAAATTAGTCCCTGTTTTTCCAGATAATGGTGCAGTTGGCTCTGAACGTACAGCAGCTGGTACAGTTGTGTCTGATCCACCAGTTATTGATCTAGTGGTCCCAGATCCTTCAACTAACGGTAAACCGATTCCTGATCCTATAGCAGCAGACCCTGTTGCAGCAGATAATGGTGCAGTTGTTTGCAAAACAACACCAGGTGGTGCACTTGCTGCTGATCCTCCAGGCGATAATCCAGGGGTTCCTGATGCCCCAAATGAAGGTAAACTTCTTCTTGGTCCTATAGCAGCAGACCCTGTTGCTGCAGATAATGGTGCAGCTGTTTGCAAAACAACACCAGGTGTTGCACTTGCTGCTGATTCTCCAGGTGATAATCCAGGGGTTCCTGATGCCCCAAATGATGGTAAACTGCTTCCTGATCCTATAACATTAGTCCCTGTTGCTCCAGATAATGGCGCAGTTATCTCTGAACTTACACGAGGTCGTCCACTTGTCCCTGATCCTCCAGGTAGTGATCTAGTGCTCCCTGATCCCTCAACTGAAGGTAAACCTGTTCCTGATCCTAAACCTGAAGCTTCTCTTTCTCCAGATAATGGTGCAGTTGTCTCTGTAACTACAACAGGTAGTTCAGTTGTCCCTATGCCTCCAGGTGTTAATCTAGTGGTCCCTGGTCCTTCAACTGATGGTAAACTGGTTACTGATCTAAAAGCAGTGGTTTCTGTTGCTCCAGATAATGGTGCAGTTGTCTCTGAACCAAGACCAGGTGGTCCAGCAGCTGATGATCCTCCAGGTGATGATCCAGGGGTTTCTGATACTCCAGATGAAGGTAAACTGGTTCCTAATCCTATAGCAGCAGTCCCTGCTGCTCCAGATAATAAGGCAGTTGTGTCTGAAACAATACCAGGTGGTCCAGTTGCTGATCCTCCTGTAGATGATCCAGGTGTCTCTGATGTTCCAGATGAGGATAAACTGGTTCCTGATCCTATAGGAGTGGTCTCTGTTGCTCCAGAAAATGGTGCTGTTGTCTGCAAACCAATACCAGGTGGTTCACTTGCTGCTGATCCTCCAGTTGACGATCCAGGTGTCCCTGATGTTCCAGATGAGGTTAAACTGGTCTCTGATCCTATAACATTAGTCCCTATTGTTCCAGATAATGGCGCAGTTATATCTGAACTTACCCCAGGTGGTCCACTTGTCTCTGATCCTCCAGGTAGTGATCTAGTGGTCCCTGATCCCTCAACTGATGGTAAACTAGTTCCGGATCCTATAGCTGCAGTTCCTGTTGCTACAGATAACGGTGGAGTTATCTCTGAAACTATAACAGGTGATCCACTTGCCTCTGATCCCCCAGGTGACAATCTAGGCGTCCCTGATGCTCCTGATAAGGGCAAACTGGTTCCTGATCCGATAGCAATGACCCCTGATTCTCCAGAAAATAAGGCAGTTGTGTCTGAAACAATACCAGGTGGTCCAGTTGCTGCTGATCCTCCAGGTGATGACCCAGGGGTCCCTATTGTTCCTGATCCTATAACATGAGTCCCTGTTGCTCCAAATAAAGATGCAGTTGTCTCTGAATTTACAGCACCTGATAAAGTTGTCCCTGATCCTCCGGGTATTGATCTAGTGGTCCCTAATCTTTCAACTGATGGTAAACCGTTTGCTGATTCTATAGCAGCAGTCCCTGTTGCTCCAGATAATGGTTCCGTTATCTCTGAACCAACACTAGGTGTTCCAGTTGCTGCCGATCCTCCAGGTGATGATCCAGGGTTTCCTGATGCTCCAGATGAGGGTAAACTTGTTCCTGATCCTATAATATTACTCCCTGATTCTCCAGATAATGGCACAGTTATACCTGAACTTACACCAGGTTGTCCACTTGTCCCTGATCCTCCAGATAGTGATCTGGTGGTCCCTGATCCCTTCACTGATGGTAAACTGGTACCTGATCCTATAGCTGCAGTTCTTGTTGCTACAGATAATGCTGCAGTTGTCTCTGAACCAATACCAGGTAGTCCAGTTGCTGCTGATCCTCCAGGGGATGATCCAGGGGTTCCTGATGCTCCAGATGAGGGTAAACGTGCTCCTGGACTTATAGCAGCAGTTCTCCTTGCTCCAGATAATGGCACAGTTATATCTGAACTTACACCAGGTCGTCCACTTGTCCTTAATCCTCCAGGTGGTGATCTAGTGGTCCTTGATCCCTCAACCAATGGTAAACTTGTTCCTGATCCTAAACCTGCAGTTCCTCTTGCTCCAGGTAATGGTGCAGTTTTCTCTGTACCTACAGCAGGTGGTCCAGTTGTCCCTGATCTTCCAGGTATTAATCTAATGGTCCCTGGTCCTTCAACTGATGGTAAACTGGTTCCTGATCCTAAAGCACTGGTCCTTGTTGCTCCAGATAATGGTGCAGTTGTCTGCAAACCAACACCAGGTGGTGCACGTGCTGCTGATACTCCAGTTGATGATCCAGGGGTTCCTGATGATCCGGACAAGGGTAAACTGGTTCCTGATCCTATAACATTAGTCACTGTTGCTCCAGATAACTGTGCAGTTATCTCTGAACTTACACCAGGTGGTTCAGTTGTCCCTGATCTTCCAGGTAGTGATCTAGTGGTCCTTGATCCCTCAACTGATGGTAAACTGGTTGCTGATCCTATAGCTGCAGTTATTGTTGCTCCAGATAATGCTGCAGTTGTCTGTGAACCTACACCAGGTAGTGCAGTTGTCCCTGATTCTTGAGAAATTGATCTAGTGGTCCCTGTTTCTTCAGCTGAGAGTAAACTGATTCCTGCTCCCATAGCAGCAGTCCCTGTTGCTCCAGATAGTGTTGCTGTTGTCTCCAAACCAGCACCAGGTGATGAAGTTGCTGCTGATCCTCCAGTTGATGATCGAAGAGTCCCTGATGCTCTAGATATTGGTAAACTGGTTCCTGATCCTGTAACACTAGTCCCTGTTGCTCCAGATAATGGCGCAATTATATCTGAACTTACACTAGGTGGTCCACTTGTCCCTGATCCTCCAGGTAATGATCTAGTGCTCCCTGATCCCTCAACCGATGGTAAACTTGTACCTGATCCTATAGTTGCAGTTCCTCTTGTTCCAGATACTGGTGCAGTTGTCTCTGAACTTACAGCAGGTGGTCCAGTTGTCCCTGATCTTCCTGGTATTGATCTAGTGCTCCCTGATTTTAAAACCGATGTTAAACATTGGTTTATAGCAGCAGTCCCTGTTGCTCCAGATAATGGTGCCATTGTCTCTGAATCAACACCATATGGTCCAGTTGCTTCTGATCCTGCAGGTGATGATCTTGGGGTCCCTGATGCTCCGGATGAGGGTAAACCTGTTCCTGATCCTATAACATTAGTCCCTGTTGTTGCAGATAATGGCACAGATATCTCTGAATTTAGACCAGTTTGTCCACTTGTCCCTGATCTTCCAGGTTCTGATCTAGTGGTCCCTGATTCCTCAACCGATGGTAAACTTGTTCCTGATGCTATAGCTGCAGTTCCTGTTGCTCCAGATAATGGTGGAGTTGTCTCTGAACCAATACCAGGTGGTCCAGTTGCTGCTGATCCTCCAGGTGATGATCCAGGTGTCACTGATGCTCCAAATGAGGGTAAACTCGTTCCTGATCCTTTATCAGTGGTTCCTGTTGCTCTAGATAATGGTGCACTTGTTTCTGAACCTACAGTATTTGGTCCACTTGCTACTGATTTTCCAGGTTTTGTTCCAGGTGTCCCTGATATTCCAGATGAGGGTGAACTGATTTCCGATCCTCTAACGGTAGTCCCTGTTGCTCTAGAAAATGGTGCATTTGTCTTTGAACCTATACCGGGTGGTCCACTTGTCACTGATACTCCAGGTGATGAGCCAGGGATCCCTGATGCTCCAGATGAGGGTGAACTGCTTCCTGCTCCTATAACATTTGTCCCTGTTGCTCCAGATAATGGCACAGTAATCTCTGAATTTACACCAGGTGTTCCACTTGCTCCTGATCCTCCAGGTAGTGATCTAATTGTCCCTGACCCCTCAAGTGATGGTAAACTTGTTCCTGATCCTGTACCTGCAGTTCCTCTTGCTCCAGATAATGATGCAGTTGTCTCGGAACCTACAGCACGTGGTCCAGTTGTCCCTATTCCTCCAGGTATTAATCTAGTGATCCCTGATCCTTCAACCAATGGTGAACTGGTTCCTGATCCTAAAGCAGCAGTCCCTGTTGCACCAGATAATAGGGCAGTTGTATCTGAAACAATACCAGGTGGTCCAGTTGCTGCTGATCCTCCAAGTGATGATCCAGGGTTCCCTGATGCTCCAGATGAGGGTAAACTTGTTCCTGATCCTATAGCAGTGGTCTCTGTTGCTCCGGAAAATGGTGCTGTTGTCTCTGAACCAACACCAGGTGTTCCAGTTCCTGCTGATCCTCCAGGTGATGATCCAGGGTTCCCTGATGATCCAGATGATGGTAAATTGCTTCCTGATCCTATAACATTAGACCCTGTTGTTCCAGATAATGGGGCAGTTATATCTGAACTTACACTAGGTGGTCCACTTGTCCCTGATTCTCCAGGTAGTGATCTAGTGCTCCCTGATCCCTCAACCGATGGTAAACTTGTACCTGATCCTATAGTTGCAGTTCCTCTTGTTCCAAATATTGGTGCAGTTGTCTCTGAACTTACAGCAGGTGGTCCAGTTGTCCCTGATCTTCCTGGTATTGATCTAGTGGTCCCTGATTTTAAAACCGATGTTAAACCGGTTCCTGATCTTATAGCAGCAGTCCCTGTTGCTCCAGATAATGGTGCCATTGTCTCTGAACCAACACCATGTGGTCCAGTTGCTGCCGATCCTGCAGGTGATGATCCTGGGGTCCCTGATGCTCCAGATGAGCCTAAACTTGTTCCTGATCCTATAACATTAGTTTCTGTTGTTGCAGATAATGGCACAGATATCTCTGAACTTAGACCAGTTGGTCCACTTGTCCCTGATCTTCCAGATAGTGATCTATTGGTCCCTGATCCTTCAACTGATGATAAGCTTGTTCCTGATGCTATAGCTGCAGTTCCTGTTGTTCCAGATAATGCTGCAGTTGTCTCTGAACCAATACCAGGTGGTCCAGTTGCTGCTGATCCTCCAGGTGATGATCCAGATTTCCCTGATGCTCCAGATAAGGGTAAACCCGTTCCTGATTCTGTAACTATGTTTCCTGTTGCTCCAGATAATGGTGTATTTGTCTCTGAACCTATACCAGGTGATCCAGTTGCTGCTGATTTGCTAGGTGATGGTCCAGGGGTCCCTGATGCTCCAGATGAGGGTAAACTACTTCCTGTTCCTATAACAGTGGTCTCTGTTGTTCCAGATAAATATGCAGTTGTCTCTGAACCTACAACAGATTGTCCAGTTGTCCCTGATCCTCGAGGTATTGAACTAGTCATGGCTGTTCTTTCAACTGATGGTAAACTGACTCCTGTCCCTGTAACAGTGGTCCGTGTTGCTCCAGATAATGGTGCAGTTGTCTCTGAAACTACAACAGGTGGTCCACTTGCTCCTGATCCTCCAGGTGATGATCTAGTTGTCCCTGAACCTACAACAGAGATTCCAGTTGTTCCTGTCACCTCAGCTAATGATCGAGTTGCTCCTGAACTGTCACTTGCTGTTCCAGTTGCTCCTGATGTTCCAGATGATGGTCCAGTTGTCCCCAACCCTACAACAGAGATTTTAGTTGTTCCTGTCAGTCCAGCTGTTGATCCACTTGTCATTGATCCTTCAAGGGATGATCCATTTGTCCCTGATCCTATAACAGTTGTCCCTCTTGCTCCAGGTAATGGTGTAGTTGTCCATGAACCTACAACCTTTGGTCCAGTTGCTTCTGATCCTCCAGGTGATGATCCAGGGGTCCCTGATGCTCCAAAAGAGGGTAAATTTGTTCGTGATCCTATAACAGTGGTTCCTGTTGCTCTAGATAATGGTACATTTGTCTCTGAACCTACACCAGATTGTCCTGTTGTTGCTGATCCTCCAGTTGATGGTTCTGGTGTCCAAGATGCTCCATATGAGGGTAATCTGTTTCCTGATCTTATAACAGTGGTCCCTGTTGCCCCAGATAATGGTGCACTTGTCTCTGAACCTACAATATTTGGTCCAGTTGCTATTGAATTTCCAGGTGTTGATCCAGGGATCCCTGATCCTCCAGATGACCATAAACTGGTTCTTTTTCCAATAATAGTAGTCCCTATTGCTCCAAATAATGGAGCAGTTGTCTCTGACCCTACAACAGATGGTCCAGTTGACCTAGATTTTCCAGTTGTCCCTGATGTTCTCATTGATGGTTCATATGTTCCTGTCACTGCATCTGATGTCTCAGTTGTTCTTGATCCTCTAACTGATCGTTCACTTGTCTTTGAACCTAAAGCTGATGATGCAGTTGCCCCAGAATCACCAGTTGATGGTCCAGTAGCCCCTGATACTCCAATTGATGATCCAGTTGTTCCTGATCCTCCAGTTGATGTTTCAGTAGTCCCTGCCACTCCAGTTGATGGTACTGTTGTCCCTGATTCTTCAGTTGATGATCCAGTAGTCCCTGTAACTCCAATTGATTGCACAGTTGTCCTTGATCCTTCAGTTAATGGTACAGTTTTTCCTGAGACTTCATTTGATCGTTTAGTGGTTCCTGATTCTTCTGTTGATGGTCCAGTTGTCTCTGTCACTCCAGATAATGATCCAGTTGTCCCTGATCTTACAACAGATGGTCCAGTTGTCCTTGATCCTCCAGATGATGGTTCAATTGTCCCTGATCCTTCAGTTGATTGTCCAATTGTCCTTGATCCTCCAGCTGATGTTAAAAGAGCTGATTAAAAGAGAGGCATCAAGGGAAACTTTAAGATTTTTTCCTGAGTAAAACGAGTCAGTGATGGTACCATTTATTGATATGGGAAAGACTGATAGAACAAGTGTGGGTTTGAAAGAAAATCAAGAATTCTGTTTAGCTCATGCTAAATCTGCGATTTCTATTAGACATAAAAGTGGAAATGTCAAGTTATCGATTAAGTGCTAATCTAGAGATACAGAGAAGCCAAGACTGAGGGTATATATTTAGATATCTACATCTAAAATGTCTTCGAAATTTTTTATACCTGACTTCCTAGGGATTATGCAACCACGCCCGCTAGGCCTGTCTTGTCTCTGACTGCCGGAAGCTTCCTTCTGAGCTCAATTTAAGGGAACTTCCCACCCGCCAAGTCATGCTCTTGCCTTTTTCTACAGACTAGTTTGCTATCTACCAGCTAACACTGTGATTGCCTCTGAAAACTTAACTTTATTCTCATTCATGCAACTTTGAATTAGTATTCTGTTTGAGGTCTTGAAGCAATTAATTCCACCATACCTCATATCCTGTCATTCTTTGACACTGAGTAAAGCCTACATTTTGGTTTCCTCTATCATCTGTGGCATTCTAAAGTCATGCTGGGCTTTGTCTCTTTTATTCTAAACCCTTACTTCTTCCACAACCTGTTCTCTATCACAATTACTTTTACCCTGTCCTCTGGAATCCACAGTCAATGATTTTAAAAACTCTTCTATATGCTTAACTGTTTTACAAAGTGCTTCTACCTCCTCCTGGGCTTAACCTAATGGAACTAATTCTGCAACAACCTGGCATAACTCAGAATGCTCCAAATCTTTATCTGAAGAATTCTAAAGGACCAAATGAGGATGGAGGCCTTGGATTTGTAGAGATATGGATCTACACAGTGGTGTGCGTGTGTGGATGCAAAGCTCCACTACTTGAGTAGAGCAACAAGTAGCCTACTCCCTCCCACATCTCCAATTCTTCTGGAAGATTATCTTTCACATAACCTGTTATTTTTGCCTCATTTATAAGAATAAAGCTCTTAATCCTTTACCAGACTGGGAGTTCCTATTCATTTATTTACTTATTCACCAGATATCCACCAGATATTTATCAAGTCAGTCATTCAGCTAGGTACTGGGAACACAGCTGAAAATAAGAACAGGCAAGTTGACAAGATCTTTCTATACTTTTGACAGAAGTTCACCATGTTGGTGGCCTATGTAGTAATGGTGAATAACTGGATGAAGAATCAACAGTGTTGGCCCTGTTTTGGCCTCACAACATACTCATTCTGTGACTGAAGTAAACACATTACTTTTTTCATAAATAAAATGTAAATAATTCCGAATATACTGTCAATTGCTCAGGGCGGTTGTATAATTCAAGTAAGTAATTGTATGTGACAACATTTTGTCCATTTTACACTTAGTGTATTTTTTCTGCTCATCATTTTTTATTTTTGCTAAAACAGATTAAGATGACTCACAAATGATATTATACAATGGTTAATGATTGCCTCATATCTTTATTTTTATCCATTAAGTTGTATCAATATATTGGGTAAAAATCAAGGTATAAAAACAGTATTATTTTATTCTACCAATTATATTTCTCAAACACTTTTTTTTGCCTATTTCATGAGAAATATTCATCAATCCTATTTATTTATTTGTTTTTAGTCTCTATCTTTAGTCCTTCGAAACATGTTAAACATTATGAAGCACAAACATTGTTTAATATGGGTTGAGCTTTGAGCAAATGAGGTATTGTCATGTCCCATTTGCAAATTCTAGAAAATAAGAAATTTTTAAACCAATGTGTAGAGATTTTAGGGAGCAAATTGTTTTCTGAATTTTTAGACAATTCAGAAGGCAATGTTATTTATTAAATTACTCTCAGAAATTGGGAAAGCTGTTCATCATGGTTCTAGATCACTTTTCTGTTCAATAAAGAACTTGTGGGAAAATATGTTAATATTTTAAACTACAACACTTTCTAATATTAGTGAACCATGAGATTTTTCTAATACTAAAGATAGTGGATTTTTGCAAAAGACTGCAAAAAGACTCTAACTTTAAATCTGAATATCCTTGTTAATGCCTGATAACCTTTTAATATCCAACAGTCTATTATTCAAGAAAGAAATGAATTTATTGAACTCAAATATTTCTATAATGGGAAAATTATATTAACAATCAATAAAATGCAAAAGTAACTAACATTGTTTTGTAATTATTTAGTACTTTCAATCTATATTTATTTTTGCTTGTTGTTAAAGTGATTTTGTGTAGTGCAATGCAGATCTTAGATAAAGAAATGGAACTAACTGCATCGGAAATACATCCTAAGAAGTCCCTGACGCAAAGACAACATTTAAGGACCAAATAGAAGATGGTCACTATTACTTTTTTACTTAAATCCACTATGATTGTATCAAGTAACATTCCAGTGATTTCTAAATTGGCCATATAAGAATATCGGATTTTAAATGCCACATTAGTCTTGTTTAGTAATGGAGAACACCTGAACTGTCAGATCACTGTCACACTCTGTGACACTAGTTGTATCACCTGACGTTCCAGGTGTAACTGTTATAAAGGGAAAAAAATGGAAAAGTCTCATTCACAGAATTTCTTAAACTATGAGATAACCAGTTCTGATTTAAATTAACTTCCAACTAAAGATTACAGAAGTGTCTACTTTTCCATATCAATAATAATTATTACCCTTTATACATTTCAATAAATGTGTTTTGACATACATTTATTCATTATTTCATTTGATCCTCATCACAATGCTACTCAATAGATTACATTACTCAGTTTTTACAGATAAGAAAACTAAGGTAATAGAGGTTAAATGATTCACTCACTTAATTACATGATATTGATTCTAGGAGTAGTGTTTGCATATGGGCACTGCTTGGGCAAGTTGTTTATTTTATTTTATTTTTTCACATCAGAAATGGTTATTGAATGTTTATCAAATGGTTTTTTTAGCCTTTATGTAGAAAACTACTTGTTTTTATTTCTCTTAGAGCTATTAGTACGATGAACCATTTTAATGGATTTTGTAATTTTGAAAAGCTTTCATTGAAAGTTAATAGGAATTATTATTAAACATTATTTTAATACACTTTTGGATTCTAATTTTAGCCATTTGTCTTTTGCTATGCAAACTCTTTAGATGCTCTTTTTTTCTTTTTCTTTTTTTTGCTTTTTGCTTTTTTATTTTTCTTTTGATAGTTAGAAAGGTTATATTTTATAGTGATATTTTTATATAATCCCATTAGCATCCTCCCAATTTTCTTTCAGATAGTGTCTATTGGTTGTCCCCTGTGGGCAGCAATAAAATTAACTCATAATTTCTTCTTTCCTTGTTCTCTTTCTCTTCTGTAGTTTCCAATTTAAGTAAATACCATTTTCTTTCTTAATGTTCATGTTTTTACTTGGTCATTTATACTTGGACGTTTTTACTTGGTCAAATATGTAACACTTATCTTCCACCTTCCTTTCAACCTTTGTTATAGTTTTAGAGCTACAGTTAAAAATAGTGTTACAATCTTTTTGTTTGTTTTCAAAGCATCTTTTTGCTGCTTAACACTCCTCCAGTGATTTCATTATGAAGGGCTCATGGCTACCTAATTCCCTGAATTCTTTCATGTTCCTATAGCTTTAATACTTGAATTACATTTAGTTAGCTATGAAAACCTTGGCCCACATTCTCTTTCCTTGGGGATCTAAATGCTATTCTACTCTTGTCTAATGCTAACCTGATTTTCTTTCCTTTTTAATAACTATCTTTTTCCTCAACATCCAGAAAATTTCTTTATCTTTCAAGCCTAACATTTTTCTAAAATAAGCCACAGAATTGACTGTTCAGGAATGATTCTTCCAGGTAGTTCCTTTCAACGTGTAGATTTGAATTTCTTTTTTTATTACAGGAAACTTAATCTGATTTACAATTTTAAACATTAGTTCTATTTCATTGCCTTTTCTTCTCCAGAAACTGCAATTTATATATATATATATATATATATATATATATATATACACATATATATATAATATTTTTGTCTGTTTCCTATAACTATGTCCTACTCTGATCCACTTTACCTTTTTTAAAAGTGTCTGCAATTTTTGGGGGGTGGTGGTGATCTTTCCAATTCTACCCTCTAATCCCTTTCCCATACTTTCAGTCATTTATTCTCTGTTGGGTACCTTGTTATTTGGTCTTTACTTCCAAGAAAATTTTTCTTTTTCTTTCAATATCTCTCCTTAGTTTTCCTCAATTCCATCCAATTGGAATTTCCTCAATTCCAATCCAATTCCAATTTAACATCTTCCTACTATTTATCTGTTTTTACCCTGAGTTTCTTAGTTTATAGTTTTGATGTCTCTTTATATCTTCAGTTGTTTCTTTTTTAAGTTTGTGTTAATGTTATGTTTTTGAAACTGAGCAGAACCCAGATGGCTCCCCCAAGTACAAAGGCCCTTCCATGTCCCCTGCCTCTTGTTTGTAGAAAGTCTTAAATCTCCCAGGCCTCCCTGAGTCACAAAAGAGCAAGTTCAAGCAGTTAATGATTAGGAAATAGAGTCATAGAATCTTTCATTGTCCGGTGCGCATTCCTGAGTTGTTTTACAGATAACTATGACTGCCACCAGAGGGAAAAAGCTAACTTCATGATGACCAGAATGTACCCATGACATAGGCTGGCCTATGTCAGCCATCTATAGCTAGCACAATTCCAAGAACTGGCCTCAAGAGAATGGGATTAACATTATTGCTCATAATAATCTGTATCTTTGTGGGCATCAAAATAATTATAACTTGCTCTGCCTACAAATGTAAGCAGGCAACTAAAATTATCAGCAAAGAGATGCTACAGACCCATGTCAACATCTTCCACTCTAAGAATATGGTGCCATATGTCAACATGAAGAAGTTACAGAACATGGACCTTCACCCCTAATCCCAGAGAAATAGAATGATGTCTGACAGTGGGGATTTGTAAGAAGCTCCTTTCCCCTTTTCTGTTGTCTGTTTCTGTTCCTCTCAAACCTTATAGAAATGAGATCACTAGGCAACATTTAACTTAACTCCTGACTTATGCCCTAATGAATGCACACAATACCTTGCCTAACCTGTTGATTCTTTCCCTAGATT
The DNA here is from genome assembly GCF_965194825.1 of Balaenoptera physalus. Lineage (NCBI taxonomy): Eukaryota > Metazoa > Chordata > Mammalia > Artiodactyla > Balaenopteridae > Balaenoptera > Balaenoptera physalus. Next base: position 73,367,636 of record NC_138892.1, read on the forward strand.
AAAAGCAGTAGGAATGAAGAATTAAGTAGTTAAAGAGTGACTAGCTTTCTACCCCCAGACTCCCCCTTAGCAATTCTGCAGGTAGACAATGCAAGCAAGAAAACATCTGAAGAAAAATCATGAGGAGTTTTAGGCATTCTGCAAGCAATGGAAAATGATACAGAACCTAACATTTTGCCTCAATGATTCACTGAGATTCTTTCCCCGTTTTCCCTTTAAAAACTGTCATGGCCGAGTAGAATCTTTGGAATTGGTTCTGGGACATGAGGCCACCTTCTCCTCAGATTGCTGGCCTTCTGATTAAAACAACCTTTCCTTTCTACCAACACTTGCCTCTCAAGTATTGGCTTTCAAGCAGTGAGCAGCCAAACCTGAGTTCAGTAACATTTTAGTGTTCCTCTGCTTTATGACTAGATTTTTAGAATTTGCTTGCTATTGCTGAAAACTTCTGAAAATGTATACAAAAGAATAGTTTAAAATAGATATTGGAATTTAATTTTTTTCATGTCTTTTATTTTGCATTGTGTTTTCCTAAAACAGCAATAGCAGGAGATCCTATGCAGTGAGGGCACAGAAGCTTCTGTGAGGTTCATCAGATTTCTCAGATCAAGGGCTTCCTCTTGTTACATTGAAGGGAACATTCTTTTATAAGTGGAGCTTTTCCTTTTTCTGTCTTCTAATTTTTAATTATTATACTGTTTTCTTGAGACCCTGAGCATTTTTTTTCTTTTTCCATTGACATTCATTCTCCAAGGATTCCTTCACCTTCCAATATGCCTCCTTCCCCTTTACAAGCAGTTGCATGCCTTCCCAAGACTTCCAGTTCTCATTCCATGAACTCTCCAATCCTTTATTTCAACCTCACATTCACAAATGCTCTAACTTTCCAGATCCCAGATCTCTCAGTATTCTCTAATCAAGGTGAGGACCTTTCCTTCTGGAGGTGAACCCAGTTGATGCTACCTACATTCTACCACTATTAAAGACCTCTCTATACTTCCCTGTTCTGATGCTCTGACCTGAATCTTGGTTCCTCTATGAGTCCCAGAGCCCTCCTTTCCAGTCTCGAGGTTTTGGTCTTCTCTGTCCCCTCTAAATAGTCTAGATGTGGGCTCTGTGTTGATATTTCTGGTTGGTGAACAGAGGTATGTGTAGCTTCTAATGTATGCAGCCACCATTCTCCTCTTTTTTAAAAAAAATTTTTTTCACAGGTTCCTTGAGTTTAAATGCTACTCAATTCTAAGAGCATCAGTGCAAATTAAGGATCACATCCTTAGTCCAGATCAGACACTGATGAGGGAAGTGTGGTTGAGAACTGCTGTAAAATCAGGTCCAGACTTGCCTGACTTCCCAGGACTTGTGGCTCCAGTGCCTGGTTCCCCAGGGGTGTTGCCACCTCCAGCTCCAGGGATTGCTCCAGGCAATACCCTAGGCATGGCTTAATTTTATAATGGGAGAAAAAAGCTAGCTAATTAAAATATAAAATTGATCATTTTATGAATATGGCCTGTGTAAGAACAAATAAAAATTTTGAATAAGAGGCTTAATTCTCTCTATTGAAAATAAGGGAAAAGACTTCCCCTTTCCTTTTCTTAGAGTATTTACTTTAGAATATCTGTAAATGTAAGTTCTTTTCAGTGTCTTTGAAATGTATGTAAATCTTTCAAAAAAACTAAATAAGCCTCTTGTCAGCTTAATGACCCAGAAATGTCTTTCTCAAGGACTTGAGCACTATCTCTTTGAAACGTAAACATCTAAGAAGACAGTGGTCCTTCCCCCTCTAGATACAAAACTTTCTCCTATCATCAAGATAGAAGTTTATTTTTCTGTTGTATAAAACCAGTTATTAAATACCCAGATGTTCACCCAATTGCCAGGTGAATTTAGAATGAACTATGTGTAATAAATGGTGCTGTCAAGTTCTCTTACTTAAGGACTATTTTTCTTGAGAACATGCATGTAGCAGATTGTATTGGCTTGGTGAGATTTCTTTCTGTCTTTATAGACCTTTAGTGAATTGGCTATAATTTGCATCACATTCTGGTTTAATGCTTATTCAATAATAAAACTGTTTTCTTTCTCTTCTACCTTTGGGGACAGGGTCTCTGGGTTGGGAGATTTTGTTTTCAATTCTATTTCCCCAACGTCTGAAATATGATTGCTGCTTATTCCCCTGAAATTGAATACATCCCTAAAATTTCACTCAGCTTACTTATGTTTTGAGTATATTTGCTCAAGTTAAAGTGTATAGTTATAGACAAAGAATGTCTCCTGCCATTCCAGTAAACAAAGAATGTTGCCTGCCATCATGCCATCAACTACTGCGGCCTCCCCCACCAACAGTGCGCCCTCAGGGGAATTCAAAATGGAGAAAAACAGGATACTGGCCCTATATAGTTAAGATGAACAACTAAGGAATAATTTCAATGAGCCTAGACTCTTGCAACTTCCCATACACAGAAAAGCACTAAAATTATTAACTTGAGATGTCTGTTTTTTTTATGATTAGTTGTAATCTTTTGATGTAAGACTACATGTACTGTTTTCAACAAAAATCCTATATATCCTGGCTCCTCCCTTACCTCTTCGGAACAGTTCCTCAGAGCTATCTGAGGGGCTCTCTCATGGGCTATAGTCCTCAATGAGGTCCCTAAATAAAACATAACTCAAAACTTTTAGGTTGTGTGCTTTTCTTCAGTCAACACAGTCATAGTGTACTGATCATAATGTCATATTCTTTTCAAAATAAAATAATTCTGTTGTCTTTAACCCCAACAAATCAGCTCTCTTACTAGAAGGTCTTCTTGAGTTCCCACTTCAACAATTGTCACTGAACATTTCCTCGATTTAGATTATCTTCTATCGGAAATGGTTTTTGCCTTTGTGTGTATATAAATATTCATTTCTCCTGCTCAAAAATCAAGTTCTAAGAGAATAAGTATCTTACTCTACTCCTCTCATACTTTCTCTAAGGCACCCAGTGTGATGTGGGCACACAACAATAAATAACTCTTGATTTATTTCTGATCTTCATCAGTTTTGACATCCCACAAATAATAATAATTAAATTTTCCAGAAAACCTTGCCTCTGACAAAATTTTAAGTAAAGAAATCACATTTCTATTGTCTGGTTTTATTCTGATTATGTTCATTCAGTACCTGCTGCTCCAGAAGCGTTTTCACCAGCAGCTCCAGTGGTGGCAGCATTTTCCCTTCCAGTTGTTCCTAATTGAAAAGAACAATGGTTCTCAGTTGACATTAGGGTTGCCAGATATAGCATATCAAAATAGAGGACACCCAGTTACACTTGAATTCCAGATAAACAACAATCACTTCCCAATTATTGCATGGGGCATACTTATACCAAAAAAATTTCTTATTTATGTGAAATTCAAATTTAAATGGCATCCTGTGTTTTATCTGGCAACTCTAGTCTACATAGATGGTTGTGATGAAAATGCTCAAACTATCCATATTCATTTGTCCTAAAATTATAACTGTTAAAGCCATAGTCATTCCTCAATTCACCTAAATTCCTCATGAGAACTTGGAGTCTCAGCTAAACTCCTGATGGAGCACCACCAAAGTGTCCAGGTGACCTGCACCTTGACTCTGACCTACCAGTTGGTCTGGAACCAGGGAAAGGTGGTCTAGCTGTGATGCCACTGCCAGTTCTAGTGGTAGTTCCAACAAATTCTCCTGTTACACCTGATAAACAGTATTGGGAGAGCATATATATTATTATGACAATCCAGTACTGTAGTACTTTTGAAGGGAAGATTTGGAGAAACCAGAAAAAAACTTCTTGAAAATGTTAATCATGTTTATACTATTCTACATCCTACATCTTTTGTTGGATGGTATGTTATTAACTAATACTAAGTGCAATCAGTGGTATTCTGATGAAAGATTGTCCTTTTTGACAAAAGTCGTGGCCTCAGTGAGATCCTCTACTCACCTAACTTACCTTCAGATTGTGTCACTTCACTGCTTGGTGCTCTAGTTGTTTCACCAGCTGATGATCTGGTAGTCTCTTTCAAAATAAACAATATATATCAAATTACATATATATTATATATATAATATATATGTATATATATATATATATATATATATATATATAAAGATCTTTAGTTAAGCAAACAGAGTATGCTGTTCTCTGCTTTCAAAAGTCTTGTCACACTTATACATTCCCAGTTCACTCTTTCCAAAAATTGATCATAAGAATCATCTGGGGTGCTTATTAAATATACAGATACACTAGCCCAGTGATTCTCAGCCCCAGCCTACACATTGGAACCAACTGTAAGGCTTTTAAAAATTACTTATGCCTGGGTCTTTCCTCAAGGAGTTCTGATACAATTACTCTGTAAAAGCCTATTGAGTATGTATTTTCAAAAATTTTTCTAGTCAATTCTTATTTGTAACCAAGATTGCAAACCATGACTTTAGCCCGATTTCACATTCACAGCCTCAGAAGTCCAAAGGCAGGAGTCTTAGAATCTGAAACATAACACGCTTTGCTATAAATCACCTCTGAGCTAATGTTAGAGAAACACTGTCATTAATCCCATAAATGCAGGGATAGTGAGGTCACGAATATGTGCATTTACTAGTAATTAATAACTCAGAAGTGCTGGCAACTTCCCTAAGGTCAGTAAGAAGATGCCTCAGACTTCCCATTTCAATACCTGCTTGGCCTCCCGGGGATGTGCCTGGGGTAGGTGAGTGTCCACTTGTGCTCTTGTTTCCATGCGTGGTTGTGAAACCCTCTGATACTCCTGGGGTCCCTGACACAACAGCAGGGAATGAGTATTACTTCCACTGTTGCCGGATTCTACATACCACTCTTCTCTAATGTGACAGAATTGAAGTTTCTCACATAAAAGACATCTTTAAATGATCCCCATGATTTCTGTGACTAGATGGTCTTATACCACATAGAGGTTAATCTTTAGTTCAACCTGCAATATGTTCAGTGCCATTTAACAGGGGTTAAGGAGCACATCCTGAATTGCCTAATTTCCCTGGGCTTATTGCTCCTGTGCTTGGTTCGCTGGGTGTGTCATCTTCCTCACCTCCTGTTGCTGGTACAGTAGGACCCCTGTTCCTGTTCGTAAAGAATAGCAGTTTGAAAAATACCCTAGACATAAATCAACTCATGTAATCCTATAAAAATGCCCTGAGGCAGGTAATATTACTATTCCCACTTAACAGACATGGTTAAGTGACTTGCTCCAGGTCACCCAGGCAATCTAGACCTAAGTTCATACTTTAACATGTGCTTCTCAGAAGATCTGTGGTAAAAGAACAATTCTGTAAAATTTTCAGTCTTCCATATTGATGCTTTGGAAAAATGCCATGAAAGGAGAGAAATAAAATTTAAAAAAATAAATCCATACACAACATAAGCTTTTATTCAACAAATATAAAAATTGCTGTGTCAAATTGCCATGTTTCTAAATACTTGTTTTCTGTTTCCGTTCTTATCACTTCATGGACCAGTAACAAACAGTTCTGGATTGCACTCATTTGCAGACCAAACTTTGAGAAGCCCTGGACTGACTTGTCATTATCACCCAAATAATTCCCATTCAAATTCCAGAAAATATATACTAAATAGTCATCACCCTCAAATTTCAGTCAATTCACTGATCTAGTTGGAAATAGTTTCTTAATTTGTGCTACTGTAGCTTATATCTTTCAACACATTATTTTTTATGCAAACAATATCTTATTCCAAAAAGTTTTTGACATAAATTTTAAATTGAGAAATTTACTAAGGGAAAATAAATGTAGGAAAAATAAAGTCAGGCCATGGATTAGTTAATAAATGCATAAAGAGAAATTCCATGCAAACACTATAAAATGGTTTTTAATGGTATATAAAGGAGTTTTGATTTATCCTAAAAACAATCTGAAAAGTTGAAAGATTTTAAATAGTGGAATGGTATGATGACAGTTGAGTTTTTGTAAGTTCATTCTGGTGTGGTATCGACTAAAGCGTAAATTGGGAGGGAAGTGGGGAAGGGTGGGAAAGTTCTCAACATTGACAAGCATCCATTGCCTAAAGGGCTTGTTAATACACTGTTTGCCTGGCTCCACACTAAGAGCTTCTGATTCTAGGTAGGTAGGCCCCCAAATTTTGTGTTTCTAAAAAGTTCCCAGGAGCTGTGGATGCTGTTGGTCTGGGAACTGCACTTTGAGCACCACTGTATTAGAGGAAAGTGAGCGAGGTGGGTGCATGTAAAGACTAGGTGTAAAATGTTTAACACCTGAGCAAAAGCAGAGGCAAATATGATGCACAGAGGAAATTTAAGAGTTATTCAATATTTAAAGTCACTAACTTGCAGCATAAGGGACAGGGTGAACTCAGGTTTGTTTGTTTTTAATCAAGATCATCTACACTTAAAGAAGTCAATAATATTTTATTCATGAAACCAACAGTAGTTGAAATTTAGTCAGTGATGCACAAGGGCAAGCATACTCATTGACTTCTCTTGGATGTTTGCTCCTAGGCACAGATCGCAGAATTGTGGAGCTATGACAGAGGAGGCTAAGGGTCTGGGTTCTAATCCTGCCTCTGCCAGTTTGAGAACTTTTATTATTTTCTTCCACTTGGGAAAAAAGACACCTAACTACCACGATGTTAATGTGGATTAAATTACATATTACATATTTCAGCATAATTCAGAAATTTCAGTGTGCCGTAGAAATGTCACTAATATTTTGTTAACATATAAATGTTAATTTTTGAATTTTTCCCAAAGTCATCCAGATAACTTAATGCTGACACCAGACCCCTGTTATCTAATGAACTCAGAGTACAGTTGTTCTTGACTTGAAAAGGAGGACTGCTTGTGGAAAGAAGCTATGGACTCATTTCTTTGTTTCACCTGCTCTGAAGCCTACGTCACTTGTGCTTCCAACTTCAGCGCCTGTGGTTGCACTTACTGATCCTCCAGTTGACCCTGATGAAGGTAAAGAAAAAACAAAGTTTTTTCTGTTAAAAAAGTGTGTGCTGTCGACTCTCAAGGTAATGGGTGTATATGATTATAACATGATATTCAATAAGAAAGTAACTTGTGCAAAAACTAAAGAGTCTACATTTTAATTACATATAAAGAACATCCAAATCTGATTATACATAAGTCAGATACATTTATTTTGTATAATATTGCACTGAGCAGCATTGCCTGAAACCAGCTGCTTAGGGGTGGCTAGTATATTTGTTCTGAACTTAATTTACCTGATATGAGCCCAGGACTGGTGAAGGTGGGGCCCACTGCTCCTGTGGTGCCCACACTTCCAGCTGTGGAGGTGATAGGCACTGGAGTTCTAGTAATACCTGAGAAAAACATAAAGTGAACTTCTTGTCTCAAGTTTACTTGGCCTCTAATACCAATAGGTGATTTAACTGTTCAGTCAATTCCTACTATAGAAAATAGAATAATGAATCCAGTGACTTTCTGCAAAGAGTCCCTAAGATTTTTGTTCCATTATTACTTTCCTACTAAGATTTTGTTTTAGTTCTTGCCATATGTTTTTTAACAAAGTCATGTTATCTTTTCCCACAAAAGAACTTGGGAAGAGGTAGGTCTGAAATTGTTGATACAGCAATAAAAGGTATGGATAAGCTTCTACTAACAGGAATATATGAGAATCCACATCCACTTGTCTTCATGGTTTAATTACCAAAACTGATAGATAAAGCATTTCTGTTCTCATTAATTTTGACATCCATAACCATTACAATTTCAGTTGATTTTTCCAATACTTGCAGATGAACATACACGCTAAAGTACTTGATGTTATGAATTACTGTGTAACAGATTCTTTGTTGCCAAGACATAAATGATAATAGAAAGAGCTGCCTTTACCAAAATATTGATAGCTCTGTGTATTACAAAGTAGTAATCCACCCTAACAATTTTCAAAGTGACTGTGTCCATTTATTTTTACCTCATGATAAAATTGATAATTTATTTTATTATTTTAACCTCATTTATTTTTCACCTCTCAATAAACTTAATAATTAAAATAAAATCTTGAAATTAATTTCCCAGCTACTGCTAAGTTTTTTGTTTACTTCTAAGAACCATTTACATTTTTATAAAATCGTTTATAAATGATTAATTTGCATTTTTTCTTCAATGGATTCTATTTTACTTAATATAAATTTGAAAGATAATCTTAAGGAGTATCTATAACATTTGCCGTAATAAACAAAAAATTCAGTACTGCAAAGTTTATTTTTTGCAAAATAACTTATTTCTGAAAAAAGTTTAAAATTCATAAAATTGGTTTTAATTAAGGAAGCAGTATGTTTGTGATTAATTATTAAAAATGCTAAACTCCTCTGTTAAAATTTAAGTTTATTTACATAATGAATTATTCTTTAAAAAATTGTAGCTAGTAATAAATTTGACTTTACTGAGTATTTATTATGTATTACACGAAGCTGAACTATCACATCTACTCAAGTCCTGTAATGTAGATATTATATTTTTCCTACTTAAAAAGTAAGAAAACTAATCTTCAGAGTGTTTGACAGACTAAAACTAGGGTCATACAGCTAGTAAGAAAAGAGAAGAGATTCTCGTTCTTATTTATCTGCTTCTGCTTCCCACTACACTCAGTTGGCTCTCTGTAATATCCTGGTACAATTATCTTCTTTCTATGATTGATGCAATTTTAGAATAAGCACATTATACAAACAAATAAAATTTATATACAACTTATATAAATTCTGATAAAATTTAATTTTTTGAGAAAAGAAAAATGCATTTTAAGATATCAAATTGTTATGTAACAGTAACCTACATTTTAATTATATGAATTAGTATCCCATTTAGTCAATGAGCTATTTTTAGTTTTAATAGAAACTTATTAAGTTATAAATTTATTAAACTTATTAAATAAGTTATAAATTTATTAGAAACTTATTAAATAAGTTATTATAAGTTTTAACACAAGTCCCAATTTGAAACTGGAATCTGCAATTATATGCTACTACTTCAATAACTGATTTAAATTAAATTTAACTTTTTTAAAAATATCAAAACACAAAAGCCTTAAGACTAGAATCTAGAAAACCATGTCCTGGATTTTAATCCTCTCTCTGTTACTTATTACCAAGTGACCTTCAACACACAACTTAACCTTTTGTGCTTCCATTTCCTCATTTGTAAATTGAGGAAAATAATGGTGCCCACTTCATAGAATTCTATATCAAATGAGGTAATATGTGTCAAATAATTATCATAGTGCTCAGTAAATATTAGCTCTGTGTCAAGATTTGTCAAACTAAACAGGAAAAAAACATAATTGCATAATTTTTCTTCTAAAAATAACATACTTATTGCAATGGTTGGCTCAGCATCTCTCAGGGCATTTTAACACTTTGAAAGCCTTTACTGTATAGAAAAGAAAATAGATATATAAGGCATGGGAAAAAGCTTAAGCTTTGCATATTGCTTCCTTTGTGCTTTTAAAGTTTTAAAGTCAAATACATCATCAATCCTCTTCTGAGCACCCAGGTCTTTCTCCTTCTATCTGGCAGGAATGCCTTTGATCTATCTGAAAAGGTCATTTAAATTTATGGAAGGAACTTTAAAATAACTTGTACAATCCTTTCAAGTTATAGATGAGAAACAAAAACAAAAAAGTAACTAATGGCCAGTGAAAAGTACTTGATACAGGGAAGTATTTGATCTAGTACTTGATCAAAAGTACTTCACCCAGGGAACAAGATAATGGAAAAAAGGTGCCCTTCTGCACAGTCTCTTTTTGAAATAAATCTTACCTATTCAAGAATCATAGGTTTCTTTACATACCACATTGATATCTTAAGACAATGCAGAAAATAAAAATAGAAGAGTTCTGGCTAAATTAAATTAACCCACTAATCATATTGGTTCAATTCGAAAGGACAAATATATTATCCAAAATGAAAGTACATTTAGAACATTGAGACTATAAACTAAATTTCTGGGTAAAATGGGTTCTCATGTCTAAGAAAGAAATCCTTCCATCTAATGTAGACAGTTCATGGGGAGGCAACACATGTTCAAAATGATGTGTCTTCCTAGCTATATTATATCTGGAAATATTACATTTTGTTTTTCAGTGTCTATTTAAATATTTTTAGTTGAGACATACTATATTTAGAAAGAAACAAGAAACTTGCTAGTGATGATGACTAAACTCTTATTTTGGGATCCATTTTTCTCATCACTGATCAAGAGAGCTTCACCACTAGAAAGCTAAAAACCAAAAATCATTATGTAGTTATGAATTCATCACAACTTGCCAAATGCTGCTCAACTTTTAAATCACTGATGTGAGTAAAAGAGATGGGATATGATTTTCAAGCCTACAATTTGTGCAAGGCAATTTCTCCACAAAAAGGATCCTTACTTTCTTTTAAAAATGTTATAGATAATCTGATTTGCAAAGCAGAAATAGAGACACAGACATAGAGAACAAATGTATGGATACCAAGGGGGAAAGGGTAGGGTGGGAGGAATGGGGAGATTGAGATTGACACATATACACAATTGAAGCTATGTATAAAATAGACAACTAATGAGAACATACTGTATAGCACAGGGAACTTTACTCAATGCACTGTGGTGACCTAAATGGGAAGGAAATCCAAAAAAGAGGGGAGATATATATATATATATATATGTGTGTGTGTGTGTGTATAGCTGATTCGTTTTGCTATACAGTAGAAACTAACACAGTGTTGTAAAGTAACTATATTCCAATAAAAATTAAAAAGAAAAAAAGGAAAAAAGTGTTCTAAAAGCAAACACTTTAAACTGTTTTATTTTTACTATGGCATGATGCTTACTGGATGAATTTATAAAACCAGTTTTTTTAAAAAATTATGTTGATGTGCCTTAAAATGAAATGTTTTATTCTTACATGAAAAATGATCAATAGAACATTAAACTTGGTTTTTTTAAGAGTTTCAAAATAAGACTATCAATAAACATACTCGTACTTCTGAGATTTTACTGATTGCCATCCTCACTTTAAGTAGATTCTTATGATACTTCAGTCACCAGCAAATGGACATGTTATCTCTTATGATTGTTAAAATTCAAAAATGTTACATTTAATTCTCAACATTTTATACCCAGTCCAGGAATCTATAGCACAAGTTGAAGTATAAAATTTATGGTTGGTGTGGTTCCAGAGGGGGGACCTTCAAGACGGCAGAGGAGTGAGATGTGGATATCACCTTCCTCCCCACAAATACATCAAAATACATCTACATGTGGAACAACTCTTACAGAACACCTACTGAACGCTGGCAGAAGACCTCAGACTTCCCAAAAGGCAAGAAAATCCCCACGTACTGGGGTAGGGCAAAAGAAAAAAAGAAAAAACAGAGACAAAAGAATAGGGATGGGACCTGCACCTCAGGGAAGGAGTTGCGAAGAAGGAAGTTTCCACACACTAGGAAGTCCCTTCACTGGTGGAAACTGGGGGTGGGCAGGGGGAAAGCTTTAGAGCCTTGGAGGAGAGTGCAGCAACAAGGGTGCATAGGGCAAAGAGGAGAGATTCCATCACAGAGGATCAGTGCTGACTAGCACCCACCAGCCTGAGAGGCTTGTCTGCTCACCCACCAGGGTGGGTGGGCACTGGGAGCTGAGGCTTGGGCTTCAGAGGTCGGATCCCAGGGAGAGGACTGGGGTTGGCTGCATGAAGACAGCCTGAGGGGGCTAGTGCACCATAGCTAGCTGGGAGGGAGTCTGGAAAAAAATCTGGACCTGCCTAAGAGGCAAGAGACCATTGTTTCAGGGTGCACAGGAGAGGGAACTCCTTCCCTGTCTGCCCACAGAAGGCAGAGCACTGCCTAAATGAACTCCAGAGAAGGGTGTGAGTCGTGTCTATCAGCATGGACCTCAGAGATGGGCATGAAACACTAAGGCTGCTGCTGCAACCACCAAGAATCCTTTGTGCAAGCACAGGTCACTATCCACACCACCCCCTGCTCCCCTGGGAGTCTGTGAAACCTGCCACTGCCAGGGTCCCATGACCCAGGGACAACTTCCTCAGGAGAACACATGGCATGCCTCAGGCTGTTACAACGTCAAGTCAGTCTCTGCCACTGCAGGCTCATCCCGCATTCCAGTTATGAGTACTGTACCCCTCACTCACCCTGGCCTGAGTGAGCAAGAGCCCCCTAATCAGCCACTGTTTAACCCCCTCCTATCTGGGCAGGGAACAGATGCCTGAGGTTGAATTACTTGCAGAGGTGGGGCCAAAACCAAAGCTGAACCCCAGAGCTGTGTGAAAAAAGAAGAGACAGGGAAATTTCTTTGTGCAGCCTCAGGAACAGTGGATTAAATCCCCACAATCAAATTGATTTACCCGGCATCTGTGGAATACCTAAATAGACAACGAATCATCCCAAAACTGAGGCGGTGGACTTTGGGAGCAATTGTAGACTTGGGGTTTGCTGTCTGTGACTGACTTGTTTCTGATTTTTATATTTATCTTAGTTTAGTTTTTAGCAGTTGTTATCATTAGTGGATTTTATTATTGGTTTGGTTGTTCTATTCTTTTTTTTCTTTCTTTTATTTTTTTATTCTAATAATTTTAAAAAATTTTTTTCTTTCTTTTTTCTCCCTTTTCTCTTGAGCTGTGTGGCTTACAGGGTCTTGGTGCTCTGGCCTGATGTCAGGCCTGAGCCTCTGAGGTGGCAGAGCTGAGTTCAGGACATTGGACCACCAGAGACCTCCCAACCCCATGTAATATCAGTTGGCGAGAGCTCTCCCAGAGATCTCCCTCTCAACACTAAGACCCAGCTCCACCCGATGGCAAGCAACCTCCAGTGCTGGACGTCCCATGCAAAACAACTAGCAAGACAGGAGCACAATCTCAACCATTAGCAGAGAGGTTGCCAAAATTCATACTAAGTTCACAGACACCAAAAAACACACCACCGGACACGGCCCTGCCCTCCAGAAAGACAAGATCCAGCCCCACCCACCAGAACACAGGCACCAATCCCTTCCACCAGGAAGCCTACACAAGACACTGAACAAACCTCACTCACTGGGGCAGACACCAGAAATAACGGGAACTACAAGCCTGCAGCCTGCAAAAAGGAGACCCCAAACACAGTAAGTTAAGCAAAATGAGAAGACAGAGAAACACAGAGCAGATGAATGAGCAAGGGAAAAACACACCAGACCAAACAAATGAAGAGGAAATAGGCAGTCTACCTGAAAAACAATTCAGAATAATGATAGTAAACATGATCCAAAATCTTGGAAATAGATTGGAGAAAAAACAAGAAACGTTTAACAAGGACCTAGAAGAACTAAAGAGTAAACAAACAATGATGAACAACCAAATAAATGAAAATAAAAATTCTCTAGAAGGAATCAATAGCAGAATAACAGAGACAGAAGAACGGATAAATGACCTGGAAGATAAAATAGTGGAAATAACTATCGCAAAGCAGATTAAAGAAAAAAGAATGAAAAGAATGGAGGACAGTCTCAGAGACCTCTGGGACAACATTAAACACACCAGCATTCTAATTATAGGGGTCCCAGAAGAAGAAGAGAAAAAGAAAGGGACTGAGAAAATATTTGAAAAGATTATAGTTGAAAACTTCCTTAACATGGGAAAGGAAATAGTCAATCAAGTCCAGGAAACACAGAGAGTCCCATACAGGATAAATCCAAGGAGAAACACACCAAGACACATATTAAACAAACTATCAAAAATTAAATACAAAGAAAAAATGTTAAAAGCAGCAACAAATAACATACAAGGGAATCCCCAGTAGGTTAACAGCTGATCTTTCAGCAGAATCTCTGCAAGCCAGAAGGGAGCAGCAGGACATATTTAAAGGTATGAAAGGGAAAAACCTACAACCAAGATAACTCTACCCAGCAAGGATCTCATTCAGATTCGACAGAGAAATTAAAACGTTTACAGACAAGAAAAAGTTAAGAGAATTCAGCACCACCAAACCAGCTTTACAAATGCGAAAGGAACTTCTCTAGGTAGGAAACACAAGAGAAAGAAAAAACCTACAAAAACAAACCCAAAACAATTAAGAAAATGGTAATAGGAACATGAATATCGATAATTACCTTAAATGTAAATAGATTAAATGCTCCAACCAAAAAACATAAACCAGCTGAATGGATAAAAAAAAAACAACACCTGCATATATGCTGTCTACAAGAGACCCACTTCAGACCTAGGGTCACATATAGACTGAAAGTGAGGGGATGGAAAAAGATATTCCATGCAAATGGAAATCAAAAGAAAGCTGGAGTAGCAATTCTCATATCAGACAAAATAGACTTTAAAATAAAGTTTATTACAAGAGACAAAGAAGGACACTACCTATTGATCAGGGATCAATCCAAGAAGAAGATATAACAATTGTAAATATTTATGCACCCAACATAGGAGACCTCAATACATAAGGCAAATGCTAACTACAATGAAAGAGGAAATCAACAGTAACACAATCACAGTAGGGGATTTTAACACCCCACTTTCATCAATGGACAGCTCATCCAAATTGAAAATAAATAAGAAAACACAAGCTTTAAATGACACATTAGACAAGATGGACTTAATTGATATTTATAGGACATTCCATCCCAAAACAACAGAATGCACTTTCTTCTCAATTGCTCATGGAACATTCTGCAGGATAGATCATATAGTGGGTCACAAATCAAGCCTCACTTAATTTAAGAAAATTGAAATCATATCAAGTATCTTTTCTGACCACAACGCTATGAGACTAGATATCAATTACAAGAAAAGAACTGTGAAAAATACAAATACATGGAGACTAAACAATACACTACTAAATAACCAAGAGATCACTGAAGAAATCAAAGAGGAAATCAAAAAATACCTAGAAATAAATGACAATGAAAACATGATGGCCCAAAACCTATGTGATGCAGCAAAAGCAGTTCTAAGAGGGAAGTTTATAGCAATACAATCCTATCTCAAGAAACAAGGAAAATCTCAAATAAACAACCTAACCTTACACCTAAAGCAATTAGAGAAAGAAAAACAAACAAACAAACAAAAAACAAATTTAGCAGAAGGAAAGAAATCATGAAGATCAGATCAGAAATAAATGAAAAAGAAATGAAGGATGTGATAGCAAAGATCACTAAAACTAAAAGCTGGTTCTTTGAGAAGATAAACAAAATTGATAAACCATTAGCCAGACTCATCAAGAAAAAAACGGAGAAGACTCAAATCAACAGAATTAGAAATGAAAAAGGAGAAGTAACAACTGACACTGCAGAAATAAAAAGGATCATAAGAGATTACTACAATCAACTATATGCCAATAAAATGGACAACCTGGAAGAAATGGACAAATTCTTAGAAAAGCACAACCTTCCAAAACTGAACCAGGAAGAAATAGAAAATATAAACAGACCAATCACAAGCACTGAAATTTAAACTGTGCTTAAAAATCTTCCAACAAACAAAAGCCCAAGACCGGATGGCTTTACAGGCGAATTTTACCAAACATTTAGAGAAGAGCTAACACCTACCCTTCTCAAATTCTTCCAAAATATAGCAGAGGGAAGAACACTCCCAAACTCATTCTGCAAGGCCACCATCACCCTGATACCAAAACCAGACAAAGATGCCACAAAAAAAAGAAAACTAAAGACCAATATCACTGACGAACATAGATGCAAAAATCCTCAACAAAATTCGAGCAAACAGAATCCACCAGTACATTAAAAGAATCATACACCATGATCAAGTGGGGTTTATACCAGGAATGCAAGGATTCTTCAATATATGCAAATCAATCAATGTGATACACCATATTAACAAATTGAAGGAGAAAAACCATATGATCATCTCAATAGATGCAGAAAAAGCTTTCGACAAAATTCAACACCCATTTAGGATAAAAACCCTCCAGAAAGTAGGCATAGAGCGAACTTACATCAACATAATAAAGGCCATATATGACAAACTCACAGCCAACATCATTCTCAATGGTGAAAAACTGAAACCTTTTCCTCTAAGATCAGGAACAAGACAAGTTTGTCCACTCTCACCACTATTGTTCAACATATTTTTGGAAGTTTTAGGCACAGCAATCAGAGAAGAAAAAGAAATAAAAGGAATCCAAATCGGAAAAGAAGAAGTAAAACTGTCACTGTTTGCAGATGACATGATACTATACATAGAGAATCCTAAAGATTCTACCAGAAAACAACTAGAGCTAATCAATGAATTTAGTAAAGTAGCAGGATACAAAATTAATGCACAGAAATCTCGTGCATTCCTATACACTAACGATGAAAAATCTGAAAGTGAAATTAAGGAAACACTCCCATTTACCACTGCAACAAAAAGAATAAAATACCTAGGAAAAAACGTACCTACGGAGAGAAAACACCTGAGTGCAGAAAACTATAAGACAGTGATGAAAGAAATTAAAAACAATACAAACAGTTAGAGAGATATACCATGTTCTTGGATTGGAAGAATCAATATTACGAAAAAGACTATAATACCCAAAGCAATGTAGAGATTCAATGCAATGCCTATCAAACTACCAATGACTTTTTTCACAGAACTAGAGCAAAAAATTTCACAATTTATATGGAAACACAAAAGACCCCAAATAGACAAAGCAATCTTGAATAAGAACAACAAAGCTGGATGAAGCAGGTTCCCTGACTTTAGACTATACTACAAAGCTACAGTAATCAAGACAGTATGGTACTGGCACAAAGACAGAAATAAAAATCAATGGAACAGAATAGAAAGCCCAGATCTAAACCCACACACATATGGTCACCTTATCTTTGATAAAGGAGGCAAGAATATACAATGGAGAAAAGACAGCCTCTTCAATAAGTGAGGCTGGGAGAACTGGACAGCTACATGTAAAAGAATGAAATTAGAACACTTCCTAACACCATACACAAAAATAAACTCAAAATGGATTAAAGACCTAAATGTATGGCCAGATACTATAAAACTCTTAGAGGAAAACACAGGCAGAACACTTTCTGACATAAATCGCAGCAAGATCTTTTTTGACCCACCTCCTAGAGAAATGGAAATAAAAACAATAATAAACAAATGGAACCTAATGAAACTTAAAAGCTTTTGCACAGCAAAGGAAACCATAAACAAGACAAAAAGACAACCCTCAGAATGGGAGAAAATATTTGCAAATGAAGCAACTGACAAAGGATTAATCTCCAAAATATACAAGCGGCTCATTCAGCTCAATATCAAAAAAAAAACAAAACAAAACAAACAACCCAATCCAAAAATGGACAGAAGACTTAATAGACATTTCTCCAACAAAGATATACAGATTGCCAACAAACACATGAAAGGATGCTCAAAATCACTAATAATTAGAGAAATGTAAATCAAAACTACAATGAGGTATCACCTCACACTGGTCAGAATGGCCATCATCAAAAAATCTACAAACAATAAATGCTGGAGAGGGTGTGGAGAAATGGGAACCCTCTTGCACTGTTAGTGGGAATGTTAATTGATACAGCCACTATGGAGAACAGTATGGAGGTTGCTTAGAAAGCTAAAAATTGAACTACATATGACCCAGCATTCCCACTACTGGGCATATACCCTGAGAAAACCATAATTCAAAAAGAGTCATGTACCACAATGTTCATTGCAGCACTAGTTACAATAGCCAGGACATGGAAGCAACCTAAGTGTCTATGGACAGATGAATGGATAAAGATGATTAGGCACATATATACAATGGAATATTACTCAGCCACAAAAAGAAATGAAATTGAGTTATTTGTATTGAGGTGGATGGACCTAGAGTCTGTCATACAGAGTGAAATAAGTCAGAAAGAAAAAAACAAATACCATATGCTAACACAATATATGGAATAAAAAAAAAAAGGTTCTGATGAACCTAGGGGCAGGACAGGAATAAAGACACAGAGATAGAGAATGGACTTGAGGACATGGGGAGAGGGAAGGGTAAGCTGGGAAGAAGTGAGAGAGTAGCACTGACATATATATACTACCAGATGTAAAATAGATAGCTAGTGGGAAGCAGCCACATAGAACAGGGAGATCAGCTCAGTTCTTTGTGACCACCTAGAAGGGTGGGATAAGGAGGGTGGGAGGAAGATGCAAGAGGAGGGGCTATGAGGATATATGTATACATATAGCTGATTCATTTTGTTATGCAGCAGAAAGTAACAGGACATTGTAAAGCAATTATACTTCAATAAAGATGTTTTTAAAATAAATTAATTAAATAAAATAAAATTTATGGTTATGCAGTTAATTGAATGAACAAAGATAACCAAGTGATACTATCTGAGGCCCCAAGTTACAGGTTTTTGATGAAACTAAATCCATGATTATTTGAATAATTTCTAAGTTCCTACCTCTTATGTATGAAACGGGCATATTCTCAGAAAAGATGTTGTGGAATAGTCAATGAGGAGCTAAGCATTAAACCACTAATAATTATTTTAGAATTGAAATTTAATTAATATACAAAATTTTAGGTGCCTCAATTCATCTGGGAAATAAGCAATTACTAATTTATTCCAGCATCAATATAAAGCTACATCTACATTACCCAAAAATTCTGGAAAGTTACTACTGATTCTATAACTTGATAATCAATGTTTTCTCTCTATTGGGATTATTTGACTAAATCTATTTAAAATTTATTTGATTTGTGGCACATTTACAGAATTTTAACATGAAAAAAATGAACTTCTAAAAACTACTTTTTTCTCCTGATTTCAGATTAACGTTGGGGCAAGCCTTAATGATTCACATCTGTGAAATTATAACTTCTGACTATAATTTCTTGCTTTCACGGATAAAAAGGAAAAGACAACCCTTTTTTCTCTCTACGTCATACCAGAAAATCCCTTTTTCTTCTGATCTTTGTAAGGCTGGAAAAAATATTTAAGCTCTTTGTATACTCTCTCCTGTAAAATATGAGGGCAAGTGTGTTGTGGAGGATTGTGGAATCAGGGGATTTTTGAGATTTAATGAGAAATTGAATAAAGAGTTCTTGATATAATGACTAAAATATAGTAAGCACTCATTAACAGTTATTTGCTATATATTGTAATACAGTACTAAGATGATGTTTTAGTAAAATAATATTATACTAACAGAGCATGAAATGTCTGTTGGAGTTTCAGTGAAATTAAATAAAACATTAGGATTTCGTAAGATTTGGTAAGGTTAAGCATTAAAAGTCATAAATAATACCAACTGAATTCAGGAAAAAATCACCTAGCTAATCTTCCCTATAATTAAACTCTACATTAGATTTATAATTTTTTAAATGCTATGGTGGAAGCAATTGATGAGATTTCTGTAGTTTTTTTTTTTTTTTTTTTTTTTTTTTTAACATCTTTATTGAAGTATAATTGCCTTACAATGGTGTGTTAGCTTCTGCTTTATAACAAAGTGAATCAGTAATACATATACAATATGTTCCCATTTCTCTTCCCTCTTGCATCTCCCTCCCTCCCACCCTCCCCATCCCATCCCTCTAGGTGGTCACAAAGCACCGAGCTGATCTCCCTGTGCTATGCGGCTGCTTCCCACTAGTTATCTATTTTACATTTGGTAGTGTATATATGTCCATGACACTCTCTTACCCTGTCACATCTCACCCCACCCCCTCCCCATATCCTCAAGTCCATTCTCTAGTAGGTCTGTGTCTTTATTCCCGTCTTGCCACTAGGTTCTTCATGGCCTTTTTTTTTTTTTTTTTTCCCTTAGATTCCGTATATATGTGTTAGCATACTGTATTTGTTTTTCTCTTTCTGACTTACTTCACTCTGTATGACAGACTCTAACTCCATCCACCTCATTACAAATACCTCCATTTCATTTCTTTTTATGGCTGAGTAATATTCCATTGTATATATGTGCCACATCTTCTTTATCCATTCATCTGTCGATGGACATTTAGATTGCTTCCATGTCCTGGCTATTGTAAATAGAGCTGCAATGAACATTTTGGTACATGACTCTTTTTGACCTATGGTTTTCTCAGGGTATATGCCCAGTAGTGGGATTGCTGGGTTGTATGGTAGTTCTATTTGTAGTTTTTTAAGGAACCTCCATACTGTTCTCCATAGTGGCTGTATCAATTTACATTCCCACCAAGAGTGCAAGAGTGTTCCCTTTCCTCCACACCCTCTCCAGCATTTACTGTTTCTAGATTTTTGGATGATGGCCATTCTGACTGGTGTGAGATGATATCTCATTGTAGTTTTGATTTGCATTTCTCTAATGATTAATGATGTTGAGCATTCTTTCATGTGTCTGTAGGCCATCTGTATATCTTCTTTGGAGAAATGTCTATTTAGGTCTTCTGCCCATTTTTGGATTGGGTTGTTCGTTTTTTTGTTATTGAGCTGCATGAGCTGCTTGTAAATCTTGGAGATTAATCCTTTGTCAGTTGCTTCATTTGCAAATATTTTCTCCCATTCTGATGGTTGTCTTTTGGTCTTGTTTATGGTTTCCTTTGCTGTGCAAAAGCTTTTAAGTTTCATTAGGTCCCATTTGTTTATTTGTGTTCTTATTTCCATTTCTCTGGGAGCTGGGTCAAAAAGAATCTTGCTGTGATGTATGTCATAGAGTGTTCTGCCTATGTTTTCCTCTAAGAGTTTGATAGTGTCTGCCGTTACACTTAGGTCTTTAATCCATTTTGAGTTTATTTTTGTGCATGGTGTCAGGGAGTGTTCTATTTTCATACTTTTACATGTACCTGTCCAATTTTCCCAGCACCACTTATTGAAGAGGCTGTCTTTTCTCCACTGTATATGCTTGCCTCCTTTATCAAAAATAAGGTGCCCATATGTGTGTGGGTTTATCTCTGGGCTTTCTATCCTGTTCCATTGATCTATATGTCTGTTTTTGTGCCAGTACCACACTGTCTTGATTACTGAAGCTTTGTAATATAGTCTGAAGTCAGGGAGCCTGATTCCCCCAGCTCCATTTTTCGTTCTCAAGATTGCTTTGGCTATTCGGGGTCTTTTGTGTTTCCATACAAATTGTGAAATTTTTTGTTCTAGTTCTGTGAAAAATGCCAGTGGTAATTTGATAGGGATTGCATTGAATCTGTAGATTGCTTTGGGTTAGTAGAGTCATTTTCACAATGTTGATTCTTCCAATCCAGGAACATGGTATATCTCTCCATCTATTTGTATCATCTTTAATTTCTTTCATCAGTGTCTTATAATTTTCTGCATACAGGTCTTTTGTCTCCTTAGGTAGGTTTATTCCTAGATATTTTATTCTTTTTGTTGCAATGGTAAATGGGAGTGTTTTCTTAATTTCACTTTCAGATTTTTCGTCATTAGTGTATAGAAATGCAAGAGATTTCTGTGCATTAATTTTGTATCCTGCTACTTTACCAAATTCATTGATTAGCTCTAGGAATTTTCTGGTAGCATCTTTAGGATTCTCTATGTATAGTATCATGTCATCTGCAAATAGTGACAGCTTTACTTCTTCTTTTCCGATTTGGATTCCTTTTATTTCTTTGTCTTCTCTGATTGCTGTGGCTAACACTTCCAAAACTATGTTGAATAATAGTGGTGAGAGTGGGCAACCTTGTCTTGTTCCTGATCTTAGTGGAAATGGTTTCAGTTTTTCACCATTGAGGACAATGTTGGCTGTGGGTTTGTCATATATGGCCTTTATTATGTTGAGGAAAGTTCCCTCTATGCCTACTTTCTGCAGGGCTTTTATCATAAATGGGTGTTGAATTTTGTCGAAAGCTTTCTCTGCATCTATTGAGATGATCATATGGTTTTTCTCCTTCAGTTTGTTAATATGATGTATCACATTGATTGATTTGCGTATATTGAAGAATCCTTGCATTCCTGGGATAAACCCCACTTGATCATGGTGTAGGATCCTTTTAATGTGCTGTTGGATTCTGTTTGCTAGTATTTTGTTGAGGATTTTTGCATCTATGTTCATCAGTGATATTGGCCTGTAGTTTTCTTTCTTTGTGACATCTTTGTCTGGTTTTGGTATCAGGGTGATGGTGGCCTCGTAGAATGAGTTTGGAAGTGTTCCTCCCTCTGCAATATTTTGGAAGAGTTTGAGAAGGATAGGTGTTAGCTCTTCTCTAAATGTTTGATAGAATTCACCTGTGAAGCCATCTGGTCCTGGGCTTTTGTTTGTTGGAAGGTTTTTAATCACAGTTTCAATTTCAGTGCTTGTGATTGGTCTGTTCATATTTTCTATTTCTTCCTGGTTCAGTCTCGGCAGTTTGTGCATTTCTAAGAATCTGTCCATTTCTTCCAGGTTGTCCATTTTATTGGCATAGAGTTGCTTGTAGTAATCTCTCATGATCTTTTGTATTTCTGCAGTGTCAGTGGTTACTTCTCCTTTTTCATTTCTAATTCTATTGATCTGAGTCTTCTCCCTTTTTCTCTTGATGAGTCTGGCTAATGGTTTATCAATTTTGTTTATCTTCTCAAAGAACCAGCTTTTAGTTTCATTGATTTTTGCTATTGTTTCCTTCATTTCTTTTTCATTTATTTCTGACCTGATCTTTATAATTTCTTTCCTTCTGCTGGCTTTGGGGTTTTTTTGTTCTTCTTTCTCTAATTGCTTTAGGTGCAAGGTTAGGTTGTTTATTCGAGATGTTTCCTGTTTCTTGAGGTAGGCTTGTATTGCTATAAACTTCCCTCTTAGCACTGCTTTTGCTGCGTCCCATAGGTTTTGGGTCGTCGTTTCTCCATTGTCATTTGTTTCTAGGTATTTTTTGATTTCCCCTTTGATTTCTTCAGTGATCACTTCGTTATTAAGTAATGTATTGTGTAGCCTCCATGTGTTTGTATTTTTTACAGATCTTTTCCTGTAATTGATATCTAGTCTCATAGCGTTGTGGTCGGAAAAGATACTTGATACGATTTCAATTTTCTTAAATTTACCAAGGCTTGATTTGTGACCCAAGATATGATCTATCCTGGAGAATGTTCCATGAGCACTTGAGAAAAATGTGTATTCTGTTGTTTTTGGATGGAATGTCCTATAAATATCAATTAAGTCCATCTTGTTTAATGTATCATTTAAAGCTTGTGTTTCCTTATTTATTTTCATTTTGGATGATCTGTCCATTGGTGAGAGTGGGGTGTTAAAGTCCCCTACTATGATTGTGTTGCTGTCGATTTCCCCTTTTATGGCTGTTAGTATTTGCCTTATGTATTGAGGTGCTCCTATGTTGGGTGCATAAATATTTACAATTGTTATACCTTCCTCTTGGATCGATCCCTTGATCATTATATAGTGTCCTTCTTTGTCTCTTGTAATAGTCTTTATTTTAAAGTCTATTTTGTCTGATATGAGAATTGCTACTCCAGCTTTCTTTTGATTTCCATTTGCATGGAATATCTTTTTCCATCCCCTCACTTTCAGTCTATATGTGTCTCTAGGTCTGAAGTGGGTCTCTTGTAGACAGCATATATATGGGTCTTGTTTTTGTATCCATTCAGCCAGCCTGTGTCTTTTGGTGGGAGCATTTAATCCATTTACATTCAAGGTAATTATCGATATGTATGTTCCTATTCCCATTTTCTTAAATGTTTTGGGTTTGTTATTGTAGGTGTTTTCCTTCTCTTTTGTTTCTTGCCTAGAAAAGTTCCTTTACCATTTGTTGTAAAGCTGGTTTGGTGGTGCTAAACTCTCTCAGCTTTTGCTTGTCTGTAAAGGTTTTAATTTCTCCATCGAATCTGAATGAGATCCTTTCTGGGTAGTGTAATCTTGGTTGTAGGTTTTTCTCCTTCATCACTTTAAGTATATCCTGCCACTCCCTTCTGGCTTGCAGAGTTTCTGCTGAAAGATCAGATGTTAACCTTATGGGGATTCCCTTGTGTGTTATTTGTTGTTTTTCCCTTGCTGCCTTTAATATGTTTTCCTTATATTTAATTTTTGACAGTTTGATTAATATGTGTCTTGGTGTGTTTCTCCTTGGGTTTATCCTGTATGGGACTCTCTGTGCTTCCAGGACTTGATTAACTCTTTCCTTTCCCATATTAGGGAAATTTTCAACTATAATCTCTTCAAATATCTTCTCAGTCCCTTTCTTTTTCTCTTCTTCTTCTGGGACCCCTATAATTCGAATGTTGGCGCGTTTAATGTTGTCCCAGAGGTCTCTGAGACTGTCCTCAGTTCTTTTCATTCTTTTTTCTTTATCCTGCTCTGCAGTAGTTATTTCCACCATTTTATCTTCCAGATCACTTATCCTTTCTTCTGCCTCAGTTATTCTGCTATTGATCCCATCTAGAGTATTTTTAATTTCATTTATTGTGGTTTTCATCATTGCTTGGTTCCTCTTTAGTTCTTCTACGTCCTTGTTAAATGTTTCTTTCATTTTGTCTATTCTATTTCCAAGATTTTGGATCATCCTTACTATCATTATTCTAAATTCTTTTTCAGGTAGACTACCTATTTCCTCTTCATTTGTTAAGTCTGGTATGTTCTGACCCTGCTCCTTCATCTGCTGTGTGTTTTTCTGTCGTCTCATTTTGCTTATCTTACTGTGTTTGGGGTCTCCTTTTCACAGGCTGCAGGTTCGTAGTTCCTGTTGTTTTTGGTATCTGTCCCCAGTGGCTAAGGTTGGTTCAGTGGGTTGTGTAGGCTTCCTGGTGGAGGGAACTAGTGCCTGAGCTCTGGTGGATGAGGTTGGATCTTGTCTTTCTGGTGGGCACGTCCACGTCTGGTGGTGTATTTTGGGGTGTCTGTTGCCTTATTATGATTTTAGGCAGCCTCTCTGCTAATGGATGGGGCTGTGTTCCTGTCTTGCTAGTTGTTTGGCATAGGGTGTCCAGCACTGTAGCTTGCTGGTCGTTGAGTGAAGCTGGGTCTTGATGTTGAGATGGAGATCTCTGAGAGATTTTTGCCGTTTGGTATTACGTGGAGCTGGGAGGTCTCTTGTGGACCAGTGTCCTGAAGTTGGCTCTCCCACCTCAGAGGCACGGCCCTGATGCCTGGCTGGAGCACCAAGAGCCTTTCGTCCACACGGCTCAGAGTAAAAGGGAGAAAAAATAGAAAGAAAGAAAGAAAGAGGCTATAATATAGTGAAGTAAAATAAAGCTATTGTTAAGCAAAGCTATACAGACAAAATCGCACCCAGAAGCATATACATATACACTCACAAATAAAAGGAAAAGGGGAAAAATTAATATATCCTGCTCCCAAAGTCCACCTCCTGAATTTGGGATGATTCGTTGTCTATTCAGGTATTCAACAGATGCAGGCCCATCAAGTTGTTTGTGGAGTTTTAATCCGCTGCTTCTAAGGCTGCTGGGAGAGATTTCCCCTTATATTCCCTGTTCGCACAGCTCCTGGGATTCAGCTTTGGATTTGGACCTGCCTCTGCGTGTAGGTCGCCTGAGGGCGTCTATTCCCCGCCCAGACAGGACGGGGTTAAAGGAGCAGCTGCTTCGGGGGCTCTGGCTCACTCAGGCCGCGGGGAGGGAGGTGTACAGAGGAGGCGGGGTGAGCCTGCGGCGGCCGAGGCCGGCGTGACGTTGCACCAGCCTGAGGCAGGCAGTGCGTTCTCCCGGGGAACTTGTCCCCGGATCACGGGACCCTGGCAGTGGCGGGCTGCACAGGCTCCCGGGAGGGGCGATGTGGAGAGTGACCTGTGCTCACACACAGGCTTTTTGGAGGCGGCAGCAGCAGCCCCAGCGTCTCACGCCCGTCTCTGGGGTCCGTGCTGATCGCCGCGGCTCGCGCCTTTCTCTGGAGTTCGTTTAGGCGGCACTCTGAATCCCCTCTCCTTGCGCTCAGCGATACAAAGAGGCAAGAAAAAGTCTCTTGCCTCTTCGGCAGCTGCAGACCTTTTCCCGGTCTCCCTCCCAGCCAGCTGTGGTGCGCTAACCCTTTCAGGCTGTGTTCACGCTGCCAGCCCCAGTCCTCTCCCTGCTATCCAACCGAAGCCCGAGCCTCAGCTCCCAGCCCCGCCCGCCGAGCAGACAAGCCTCTCGGGCTGGTGAGTGCTGCTCGGCGCCGAGCCTCTGTGCGGGAGTCTCTCCGTTTTTTATCTCTGCGCCCCTGTTGCTGTGGGGTCTGCGGTGATCACCGCGGCTCGCGCCCTTCTCTGGAGTTCGTTTAGGCGGCGCTCTGAATCCCCTCTCCTTGCGCGCCGCGAAACAAAGAGGCAAGAAAAAGTCTCTTGCCTCTTCGGCAGCTGCAGACTTTTTCCCGGTCTCCCTCCCAGCCAGCTGTTGTGCGCTAATCCCTTCAGGCTGTGTTCACGCTGCCAGCCTCAGTCCTCTCCCTGCGATCCGACCGAAGCCCGAGCCTCAGCTCCCAGCCCCCGCCCGCCCCGGCGGGTGAGCAGACAAGCCTCTCGGGCTGGAGAGTGCTGCTCGGCGCCGAGCCTCCGTGCGGGAACCTCTCCGCTTTGCCCTCCGCACCCCTGTGGCTGCGCTCTCCTCCGTGGCTCCGAAGGTTCCCCCCTCTGCCACCTGCAGTCTTCACCCGCGAAGGGGCTTCCTAGTGCGTGGAAATCTTTCCTCCTTCACGGCTCCCTCCCACTGGTGCAGGTGCCGTCCCTATTCTTTTGTCTCTGTTATTTCTTTTTTCTTTTGCCCTACCCAAGTACGGGGGGAGTTTCTTGCCTTTTTGGAGGTCGGACGTTTTCTGCCAGCGTTCAGTGGGTGTTCTGTAGGAGCAGTTCCACGTGTAGATGTATTTCTACTGTATCTGTGGGAAGGAAGGTGATATCCGCGTCTTACTCTTCCGCCATCTTCCTTAGGCCCCCCTTCTGTAGTGTTTTAAGGTTAATTTTACATCTAAAACCTCATCAGTTGCTAATGATGAAGTAACAAAAACTCTAGGTAATCTACTCATGGCCTTCTGTTTTATATGAAAAGTTTGCTTGCTACAATACAGAATGTTGACAAAATTAAATTGCCAGAATATTATGTTCAAAACCGAATGCTTGGGGAAGAAAAGGCAATAAAAGAAAATATATGTATAAACTGGAAAAAATCAAACCAGTCTTCTTAGTTCTGATTGCCTACTTTTAATGCAAGATGCAGATATCAGCATCATATTGAAATAGTTATCCAAATTGCTTATGACTCATGCATGACTACACAATTCATCAAATCAACAGTCAAGAACACTTTAAATGGCCTCAAGATTCAAAAGTTTTAGTAGCTGAGTGAACGATTTTATTTTAACTGAAAGAGACCTATATAACTGAACCAAATTACTTATCTTAGAAACAGAAAAAGGCTGAGAATTAGGAATTCAGTCCATTGTTTATGGCTGAGATAATACATAGAATATCATTATGCAGTGTATATTAAACAACTATTGGGATGAAATTGTTACTAAGCCTTCAGAAATAAATTTACAATTATAGAATAAAGAAAAATATTTCTGAAACATGTCAGTCCTTCTAAAATTACATTGAAAGAGCCAGACCTGCTAATGATATTCAACATAAGAGAAAGTTTGATAGAAATTAAACATGTCAGTTGGGCATTTTAATGATATTCCACACTATGATGGTGATAAAGTTACATGTTTGCCCTTTGAATATAAGCAACATGTATTAATCACCAAATAAATCAGACAACACTAAAAATTACAAAAGTACCCCAAATTAGTCATAATTCTATATCATGATATAAAATTATAATCAAAAAGTAGTCTTGATTTTACACCCTCTTTGTATTCTACAGAAGAAATATTAGCTCCAATGAATGAAATGTATGAACTATAAGATTCATCAGTATAAATAATATCTAATCAATAGTCTAATTTTCACTAGAAATTCTGTGCCAAAAGAAAAAACCTGAATTACAAATTTGGGGCAGGGAAAAGAAGAATCATCCATTCATTCTACAAATATTTATTGAATACTAACTATTATATAGCTTGGGGCTAAGTGCAATTGGGAATACAAGGATGGCAAACCATTATCTGTGACTTCAAGGATGTTACCTAGACTTCTTGTGGCGATCATTTTGCAAAATATATAAATATCAAATCATTATGTTGAACACCTGAAACTAATATAATGTTAACATGCCAATTATACCTCAATAAAATATTATGTTTTAAAATATATATGTATATACAGAGACAGACAGATTGGAGAAGGTAATAAATAACAGGAGAAAGAAAAACAATGTTAATTGAGGGGAAGAAAAGGGTCCTAAGTATAGGAGAGTGGGTCTGTTGATTCTAATATGTAAAAAACAATTTTAATATATGTAAAAGCCTATATTTGTCAGTTTATAGGCTTGTCGATTCACCTACCTATTATTTCACTGCTTGATGTAGTAATCCCTGGAATGGAAGCTGCTGAATTGGAGAACATAATGGAAAAAAATAAGTTTCATGTGGAAGGAAAATTGTGTTACTGATAGCATCTATGGCAATATATAAAAAGGATCAACTTGAAATTAATGTTACAGAGAAATTTGATTAAATAGGTAAATAGATGTCAAAATGTAAAATTAAAGTTTTAAAATCTATAGACCACAAGTAAAAAGTCAAAGATTCTTAACAGTTTGTATAACATTTTTTCCCAAAGTTTTCTTCTAAAATGTTAAAAACAAACAAAACAAAAGTAGAAAAAAAAATCTTCCCTGAGTTTATTTTTGTGTATGGTGTTAGGGAGTGTTCTAATTTCATTCTTTTACATGTAGCTGTTCAGTTTTCCCAGCACCACTTATTGAAGAGGCTGTCTTTTCTGAATTGTGTATTCTTGTCTCCTTTATCAAAGATAAGGTGACCATATGTGCATGGGTTTATCTCTGGGCTTTCTATCCTGTTCCATTGATCTATATTTCTGTTTTTGTGCCAGTACTATACTGTCTTGATTACTGTAGCTTTGTAGTATAGTCTGAAGTCCGGGAGCCTGATTCCTCCAGCTCCGTTTTTCTTTCTCAAGATTGCTTTGACTATTCGGGGTCTTTTGTGTTTCCATACAAATTGTGAAATTTTTTGTTCCAGTTCTGTGAAAAATGCTCAAAATGGATTAAAGACCTAAATGTAAGGCCAGACACTATCAAACTCTTACAGGAAAACATAGGCAGAACACTCTATGACATAAATCACAGCAAGATCCTTTTTGACCCTCATCCTAGAGAAATGGAAATAAAAACAAAAATAAACAAATGCGACCTAATGAAACTTAAAAGCTTTTGCACAGCAAAGGAAACCATAAACAAGATGAAAAGACAACCCTCAGAATGGGAGAAAATATTTGCAAATGAAGCAACTGACAAAGGATTAATCTCCAAAATATACAAGCAGCTCAATATCAAAAAAACAAACAACCCAATCCAAAAATGGGCAGAAGACCTAAATAGACATTTCTCCAAAGAAGATATACAGATTGCCAACAAACACATGAAAGGATGCTCAAAATCACTAATCATTAGAGAAACGTAAATCAAAACTACAATGAGGTATCACCTCACACCGGTCAGAATGGCCATCATCAAAAAATCTACAAACAGTAAATGCTGGAGAGGGTGTGAAGAAAAGGGAACCCTCTTTCACTGTTGGTGGGAATGTAAATTGATACAGCCACTATGGGGAACAGTATGGAGGTTCCTCAAAACAGTAAAATTAGAACTACCATATGACCCAGCAATCCCACTACTGGGCATATACCCTGAGAAAACCATAATTTAAAAAGAGCCGTGTACCACAATGTTCATTGCAGCTCTGTTTACAATAGCCGAAACGTGGAAGCAACCTAAGTGTCCATCAACAGATGAATGAATAAAGAAGATGTGGCACATATATACAATGGAATATTACTCAGCCATAAAAAGAAATGAAATTGAGTTATTTGTAGTGAGGTGGATGGACCTTGAGTCTGTCATACAGAGTGAAGTAAGTCAGAAAGAGAAAAACAAATACCGTATGCTAACACATATATATGGAATCTAAAAAAAAAAAAAGAAAAGTCATGAAGAACCTAGGGGCAAGATGGGAATAAAGACGCAGACCTACTAGAGAATGAAATTGAGGACACGGGGAGGGGGAAGGGTAAACTGGGACAAAGTGAGAGAGTGGCATGGACATATATACACTACCAAACGTAAAACTGATAGCTAGTGGGAAGCAGCCACATAGCACAGGGAGATCAGCTCTGTGCTTTGTGACCACCTAGAGGGGTGGGATAGGGAAGGTGGGAGGGAGACCCAAGAGGGAAGAGATATGGGGTTATATGTATATGTATAGCTGATTCACTTTGTTATAAAGCAGAAACTAACACACCATTGTAAAGCAATTATACTCCAATAAAGACGTTAAATAAAAAAGTCTTCCCTGAAAAGTGTAACTGCAAAGGTATAATACTGAAAAAGGAAGTTTTGGAATTTTTTTTAATGCCCTCTTGATTAAGTTGTGGTTGATGATTATGGCTTGCCTGTGCCTGAGCTACTGGTCACCAGTGTAATTGCTGTGCAAAAGAGGAGACAAATATTTGGAAATGTCTGTTAAAATGGTGTTGAAAGGCAAGATTAAGAAGTATTTATTTAGACATGGGTTAGATATCTCTAAAATTCAAATAAATAATGAAATGTAACAGCTAAATTCATTTACCAGAAGTACTCCTGTACTTCTCTGACCACTGCTT
Source organism: Balaenoptera physalus (assembly GCF_965194825.1). NCBI lineage: Eukaryota > Metazoa > Chordata > Mammalia > Artiodactyla > Balaenopteridae > Balaenoptera > Balaenoptera physalus. The sequence goes on from NC_138892.1 coordinate 73,398,300, forward strand.
TAATTACAAATGATTCAATTAAAGTTAAAATTCCTTGGTGTCAGTTGAAAAGAAAATATAAATTATTTTCAAAGAATTTAGCATAGAATTTTCTTCTGTAGTCACTTTCTTCCAAATTAGTAATATGTAGAATGTTCTTTTGAGGACACATGATCTCTGAATAGGGAAGAGATTCTTCACCAATATCACAGTTGGGATGTAGACCCTGCTATTTGGCATTTAGGAAATAAATAAATAGAGAACGACAAATTTGAGAAAAGGGCCAAATGCCTGAGTTGCAAATTCACTTTGATGCTTATTTAGAAGAAAAAAACAAATAAGCATTTTTTTTACCTGCTTCAGCTCTTAGTATGGAGGTAGCTGTTGTAGTAGAAACTGTTTAGGGAAGACAATATTTATGAAAATAAATTACTTAAATAATTTTGCTGGAAAATTTAGTTCAAGAAACCAGTTGCCATAAACTCAATAAAAGCTTCTGAAGTTGTATGCAGAGGTTAATTAACAAAACAATCTTTCATTAAATCAATATGAATAACACTATATACTTACTGTATGCCCAACAAAAATAACTAATTATTTTCTGTTATTGCCACTTAACCAAAATCTCACAGGAACTTTATAAGACAGGCCCAAACTGAACCCTGACTTGTGATACCTTAGCTTTAGGAAAATAACCAATGATAACTAAAAGAAATAACACTTCACTGATGACCACATACTAAATACATTACCAAAACCTAAGGTTTCCAATTTACTATACTATCTCTTAATTGACACCACCTCCAAATATTGATCAACAGGAAATAAATTCTATCCCTGAATCATACAAGACAGGAATGTGTAAGTGTACTGTAGCAACTCTAAGTACACTTATATCACCAATGTATTACAAGTTCCAGACCCAAAGTTAAACTGCATTTTGCCCAATACTCTCTTGAATGGACATAACTGAGATAACATTATAGCTTGCAACAAATACATGAGTTAAGAAAAATAAATTAACATTTATTTCTATGTTTTCAAGTCATCTCCCAGTATAATCATGATTTCAAAATATTTACTTCACAGGAGATCACATTTACTTCTTTTTCATTACACTTGTTCCAATTATCATCTAAAAATGTCAAGCTTTGGATGATTATATTTAACTAATAAGCATACAATACCTATTGTATGTTCTAATCATATTTCTAACCTAATTCACAGGAGTATAATGAAATAATATTTTTACATATTTTCTAGTAACTGTTAATTTTAATTTGAAATTTTATATCAGCGTACTTACCAGCATATCTTTTACTGGCACAGATTCATGTGAAACTATAAATGATTATCCATAAAAAGACATCAGAAATACACATTTAAACCACAATGATGATTTTACCTGTAAATGTTGAATTTGTAGGAGCAGTTTCTGAAATAATTATAAATTACTATTATTGACAGGAATGAAAAATTGTGAAAAAAAATTCTAAAACTCAAGTTGCCTATGAGTTATCTGGCTTTTTTTATTTCACTTCTTGCAATTTCAAATGCAAAAAAGGAGTCGTTTATATATTCTTTGGAAGCTTATTGAAATTTCTTTTTAAGATATATGTTGCATATGAGTAATCCTTCAAGTATTGAATTCTATCTATATAATCCTCACCTTCCACTCCATCCCTTTATTAAAATATTTTAGTTGATGTCTCACTCCCTTAATTCCCAGAACCTACAGACAGGTAGGAGTGTGGCAGGAGAACTGCCCCATCTACCAGTGGTTCAAAGTGCCTTGACAACATTGGTTTTGAACTGACCCAATATGAACAAATACCATGAAATGGAATTGTCTCAATCCACTGAGGGGCAGTCTAAAGCATTAAGTATTTACTCCTCTGCTGTTGATGGTCTGAAAAGATTCCAAACCCTTTACCTCACCTTTCCTAAATCGATTAGACTAAAACATAGTGACTCACCACTGCACTCCAACTCTCCTGCGATGCAATAGCTGAAAGTTAAATTATAAACAAAAAAGAAACAATCAAAATAAAAAACAAGAATGAGGTTGAAATTTTTTAGCTCCTAATTACATACATCTCCCAAATTTAAAATAACAAATTGTCTAACAGTGAAAATCAAAACAGAACCAAATAAGAGAACAGTAAATAACTGTTTCCCCAAGAGCATGCTGTGGATTCAAACTGGGTTTTTTTTGTTTTTTTGTATTTTTCATGTACTGTTTCCTAATATTTTCACTGAGGAGTTCTTGGGACCTAAAGGAACGTTTGGAGTCAAGCTGTAAAGTTAGTTCTTAGATTTTAAGTTTCAAACATGACTTTTTTTGATGGCCATGCCGCTCTAGTACAGACCTCCCCTCTTCACTTCCATGTCACTGTCTGAAAGCCTATAAACATGATCTTACATTTATGGAATGAAAACTTTCTTTTTACCCAAAAGTACATAGTGACATTTTCTGTTCTGTCTTCTGCACAAAGTATAAGATTTAACAAACCATTTGTTGATATGTGGATTTACTGAAAACACAAAATAACCAACATAAGTGACATAAAACTGAACCTAAAGCTGACCTTCCCATTTAGAAATAACAGTTAAAAAATATATTCACTGATTTATTTCTTAATTGTTTTCTAAATAGAAATGGAAGAAACAGAAATACTGGACAGTTAGAGAATTTACCATGTTCTCCCACAGTTATCTTGGATCACTCCACCAGCAGGTATGATGTCATTATAGAAGCAGCTGCACTCAGACAAACTGACGCATTTCATGGTGTTCTCATCCAGGAAGGGAGCACTGTCTGGGCACTTAGCATAACAGCCTGTGTGTAAAAATGACCCACAGTTCATCTCTATTTGCTGAAACTGCATTGTACCTTTGTAAACTTGCTTCAATGCTTCCATGAACCGAAGTAGATAATAGCAAAACAACAGCATACTCTTAGCGAAAATATATAAAATTGAAACAGCCACTATGGAGAACAGTATGGAAGTTCCTTAAAAAACTAATAATAGAACTACCATACGACCCAGAAATCCCACTACTGGGCATATACCCTGAGAAAACCATAATTCAAAAAGAGTCATGTACCACCATGTTCATTGCAACACTACTTACAATAGCCAGGACATGGAAGCAACCTAAGTATCCATTGACAGATGAATGGATAAGGGAGATGTGGTACATATATACAATGGAATATTACTCAGCCATAAAAAGAAATGAAATTGAGTTATTTGTAGTGAGGTGGATGGACCTAGAGTGTGTCATACAGAGTGAAGTAAGTCAGAAAGAGAAAAACAAATACCATATGCTAACACACATATATGGAATCTAAAAAAATAAAATAAAATGGTTCTGAAGAACCTAGGGGCAGGACAGAAGCAAAGATGCAGATGTAGAGAATGGACTTGAGGACACGCAAAGGGTGAAGGGTAAGCTGGGACAAAGTGAGAGAGTGGCATGGACATATATACACTACCAGTTGTAACATAGATAGCTAGTGGGAAGCATTTGCATAGCACAGGAAGATCAGCTCAGTGCTATGTGACCACCTAGAGGGGTGGGATAGGGAGGATGGGAGGGAGACACAAGAGGGAGGGGATATGGGGATATATGTATATGTAGAGCTGATTCACTTTGTTATAAAGCAGAAACTAACACACCATTGTAAAGCAATTATACTCCAATAAAGATGTTAAATAAATAAATAAATAAATAAATAAATAAAGATGTTTTGTTAAGAAAAAAAACTTGAACAGGTTTCAGACCCTCTTGCAATGAATATAAACCTGAGAATTTAGAAATTTTGGCTGATTTAATTTTTTTCTAAAATGTTTCCTAAAATATTTTAAATGATTTACTACTTTAATGACAACCACGATGTTGAACATAATGCAAGACTTGGATAAATATGGGTCTTGAAATGTCAATGCCAGTTCTAAATATCTACTTTCACAAGGGTAGACGAAGATAACAGAAATCATAATAAAATGGGCTGAAAATATCCCAAAGCCTGGGATTTAACACAGATGTGACTTTTGGAAAGTTTTTGTATCATCTTGTTTTCTTGCCACTTCTTTCTTTTTCTCTAAGATATGTAATGCTAGGAATAAGGTAATTTTTAACTGTGGGATATAGTTAATTGGTCTCCATTCAAGTGAGACTATATTATATGTTGCATTCTGAAACTACATTCTCAACAAACTACCTTGTCTAATGAAATGTATAAAGATTGCCAATGGGATCAGATCTCTATGTTCTCCCTATCCCTCTCTCTCTATCTCTCTCTCTCGTTAAATACATAATTTATGTCTAGACAAAATGTTTCAAATGTAGAAATATTAATGTCATAATAAAGATAAACAACTATTCATTAAATTACAAAATGTAAGATACTGAATTGTCAGTATCTTAAAACATTTTCCAGTTTTAAGATATCAGTATAATTTGCACTTCTTCATGGAAATTATTAAAATATGTCTTACCTTCTAAAAGTACAGAAAACTTCTGGCCAATTACTCTATCTTTGTATGTTTTTGCAGTCACTGTACCACAAGGTTCATAATGCCAGCTGCATTCCCCAGGTGCATTATAATAATCACAGTAGATAGCTATGATTGAATTATATCAAATTACTTGCATTCATTATATGACAATTTTCAACTTTCATTTTCCAAAGCATTTTTATAAGAGTTTTTGAATGATACTAACAATAAACAGAACTAAAGTATATCATTCTGTCTTATCAAGTCCCTTTGGCTTTATCTAAATTGCCATATGAGCAAAAACAGCTTACAAAAAAAGGAGGAAAAGCATATAGAATCAAAATAGCACTTTTCTTTGACATCTCACAATAAGATTGGTTTGAGGTGGAAGAGTAAATATTAATTTTCCCATTTTTTAGCTATTTTAGGTCATAGTCTATATTCATGGTTTTAATGTCTAAGCTTAAATGAGAAAATAAATCTCCAGGAAAATTAAGCTTCTTTAATATGTAAATAACAGTTCCCAAATGAGGCAACTAAAGATTTCAATATAATATATAAAGTTGTACATAATAAACTAAATAAAATGAGGATTCAATTTCAACATTTCTCATTTGGCACATTTTCTCTTATCATACCTTCCTTTGGAAGGAAATGTGTTGACCAATTTCTACTAAAGTTACCACATTCCACACATAACAAAATTCAGTTTATATTCATTTTACAGTTTATCTTGACTAGAACTCTGTAGAAGTTTTCAAGATGATGTGTGAGGACTTCAACCAAAAGTGATATATGAGGTAAATATTTAAGAATATATAACTATACCAAGATAGGTAAACAGTTCATTGTTCATTTAAGTATGAATAAGAAATATTTTCCATCAATATTCCCAATCATAAACAAACATTAACATGTGTTTAAACCTGTCTATGCACAAGAATATGTATTTTATAGAAAATAGGAGGAGACAAATGGTTGTCTAACAAAACAATTCTGTCTGATTACATTTTGAAGAACAACAACATATGGACTTACGACAGAGATCTGGTTTTCTCCATGTAACACAGACTCCAACCGCACTGCATGCTTCTGCGTACATCGCCACAGCTGTGCAGAATCCCAGGTACTTCCCCTCCATGTCACATGCACAAGCTTCTTCAACACATGCATCATAGTACGTACTGGGGTCCACCTAGGAAGACCATGTTGCAGCAAAAATAGACATGAGATTTTCTTTTCTTATAAACAAGGAAAATAAGAAAACAATGAACAGACTGGGGAAACAATATAACTGCACCTGAAAGAGTTAAGCAATCTTGGTTATTCTTTAGCTCTTACTACTAACAAACACTTGTAGCTAGACTTGTCCTTCACAAAGCTAGTTACTCTCTGACTCCATATGAATTACCCTTTGCACCTGGCATTTCTTCTCCCCTATACTCCCTTGTAGCACTCTTCATTTCAGAAAGAAGGTCACAGGCAGTAACTTCAGGGACACCAGACCCAGTTGCTGAGCTGCCTGACGCCAGCTTTGGCCATGAATTTGCAGAAAAAAAGACGTGCAAGACCTTAATTACTTTGAGCCTTATCACCTACCCCAGACCATGAGCCCCAGGCTATATAAACTTTCCCTGTTCCCCAGGGAAGGGGGGCACAGTTCTTGAGGCACTAGCCTGCTGTGTTTTCCCCTTTGCCAGGCAAAGATTAAAGCCATTTTTCTCATTGCTCCAAAACTCTGTCGCCATATTTCTTTTCACCACTGGTGCACAGAAAGCCAAGATTTTTGGCATCAAGCACAGCACCTGAGTACCTGAGAGCAAAACCTGTGCCTGTCATTGCTCTCAGAGCCCCACTACCTTATTGTGGCAGTCTCTGAAGGTGCTGTCCCGGATGATCTCACATTTCCGCGCAGCCCAAGCTTTACAGTATGGGTTTGAGTCACATGGGAAGGTTTGAGCTACTGTGTCTGAACATTCTTGACTTGTTTTCCAGCTATTTCCAAATTCCAGTGCTCCAGCAGCTACTGATGAGTATCTCGTTGTGAAATCATCCTTAAGATCGCCATTGTTATTTCCACAAAGACCACACACTTTGCCCTATATAGATTAGAAAGGGAACTTTAAAAGTGAGTTATGCTAGAGACATATAGAGAGATGATAGATATGGATAGCTAGATATATGATAGAGATATTAAGATTGTGTATATTATAAATCTATTTTAAATTCCAAATTTTGGATGGAAACCAGAATCTGTGGATAAGATTCTGCTCCCATTTAATCCAAGATATCCCATATTGCAGTATTGACCAAGATAAATGCCTTAAGAATTTAAAAATAATTATATTCATTAGCTTCAAATCATACAGGAGTATACTCTTAGGTTCTTAGAATATTTGTTCCGAGGATTATATTAATTCTATCTATACACCAAGCAACCACATATGGCTAAACTAGAATGCTTCAGGTTTATTGCATTTATTTTTCACCAAATTCTATCATCTTTGATTACATTTAATATTTCACATAAGGTTGAATAGATGTGGAGCCTTGTTCTATAACAAAGACTGCCATTCTCCCACTTTCCACATTTGAATATGTCTCTAATCTTCAGCAGCAAAAATGATTTTGCTTCTATTGTTATTTGCTTCTGTTATATTATTACATATATGAATGTGATATACATACATTCCAGCGTGGATCCAATAACACAGAAATTCTTGTATTTTTGTCCCAAATTATGGTTATTCCACTTAAAATTTTCAAAATCAAGTACAGGCCAACGGTATGAACAGAGTATGAATTTCCACTGAGTTCACATTCCTTACTTTCTGTAGTTTTGACTGCTGTGACTTTACCATCTTGCAAGACAATATTCTGATCCTGTAAATTAAAAGATAGACTTACAAAAACATTAGTTTTATTTGGCAGTGCATAATCTGAGAGAAAAAGAAAATAAAGAGAAACAGTACTGTACCTGAAAAGCAACTATAATTTTTCTTGAGCATGTAAGCCCATCTTCACAACACGGGATGCTTTCAGTTAAAATACGGAATGTGCCATTTTCATGACCACAATAATCCTTTAAAAATTAAATGTTAATAATAGTTTATTTATATCAGGGACATGGAACTCAATTACAATATTTGTATCAGACAAACATTTCATAGACAGTGACACCTTGTAATCAATAAATTACCATATGTTTTGTTATGGAATTTCCAAAAGACAATGGTGTAACTGTGTTATGGGTCTGTAGCCTTGGCTGAGTCCAAACTAGTTAACTTGTTTTGACTGAGTCCTTTTCCCATTACCTCTATACAAGTTTAGAATTATACCATAGATGTATATATATTTAAATCGTGTAAGTTTATAGTCTTAGATTTATTTCTAGGCTCTGCAAATAGCTAGATAAGATGTGGGGTTATTTTCCTCAGTGATTTATGTGAAATTTGATATTCAATCAAAACTAATGCAAAATAATCCAAATTTCACCCATTACATGTTACTTAGGAAGCAGTTTAGGTGTATGGAACAAGCATGAACTCCAGAATCAGACAGATCTAGGTTGAATATGGCATTTTCTGCTTAGTAGTTTATGTTGCTTAACCTCTCTAATCCTCAATTTCTTCATCTCCATCATAGGAATAATAATATAAGCCTTTTATATTGTAAATGATTGAATGTAATAAAATATATAAATTCGCTTGGCAAAAGCACTCAAAAAAATGTAACTGTCATTGCTGATAGTGCTGTTGTTAAAATAATGACACCTAACATTTATTGAGCATTTAGTATGTGTGCCAATATTTTCTCTACTTTGGTTTCAAGTAGGGGTTATTTCCATCCCCATTTTATAGCTAAGGAAACTGAGACACAGAGAGATTAAGGAATGTGCCCAAAGTAAGTCATACATCTGAGAAATGGCAGAGCCAGGAGTGAAATCTAGGTCTACTGCCTCCAGACTCATCTTTACATTATGTTACATTTTACTGCCTTTGAGAAACATATAAGGGGCCATTTTTTTTTAATCTCACTTTTTGAGAATAAAATACTCCAGACTTCACCTACAAATAAATAATAAGAAGTAAAGAAAAATTGTGATAAAACACACTTGCAATTACCTCAATAAATGAATACTGGCAGAGACCATCAAAGCTGTAACTTTTTCCATCAAAAGATCTAACATGACCTTCCCCATAGATATGGCAGGTGGTTTGACACTCATTTTGTGTACAGTTCCAAGATCCTTTTATGCAAGTACTAAAAGAAAGCAATGATACAGTGTGGCAATTATATAACATCAAGATTCATATACTCATATTGTTTTTGTAAAGAAGCACAAAACAATGTTTCATATTGGTTTAAATTTTGCAGTTTCTTCATTATCTGATGTTCGTCGTACATAATGCTATGTAAAATTTCTATTTTAAAGATAGCATTTTTTCTAACTACATTTGACCATTATTTTTCAAAATATCCCAAAGTATGACTTCTTTCCCATAAAAATCAGAATAGATTGTACACTTTCTAATATCCAAAACAAATAAAGTAGTAATCTTTTATTATGCACCATTTGTTGCAGCCAACCGAGGTGACACTTCCTTGGTCATACTCTCGTCCACCAAAAGAACATGGGCAGTCATCAGGGAAGACACAGTTCCCTTTAGAATTTCGAACCATTCCTACAGGACAGTAGCATCCACGCTTGCAAGGCAAGTTCTCCTACAGGAATAAATATAAAATATACACCATGAGGCACCAGTCTAAATACATCACATTATCAGTTTTTATTGACAATGCAGAAATATAACAAGTATACATTTAGAGTCAACATTTGACAAATCAAAATGACACACAAAAAATAATATGATCTTCTAATTACTTTTCATTGATGTTTTAATTTCCTTCTTCACTGAAACAAAAGTTTTAAAAAACTGAACTCTAATGCCATGTTACTTACTTCAAAACTAGGTATGTTCCAAGTGCTACAGGTACTGTCAACTCTTCTCTGTGCCTTAGGATTCCTACAGTCAACATATTCAGCCCCTTTAGAACAATTCTCTGTGGAACAAGGGAAGTTGTTAATCAAGGGCCTCTTGATCTGCTTATTTTAACCAAAGTAGATATCTTAAGCATCATGATTTCAAAACTTACGTAGCGTTAAATCAAGGGGAGTCTGGCAAAGAAGAATTCCATCTCGACATACGCTGGAAATAAAAGAAAATGATACTTTTTTTTTTTTAGGCTGTGCTGTGCAGCATGAGGAATCTTAGTTCCCCAACCAGAGATCGAACCCGTGCTCCCTGCATTGAGAGAACAGAGTCTTAACCACTGGACCACCAGGGAAGTCCTGGAAATGATACGTTTAAATAAAATTCCAATGACAGCTTCTTAATACACTGTTACAGCAACTTTAACCTCTCATTCATAAACCACCTGTTTTATCACAAATAATAAGACCAATGAGACACAGTCTCCCAGAAGATGCATAAAATGTACCAAATTATAAGATATATTCCTGTATGTATTATAGAAATGTACAAACAAGGTTCTTATGGAAATACAGAAAACTTCATGGAAAAGATGGCTTGATCTTGATGGATGAGTAAGATTCAACAGATATTGCTGATAAGATGCAAAGTGTGACAAAGGAAAGAACAAGGTATGTTCCAATGACTTGTTTGATAGAAGGCAGGATACATTACAGGGAGAAGTACTAGAAGTAAGTTACAGACAGATTTCAGATAGTCTCAAATGACATGCAAGTTTGTTTCTATTCTTTTTTTGTTTTGTTTTGTTTTGTTTTGTTTTGTTTCTTTTTTTTTGTTTCTTTTTTTTGTTTCTATTCTTTAGGCAACTGTCACCATAACAAAAGTGTTTGAGCAGCTAAGAGGCACAATCAGAATAATACTTTAGATTTGATATTCTAGTAGTAGTACAGGAAACATGAGACAGAGACAGAGAGAGACAGGGCAAAGAACAGCCAAGTTAGCTCTCACAGTAGTGCCAATAAAAGGTCTTAGAGGTCTGAAACAGGATAATGATGAAGGCAACCATAATTTGGAGGTGCTGGCCTAAGTTTTATTAAAAAGGTAATCTATGGATTCCCCAGCATCTACAGGGAAAGTATCATTACCAAACCCCAACCAAATGTTTTACATATTTGATGAAAAAGAGTTGATACACATGCTTACCTTTAAAATGACCAAGAAAAATTATTCATTGCTAAGTGATATCTTTATGGAACTAAAGAAAAGAGAGAAGGTGCATCCAAAGTTTTTTTTGGAATAGCTGCTTCAATTTTGCAGTTATGTTTCTAAGAATTGCTATTTATGTGTATTGAATTAGAAATGTGGATAGACTACTTTGCCCAGACTGCAGAAATCACAACCTTCTTATCCATTACAAAAAGTTACAATTCTTCAGCACTTCCTACTGCCCAGGAACAAAGTTCAAACTCTTGAGTATGGCCTGGTCACTGCCTTCTTTTCCAGGGTAATCCTGTGCAACAACAACCTGCATGTGCAATACTTTTTCAAACATTTCCTACATCAGTTCATTCTGTTTAGTCCACTAGAAGTCACTCTTCACACCCCAATTTTGTCGGGAAAAAGATTCATCCCTTAGGAAAACTGAAATGCTGGTCTCCTCTGAGAAGTTTTTTTATCTCCTGCAGTAGCAACTGGCCCTTTTTGGTACCATATGATAGTATACAAACCTCCTTGCAATATCTGAGTCCAAGACAATGCTCACTCATCTTTGTAACTCCAGGGCTCAGCACAAAGAATGGCACACAGTAGATATTTATTGAATAACTCTTTGTTGAATGACAAATGCTGAGAGACAACTAGGAAACATTGTCTGAATATAAAATCATTTTGCATTGTCTGTATGTAGTAGCTGCTAGAATATTTTTTCTACTGTCATTTAAAACCAAACAAGAGTGGGATAAATCAGCGATGGCCATTACAGTGTAGTGAACACTCCAGGTAAAAGAGGTAATATCAAACTTTAATAAGAAATACAAAATTTTAAATATGATAGGTCTAAAGAGGACTTCATACTAGCAAAGACTATTTCTCTGAAAAACACAGTCCCTTGATTTCAAAGTCATAACAAGTATATTTGTAATTTCCATACCATTTATTGTCATCAATATGGATGAGTTTGCCTGGTTGCAGGACCTCGTCATTTATGTAGCAGTCACACTGAGATTTTGGAACACAATTTCCTTCATTAGTCTGGTACATTCCATCAGGGCAAGTGCATCCATCAACTAGAACATCTTCCATATCGCAGCTCCTATCTCTCTCTGACAATGATCGGCAGGAACTATTGCAGGTTTTTACATTGTACCTGAAAACTAGGCCACTTGGACAAGATTGATCTGTTGGTATAGGGAAAAATAGTCAACATGTAAATAAGCAGGAAAATTAATAATCTTACCTCAACTTGATGTTTATAGGCATTATAGTGAATTAATCATAGTTGAGATTATGAATAATAAAGGAAAAGCTACTTGTCCTTTTTTTCATTCTTTTTTCTGTCATTATTGAGACATTACTCTAATGTTTACACATTCTGCTGAGAATGAAGCCCATAAACAAGATAGGCAGTACACTGCTCTCCTGTAGCTTGTATTCCTGGGGAAAGGACAATTGTGGTGCATGCTAAAAAAGCAAGATAGGAAGCTCTAAGTGTGTACAGCTGGGAACCTGCACTTAGTGAAAAGGAGGGGGTAGATGGACAGCATGAAGACAGCCTGGAGAAAGGTAATTCTATGTCTGGTAATTCTATGTCTAAATTACAAGAGAGGGAAATTCTTTCAAAAAGCAAGTAGAAGAATAGAAACTATAAGCCCAGAGACAAGTAGCCTTTAGAACTTGCACGGCCCATGTAAGCAGCTTGGTCTTTAGCCTAAAAGCAATGAATTGCCATTGACTTGTTTTAGACTGGAATGTCACATGATCAGGTTAGTTTTACTTGGTTTTACTTTAAAGATTATACTGATTTCTCTGCAGAAATTGGATTAGAGGGAACTAAGACTGGATATTGAAGGAGGTTATTGCAATCACCCAGGGGGAAAAGTGACGGCTTTTGAACAAGGTTGGTGGCAAAAGAGATGGAAAGATATGAATGGATTTGAAAGAAATTTTGGAGGTGAACTTGACAGATCTTACTGATTGACTGGATATTGGCTATGTAGTATTAAGCTTTATCTATAGACATGTGTTTCTACAAAAGTTTTTCTCTTTTGTAAACCAAGTACTTCTCTGAAGTCGTATTTGAATAGTGCAATAAATATTTTTTTCCATTAAATGAAGGATTTATCAGCCTTCTAATAAGATTTTTTTCACTTTTTCTTTACTGAGTACAGTTGATTTACAATATTGTATTAGTTTCAGTGTACAACACAGTGATTCAAAATTTTTATAGATTATACTCTATTTTATATTTACCACAAAATACTTGATGCATTCCCTGTGCTATACAATATATACCTGTAGCTTATTTATTTTATACATAGTAAATTTGTACCTCTTAATCCTCTACCCCTATATTTTCCCTCCCCTTTCCCCACTGGTAACCACTAGTTTGTTCTCTATACCTGTGAGTGTATTTCTTTTTTGTTATATTCACTAGTTTGTTTTATTTTTCAGATTCCACATAAAAGTGATAACATACAGTATTTTTCCTTCTCTTTCTGACTTTAGTGTAATAAATATTTTAAAACAAAATAAGATTTTTTTTTCTGTCCACCTGGCAAGGGGGATCTTTGTTCCCTGACCAAGGATCCAACCTGTGCCCCCTGCAATGGTAGTGCGGAGTCTTAACCACTGGACTGCCAGGGAAGTCCCCAAAGTAAGATTTTGTAAACATAGTAGTTGAGCCCTTAGTTTACTAATTTACTTTTTCAAAATAAGTTATTAATATTTGACTATCAGTTAAAAATGCATGTCAGAACATTATTTAAATTTCAGCATACAAAAATTGAACAGAAACATATATTTATATATAAATGCATATATATTATGTTCTTGTTAAAATATGAATGTATTTAATCAAGATAGAAGAAATACACCAAGAAGTAAATATGCAAGGAATACAAAAAACATTTTTTGAAAAAACATAAAATCATCTTTGAAAGAACAAAGTACAAACTTGTAAATACACATGCTTAAAGTACACCTATTCACACACACTCACACACAACTGTTGTAAAATTGAGAAGCAAGTAGAGTTATCTAAAGCCTCTATCCTGCTTACCACAAAGCCCAGCTCTCCATCCTGTCATGTAAGTTTCCTTCTCAGCACATGCTTTCACATAGTTGCCTAAAATCGTACACAGGCAGTCTTGACTATTTTCACAAGTACAAGTGTATTTTTTGCATTCCTTTAAAATAAGAAACAAATTTATATTACATTATGAAAATATTCAGAACAGGAAAACTATGTATAACAAATCAGTTCATAACCACTCCTCTTCCCTGAAAAACTTTTGTCCTTGAAACTTCTGGAATTACTTCCGTTCAAAACTATACAAAATAGCAAATCAATTGTTAAATGAGTTTTCCAAGAACTTAGAAAAGACAGAAAGAGAAACTTATTCAAGACTTTTCTCATTTGGGGCTATTTTGCAGTACCTCTTTTTGTTTTGAGTTGGTATATCTAACAATTGAATAAATTAGTATAATCCAATGTTAAATTTAAACATATATCTTAATCTACTGACAATGGCTGCTATTTGAACATTTTTAATATCTCATGCTTCTTTTAATATTATCAAAATATTTCTCAAAAAAAGCTGTTAATATTAGACCCTCACATACCTCTTGATATGGTTTAGGGTCCACAACTGAATGGCAGGAAGCAAAAGGCCCACTCAAATCAAGAAGAATTCCACAGTGCCTTTCAGCAAACCTTTCTGGAAGAAAATTAATGCACCACATATTAGATCAATAATGTCATAATTTTTTGATTAAAAGAGAAAGTGTAAATTTTTAACTTTTGTCTTTATTAAAACAATTGTGTTTTTAAAGTGTTTTGTTATAATTTGTTATCACTATATACAAAAATAGCATGATATAATCAGAAACTATTTAAACTTAGAGGCAAATCTTTATTAGCTTTGGACTTTTATATTAAGTCAGTTAACATTTTCTGAAGTGCAGTTTCTATATAAAAATATGAATAAGGGAACCAGAGTATTTATTTATGTACCTTTTAATTTAAAATACATACTTATGTCAAATTATGAAAGGTTGGTACTGTCATCCAAGTAGGTCAGATCTGTGTTTCTGAAGGTCATACATTAGGACAACCAGTATCAATAATTCAGATACGCTAATTTTATTTTTAACTGCTTAATTGATATTTGGTTGGTTTATAAATAACTAGTCTCAGATTAAATTAACACAAGAGAAAATTCACAAAAATAGCATCTGAGTAGAAAATGTTTTGCTCAGTGATTTGCAGATTCTTAAGGATGATGACCATGACTAGGACAAACATTACTAAAATTTTTTTTAACTATTTGTTGATTGGCCTTTAAAAGTTACTGTCACCAGGAAACAATAAAGGAAGATGACTGAACCTATTTAAAGGACATTGAGGTCAATTATGAGGCCAAACTTGTAACCAGGTATCACTGCTTTTTTGTAAACATTATTAACATCTTATTATAGTTTAATTTTCTGTATTTTATTTTATTAAGTTATATATAAAACACTGAAAATTGAGTCATTTACGTATCTCTCAAAAGTGTTAACATATAGTCTGCTTAACATAAATTGGTTTGGTTTCTATGAGATATATATGTTTTTTACCTATGCTCATTTTTTCATTGCAACACCCACAAAACAAAATAACAACAAATAAAACCATGAAATATGTATTACCATGTAGATCTTAATGCATTTATCAGCTCATCTTTTAAATCAAAACAAATAGATGAAACTTTCAAAAGGAATCGCTTTAGTAATTTTTAAATATTATTAAAAACTGATCAGACATTTGTTTCAAATATGCAGATTAATTTAGAAATAACTAATTAACATATCATCATAATATATCTTAACTTACCTTCCATTGCATTCTATTACTTATGAAAGAAGCAACATAAAGTGAAGTATGTATTAAAATCAGCAATACTAGGGGAACAATCAGAGAAAGACTTGAACTCAAAACACTTGGGTTACACCTTATTAAGAACACCCTATCTAAACTCCATTATCACCATCTACATTAATGGAGATAATAACCTCATCCATGTCCTTCATGAATATTTGTGGAAATAAATTGAACTAATAGGTATGAAAGTCTTTGGTAAGCTAAAACATGAGCTGAATCATACAAGTGTACAGTTTTCCCATTAAGATCTATATTTGGGGTTTGGTATACATGATGGCAGTGGTTAGGAGACCTGGATCTAACTATAGCTGCATCGTTAAGTGTCTTAGCAGTTAGAGTGAGTCTCGCTATTCAAAGAAATGATGACTTCTACAACTAAATAAAATAGGAATAATAATAAACTAAGTGATAGGTAAAGTCTCCTCTAACCCTATTATTCTATAACCGTGGAGAAAACTGTATAAGGAGGAAAAGAGTGAGTATAGAAAAAGACAGCTGTGTCTTTTCCTCCCTCCATTCCCCAAAGAGAGACATGTTTTCTAAGAGTGTCATCAACCAGCCCAATTGTTTCTCCACTGTTCCCTCTAAAACTGGGACAGTACAACAAAAGCTAGCTGAAACCAGGATTATCTGGTAGTCTCATATTATTACCAGAATAAGTTTATAATTCCAGTACCAAATATCTAATTACAGAGTTTGACGTTCAATTAACATTACCTTTTTCTATATTGACGCATGAAGCAGGGTTTCCTTTAGGACAAGGCATCATTTCCCAAGAATCAGCAAATGCCTGAGATGTCTTCTCTAATATATTCTGACTTGACATGAAATCATCCTCTGCTCTGTTGTTGTAGGAACCACAGAGTCCTGGATAGAGCACAGAACAAATTTTAGCATTTTCTCATCTTCTTTTTGGATTCATATTCAGTTCTTTGCTCAAATCAGAACATGTATAAGCCACCTGAGAGTATTGTCTTTCTTATCTGGACCCTTCTGACCCATGAGTTACATTTTTTTCCTGTGTATGAATGTCACCTTCTTAAGCAAAAGTATATTGCAAAAATTTAGACGGTTTTAAATGAGTAACTGTGGGATTTGCCATCGTTTCTTTGTTTTGTTTGATATTTGGACGGTATGTAAGAGCTGATTTCTATAACAGAAAAACTCAGTAAAATAAATGTAATCTATGAGCAGAAAGACTAGTTACATTAGCTTGTATTTGAAACTTGATTTTCAAAAGATTTATATGTATAATATTTTCATTTACTCTTCTACAAGTCAAACCTTTAGTAACATATATTAGCAAAATGAAAAAACAAAAATTATCAAATCTCACTTAATAAATCCTTAATTTAAAAACCTTAAAATTTTTAAATTGTTGAAAACCTTTAGGAAATAGATTTTGTAATAAATAAAGCTGTCCTCACTGTATGTTAGAATTATTTTACTGCAATATGAAAGGAAAGATTAAGTAAAAATGCCTTATGGTCTAATGTCATTACTTGAGACAACTGAAAATTACACTAGATGGTTACATTAGCACCTTGGAAATAAAATCATATCTAGACAACTTACCTACAGTGTCTGTGAATTGGTTGGGTGGCATGGAAACATATAATTGCATCACAGGAACAATTTGTATTTGCAGTTTTCCATGAAAGTATGTTTCTGCTTGAAGGTATGAGGAAGATGCATTGGAGATCTGTATTTTTTCTGTTAAAGTAATAATTTATATTAATAGCAACAGTTGACATATTAAACAGTTTTTGATTTCTTAACATGCTTTTATACTTTAATAGATTTTAAAAAACAGAAACATTTAATATCCTTAAAAATTGAATAAATTAATGCATTTTACATTTATTTTAAAATGATATTATTAAACTTACCTGAATAATAATAACCTTGATTTCTAATCTTGTCATTTGTGACTGTTCCATCTCTATTGAATATGTATTTGTCAACTGGAACAAACTAATATTTAAAACACATTGTTAGTTCATATTAATTTATAATATTAATTCATTTTAGTGTAATATATGAACCTGAAATTTTTTCCCATAAAAGTTTAATTGTAATGGATTAATTTATAAATATCTAAAATATAGAACATTTTTAAAGCATTTCTTATAAAAATTCTTTGAGGAGGATTATAAAGGACTTTTCATCCCTGATTTGGAGATGAGGAAACCAAGACCCAAGAAGGTAACTTGGATTTCCAAAGGTTGAACCACTTGTAATTACCAAAGATCAAGCTAGATGACCTCCCTCCCTATATAGGTCATCTCCACTTAAAATGATAGTTCCAAATACATGAAATTCTAAACAAATATAAATGCCTTCTTAAATGGGTCATAGATTTTAATAATCTAATAAGCACATAAGGCTGACCTGTAGCTAGCACATTAGTTATGTGTCTATGGTAATTTTGATATACTTAAGGGTCCTTGGAACTATCCAACTCTTCCAGAGACTTTATCAATCTTATTATGCTTTTAATTTACACAATAAAACCTCTCTTTTTCAACCTGAAAATTCTGAATTTGTGGAGCAATTGATTCGATTTTGCTTTAGGAATCTGATTACTTACCGAATTCAAGAGGAGTGTAACACTATTTAAGCACGTTCCTGACTGACCACTTGGACATGGACGAAGCTCAACACTAATAGACCAATCTTTATCCTGTTAAAAAATACATTTCATGTAAATGTTTATTAAAATGTCATTGAATATATGCTATTACTATGTGATTCATTCACAATGCATGTTTGCATTTTAAATATGCAAAAGGCTTACATCTAATCAGTCTGCTCTGAAACTAGAAACCTAGTTCAGTCAATGGTACAGTCCAGGATTGGCCAAGAGCTTTACAGATGGTCCAAGTTTCTTGCATAAGGTATAGACTATCTAAGTAGTCTATAACTGGTGGATTTTCATAGCATCATTTTTTTTTCTTTTAGCTTTACTTTTCGTCTTCTCCACAAGAATTGCGCTGCATTATTGAGACTAATAGGACTTCGAGGTAACATAGCTTGTTTATTCTCTGGAAAATCCATGATGTTAACAAATCCAATGAGAGAGGTATTTAATTTGTCAACCCATAATAAAAGTCATACCAAACATTGACTTCCAGTTCTCATTTCAAGATCTAGGAATCTCTAATCTATAAGAAGCAAAGATTCTATATATTTGGACATATTTCCCTCTCACTTTGCCCATCCCCTATCCTCATGGATTATGTGAGGAGTATTACAAAAAAGGAAAGAAGATTTCAAAAACTGACTTTTAATAGCAGCAACTACATTTTTCAGATTACTGGTCATTGACCCATATCTCCCACTTCAGGAGGCACAAATTCTGCTCATCTTTGTTTCTGACCAGGAAGGTTAAGTAAAATTGCCTGTTCTCATGCTAGCTAAAGGTACAAGCTACAAAATAGAATCCCCCTTTTATTGAAATTCAGATTACTTAAAATTTTAATATTGAAAAGAGTTTAAATGTAAGGATAACCTCTATCATACTGTTATATTATAAAAACTAAAAATAAATGTAAAAGAATAATGATGAAAGAGGAAGATGCTTTATGGAATGTAAAAGATAGTTTCATTTGAGGCACTAGTGAACACATACAAAGAAAAGTAGAAAAAGGAAATCTTTTCCCGGTGTATTTAGAAAATTATTAGTAATGAAGGAGATTTTGATTGTTTTTGTTTAGCAAGAATTTCTAAGGAGCACAGGTAATAATGATTGTCAATGTCAATATGTGACCGAAAGCAGATACTGAAACACATAACCAATGATTGAAGGGCTGTTTGTTATTTTTAATAGTAAATAAAGATGAAGATTGTGTTTTAAAATGGCTGAGAAATAGTTTGATGTAGTTTGATGTATCAGTTTTCTCAAGTGTTGTAGACTATTACATACATGGATAGCCAAAAAGTGACAGTTTCCAGGATGATTGTATTTAACACCATCAAAGGTGGTAATCAAACTTCCTTCCACCTTACATCTTCCAGGACATAACATTTTAGTGCAAGACCACTTTGCTTCTTGGCATGTGCTGTTAAAATACAATGGTTATGTTAAATGTCATCAATTATGCTTTCTCTATGGTGAAAATAAATAACACAACATTAAAAAATCACAACTTAAACTACGACATCTAGTTAAGTTTTCTTACACCATTTTCATTCCCCACCCAACATCTCAGCTTTGATAAAATGTCTCATTGATGGTGGTATCCTGGTATTTTAAAAGACTCTAATTCCATTGACCAAAATAATAACTTCTGCCTGCATTAAACATATAAAAACTTGTAAACTGGATTTCAGGAGTTTGTTTAAATGGAACACATTTCACTATTAGTATTAAAACACCTGTTACATGCCACATTATAGACCTGCACTGTCCAATATAGTATAGAGACATAGCTACTGATTATGTGAAATGCGGCTTGTCAGTCCAGATTGAGATCTGCCGTAAATGTAAAATACATACAGACTTCTAAGACTTAATATGAAAAAAGATTGTATCATCTCTCAACATTTTATACTAATTTCATGTCGAAATGATAATATTTTGGATATGTAAAGTACATGATTATAATTAATTCCACTTGTTTGTTTCTTTTTGCTTTTTCAAATGCATCAACTAAAAGTGTTAAATTATATATGTGGGTCATATTTGTGGTTCACATTATATTTCTCTTGGACAGCACAACTATACACATTCAAAAAATCATAGCTCTTGTTATTCATAATTATTATTAATATATTATTACCAGGCTAACAGAACATTGCCTATTTATTGAGAAAATATTACAGTATAAATAATATATTAGTTTTCATTGAGTCAGTTTATTTCCTCACAAGGATACAGTACATTCTAGAAAGTCCTCTGAAGCCCAGCAGATATGTGGCATTTCAGAGAAAAGGCATAATGAGGAACAGGGAAATCTCTCTGGTCAGAATATTGTTCCTGAATGCAAAAGGAAGAATCAAGCTATTCAACTAAAAGAGAAATAATCTACACTAACTTTTGGCACATTAAAATCCTATCTGGATTAAATGTATCTTCACCAATGTAACCTCGTATAAAAATTATTTGAAAAGTGTTGGGTTGTTTCTAATTGTATATTTTTGAATATTATTGGCAATTAGCATATTGTTTCATTATTGTAACCATACTTTTGTATTATTCTTTGCTCTGTTTTGCAACCACCAATCGGTTTACTATTCAAAACACTCTTTTAGTTAGTAAAAAAACATTGTCTTTTAAAGATACAAAGAAAGCTCATACATTTTACATAAAACACAAAACTTTCCTCAAAAATTGAAAGACAGAATATCAACACAGAAAATGCCAGAAGGTTGCTTTTTTTTCTGAAAAGTTTATTTTGCATGTGGATTTAGGGAATTACTTCAAATTACATTAAAATATTAGTATTATTTCACTATCAATAAAATGTAGACAAAAAGCACACACACATACCACTGAGAACCACAAGAACCGTCACGGATTTCTCCTGACTGATACACCTTTCCATTAGATTCACAGGGACAGTCAGCCTTCAACACGCATCTCCCTTTCTCTCCAATATCATCCAATAGATAACCTAGAGTACATTATATAAAGTTAATCTCGAAACTATATAAACATCAGTAAATTCTCAAGCAGTGTATTGCAAAATCACTTTGGAGGTTGTTCTTTCAAGTGTAAACATGCACTTAAAATGATAATTTCTATTTAAGAAATTTGAGAACTGGCAAGAGTATAGACAATTTTCAGAGCCACAGAGCAGTCCTTTTGGGCCTAATACAGAGCTAGCGAATCATCTGTATAGTACCATGGCCCTCAGTTATTGTAGAGACAGAAATGCACATTAACTTTAAAAGTCTCTCTACCCCTCCCCTGCAGTATGTTAGAAGGATGGATTATAAATAGGTAATAATTTATTCATTAAATACCTTGTTAGAAACAAGATCCCACTATAACTGATTCACTTCATTTTCAATTGTTTTAGTGTAAATATTATTACCTTCTGGGCAGGTGCAGCCACTCACACATTCGATGCCTTGAAAAGGAGCCACATTAGAACAAGTTGCAGGATTTGAGGGACCACATTCTTTGTAGATATGTTTTTCTGGGCATCTAGGTTTCTCTGGAGAAATATAGAAATATGTATACATGGAAATTAGAGGAAAATAAATGTGATAAATACATAATATTCTAATGTGGATCTTTTCAAATGGGATTCTTTGAGTCTACTTTTCAAGATATGTCAGTTTTTAAAGATATTCAGTAACTAAATTATGCCAATTTCCCATGCATTATTTTATGATACAATATTTAATTTGGAGGAAATGTATATTATATAGTATCATTTTACCTTACTTTGAAATTGATATTCTATTTGTATTTTAACTTGTAAAGATTAAACTAAGTATAAATGAAAAGTATATTCATATTTGTATGAAACTCATTTAGGTTTTCTAATTTTCTGAAAAAAATAATTACTCATCAACATACTTTTGATAACTTTTTCAGTTATTTTTTACAGTTTTTACAGAATTTCACAGAATTACCCATTTTTCCCAGTGACTTTTACTGATTATAAAGTTCCCAATTAAGATCTTAACACAAAGCACTTGTGGCAAGTAACCCCACAAAATGGACCTCAGTTTCCTCACAGGTACATGTCAGAGACAAGATTATGGTCTCTGAGGTTTCTTCCAGGGCTTACAGGCATTAGAGAAGATTACTTTGAAACATAGCCCAACTTTAAGTGCTATGGAAACTTCCTGATTTGGAATCTCCAATATATTAAAAACCTACCACAAACCACATCGGGATCATCTCTCCAGGATACATAGGTGCCGGGACCATCTGATGAACAGAGGCGGGACAATTCTGCATAAGTGTCACAGGTGGATTTTTTGTCTCTACTTTGGCAGTACTCATCAATGCAGATCATTTTGTAGTCATTGGATAAAGTGCCAACCTTTCCACATTTCTCAAAGTAGGTTCCAATAATTTTGTTACAGTGCTAGGAAATGAAGCATGAAGTTTTAAGAAAACATAGGAAAAATGAAGAATCAAATGAGTATTTTGGGAAAGATAAATTCAGAAATTTTTTTGCATAATACCCTGTAGCTTTGACAGGAAAAGTTCTTGAACACTGGTTGAAATGGGGAGTTTTGAATTATTACATTTGGTACAGTGACTCCTAAAAGAAAACTTCACCTCTGATACTTGTGATTGCTATATAAGGACTTCAAAATTTGTTGTACCTAAACTCATCCAAAATTTCTCTAAAAGTGACATGAAGTTTAGAATTTGAGAAAATGGAAGGGGTGAGAAAAGGAAAGGTTGTCAATGCTGGAGATTGGGATGGTGAATGATTGATACCACAATAGACAGAGGAATATTGGCCCTTTAACTGTCAGTCTGCTTATATTTGATGAGCAAAATAATAAAATGGACTGATTCTGTGCTTTCTTGGTGGGGGCCATGTGAGTCAGCTCTGGAAACATATCTGTTCTCATGTTGGTTAAGGAAGTAAAGACATATATTGTCAAGCACAAAAAGTTCAAATTTCAACATATTTTAATTACCACATAGCTTTTTTCTATCTTAACTATGTTTGTTTTCAGAGAAATATAAAAGCTACTAGCAAGCAAATAACACAATTTGCACCAATTAAGCCCCAGGACAACTGATAACATTCTCCAAGTGAGGTATAAAATTAAGTGAAATGAAATCTTCAAAGATTGTTTTTTTTTTTTTAATGTATTATTCTTTGTGTATCTTTCTCACTAGATTACAGGTTTCTTTGGAGCAAGAAATAGAACTTTATAATCTCTAGGCTTAACATAATGTCTTGTACATAGTAAGTTCTTACTAAATACACATTGGCTTTAATATAAATTTGTATACTCATTCAACTAACATTTTTGAGCAACCAGGCGTAAGTTCTCACACACTGTGCAACTACCACAACAGTAAAACCTAATCCCTGTCATCACAGAGCTCATAATTTCTTAGGAAACATGTGAGAAAAACATGAGGAATTTTTATAGATCATAAGTACCAATGAGTGACTTAGGGTAACAGAGGAAAGAGAAAGCAATTCTAACAGCAGAACTCAAGGAGCATTTCACAAGGAAGATAGCAGATGACCTTAGTTTGCTTTGCTAAAAGATGACAAGATGGTTATAAATACAACACCCATTGTCAATTAAAACACAAGTGTCTTCTACCTATACTATTCATACATACCTTGGTCTTGAGAATTTTGTTCTAGATTGAAATAAGAATATGTGAAAATTCCTTCACTCACCAAATGAGTGCAATCTACCAAATTCAACATTAAGAGTTTCTGCAAGTGCAGAAAATTCAGAATAAATGATGACTATTTTCAAGTGGTGTAGTCAAAAAGATTATCTGTAACTTTTTCAGAAAGAAGGTAAAGTATACTGGAGATGACAATTCAGACTGGTTATCTGGGGCAAAAGTAAGGGAGTGAGAGCAGAAAGTAGTTCTTAGGAATGCACTACAGGGATTTCTAAACTGTAAGAGTCAAGTCAATCCTTATTAACAAATAATCATGGAGAGGTGAAGCATGTCAGTTTACAGACCAACTAAAACACTGTTCAAAGGAAATTAGAATTGTTACACTCATATATAGTAAATATCATTTAAAAAAAACACTTATTTTAGCATCTACAGCTAGATTAAAGCAGAGAAACAGACTACAGGGACATTGGAGAGGAAGCAATGGCAAAATTCTAATAAGGTCTGAGTGTTAGAAGAGGATGTCGGCTATCCAAATTGAAACCAAAGGGAATATTGTTGAAATCTGATATTAAATGAAATATATATTTCTTACATGCACTCCATCTTCACAAACTTGATAGCTTTTGGTAACAGCTTTGGGACAATTACCAGGAATTTTACTATTGTCAATGTGCTCATTAATATCGTCTCCTTAAAAAGAAAACAATGTTAACTTCAAGATATTCATTATATATATACATATACACATTATTTTCAAGATAAATATGGACTTGACAATATAAATATATTTTTTTATTTTAACAATTTCTCATTCTATAGACAAATGCAAATTGTTAATTGTTAGATTTATCCAAATATGAAGAATTACTTTATAATTTCCTTTTGGGAGGCAATTTTCTTAGACAAAATGCATTGAAATCTTACCTGGAATGCTGTTGAAGTTACCACAAAGACCACAAGTTGGATACTGCTTGTGAAGAGTGAGCTTTAAAAAAAATTACGTGTATGTTTATAAAATATTGACAATATCTCAAGACAAACTTTAACCAAACCAAAAGACAGGCCCTCTTCATGTTCAATTTTACCTAAGCTGGTTACTTAGGAATGTATTACAGGGCCTTTTCTAAAGGATTTAGATTTAGAATTTGGAAAGATCCTGACTTCACCTCTTACTAACTGTGTCTTTGGGTGGATTATTTAACTTTTATTAGCCTGAATTTCCTGAGTTCCATCATCTGTAAAATAAGATTAATAACCATATTTTAAATATTAAATAATGCTTAGTACAGTGCCTGATACATAGAGATTTCTCAATAAACCTTAGCTCTTATTTTCTTTATATTGTATTATTTTATAACTGAAAGTAAAGAACAAAAAGCACAAACTATAAGAAGATCATAGATGGACTTACTGAGAGTTTATTATTTTCATCCCACATTAAAGACAGGATTCCTCTACGGCTATTCAGAACATTATGTTCTCCATATTTTTTAATGTGAATCATCTTATTGTCATATGGTATCTGTACACTGAAAAGTATAAAATACAAGTACATATAAAAGATGTAAGAAAAGTATTATTACATCATGTTTTTTTCTGGTAATTCGTGTTTCTATATTTAGTATCATAAATATAATTACTGCTAATAAATAGTAAAGTTTTTTTTTCTGATCATTTCAGAAGAAGAGACACAATGGCTTTCTTCTGATTTTGGAAAGACTTTTAAGGAACAATGAATAAATCTTTGGGGCTTTGGAGAAATGAACAAGAAGAAACTGGTCCATTATAAGAATAAAATGATTAAATAATTTGAAATGTTCACAAGCAGAATATCATGCCTCATTTTCTTATCCTGAAAAATAATCAAATATGTCATCCCTTCCAAATATAAATTGCTACTTCTAAAAACAATGGCCTAAGTTTCAATGTATTGTAAAACCTCAAATTTTTATTTAGCATTAAACATGCAAATGAAAATTGAAATATTCTATTAACAGTTTTGTTGAATATCCATGTTGCCCCAAATCTAGATACTCAAAATAGTCAAACAACAGAACCACTCCTTTTTTCCCACCTTGTGATAGGAATAAATATAATATCTTATAATCCCACGTATAGCAAAGTCTTATACATTTTACAAGAATTTATTATAAATATCAATATGAGCATCAAAATAGGAAAAGAGTACTATCTCTCCCTTATCAACATTTTATTTTCTTTTTGCTCAGGTTACTTCAAGGAATTCTATAGACTTTATTCAAAACACTGTGACATTTACCTTTCTCCATTAACTAAAATGATATGACCAACAATAGAGATGACATTACTGTCTACTATAACTGTTATTTTTTCAATCTCACTATTATTGTTTCGTTTGATCTCAATATTGAAATCTCCTCCAGATTCAACACAGTGACGGCAGAAACTATACGTGCATGAAGACTCAAAGGAAAAGACACGGCCATTGAAAGCTTTATATGCTCCTTTGCCCGAAGTAGAAACTTCACCTACAAAATATTTAGGGTAGAATATTCATTATTATTTAGAACAATTAATGTAGCTTCTAGTATCATTTTTTTAAGTGTTTATGTACCAAGAAAAAAAATCACTGAAAGGTACTATTCTCACATCCACCTTAAGTCTGTATTTTTCTTTCTTACATACTGCAAAATGTGCTAAAATTAATACCTGAGTACTTGGAAATACCCAAAGTTGGCTAAAACCAAAAAAGAAAAACATCTTGTTTCCCAAAGGGAAATTGTCTCTACTATGGGAAGGGATATATGGAGGAAGCCGTGGTCTGTTTGCTCGTTTGTTTTGCTTTTTGTAGAGCTAGTTTTTCTAATGTTGTCTGAGTGGGTTACCATTAATATTAAATAAGTATAAAGAATTATATTATTTCTCTCTATACATATATGTGTATGTACATATATATGTGTGTGTATATATGTTTATGTGTATGTGTGGTGCATGTCTGTGTCTGTGTGTGTGTATAAAACAGATAGATGATGGAAAAATTTTTTAAACCAGTTTCAAATTTTCGTTACTTTGAAACCTCATTAGGTACTGGTTGGCTTGGTCATATAAATATGGATATAAATCAGAGTCATTTTTACTTACCAATAGTTGTGTTTGTTTCTGAGTATTTGGGGGTTGCTTCTGGAATATGGGTTCCTTTTCCTATTCAACACAATGCATAGATTACTTAAATTTCAAATATATATTGACTTTAAATATACAGGATATTTGGTCTTTACATGGGAATTTAAAAGTTGGTATTGAAGGCCATCAATGGGTTTTTTTTTAATCCTAAATATATAATTTGATTTTGTGACAGCTATGATTTGCCAAAGTCATATGTATGATTATCTCTGAAGCCCATATTTTTTCTTGTAGCAATCAGCCACAATATGTTCAGAAATCATTAACAGTTTATTCATTTTGGGTCATGTACAATTAATAACATATGCTGCATCCCTTACAGAACTATATTTTCAACTTCAAAAATAGAATATTTGGGGCTTCCCTGGTGGCGCAGTGGTTGAGAATCTGCCTGCTAATGCAGGGGACATGGGTTCGAGCCCTGGTCTGGGAAGATCCCACATGCCACAGAGCAACTAGGCCCGTGAGCCACAACTACTGAGCCTGCGCGTCTGGAGCCTGTGCTCCACAACAAGAGAGGCCGCGATAGTGAGAGGCCCGCGCACCGCGATGAAGAGTGGACCCCGCTTGCCGCAACTAGAGAAAGCCCTTGCACAGAAACGAAGACCCAACACAGCCAAAAATAAATAAATTAATTAATTAATTTTAAAAAAAAAATAGAATATTTGTAGCCTAATTTATTGGGAAATACTACCCAAACAGGCCCAAGATAGATTTTATTAAATCAGTCTACTGTATAATACTAATAACTCAATCATCTATATATAAAAATAATCAGTTCTCCTGATCAAAGGGAAAAATTCATAACCTTGAAACTTTGTTTCCCATTATCATTTATTTCCAATGGACTGACCCTTTTATGTAACCAAGTAAACACATGAAATCTTAGAGCAAGGTTTAAAAGCAAGCAGAATAGAATAGTAACAATTTTAAAAAGTGAACATTTTGATAGAATTTTAAAATATTTTTCACAATGCCATTTATGTATATCTTGAGGCCACTTTTCTTTGCCCAGGTTGAGTGATAATAGATTAAATTCTTAATTTATTTATAAAATCATTCTTTAAATACTATATCTAAAATGATAAAGGGGAAGTTGCATTGTTTTGTTTAGGTTCTATTAAGATATAATTTAATCTTTCTTATTCAAAAAATTGTTTCAAATATCCAATTGGTCATCTAAATTTTAGTACTGGAAGAGGAGAAGCACTTAGATGTTCAATGCTACATGAGAAACACATAATAATATCAAGTCCTAGCAAATCAATAATCAACAGAACATCTTACATATACATTATAAACACTGAACATTAAAAATCAAACTACCTGGAGTGCTGAGTGGTCCAGAAGTACTGTAGTCAGATGAGCTTGTGACACCTTTTTAATACAAAATGATTAGGCTGTTTATGTGTATAATTTTATCTGGTAAAATATGAAAAAAATATTTTTAGATCTGATATATAAACCATAGATCAAAGTTCAACAATGGTAATGCTAGCAGACTTAGAACTACGTGAAGCTGTATAAGAAAAAAAACATTATCAACTCAACAACCTGCTTGAGTAACAAAATTATAAGCCTCGCTACTAAATGAACTGACACCAAATTACTTTATTCCAGATAAATTGCCTTAAAACTTGTTCAGGGAAAGAGAAAAGTGTTGTGTAGACAGGGTTCCAAGTCTGTTATTTCAGTTTCAACGAAACTTACTCCCACTTTGAATTGTTTTACACTTGGGAAACCTAGGTACCATTTCAAGATGTCAACTGAATAAAGGATTCTGCATTCACAGAAACTGGAATTATTAAAACTATTAATCTAGATGAACTGAGATGTTCAATCTCAAGATGTCTAATATCAAGAGACATTAATGTCTCTGTTCCTTAGGAACAGAGACTGAGAGGATATCTGAACTACTGGCATCAGAGCAAGTCTTTGTGTCTATCCCCAACAGATGTACTGCCACTCATTCTATCCCCTCCAAGTTCATTGATTCCAAATCCCTGTTGACCAAAAGCCCCTAAATTGGATTCTAAGTTTCCAGAGCTATCACCAACAAAGGTATTACCATTTCTCAAATTGGTATCATCTGCAGAATATAAAAATGACTGTCACAGAGTATATTGAAAATATTTTATGATTCAGAAATTTGTATGCACAAATATGAGATATCAATACCTAGATCATTGGAAATGGATCCTTCAGATCTAATCACTCAATTTCCTTCAACTGTTTTGCTACTAAAGTCACCGTCACCAAATGAACTCGAACCGGAAGCTCCAAAACCAAATGCAGCATTGCCCTTCCCTGCTCCAAGTTCCCAACCAAAGACCCCGTTCCAACTGATGAAAAACAATCAAGATGTTATTAAAATTCAATCTTTAATAATTAGTTTGTTGTGAAATGTTATTTAGAGAAAAGTGTTTCCACTACTTAGTTAATTTAATTAACTTAAATTTTGCCAGAATGAGTCTTTATTGGAATACCTGAGCTACTGACATCAGATCCAAGGCCTTTAAATCCAGCCCCAACAGATGCACTGCCACTCATTCTGTCCCCTCCAAGTTCATTGATTCCAAATCCCTGTTGACCAAAAGCCCCTAAATTGATTCCAAATTTCCAGAGCTATCACCAACAAAGGTATTCCCTATTCTCAGACTGGTGTCACCTGAAGAGTATAAAATGATCATCACAGAGCCTACTGAAAACATTCTATGATTCAGAAGTTTGTATACACAAAAATGAGATATCAATACCTAGATCATTGGAAATGGATCCTTCAGATCTAATCACTCAATTTCCTTCAACTGTTCTGCTACTAAAGCCTCTGTCACCATATGAACTCAAACCAGAAGCTCTAAAACCAAATGCAGCATCGCCCCTTCTAGCTCCAAGTTCCCAGCCAAAACACCCTGTTCCAACTGATGAAAAAATCAAGATGTTATTAAAAATTAATCTTTTTTAACTAATTAGTTTGTTGTTAAATGTAAAGAGAAGTATTTTAACTAATTAGTTAATTTAATTAATTTAAAATTTTTCTGGAATGAGTCTTACTTGGAATAACTAAGCTACAGGCATCTAAAACCTATGGATTCACCCCCAGCAGATCCTCTACTGCTAATTTCACTCCAATCAGCTCTACTGACTTCCAATCCCTTTTGACCAGATGTCCCCAAACCAAATGCTAAATTTCCAGAGGCACTGCTACTAAATCCAGCCCCTCTGCCTATGTTGGTGCCTATGTTCAGCTGTCTGCTGAAATTAAAAAAGGTTGTCACCAGGGAATATTTAGGTACAACTTATGAGTCAATACTTTTCATGCACAAAACCTAAAGAGTAATACTGAGATCACTGGAACTTGATTTTCCAATGCTCCCTGTTTTATTTTTACCAAAGCCTTTTATTTTCAAGACCACTGACACCAACTCCGCATGAGCCAGAATTACCAAGACCAAATCCAAATTAACCTGCCTTTTTACCATCAAGTCCAAAATCAAAAGACAAATGGAAAATTAAATGGAAACTTAAACTGTAATCAGGAGCAATAAACAAGGATGTAAATCATTTGTGTTTTTTCTTAATAGAGTCTAGATCAGAATTCCTGAGCCTCTGAAGTGAGAGCCAAAGCCAAAGCCCAGGGAGAACAAACTCCTTGCTCTTCTTCCTGTTTCCACCAATTTCCACGTCTTTTAAGATAAATTGCTCTGACACAAAAAATACCTATATTTACTGTACTTTATTGACCCTCACTTCTGTCACTGACTTTAATTTCCAAATATAAAAAGCTATTTATCCACACCTTTTTTGTTTATTGAAAATATAATATAAAACAATATTGCAAACCATTTTGAAATAAAAATCACTATAACAAATTTTAGCACTTTTGTTTTGCTTATCACCTCCTAATTCTTGACCATAGATATACACATCTGACAGTTTCAAACATTCTGGCATTCCTTTTCAAGACAACTAGTTCAAATATGAGTAATAGAACTTAAAAAGTCAAAGTCATACAGAAACATGAGACCAAAAAGTTTCTGTTTCTTATGACAAAACTTGGGAACAAGAGAGTTTAAGTGGCTTTACCAAAGTCCACAGAAGGTTAGTGGGAAAGAATGGATAGAAACCGGATCTCTTCATTCCAGGTCCAAGCCCCTTCATAAAAACATTCCATCTACTTGCCTCTTCACTAAAATGTTTAAATTGATTTCTATTGAAGATAACACAGATCCTTTAAGAATCAAACATAGTTTAAAAATCTTTCCCATGAGTCCCTCCAACACTAAATCTGTATTGGTCAAAAAATAACCATCAGTTCCTCCTTTGCTAATTGATTGCTTTTTCTGTCAAAAGCAGAAACTAAGAAACAACTTAGAATACTTGTTTCACTAGCAGCAGAATTAGAGCTGGCTAATCCATTTACTGAATTCACAGCAAATCCATTTTGGCCAGACGGACCCCAACCATTTTATTTTTATTTGAAGCAGTGCCGCAAGTTCTGTACCACCAGAGACACTGTTGGCAAGACCGCTTGCTAAATTGGTTTTCTCTACCATACAAAAAATAATCGTTATCAGAGAACAGTTGCATTCATTCATATTATACAAGAAATTAATCTATACACATTGCTTGAACTAGGCCTTCATTATAGTTTTGAAAGTATCGTCCCCTCCCTTCCGCATATCTTTCCATATATGATTCCACACAGTGTAACTAGGGGTGTGCATGGCAACCAATTTACCATGAAGTTTGAGAGAATTCCATAAGAAAAGTGAAGCACTAGGTTCATTTAAGATAAAGTTTCAATATATCCTATAGAATATGAGCAAACCATTCACACCTCAGTGTTGCAAACAAGAGCAAATATCTGTGTTAACTTATTAGTCATACTGAGCTTGTCAATCCCAAAACAGATGACTGAACAGATAGGAAACCTTTGTGTCTTTCCTGAAGAGATTTCTACCATACCCCTACACCTAAAACTGTTTCTCCCTTTTCAGTTATCACCACCTGGACTCAAATATTAAATTTTAATATAAAATATTGAAGTTATTTTCTTCACTGGATCTCCTTCTTTCCGACTTTTGCAGAGGTACAAAATACATAAACTTCAGGGACCAGGCAAGTAAAGGAAAAGTTTGAATCAGCCAATAGGTAGAAGCATGTTGAATCAGAGAGGACATGCCTCACCTAATGAAAATTAAAATTTTTTTCCAAACGAAACAAAATTAAAGGCCACAAACTGTCTAAAAACCCTACTTTATAATATTACTTGGCAAACTGAGTATGCAATTTCAAGAGAGAATCTTGGCATAGAAAACGGATTGTGATTGCTGACAGAAACATGAGAGATTCTGCACTAAAACTGGGTCCAGGAAGCATTTTAAATTATTACTTTATAATTATAAAAATGATTGATCATCACAATAATAGTAAGAAAGATAGCATAAGAAAATACAAATTATCAGGAAGAATTTAATTTAATGTAAACTGCTTTGCCAAAATTCTCTTAAAACAGAATTCATCACTCTCATTGGCACTGGAATTAGTGCCTTTAGTTTTTCACTATTACTATTAAGGCCATGTGCTGCAAATAAAACAAAGATTATCCGTTTATCCCAAATGAAAAAAAGCACTTCTAGGTCAGTATTTTTCTCCAACAGTACCTGCTGGGGTGTCTTTTAACTCTAAACTATTAGCATCCTGAGGTTCTCTTGACCTGTCTTCAGCTTCTCCTTGAGCACTAAATCCAGTGTTAAGTAGTGAACCAACAAGAGATTTCTTTCTCCTGTTTGAGTCACAAAAGGACAAACTACTGAGCAAAAAAGGACCTAATGCGAATAACAGAAGATTGTATTTGAAAACAGTATTGCTAGCACTATAAAGGGTTATTGGATTGTGACACTATAAAAAGCCATATTTTATTTTGTGTAAGTGCCTTTATTCTGGTGGCACTTGGAACAACATGCACCCTTTATTGACTTAATCATCATGTCCATATCTTTTTGTCATAGTTCTAAGACTTCAAGAAAGAGATGAATAGAGTTGTGAAGATTTAATTGATGTGTAGTAGAAATTCTTCCTCTCATGGACAGGGCAGAAACCTCCCCATCTGCTTCCTTGTCTATCACTAAGCTCCAAGTTCCATTGTTCAACCTCCTCTCATCAAAATATTCTACCATGTTGGATCCACACTGTCCTTGGCTTAGTAACAGCTGA
Organism: Balaenoptera physalus; assembly: GCF_965194825.1. Classification (NCBI taxonomy): domain Eukaryota; kingdom Metazoa; phylum Chordata; class Mammalia; order Artiodactyla; family Balaenopteridae; genus Balaenoptera; species Balaenoptera physalus. The sequence goes on from NC_138892.1 coordinate 73,431,594, forward strand.
TAAAATTAAAATAACATACCTGATTCTCTTTTCCGTATTTCTGCAAAGAAAAAAGATGAAAACATTTACTCGTAAATTAACATTTACTCATCTCCAAGTCTTAGCTTAAATGTCATCTCAGTGAGGCATACTCTGACAGTGTAAAGTTGCAACCCCCATTTTAATCCTCCCAATTATCATTATATTACTCTAATTTATTCCATAGAAATTGTCACCTTGTAGTATACCATGTTTACTACTTATAATGTTTATTGTTTATGAACTGTCTCCTTCTTCCAGATTTTAAGCTCTATAAACTCAAGATTTTTGCCTGTTTTATTCACTGGGGTATTCCAGATGTCTTGAAATGTGCCTGAACCATAAAGGACACTCAATTAATATTTATTTAATAAATGCATTCATCAACAAAGACCTATTGTTAAGGTACTATACACTGAATTACATGAGTTATTTTGTGCTTTCTGTCATACCATTTATGTTTTTTTAAATCTCTATGATAAAATTAAAGTACTTTAGAATTAGGCCTTAATAACTATGATATTCTTGTAAATTTGTGGAAGATATGCATTTTGGTCACTAACTAGACAATAAAATAAAATGTGTGATTTGTAAGCAAAACTTGAAGACTATGTAAGAGCCAATACAAATAAAAATAAGAGACAATTCTCTCTGTTGACAATAAGGGAAGAGAGACTCTCCTCTTTTTTAGATCATTTACTTTAGAAAACTTGTGAGTTCTTTGTCTACCTCTTTAAAATGTTTGTAAATCTTTTTAAAGGTTATATAAGCAACCCAAGAATGTTTCTTCGAGGGACTGGTGACCATCTTTTTGAAATGTTGTCATCAAGGGAGAGAGTTCCCCTATGTCCTAGGTGATATGAACATAACTTCAGATGGTGTCTGTATCCAAACACAAACCTACCTCTTTTATGATTTTAAAGATACAAGAAAGTATTTTTTTTCTTATAAAGGCAATTAGCAAACACAGGTGGCTACCCCGACTACCAAGCAAATTTAGGACAAACCATGTGTGACAATTGGTGATGTCAAGTGCTCTTACTTGAGGACTAGTTATTGTTCATCTTGAGGATAGGTATGTAGTGAGTTCTATCTGCCTGGCTCTATAAAAAGGTGAGATTTCTTTCTATCCTTGCAATCTCTCCGTCAGATTGCCTCTGATGTGCATCACATTCTGGTTTAAGGCTTATTCAGTAATAAAACTGTTTTCCTTCTCTTCTACTTTTGTGGAGAGGTTTTCTGTGGTGACAGGAGATTTTGTTTTAAATTACCTTTCCTCAACAACTATCTTGCACTTCTTAGCCATTTTCCATGTTTAGAGCAAAATTATTTTTCTATAGCAAACAATATACAGAAATAAAATATTAATGATTTTGAGAATAGTAATGAGTTAGTCTACTACGTAGTTGGATGAAGAGGTCCCCAACATTTAAGACATCATGAAATTATAATATTTACTTATTAGTGTTTGGTTTAGGAGGAATTCAAGTGCTGCTTAAATTACAGCCAATTTGTATTATTATGTTATTAAGTAATCCTCAAACCACTATTACATTTACAACTCTTCTCCATATAGAGCTTTTTTCTTTGTCTCAGCTTGCCCTCTACCTGCCTTACTTCACTACACACTCTTCTCCTTTCCTCTTTTATCCTTTCTCTCTCACTGTCTTTCTTCACTGCCATGTACTTTTATAACTGCACCTTGAAATCTAAATATCTTAGTTTGATGGCAAAGCAGAAAGAAATAAGGCCATATTCAGTAGTGGGAAATATATGAGCTTTTGAGTCAGACTCATCTGAACTTCCAAACTTGCAATCAGAATGGCCTTTGATAGGACCTCCCTTAAACTCAGACAAGAGGGGTTCCTACTGTAAGCCACACAAATTTCACTCTGGCCTTCCTTGAGTCATGGTCCTCCTTAGAGGGCAAAGAATACAGACATAGGGTCAGGTGGATATGCTAACCCAGAGCCAGGGCCATCTTCCCTCCACCATTGTAGATCATACTAAGGTCCTAGGGCCCTGTAGTCCCAAGCATGTTACCATCTTTCTCAAGACAGTCTTTCCAAGGTTAGACCACATCACAGGGATGAGAAGCCTTAGGCCTGCGGGGATGGCCAGGAGGTGGCTTTTTATAGGAAAAGTAGATGGAACTGAGACATGCAGGTTAGGGTATCCCTCTATGTGTGTGACAAAGCAAGGGATGGAAAGAGCAATGGGAAAGGAACATTGGCATGGGTGCTGCCTCCCATTAGGGTATCCCTCTATGTGTGTGACAAAGCAAAGGATGGAAAGAGCAATGGGACAGGAACATTGGCATGGGTACTGCCTCCCATTCTTGGGTTGAATTCCAGTGATCTGAAAATTCTGCATTGGAATCAGTCCTTCCAGGTTGTCACAAATATATTTTTGTCAAGGTGGAAGAAAAAACACATTTTAATTAGATGTTTTTCTTTTTATTTATGCATATGCTATGTAGACATTCATTTTTATTCTTGCCCCAGGCTGTGCCCTTGACCTGTCCTTGGATAAATTATTTAATACTTTTGAAACAAAGTTTCCTTATCTATTAAACTGAGAGTACATAATAAATGAGGATAAAACAATATCTACTTCATAATATATTAATTAAGTAAAAGAATTAAATGAGATGAAAGCACCTCTCACAGTGTCTGGCACATAGTCAACCATCAAAAGCCACATATCTTTTAATATATTTCATTTTCTTCACCAAGCTTGTCACATCAAACTCATGCAGATTCATTTTATTTCACTTATTTAATTCATGATAAGTATTCACTATATCCATCATATCTCTCCTGAGTTTAACCTCACAGATATATTAGATCCTTCATTTTGTTAGACCAACATTTCTTCTGAATTTATTTCTTCATTCTGTTGTTGAAATGAATAGCCTGGTATCTTAGCCAGTGTGCCATATTTGTTTCTACTAACTATTTTATCATTCTCACATTTTACTATATAAAACTTGTTCAATATATAAATATTGCCGCTGGGGTCACCAGTAGTAATGGTCAGTTGTATACCACATCTTAGATGTGTAAAAGTATCTTACTTGCCTTATCTCTTTAACTCTCATGGTTCTCCTATGAGGTAGGTACTATTATTAATCCTCACTTGTAAATGAGAAAACTGATATTTTAAAAAGGTTGAATAACTTGCCCAAGATCAGGTGGTAAAATCTGCCAAGAAACCCTTTTCTCTTAAGCAAGAGGTACACGGCTTTCACCTTGCTTAAAGACAGATTGCTTATAAAATTCTTAGAGATAAATAAAATATGCTCATATACTTCATAGCTCAAAGGTAGGTAAAATACATTTACTTATTTCAGAGTAAAGTCATACTTTGCATACATTTTTTGCATACATTTTGCACAAATTTTTGGAAGACTTACTTTATACTTTGGATCTTAGAATGGAATAGAATAAAGAAATAGACATAATTCTGCTCCTCTGCCCCCACCCTATGGAGAAAAATTGCCAGATCAGAGAGGAGAATATGAGTGAGCTGTGTGGAAGGGGGGATTTTAAAAGTAATGGTGATAAATGAGTTATGTTGTCTAAAATTGATGAATATCAAAAGTATAAAGTACTACAGTGGCCTATGGATCCTTTTCTCAAATATGTGAGACTTTGTCCCTTTTAGGAATGAAGGTCGTGGGATTAACATAGCTCTGGAACTTGTCCAATTTTATGTTGGCTGGTTGGGTTGTTGGTTGAAGCTTCCTTGCTTGGCATTTTTATTCATCCAATGCAGCTCTAGTTTTAGAGACCCTCAGGTCCCTCCTCAATGAGACCTGGAAGGTTCCCTGAGTGACAAAGGAATAAATCCAATTGCTCATAATTTCAGAGGATTTTCAGAGAGCTATGGAATTCCAAGTGTTCCCTTGCCTCATTCTAACTTCCTGAATGAGGAAGTAGAGAAGCTCTTGCTATGCCACTGTGACAGAACCTAATGAGTCCTGTTTGTAGTTATGAGGAAGTGACTTCTTTGTGAGACAGCGGACCTGCTGCTTATTTTCAGTTTGTGTTTTACCTCAAAGGAAGTATTTGCCAATTACATTTTATTGTATTAAGGTTGTAGAAAGAGAGATCGAAAAAATATATAAAAGTAATCTTGGGCTATTTGATTGCTGTGTACATTACACCAGAATCAAATTGAATCTATATTGATATTGACAAAAATCCTATCGTTAGGTTTAAGAAAAATTCCATAAAAGTAGTGTTCATTTTCTGTGGCTTATTTTTCATTTGGTGGAGGCAGAAAACAAATAATGGGTAATAGCGGCCTAGTTTCCAGCTGTACCAAAATAATGAGTAATAATCATAGCTATTCAGTTGCTCAAAGAAATCTGTAGTAAAACTATTGGAACTAAGATCAATTTTAATTAAAATAAATCTGTAAGGAATTAATCGCAGAATACAAAATAAAAGCATGTTCTGTCAATAAAAATATAGGAAAGTAAAACTTTAAATCTACATTCACATTTTTCTCATAGGTTTAAGAAATTTTTAAAAAGCACATAACCAGAGCACTTTCCTATTTCAAAGGTCACCACCTTCATAAATACTGATTAAATATTAAATGGCTGGCCCAGATTATGTTAAAACACACTATGGTATGTTCATTTGTATTAATAAGGAATATTTCATTTTAGGTGTTTTAATGATTTTCCATGGAAGAAATGTCCTGTCTCCAAAGAAAAGCACTGCCACTCTATTGTTATTTAGCATAAATAGCATAAGAAAAGAAAACAAAGTAATTTAACTGATTTGCTTTAAGCTATTTTATCATCTGAATAAAAAAAGGGAGAACTGTTGTCATTGATAGATTTTTTTAATAGATTTGCCAATAGAAAGTGAATCTTGACTGCAGCCAGTTCTTGTCTTGAGAGGTGTTCCCACATACATCTGCTAACTGAGTCAATACTCAGGCATGAATATAGTAATTATCCATTGACCATTGTATCTTAATACCCCTCCAGACCAGCCCCATAAAGGAGAATGGCTGCACCAATGCTCCAGCCAGTTTATAGAGTCAGTTTAGATGTATGAATTAGAACACAGCAAAATATAATTCTTAGATGACTTGAAAAGGTGCTTCAAACATAAATTATTATTCTGTTGGTGAAATGTAGATTTAGTTAAAAGAGTTTTTCATGTGACAAAAGTACTGTATAAACTAAAATTAATTAATGTGAATTAAATGGCTACAATTTCTATTTTACATCTGGATACCAAAATTCATGTATAGACAACTTACAGATGATACCAGGGTTGTTATTATTATGACTCAAGGTGAATTTTCTTCATATTTAAATAAATAGCATGTAAATTTGCAAGATTGTCAAGCTATAGTAATTATAGCAGAGTCAAAAACATACAATAAGAATGAGTACTTTACAACAAATGGCATGATTTACATGCAAGCACACATATTAAGTAAGATTTAGAGACATCAAAATATTTTTTATCAAATACATCAAAGCATTGGTCTCCAAAAGAATTTTCTCAATAACTATGTGAAATAAAATACTTAGCAATGGCAATAGAATTTTGTATAAATTTACCAGCCAATTATATATTCAAGAAACCTCAAAAAAACCATTTTGGGTAACATTTTTATTTTGGGACTTAGTGGATTGCAGGTTTCTTTTCTTTTTTAGTGTTTCTCTATGTTCTAAAATTCACAAATTTCCTAAATACAAACTGACTATATCATTCAAATAAAAAGTTAAAGCATATGATCTGATACTAAGATAAAGTTTTAGAAATTGGAGCTCTTCTGGGAAATCCAAGACTATGGTCAGCAAATCTATCTGAGAGATATAGGTGCAAATTAAAACAAACAGCAAATAGAGCTGGTTAAAAGACAAAGGGCTTCCTATGTGTTCTGATAAATCGTTGCCAAAACTAAATTGTGCATAGTTATACACACACACACACACATTTAGCCAAAAGATAAGAAGAAATGGTTTACATACAGGGTTTGGGGACACTTAATATTGTCTCTAAAGAAAAATTATACAATAACATTCCCCATATAGGTTAAATACCTGGAAAATTCTAGCTATCTGAAATGTAGGTTGCAATCAGGAGTCATCCCCAACCCCCTTGCAATAAATAAAGATGTCACAAAACACATTCATGATCTTTTCCCTTCAGGAAAAATTCCTTGGGGTCTCACACAGAGTGCATACCCTTACAACATATATGAGGCTAATGAGCTGGGATCAAAAGTGTTCTCATCACACTAGACTGAAGACAGTAAGTAAGAATTGGAACTGAGTGCTAAAAGCAGACATACGACCCTATAAAGATATAAAGCTAGATATTCAACATAAGTGAGGAGAAAGAAAGGCAAATTAAGAAGAAACATAGAAACTCAGAAACTATCTCTAGAGTAGGGTCCAACTGTCACACGCATATCAGCAAATCCCAAGAGCATCATTGAATGGTATATGATATAATTGGCTTTTATTTTTATGTCCTCAAAATAAGGTTAAACTGTGTTCAGAAGTCCCATGTCTCCCTGGGTCTGAAGATAGGCCATCTGTGGTTCATTTCAGAAAGTTTACCTTGCAGAGGATTTGGTTACCTTCATATAGAAAATTTTTGTATGTAGAACAAATCATTTATCAATGATCCTGAATTATTTTATTAATTCAAAACAAACATATACTGAGTGTCATTGCAGCCATAGATCAAAAATCCTACCCTTGAGTAGTTTACAATCATGTGCGATAAATGAGTGAGGAGTCCTGGTAATTCATTCACAAAATCAAGTATGTATAAAAACTGAATACATCAATTTTCTATATTCCATGTTGGTGGGAATGTAAATTAGTACAGCTATTATGAAAAACAGTATGGAGGTTCCTCAAAAGATTAAAAATAGAACTACCCTATGACCTACCAATTCCACTCTTGAGTATAGATCCAAAGGAAATAAAATCACTATCTCAAAGAGATATCTTCACTCCCATATTCATTGCAGCACTATTCACAATAGCCAAGACATGGAAACCACCTAAGTGGCCATCAACAGATGAATGGCTAAAGAAAGTGTGAGATATAGATATATGTATATATCTGTATCTCATGCACAGTGGAATACTATTCAGCCATAAAAAAGAAAATCCTACTATTTGTGGCAACATGGATGGATCTTGAAGGCATTATGTAATAGGGAAGAACATTTTGTATTCTATTACAAGTTAATCACTAAAGGGATGTTGCCTATAAACTTAAATTATACATAATGGCCTGTCTCTGGGAACCCTGCCTCCCAGGTAATGAGCACTAAGCTAAAATACCCTTGTTTAGCTCATCAGAAACATCCTCAACAGGCCCACCTGTGAATGACTTCAGGGAGGAAGAAATTAACACATCCCCTCCGGAGGCTGATGGGAACCAGGAAATGTTTGACTTTACTCCTTCCCCTTTTAGTATAAAAGAAGCCTGAATTCTAACTCAGGCAAGATGGTATTCTGGGGCATGAGTCCACCATCTTGATCTTCTGGCTTTCTGAATAAAGTTTCTATTCCTTACCCCAACAACTCATCTCTCAATTTCTGGCCTGTTGTGCAGTGAGCAGTACGAGCTTGGACTTGGTAACAATTAGGCTAAGTGAAGTAAGTCAGAGAAAGACAAATACTATATGATTTCCCTTTTATGTGGAATCTAAAAACATTTAATTCATAAAAGGAGAGAGTAGAATGGTGGTGTCCAGGAGATTGAAGATGGGAGAAATGGGAAGAGCTTGATCAAAAGTACAAACTTCCAATTATAAGATGAATAAGTTTGGGGGATCAAATGTACAGCATGGTGACTACAGTTAACCATTTTGTATCAGGTACTTAAAAGTTGCTGTGAGAGTAGATCTTAACATTGTTCTCACCACAGACACACACACAAAATAATTGTGTGAGGTGATTGAGGTGTCAACTAACTTTACTGTGGTAGTCATTTTAAATATATATGCATACTGAATCATCCATCACATTGTATATTTTAAACTTATGTCAATTATATCTCAATATAGGTAGAAAAAATTTCTGTGTTCCAAAAGTGGGCTCAGAATACATCTTGTTATAATCAAAGTGAAGATTAATTGCTGAAAGATACTGACCTGAGTTTAGCCTATAAAATAGGGCTTCCCCATCTATAAAAATGAAAAAAAAGTGAAAACAGATCATTTTATACTTCTCTATAGCATATTTTTTAAGAGAATGAGATTAATTCTGTTGTTTCCATTCTTCTTTTAAATTCATTATAAGCAATCTACTTTTTATATATAATCATTATGTTATTTCAATGTTAATTTATTATTTTGGAGCTTTCTTATTTAATAAATCTTATTTATATATATATAAGTAATACATTTACCTATCAACATACTTAAAGTTTTTAACATCAATGTACTCTTGGGAATATATGTAGCCAAATAAATTAGACTCACAAATTAATATTAACCAATACTTCATACCTTTTTCATACTATTTATACTATTTATACTTATACCTTTTTCAAACCTTTTACAGCTGCCAATGTAGTTTATTTTCTGATCTATATTTCACTTGACTTTATTTTCCCTAAACATTTTCTGGCTAATGTGTTCATAAACAAGGAATTAGACAAAAAAGGGAAAAAAGACAATTGTATAGATTTTACTCTACTGAGAGGATAAAATAGCCTGGGAATAAAATAAGAACTGATTTTGCATATCCATTTTGTGCCAAATCTACCTCTTGTATCACTGAAGCTTTTTTCCACTTAGCCAGGGAACTATTTATTAGTTTTCTTTCTTTCTATACATTTACGGTTGATTAAACAATACAAATATTTCTTCTGACTGATTCTATGTATGCCCTTTAAATATCTGTCTTCTGTAACTTCCAGTCATCAATTCTTTACCATTCTGTAACCTACTGAAAATGAAGGGAATCTGTTTGGATCATAAATCTTATTGACTAAGAGCAATAAAAATTCATTTCAACTAAGGCACTTGGAATTTCTGCAAAGAGCAGTTTTCCAGGTATATTCCTTACTTCTGACTATGAACTTATAAGTAAATACATAAAGTACCTGAATTTTGTCAGTAAATAACCAGCCTATGGAAATCCTATTGAAATATTTGTAATCATTTACCAGAATTATCATGGATATCCAGGAATTTACTTTAGAAATATTCTTCAGTTCTCTGGGGAATTTAGCATACTTTAGCAAATACAAACACATTTTGTTGTGATATATCATTTAATAAATGCTTTGAAATGAGTTTTGTGAACTGTTACTTAAGACATAAGAAATACATTTATGCAAAGTATAGGCAAAGAATATTTATATTTATATAAAATAGAAGCAAAGATTACAGCAAAGTGCTGTATAAGATTACGAAAGTCACCATTACTTGAAATAATCATTTTCTAATGGCCTATCAATTCCCCAGGTAGCTGGATTAAGGATAGGAATGTTTTCTCTTAATCAAAACAAATAATTGTAGTCCTCTTTATTCTGGTTTCTCACAGAGAAGCAAAATGTTTCCTACTCCCAAATTTAGAAAAGTTTAGATATAGTATGAATTTCCTCTCTTTTGCACACCTTTCTCCTTATGTTTGGATATTATTGTTTTCCTATCCTTTTCAGAAACAAACCTAAAGGGCAAGAAATACATTTGTTTCTAAAGATTTTTTTCATTTTGCTCAATTTTTAATTAAAATTCATTAATGATCTTATCTTTCAATTAATTCTAGAAATTAATTAATTGACTTTCTAAAATGTCCATGAAAGTTGTTTAAGAAATATTCTCCCTACAAAATTTTCTTTTGATGATGAACCAGCCTTTTAATTGGTGAAACTTTATGATTTGTGAAAACTGAAATTACCAGTGTGGGTCTTTAGTCTTAAGGTAGATGCAAGTTCAAGACAGAGTCATCAAAAACCTGTTCACTAATATTTCTAAGCATATAGATACAGATATACATATTGCCTTAAGACAGGCTTGTAAAAGCTGAAATAATACCTAATAAAATGCAAATCCAATTTTCTTACTTATTATCCTACTCTTGGTGTAGGAAAGATTTCCCAGGAGTAAAAATATTTGAAATACAGAACACTAAACATTTAAACAAATATATGCATGGATCTATCAAGGTATGGAAGGATTCTTTAAATTAGTCCCTTACCTTTGCAGAAGATGCAAAGTACCACAACCAAATACAAAAATATCAACTTCATGGTGGTGATTTGGGACCTAGAAACGAATAACAGTCATGGTGGAGAATCAGATCTGCAAGGGTTCCTGTAACTGGAGTTTTTATATCCACACATACCACCGTCTTTCATCATGGGCTAGGTGTGGTAAAGTTAGTGATGACAGAGCAAAAGTAAATATCATAGCATGCCCCAAATGAAAGCCATCTCAAGTCAGTTTTGTGTCATTTCTGTGACCTCTTCTATCTTGAATCAAGTCCAGCTCAAACCAAACACAGACCATGCCTTCTTGCCACCCTAGGCAAACAGCAGAGGCAGGAACTAAAAGCCCCAGGATTAAAAACCAAATATGCCAGTGATATATATTTATCTGTACTCTATTGATCATTGCAAAAGTCTTAATACCTCAAGAAACTCAAATACTGTGATTAAATATTGTAATTGTCTCTCCCTTAACAAGAAAATGAATTTTAAACATTAACCTACCTTGAAACAAAGAACTCTTTACTTATTGATATATTATTAGGTATTTCCTTAGAGAAATATGCAGCTATCACATAAGGTATATGCATAGGTATAGATATACTAAGACATAGTTAAGTGCAATATGTTTACAGTAATTGCTTTATTACCCACAAGGATATATAATTCTCCAGTAATATACATTTTACCATGAACTTTATAATCAGATATATAAGTAGAAGATGTATGAAAATGAGAACATCTGAAAAAATGTTTTAGGACAAAAATTAAATTGAATAGAAAACGCCATCCATGAATTATATATGTAGATGTTCTAGGATAGAGGGAGCAAGTTCAAATTAGGATTTAAGAAGAGAAGACCCAGTCTGTGCTGAGCAAGGTAGAGAGGATTGACAATTAGAGGAATCCCTGATACTGGTCAGCTGGACCTGAAAACTAGAAGGGCCAACTCCGTGGTTTTGATGATGCCATCTGTTTCTCATCTGCTCCCTATCACTACCAAGGAAAGACTTCAGTAGCCAGAGGGAAAACAGTCTTTATTCCCTCCAGAAAAGCAGAATAATCCCAAGAAAGGGAAAAAGTAGCCAAACATCCCTTTCCTTCTTCTTTATTCACTCACGCCTCTGCTAATCTAAAGGAAAAAGCGATGCCTGCCTTCTTCGAGGGCCTCCTCAGTAAATACTGAATGCTTGTACTCCTGGGCTCCCTGCTCCAGAGGACCTCCTTAGTCTACTTACTGAATTCTTAAAGCATTTTGAAAGTGGGCAGAATTCCACAGATTTAAGTATTTAAAATTCATTTTCCTGTTTAAGGTAACACATTTTCCGAAGGCCAGGCATTTTTTAATCTGACATCAGTGAAAGTATCAGATTTTTCCCTTTGGGGCAGAGACCTGGAGAGTGAACAAACAGGATACACAAGAGCACTGAGAAGGCTTTTCATGCCACGAACAGAGAGGGAGGTAACAAAGGACTGACTTCACAGACCATAATTTTTCCAAAACCCAGCTCTGATTGTCTCAATAATTTACAAATAAAGACTGTACATTGAGGACTTTTCTCCAACACAGAAAATAAAAGTATAGTTAAGAGGGAACATTGCCACCATTACTGCTGCCATTTAAGACATCCTTTTCTTTATCATACATGACTTCATCGTGAAGGAGATTTGGTCCCAGAGCACCCATTTATCAGATGATCATTATGACATAATTATTCTTTTATGTGCTTGACTGTGGGCTTAGGTATGTAGGAGACCAGAATGAAACATTAAGTTACCTAGAGGCTTTTGGGGTAACTAAGAGTACACAGAAGATAGAAATTTTCTATAAGTCGGGTTTAGTAGGCAATCCTATAGATGTACCAAGAAAGGCAGGATTTCTTTTAGCTTGGGAGAATCAGGGAAAATTTCATGGTTTCATAGTCTAAGAGCTTGACCAAGGCTTGGACTTGCAGAATCAGGGAAGGATTCCAAGTGGAAAATGCATTATGAATAAGGTCAAATGCAATTTCAAATATTTCAATGTCCTCCCTCTTTCCAGATCACTTCTTCTAGTAATGTGATTATAACGATCTACTGGTTCCCACTCAGAACGATAATCCACTGAGCCTATTTACCTTTCATTCACCCTCACTTCCCTCAACAATTCAAGTACCTTCCTCCTTGGTTTAAAGTCTGTGGTCAATCATTATCATTCCCTTGCATGAACCCTCAGTTCCCTTGACCCTTTCTATATTTGCTTGGCAAAACCACAACCATGGCTTAAATTAGACTCTTTCCTTTTCCCTACCTATACCAGGCAGATGAACATGATAGGGTAAAAACACATCGTCATGCTATCTTGTCTCACTTAAATTCATTACCCCAAGTGGATCCTTAAGACAGTCAGTTATATTTTGTAGTCCCTTTGCTTTTATGCTCTTCTGCTTCATATTTTTTCTCTTCCCCAATAGCCAATATCTCCTTCCCATCCTCCCTCTCGTCAATGACCGTACTTCTAAATTTACTAAGAAAATAAAAGCCATCAAAAGAGAAACTCTACATCCCCACGCAAGCACACCTACTGGTATTTGTACCCTGAACTCTGCCGACCTTCTTATTAATACAGATGAACACTATGTGCTGCCACCTAAGCTTGATCTCCCATTTGTGTACTGGTTTCCATCCAGGAGCATCATGCCAGTAATTTGCTCATTTCTACCCGTATCGTCAAGGTTTCCCTCCTCCTTTGGCTTACTCCCAATCGTATAAATATATGCTGTTATTTGTCTTTACTAAAAAATGAATAAATATAATAAAACAAACAATTTTATGGTATCTGAATTATATCTCAATAAACTTGTTATTCTTAACTAATGAACTCACTTCCCTCCAGTTCTATTCCCACTCCTCCACTTCCCTTAATGGTTAAACTTCACAAAGGAGCTACCTGTGCCCATTGACTCCAGCTCCTGACATTCTCTCGGGAACGGACTAACTCCCATTGTTTTTGCTCGGGCACTGCACACAATGTGCTCTTGTCAAGGACACTGGATTCTTTTGTGAATCCAATGGTCAGTTTTCAGTCCTTATTTTATTGACCTCTCAACCTCATTTAACACAGTTAATCAATTCTTCCTTCCCGGTACACCTGACTTCTGCGATTTCCAGTTTTTTCCTGCTTCATTTGTTACTCCCTCTTCTGCCGATTCCTTCTCATCTACAAGACCTCTTAACACGAGGGTCTGGAGGCTCAAATTTGAATCTCTTCTTTTTTTCTAGCCACTTTACTTCCTTGGTGACTGTACCCCAAGTTCTATGGATTTACAAGGCCCACTCCATCAGCCCCAACTTTGATCTCACCTCCTACCCACTTGCTCTTACCCTCTTTCCTCCAGCCTCAGAGGCCTGTCTTCTGTCTTTGGTGAAGCTCACCAGACAGAATCCCACGTCAGAGCCTTTGCATTTGCTGTTTCTCTCCCTGGAATACTCTCTCTTTGGCTATCCACAGACTGTGCTCGCTCACCTTATTGAAACTGGAGTTTTAATGACATATTTTGCAAATATATGTTATAATTATTTTCCTCCAGAATAACTCTTTTCAGGGTTATAATTAAACTTTAGAATGAAGAATTAAAGCCTCTCTATATGTAAAAGATTTAAATTATGGATAATTTGCATATATTTTAAACAGATGTCCAGAAAGATGGTTAGATAACATAATTATTTGTCACTACTACTATTTTTACACTATTAAATTTAATATTAATTAAAATTAATATTCTAATTTCAAAGTAAATTAAAAGCACTTTTAAATTTCTTCTAAGTTATTTTTTACTTTTATGCAATTGCTAATTCTTCCCCTAAATACCACCCCCTCACCTCTTAAATCTTTGCTCAAATACTATCTTCTCATGGACAACTTCCCTGAATACTTTAAATTACAAACCTCACCCCATGGCACTTCTTCCCTCTCCCCTCTTTCTGCTTGATTTTTTTCTCCATAGTTTTCACGACCATCTAATGTATACATTTTGATTTAATCTGTTTAATAGATTTAACTATTGTCTGTTGTTAGTTCTGGAATGTAAATTCAATTAAGACAGGTATCTTCATGTCGTTTGTTCACTGCTGAGTCCCAGTACCTAGAAAAGAACCTGGCACATACTCGGCACTCAATAAATGTTGAATGAATGATTTAATGAATAATTTTGGGGAGCTCAAAAATAAACATTCAATAATAATGGCAATAATAATAATCATAATTAGGTGTTAGTACTGAATCTATTTATATTAAGAGATTTACTTCAACATTATGTAGCAGGCATTGAGTTAGACACATTGTACTGAAACAAAGAAAATATCGATGGTTAAGAAAAGGTTCCCACCATTTGAAACGTCTAGTCCAGATTCATTCTCAGTTAATGACACAGGGAAAATGCTATATTAACAGTATTATAGTTTTGTTTGATTTCACCAACTCAGATTTGCCTAGTTATTATAGTTTTGTTTGATTTCACCAACTCAGATTTGCCTAGTAGTGAAAAATTGTTACAAAGTTTTAAGATGTGTCTTAGAATTTTTTCACTATAAGGTTAATAACCATAGATAAAATTTGGTTTACAGTGGCACTAAAAGTCAAGATGACAATAAAATGCCAGTAAACTATATTTATATATGTGGTCTTGGAATGAGTTTTTTTCAATTTTCATTGAGAACCAGATAATTCAATGCTTATGCATGAAAGCATGTAAGCTACAAACCACATTTGTTTGACCCTAGTGCCTCTCTCCTCCTCAGACCACTCCTTTTAGGATTTCACTTCAGGTTATTCTTTTTTACCTTCTAAAGTTTCAAAGTATCCATTATTGATATTATAAGAGGAAAAGTATTTTTAAAGGAATTAAAACTATCCACTTAGCAAATGTTAGCTAGTGTTCTTAAAATAATTTTTCTAAGGGTAGACTCATTTTTGTTCTGGAACATCTCATTATGTAACACCTTTTTACAAGGAAATTAAGCACATTAACTCTTTTGTAATAGTATATTGTTTGGATAAAACCATGTAATAATACTAAAACATACACTGCATAACTACAGTACATAGCTTAAAAGCACATCCAACAAAAAGAACAATAGTCAAATGTTTCCTTCTTGATTTTAAAGGATGTGGCTTAAGTGTCTGTACACATAGTGATATACTGCCAGAGGAAAAGTCAACAGTTGAAAGAACAATAGCATCAGGATGGGCAAGATAGTTTGTTTTATCAACAACATTTATACCAGAAGCAAATATAGAAAATGTTAAACAGTGTCTATTTGGATTGTGGAACAAGTTCCCTACTTTCATATATTATTACCTGAAATTATATTTGAAAGTTGAGTGTCTGAAAATTAGAAAATTTTTGCTATATGGGAAGCTTCATACCAAAAAAATAATACAATTGAATTTTTAAATAAATATTATTCAAAGTTATATAAATAATTAAACTAATATATAACATTAGATATAGACAATAAATAATTTTCTACAGTAAATTACCACCTCCATTTTAACGTCCCCAAATTTTCTTAGAGTAATACTTAGTAAGAAGAAGAAACTGGTAATGTTGGAACAGACTTTCAGATAGTGATTTGGAGTAAATGAGAAATTTTACAGGGTTCTGAGCAGGCTATTATAGTGACCTTGATACTTACAGCTATTATGTCAACTTCTCTGAATAAAATTTTAAAAGGAATTTGAACACCGGCCTTCTCTTGATAAAGAGGTTTATAGTAAACCATATCCCTGACTATAGCTTTATGTCTTCTCTCTGCATTTGTATCATTGAAATGGTTTCTTGTGCTCAATCTAAAGCATATTTTTAAAGATCCCTCTACCATTTGTCCTTTAAAATTACCCCCTCACCCCACTTATTGTATCAATTCCCTCTTTCTAGCTTTCTTCTGCTTCTTAACATGCACTGCTGTCTTTTCATTCTTGTTGCACTTCTTAGTTAGACATACTTCTCAACCCACTTCCATCAGCCTTCCACCCTATAAACCCTGTCCTCTAAATGGTCACCATGGACGGCTTCAACACCACATTTATTTGCTGTATTCAGTCCTGATAGATCCTTATTGAATGTTCTGTCTCTTTTGATTCCACTGATCATCTCCTTCTTTAAACTGTCTCCTCCTTGGGCTGTCCCCTTCTGTCTGTTCTGAATACAGATGTGTTCCAGAGCCTTCTTTCTCCAATGTGACCCTCTTCATTGGCCATCTCACACTTTCACATTTTTAAATGATGGTGCTATAGAATGAATTGTGATCCCTCAAAAATTCATATGTTGAAGTCCTAACCCCTAGTACCTGAGAACATAACCATATTTGGAGATAGGGTCTTTAAAAAGGTAATTAAATTAAAACGTCATTAATGTGGGACTCAATCCAATACAACTGGTGTTCTTATAAGAAGAGAAAATTTGAACAGACATGTGTAAGACAATCTGAAGACACAGGGAGAAGATAGCCATCTATAAGCCAAGGAGAGAGGCCTAGAGCAGTTCCTTTCCCCACAACCCTCAGAAGGAAACAACCCTGTCAACATCTTGATCTTAGACTTCTACTAGCCTCCAGAACTGTGGGAAAATAGATCTCTGTTGTTTAACTACCCACTCTTTGATACTTTGTTATAGCAGCCCTAGCAAACCAATACAGATGACCTCTCAACAGATCACCTCCAGATCTGCCTTTGACCCATAATTTCTTGAGTCTTGGATCAGCATTCACAACTGCCTACTGAACATTCCCATCTGTATGTTTTACAAGAAGCTGAAATAAATGTCAAAAATGAAATAATCATCTGCCCCAAACCTGCTACTCTTTTCTACTTTCCAGTATGTCTTAATACTCAACACTCTAAGCTTAAAAGTTCAGAATTATTTTACATGTATAGTCTTAATTGTAATGTTAAAACTGAGTAAGGCAGTATGTGGTGATGTTAACTAGAAATGAGTGATACATTTCATTATCCATGAATCATTTATTCCTTATCAAACCATAGGCCCTACTGACACTTGACAGGCTGGGGAAAAAAAATTAAACCCAAAGAGATAAGAAGAACTCCAGAAATTTATGAAAATTTTTAGCAAATGTTTTCAGGACAATTTTACCTCATTAAGTGCAAGTAATTAGTGAGACCTCTTTTTAAATTGAGAGATAACATGCATGAGTAAGTAAATAAAATATAAATGTGTAATTTAAGAAAATTTTATACAACAAAACCTCGTCTAATCAACAACTAAGTCTAGAGATAGAACATTTTCCAGCATGCTAGAATCCCCCACCTGCCTGCTTCTCAGTTGTAATTCCTTTCCTCCTTTATAGAGATGATCACTCTCTTGACATTTGTAATCACCATTTCTTTACTTGCTTATAGTTTTGCCATCTATCTATGCATCCTTAAACAAGAGTTCAGTTTTTCTTTTCATTTTTGTATGAATGGAAGCTTACTGTGTATATTCTTTGTGTTTTGCTTCTCTCACTCAGTGTAATGTTTGTGAGAATCACCCAGGTCTTTTTATTTGACATTCTGTCTATGTGAAGATATCTTTTAATTTATCCTAATTTAGATCCTCAAGGTTTCTTGTATAAAGATTGGTATCTTTCATCAGTTCTAGCCATTTCTTAGCCATTAGCTCCTCAAACACACCTCTCCCCTATTCCTCTTCTGATAGTCCAATCAGACAAATGTGAGAAATTCTTACTGCATCCTACAAGATTCTTGACTACTCAGTATATATGTTTGATCTATTTTGCTATCCCTGCTGCATTACAGAAAAGCTCTTTGGATTTATCTTCAAGTTTATTAACTTTTTGTTCACCTGTCTAAAATGCTATTAAACTCATCTATGACACTTTTAACTATAATTACTATAATTTACCTTTTTAGAAGTTCCACTTGATTCTTTTACAAATCTCCTTAGTCATAATTATGGTTTCCTGACCGCTGAAGAAATTTTCAAGTTTATCTTTGTTTCAGATTCTGTTTCACAATTCTACAATAATATTTGGACTCTTAGATGGCCTCTGAGTTGATCCTGAAGCTTCTCTGTCATGTTGTCTTCTTTTCTTGTAGGCTTTGTTTATTAAACTGTACACTGCTTATTATCTTGAAAAACTTATTTATGTTATTTAAGAGAAAGGATAAATGTCTATTCCTCCAGAGAATATGTAAGTTTTCTTTTTCCAGGCACCTAAACAATACCAGCGGAACAGCTTTCAATAGTCTCCTGATGTTATTTGGAAACACATGTGATGTAAATTTGGTCTGTAAATCTATTGTGAATTCAGAGTTAAAATGTCTCAGATTCTTTTATCACCACCTTGCTATGCTCAGCACCAACACAATTTTACCTGGAGGGAGAGGCTGCAAATTGTGGTGTGAGTGAGGTCTGGTTTACCTTTATTCAAAGAGTATACTTCTTTGGGGTTGCATCTTTATTTGAGGAGTGAATCTACAACTAGACACCCCATGTTGGGTAGGACTTCATTTATGTCTTCTGTCCCTATAAATCCTTCAAAACCTCACCCCAATTTCACCAGAATTAACAAATTCACTCAAGCAATTGGTTGTTTACGCATGTATTTATTATTTTAGTTATCAACCGTAGATGTTGTTCATTGCCACCCAGGATCCACTCCCCCAGTTGCTGGGAAGGTTGTAAACTTATCTGACAGCCTGCTCCTAGAGATGCCTCTGCTGAAAGTGTTGAAATGCCCAAGGTTACTCTGCCTTCTTCAGGTATCCCACATCTAATAACTGGCCTGGGGCCCTCACCCCAACCTAGGACAACCCTAATGTAGAAGCTTCACAGGTCTCCATGAGGTTAACTGAGGCCCTGTTATGTTTGTGACACCACCCAATTTCTCCCCTTGCCCATTGTGCTTGCTTCCCCCCAGCTCCCCCGACCACATGTGGATTCAGGGAGCACAAACTGATGAACTTCCTGCACAATAATTTCTATCTCAGGCTTCCCTGGTGGCGCAGTGGTTGAGAATCTGCCTGCCAGTGCAGGGCACACGGGTTCGAGCCCTGGTCTGGGAAGATCCCACATGCCGCGGAGCAACTAGGCCCGTGAGCCACAACTACTGAGCCTGCGCGTCTGGAGCCTGTGCTCCGCAGCAAGAGAGGCCACGATAGTGAGAGGCCCGCTCACCGCGATGAAGAGTGGCCCCCGCTTGCCTCAACTGGAGAAAGCCCTCGCACAGAAACGAAGACCCAACACAGCCAAAAATAAATTAATTAATTAATTAATAAAATTAACAGCATGTAACAAAGGAGCAAGGGAGTGAAAAATCATGCAAACTACCATAATGTGAAACATCCAAAACATAAACAAATGCATGTGTTTAAAAAAATAAAATAATTTCTATCTCAGAGTCTGCTTGCCAGGGAATCCCACTTGTGACATCTTTTTGCAATTGATTTTATGTTAATTCAGTTCTTGTGAGAGAATAAACTTGTATGATTTCAGCCCTTTAAAATTAAATGACATTAATGATGTATGGGCCCTTTTATGGTCAGTTTTTTAAATGTTCTTTGCATTTGTAAAAAAAGGGGGGAGGGATAAATTAGGGGTTTGGGATTAACATATACACACTACTATATATAAAATAGGCAACCAACAAAGACCTACTTTATAGCACAGGGAACTATACTCAATATCTTGTAATAACCTATAATGGAAAAGAATCTAAAAAAGAATATATATATATATATATGTGTGTGTGTGTATATGTATACACGTATATATATATAGCTGAATCACTTTGCTATACACCTGAAAGTAACACATTTTAAATCAAAGTTTATTACAAAATAAACTTGTAACTTTGAGAGTTTATGTATACGTTTGTTAATTCAAGATACTTAAATAAAATATCTAGAGTGAAAAAAGCACATATGGTAAAGATATTGGTTGCCATGTTCTTCATATGTCCATCATGTCAGTTATTCACTGTGCTGTTCAAACCTGTCCTCACTCATTTGTTCTTCTTCTGTCTAGTTGCTCCATCTATTATTGAGAGAGGTATGTTAAAATCTTTCACTCTGTTGTCTAACTATTCCTTGTAGTTTTGTTAATTTATGCATACCATCTTACGGAAAAACCCAAATGAATTTTTTGGCCAACCCAATATTTGAGAATACGTGATTATATAAATTTTAATGCATATTGTGCATATAAATTTAAAATTTATGGCTTTATGGTGGATTAAACATTTTGCCATTATGAAATAATCCTCTTTATTTCTGGTATGATGTTTGCCTCAAAGTCTTTTTGTCTGACATTAATATTGCTGCCTTGGCTTCATTTTGGTTATTAATTGTATATGTGCATGTTTGTGTGTGTCTGTATTTCTATTATTTTATTTTCAACACTTATACATACTTAAATTTTAGACATATCACATAATGCACAGATGGATCATTTAATTCATTTACATTTTATTTAAGCACTGATACATTAGATTTTATACCTATGAAATATTTTTTATCAGTCCCCTTTTTTTGTTTCTATTTAGTCATTTCTTACCTTCATTTGGATTGAAAAATATTTTGTAATTTCTTTTTTCCCCCTCAACTAGTTTGGGAATTATATACTCTGTACTTATTCTTTTAGTGGGTACTCAAGAATTGACAATATATACATTGTCAATATATACATATATATCTAACAAAATCTAAAGACTTTGCTTTCTCCCTAGTTAATTCAAGGACTTTAAAACATTTTTCATTTAATTAATAGCTCGGGTGATTTTTTTAAAATAATATAGATGATGCGAATTTGGTTTAACTCCAGGAAGGATGACTTATGGGCCTTCCCAGAACCTTGCTGTCCCCAGTGGAGAGAGGATGGGACAGTTCTTCTGCTTCTCGCTTACACTGAGACGTATCCCTTCATGTTCCAGCCCAGTGGGAATACCTGTCTATATTTGATTCCTGACCTTGGAGTGTGTTGGGATTTGTCCTTTGTCCTTCAATCCTTTTGAAGCTGAGAAAACTGTCGCTCATGTTCACTAGGATCAGCAAATGCTCACAGGAAAAAACAGCTTTGGTGTTCTGCTTAAGTCTTTGTCTTCACCTTCACTTTAATTTCAGCTTGATACTTCTATGCCATCTTACCAGATCTTTTCTTTCTTTTTACCTAGGCTTTTTAGTTTCAGCAGATGGACTTCTCCAAATCATTGCCAACTGGAAACAAAATCAAAGCCAATTTGTTTTCATATTACTTTACTTTTATTAACACAAAGTCAGTTTCTCCCAGCTTCCACTAAATAAATGTTAAGCAAATATTCAAAGTATTAGTTTGACAGGATGCCAAGTTACTAGCTTTCTCAATCTCTGATACCCATGATATATAATCCAGAGGCCTTAGTCTGTCACTCAAGTAACACAGCAGAATGAATAATCAGCAGAATATTGGCTCCGTCTACCAGCTTCAGACGTCAAAATTCACCTTTCTCTCATCAACAAATATAAAGCAGCTAACAGTTCTTTTAGGTTTGGGGATAAAAGTGATAGGAATATGCTTCTCACAACAACTGTATGTGATAGTACTTTTGTCCCTTTTGACATCTGAGGACATTAACACGAAGACAGATTAAGCAACACGGCTGGCACTAGGAGATGGGGGCAGGCCCAAGAGCCCAGAGCACATCTCCTAACTTCTACAAATTATTTGAATCTGACACATAGAACAAAAAAAGAAATTTTAAAAGATTAATTTTTCTGTGTGTGTACACTTACAAGGGAGATTTTTCTACATGTTTTTGACAGGTAGGCCTTTAACTAGGGATTGAAGACAGGTTGACTATTTCTTTACTTTTTCCATTATGTGCAATTCTGCTATAAAAATCTCCTTCACTCACTGTTTCAAGTTATGTCAGTTTTCTTTCTTCCTATTTACGTTACCTTGAAAATGTAAAAATTATTTGAAGGAACAAATAATTTATAGACCAATTTATATCATGACATTTAGAAAGTAAGTCAACACCTGGAGAACCATATTCTTTAATATAAAGTCAATAAACCAAAAAGTGGAGGTAAAGAGTAAAATGTCAATAGTTATGGATGAAGGACAACTTATTTCTCTGTAATTGACACATACTAATTATCTTTATGGAACACCAAAGTGTACAAAATAATTGAGGGCACTTTATGAAAATGGGATTGAGTTGACTTAAAAGACTAACATAACAGTTCACTAAGGGTATTGCTACATATTGTTACTACTTGTGTTTACTTTTGAAATAAACATATATCAGTGAAGACATTCTATTGTATGTGGCTGAACTTATGTTCATCTTTGAAATAAAATCTCTCTTGCTAAACAAAGATACTCCCACCTTCATTCAAGCATTCTAGTCACATAAAACTAAAATGATCTCATTTATTTTATAATCTCCTACTGCAAGAAGAAAGAACTGTCCAGAAATTATCAGAAATTCATAGAAGGTTTTGAATG
This sequence comes from Balaenoptera physalus, assembly GCF_965194825.1. Taxonomy (NCBI): domain Eukaryota; kingdom Metazoa; phylum Chordata; class Mammalia; order Artiodactyla; family Balaenopteridae; genus Balaenoptera; species Balaenoptera physalus. The sequence goes on from NC_138892.1 coordinate 73,454,317, forward strand.
CCAAATTAAATTTCCCATATATAATTATGTGCCAGGGGCATTGTGCTAGCCAGTAATGTAGCTCAAACATAGTGGATATGAAACAGATAAATTTTTTAAAAACCCATATTGTAGGACGGGAGGGGAGCAAAGAGATGTTGAGTGTAATACATGGAAATTACATAGAAAAAATAATTCTGTACTAAGGCAGAAGAGTTTTCACTGGATGATCTTCAACCACAATGCTCTCTCTACTCCCACTCCTACCCCACCCCCCAACAACAAAAAATCAGAGCAATCTCACTCCACTCTGTACACAAAACATTACCCAGCTCAGAATAGGGATGTACCATCCGGAAATCAGCAGCCACAGGCAATTCATTGGAGGAGAGAAAATCATAAATCCTATCAATTACACTGATCTTCATATTAAAAAATTAAGTATGTCCATAGCTAATACCATTGATAGAGTTGCACTTAATATGCTTATTTCAGTAAATGCAGAAAAAAATCCTGTTAACTCTTTGCAAGTACCACTTTCATTTTGACACGAGGAAATCCCCTTGCTGTAATAGGCCGACATGGAATTTAGACCAATGTAGGATAGAAAAGTAAATCAGTAAGCAGCAATAGAACGGACAAGAAGGCAATCTTTTTTGCTACTTTTGTTCTGTTTCATCAATATGTCTTACTGTCCAGATGAAAAATAAATAGTTCACACGTAATCAGTAATGCCTGCCAGAATTAGATTCAGAGAGGCTCCCTTTTCTTTATATCTAAACTTCCCACAAAGTATATTTTCTGTTAAGATAAATGCTTACGTTTTGATAATGATTAGCAGTTTACACTAGGGTTCTAAGCAGAAAAAAAAAAAATTAAATGACTTTTTAAAATAAATCGGTAGTTCTAAAGTCTTTATTTTTTGAACAGTACTCAAGAGTGAACCATTCTTCTTAAGAAAATTTTTATGCGAATTTGAAAATAGAATACATTATGCCCACTGAGTTTTATACCGAGATCCTGACAACTGGTTGTACTATAGAAAATTGAATAAAGCTCCAAGAGAATACTTCAGTTAGCAACTCCTTCCTATAGTGGAATGTCACATACACAGAGGAATACAAAGTTTAGATGGATTACAGAGTTACATGTGAAAAATAAAACATTATCACAAAGAGTTTTAAAATTCACAAACATGCTTTAAAAAATGTTCATTGCTTCATTTAAATACAATGTTTATTTACATATTTCTCCATAATTGTCTTTGGCATATAAATACAAAGTAACAATAAGAAATACCACAGGAACAAATAGCTCCATCATTTCTGACTTTTTTTTGAACTACACAACAAATTAAAATATAGGTCCTCTGAAAAATGGAGAATCTTTCAGGGTTAAGAATGTATTAATTACCCTTAATATAAAGAAATTTAGTCTTCATATAATAAAATTCTCAGTTTTGAGATTATTAAATGGGCTAGTTATCCTATCATAGGGAATTGTTTGGAATTATAAATATTGGCCAGGGCCAACAGATTTACCAAAAATGTATTTTCTTAAAGCAGAAATGACACTTAAATGGTTACCTAGGTACTCGGCCCTGATACTCCTACCATGGGAATTTATTTAAACAATTTAAGTATAATTTAGAAGACTAGGTTAACAGGTACCCATTATAGCTAAAGCTCCTTTCTTCTTCAGAAAACTGGTATGTTACATTCTTGTCCCAATGGTCTTGGTGGGAGTTGCAGAATTCTATAATTCTGAAAATAGAGTTTCTACCTGAATGATGTAGAATTTGTAGGGTCACAAATTTAGGAAGAAGAATAGAAACATTTGGAGTGAAGATTAGGAACAAGTAGCCAGGGGTCTGGCTTAGAACTTAGAATCAAAATTAAAACATAAAAATATCACTTGAAGGACTGAACATTTTATTTACACCAATTACAAAACTTCAGGGTTCCACATTCAAAGGCAGAGTTGTAATATAGGAAAAGAGAGTGGCTATGTCTTTCTTGGATAGGAGGATTTTGACAATATGTTGGTTTCTTATCAGCACGTTTCACGGCATTTTCTTTTAGATAAAGTGAAGTTGTATGAAATGCACTGCTTGCATCAGGAACAAAAAGAACTCACGTCCCAACAAAGGGCTTTATTAGTGCAAATTCATTGACTATTTACAAGCATATATGATAACTTCATTTAAAAGCAATCTAAGAAGGAATGTATTACATGTAACACTGTTCTAACATTTTTATTCTATTTTATAGACTATCTAGAAAGTAGTCCAGCAACAGACCTGTCAATCACAGAATGTAAAATAAAGTTTACCTTCATTATGAGTAACAAAACAAAAAATTATCCACTTTGTAAATTTCAGTACGAGTACTGCAATGAAGTACTTTTTCGATTTCCTCTCATTACTTAATCCACAAGATTAATTAGGATATATAAGAAACATTATATTTTAAATAGTTCTTTAAAAAGTATTTTCATTGGTAACAATTTTATACATTTTTACAAAATAAAACCTATAAACATTCCTTCATATACACATTAGCAAACAGCAAGTAGTGGAAATACCCTTTTTATATGTAAACATTTTTTAAAGAATATTTACAAGATAATAATTTTCCCATCCAAAGACAAAGATTTGCAAGATCCCTCTTATTCAACAGATATTCTTCTCATTTTTTCAGCTAATTCTTTTCTCACTCCAATATGTTTTTCTAAATTTTGCACTTCATGTGGAAGATTGATGTCCCAAACAGACAAGCAGGACTGTATCTCTAGAAAATTAAAAAACAAATCATGTTTCAAAGATCTGCCATGAGACATTTTTATTTTACTTTTTGTTAATTTATATTTAGTTGCCTTGGACAAATGTGTGTGTGTGTGTGTGTGTGTGTGTGTGTGTATGTATATGTAAATAATGTACTAAATTATTGACATTTATAAGAAATTACATTTGGAAAACGTTTAAAATACATTATAGAACTATTAAATTTTAATAAGTGTGGACCTTTAATAACCTATAACACTTCATTTTCTGAAAGAAATAAAGATTTTTCAAACACTGTTGAAAATCAGACATAATATGGATACAGGTAATATGTAAGGGAAAATATCCACATTTAGTTTAGGTTTGAGCTAGTTCTCATTTTATAGTGGTTGATATCTCTATTTCACCTGAAAAATAAATACTTAACACTGCTAAATCACTAAAACTTAATTTAAAAAATTTATATCTAAATTATTTGCACTATAAAGAAGCTACCAATTAAAAATGCCTAAAGTTTTATAGCATATGTAATATTTACTGTAAATGTATAAACACATAATATGTTATAATCATTCACATCATTGCACTCTGCTTGGAATACAGTATCCTATTAAACATTACCTTTTTGATGTTGCATACCTTCAGTACTCTTCCGGTTATACCCCAAAACCAGCATGACACTTTTAAGGCTTCCTTTATCAAAAAATAAAAGTTTTCTGTTAAAACAATATAATAAGTTGGACTTTAAAGAGTACAACTGTTCATATTTAAGACACAAAAACCTTGGAACTTAACTTACAATTCCACTATTTAGGAGATCCCTCAACTATACTGAATTAAAAAACTCTCCAAGATGACCAGAAATTTTTTAAAGTTAGAAAATTTGTGATCTACTCCTTATTATAATTCTTATTAATTTTGTGAATCTGAGAAAATAGCTTAACCTTTCTGCAAAATGGGTTCAATATTTATACAGTACCCCTCCAGCCAAAGTTATATGTCAAAGAGACAGTGTGTGCAAAAGTGCTTTGGATATACAAGGCACTGGTCAAATGTGAAGCATCTGTATAGAGAGTTGCATGGACAGATAATATACTGATACCCTGTCACATAACCATACTTTATTCTCAAGTCATTCAATAATTTATTCAACAAATATTTATCAAAATCCTCTATGTACTAGGCCCTAGGCTAGGCCATGGGAATAAAAGGGAACAAACAAAAGCAGACCCAATCCACATGGAGATTATGGTCTAGTGAGGAGATTAGTTAATACTCGGTAACTAAGTTAACTAGGCAAAACACATAAAACATAAAACATAAAACCTTGAGGTAGGGTGAAGCATAGTATTTAAGAGGGACTGAATGTTCTTCTAGATCAGAAAGAGCAGAGAGGAATATGGCAAATGATAAGGGCTAGAGAGCTGGAGTGAAGCCAGATCATGCCATACATTGTACATTATGTTTAAATTATTTAAAAAATCAATTACATCCATTGAAATCTCACTATAATGTCAGCAATGAACAACCATTTGGATCCCAAAGTATTGGGCTGGCCAAAAAGTTCGTATGGAAAAACCCGAATGAACTTCTTGGCCGACTCAATACATACAAATTAAGTTAAAGGATACAACAACCTTGGTGAGTAAGACTAGAGGGACAACCCCCTGCACACCTACTACTTTGCTGGTGTGGACGTGTGTCCTGGTAGTCACCAGTCACTAGGAGCACCTAATTCTAACTCTTGTGCAACTCTGACACCCATTCATGGAAAATGGGTGAGGTTGAGGAGAAACATTTGTCTCATTCCTTAATATATTCCTGTAAAAGGAATTTACTATTCTCTTTACCCTGTTAAACATTTTATTTCTCATTTGCTAAAGCTACATTAACTCTAGTTTTGCAGAACTTAACCCCATTTTTGTGATCAACTCTATATATACTAAGTCTATTCCCTAAAGCAAATAATTAGTCAAAAGAAGATAGTTAAGTGTGAGTATCATGTGCTATCATGATTTTTTCATACTTAAGTAGAAAAGGAGTAACAAGAAAAAACATAAAAGCTTGAGTAAAACATTATGATTTGTCAATATTTGTAGATTGTGAAGTTCAGCATATATTGCTACAAGAATATAAATTTATTTATAGAATGAAAAACTAGTAGGAAGCTTAAACTATGCTCAAAATAAACATCTGTTTTAATTTCTTTGGTCAAAAACTTAAAAATACTCAACATTATATGTTTTTATCTTAATTATAAAGAACAAAGAGAAAGTAAGACCCAAATTTAGTGTTCAGTTACAATAATCTGCTTCTCTTATGGGGCTAAAAACATCTATTCCCTCCATGTTTTTAAGGGCCCTATTCAAAATACATCCTGCAAAATTTCACTGTGAACTTCTGAGACACTTCACATTACATTGGAAAGTAAAGAGAAAACTTAAATTTAAAATAAAAACTTATTTTTATAGTCTTAGAGAATATGAAAAAAAAGATCTAAAGGAAAGAAACTTGCCTAACTGTGCAGTCATCATGGCCCTAACAGAATCACAAAAGCTGTGAATTATACGGATGATTCGACGAGCTGAAAGATCAAGGAGTAAGATATGGCCCCCTCCAGTCCCTATCCAGAGGGCAGTGTTCTTCTGGAGGCAGAGAGTTTTCACTCTCCCAGAATAAGACATTTGGTGTTTCGCTTCCTTGTTTGCTTTGACCAGCTCCTCCCTAAAAACAGTAAGGAAAGTATGCATTAATACTTTTTTCAGAAATAAAGAGATAAAATAAATGTGTCTCTCTCTGTATATACAGACACACACACATATGTAACATTTTAAATTATGAATACATGACAGCATACATTACATACTATTAAAATTGTACAGAACTAATTTTCTAAATATAGAATGTCAAAGAGCCACGTTTCACTACATAAAGCATAAATGATCAAAGATAACACAATTGCCTCTTAACTTCAAGAAATTCTGAAATAAATATAATAGACACAATTTTTATAAATAAGCCTATGTAATCCAGCAAAAAAAAGAGAACCAATTTGCCCAATATGAAGGAAAAAAAGTTAGTTTCAAAAGGTTTTTATGAAGTCTAAAAGTTATAGAGGAAAATAAAATTATAATCATCTACATGTAAAAGATATGAATACAAACGACTGAATTTTTCACTGAGCTAATGAGTAATTCATGACAAAAATGAGGTATCCAGAAGTAAAAGAATCGTAATAATTTTAGAATTTCAGGAAGTAAGGGACCCTTTACCAGTCAGAACTGTCAGCTCTTCTGAACATAAATCTCCTCACCATCCAGAGAAAAACTAAGAAGGTGTTAGGAAAGTAAACTCTGAAATCTCATTTTATGGATACGGTATATAATCTAAATGTTCTCCAGCAGATAAAAATTCTATACTGTAAAACCAGAACAAAACTATGAAGTAGCTAGCAAATAAGGCTGGCAATGGTCCTGTGTGCCAGCAGCAGCAAACAAGGGATGTGCTTGATGGGAAGTCTCCGACACACTGCATCAGACTGAGCACTGCGGTCTCAGTCTGGCATCTTGATCTTCCCTCCTTAGTGCACAGGTCAATCCGGTACATTTTTTCACCCATATTTTATATTGTTTTGTGACTTTTTCTTTGTAATACCTTGAGGAAACCATATCTATTATGTGCCTATTTTTTTTTTCAAAAATGAAATTTGCTGGATACCAACTGATGGTGCTGAGAAGCATTAACAATTTTGTTTCTGATGGTTGTTTTTTTTTTTTTTTTTTTAACATTTTTCTATTTAGAAGTAGAAAGGAAGAAAAATAAGCCATACTTCCTCTCTCTGTGAAATCTGAAGTGTAAGGACAGCTCTTACAGGCATAAAATAAAGAACCAATGACACTGTACCTACAGTCAACAACATATTGTACACTTAAAAATTTGTTAAGTGGGTAGGTCTCATGTAGTATTCTTTTCACAATAAAATTTTTTAAAAAATTAATTTACTTTAAAAAGTGCACACAGTCTATCAGTTCACAGAGTTTTTCAGTCTTCTTGTCCCACACTTCCACAAATGGGCTATTTTTCTTAGCAACATAAAGAGCTGTGTCTACCACCACTGCTAGGACGTTGGAATCACTGAAAGATGCATAAGAAAACCTAGGGGGAAAGAAAAGAATGCCATTTCATTTTTCTAGTATTTCAAAATATAATACAACCTTATTATGTTAGTTCTTAATGCATATAAAGGATTAACACTATTTTGAAAAAGAAATAGGCTAGAGTATTTGGCAATTATTTCATATTATCCCCTAACCATTCTGAATAGAATACTTTGCAAACAAAAGTCCAGGACCAGAGAGCTCCACAAATGAATTCTACCAAACATTTAGAGAAGAGTTAACACCTATCCTTCTCAAAATATTTCAGAATATTAGAGGAAGGAATGGTCCTGAATTCATTCTATGAGGCCAGCATCACCTCAATACTAAAAACCAGACAAAGAAAACACATAAAAAATAAAATTACAGGCCAGTATCACTGATAAACATAGATGCAAAAATCCTCAACAAAATATTAGCAAACCAAATCCAACAATACATTAAAATGATCATATACCATTATCAAGTAGGATTTAACCCAGCAATGCAAGGATTTTTCAATATCCACAAATCAATCAGTGTGATACAACACATTAACAAACTGAAGAATAAAAATCATATGATCATCTCAATAGAGGCAGAAAAGGCTTTTGACAAAATTCAACATCCATTTATGATAAAAACTCTAAAGAAAGTGGTCATAGAGGGAACATATCTCAACACAATACAGGCTATATATGACAAGCACATAGCTAACATCATTCTCAATGGTGAAAACCTGAAAGCATTCCTTCTAATATCAGGAACAAGACAAGGATGCCCACTCTCGCTACTTTTATTCAACATAATACTGGAAGTCCTAGACACAGCTATCAGACAAGAAAAAGCAATAAAAGGAATCCAAACTGGAAAGGAAGAAGTAAACTGTCACTGTTTGCAGATGACATGATACTATATATAGAAAATCCTAAAGTTGCTACCAGAAAACTACTAGAGCTCATCAATGAATTCACTAAAGTTGCAGGATACAGAAATCTGTTGCATTTCTATACACTAACAACAAACAATCAGAAAGAGAAATTAAGGAAACAATCCCATTAACAACTGCATCAAAAAGAATAAAATAACAAGGAATAAACCTACTACAGCAGATAAAAGAGCTGTACTCAGAAAATTTAAGACTCTGATGAAAGAAATTGAAGATGACACAAACCAATGGAAACCCACACTGTGTTCATGGATTGGAAGAATTAATATTGTTAAAATGACCATACTACCCAACATAATCTACATATTCAATGCAATCCCTATTAAAATACTAATGGCATTTTTCACAGAACAAGAACAAATAATTTTAAAATTTGTATGGAAATACAAAAGACCTGAATAGCCAAAACAATCTTGAGAAAGAACATAACTTAAGGAACCACACTCCCTGACTTCAGACTATATTACAAAGCTACAGTAATCAAAACAGTTATGGTACTGGCACAAAAACAAACACATAGATCAATGAAATATAAGAGACCAGAAATAAACCCACCCACTTATGTTCAATTAATCTACAACAAAGAAGGCAAGAATGCGCAATGGAGAAAAGACAGTGTCTTCAATAAGTGGTGCTGGAAAAACAGGACAGCTACATGGAAAAGAATGAAATATAGAAGATTCTCTAACAGCATATACAAAAATAAACTCAAAGTGGATTAAAGACTTAAATGTAAGATTAGGTACCATAAAACTCCTAGAAGAAAACATAGGCTGAGCACCCTTTGGCTTAAATTGTAACAAATTTTTTTTTTTTGGATATGTCTCCTAAAGCAAAGAAAATAACAGCAAAAATAAACAATAGGACCTAAGTAAACTTAAAAGCTTTTGCACAGCAAAGGAAACCAACAACAAAATGAAAAGACAACCTACTGAATGGAAGAAAATATTTGCAAATGATATGATTGATAAAGGGTCAATATCCACAATATATAGACAGCTCCTATAACTCCACATCAGAAAAAACAAAAACCCAATTAAAAAATGGGCAGAAGACCTGAACAGACATTTTCCAAAGAAGACATACAGATGGTCTACAGGCACATGAAAAGATGCTCAACATCATTAATCATCAGAGAAATCCAAATTAAAACCACAGTGAGATATCACCTCACACCTGTCAGAATGGCTATCATCAAAGAGACCACAAATAATAAATATTGGCAAGAATGTGGAGAAAAGGGAAATCTCATACACTGTTGGTGAGAATGTAAATTGGTGCAGCCACTGTGGGAAACAGTATGGAGGTTTCTCAAAAAACTAAAAATAGAACTACCATATGCCCCAGCAATTCCACTCCTGGGTATTTATCCAAAAAAAATGAAAACACTAATTTGAAAAGATACACACACCCTAATATTCATAGTAGCATTATTTACAATAGCCAAGATATGGAAGCAACCTAAGTGTCCATCAACAGATGAACGGATAAAGAAGATGTGGTATATATACATATACAATAGAATAATACCCAGCTATAAAAAAGAATGAAATTTTGCCATTTGCAACAACATGGATGGACTTAGAGGTTATTATGATAAGTGAAATAAGTAAAAGAAAAACAAATACTGTTTGATATCACTTCTACGTAGAATCTAAAAAATAAAACAAACTAGTGAATATAACAAAATAGAAACAGACTCACAGATACAGAGAACAAACTAGTGTTTACCAGTGGGGATAGGGAAGGGGGGGAGGGCCAAGATAATGTTAGGGGATTAAGAGGTAAAAACTACTATGTATAAAATAAATAAGTTATAAGGATATATAGTACAACACAGGGAATATAGCCAATAGTTTAACTATAAATGGAATATAACCTTTAAAAATTATGAATCACTATGTTGTACACCTGAAACTTATATAATATTGTAAATCAACTATACCTCAATAAAAAAAGATATAACAAAGAAAATTATACAAAACACATGTGTAAAATCCATATCTTTAGTAAAATAATGAGTTGATGCCTCTCAAATTCCATATTTAATTTGATACAGAGATAATGAAAATTATAAAAATTTAGATTGATAGATACTACTAAAATTACTATGAGTTTTCATATTTTATCTCAAATGTGATTAGACTGGATGATTTTTTAATTTTCCTCTGCTTTCTAAGTTCTATAATGAATATTTAAATTTACAATAGAAAAATAAAGTATGCATTTTGAAAGATCTTTGTTTGGGATTATCGATAGCATTATTGACTTGATTATATAGAATAAACATGAAAAAAATGGTAAATGAGTTGCATAGATAGGAATAACTTACAGCTGATTTGTCCTGGTCTCAATCAGTTTCTGAATGGTGAAATCATCAGAAAATGAGAAAACTTTTGTACCACATCCTCCCCACGTAATGTTTTTTTCAGTTGAATTCATGGATTCACTCAAACACATCAGTGGAGTGCTGACATTTCCTATATTGAGTGTCTTCAAAGGAGCAGCTCCTTTACACTTTGCCAAAAAGAGAAAACGCATTCAGTAAATTGAGTATCCACAGAATGAAACAGTGTAAAATTTCAGCTTTCTAAAAACTACTTACCATCTTAAATGGTTAGAGGTATTAAAATAAAAATTCAGGATACATTTTTCAAAGGACTTATAAAAACAGGATTTAATTCAAATGGTATTCAATGTGTTATCCTTATAACCAATCTCTTCACTTTCCCATGCAAAAATTGTACAGGAAGTAATCTAGGGATTATACTATAATTACTTCTTTGTCTCTCATTAGATAATAAGCTTTTTTGATAACAAAGAGTATGAATGGGTAGGATGTTGAATGACTAGATGGAACCACAGATGAATGATGGATGGAGAAATTAATTCTTTAATGATCAATGTGAACCTTAATAACAGAAAGTCAAATATTTCTTCAGGGTTAAAGAACAGGGTGACCTCCTAGAGAAATGGAAATAAAAACAAAAGTAAACAAATGGGACCTAATGAAACTTAAAGGCTTTTGCACAGCAAAGGAAACCATAAACAAGACGAAAAGACAACCCTCAGAATGGGAGAAAATATTTGCAAACGAAGCAACTGACAAAGGATTAATCTTCAAAATATACAAGCAGCTCACGCAGCTCAATAACAAATATCAAACAACCCAATCCAAAAATGGGCAGAAGACCTAAATAGACATTTCTCCAAAGAAGATATACAGATTGCCAACAAACACATGAAAGGATGCTCAACATCACTAATCATTAGAGAAATGCAAATCAAACCTACAATAAGGTATCACCTCACACTGGTCAGAATGGCCATCATCAAAAAATCTACAAACAATAAATGCTGGAGAGGGTGTGGAGAAAAGGGAACCCTTCTGCACTGTTGGTGGGAATGTAAATTGATACAGCCACTATGGAAAACAGTATGGAAGTTCCTTAAAAAACTAAAAATAGAACTACCATACGATCCAGCAATCCCACTACTGGGCATATACCCTGAGAAAACCATAATTCAAAAAGAGTCATGTACCACAATGTTCATTGCAACACTACTTACAATAGCCAGGACATGGAAGCAACCTAGGTGTCCATCGACAGATGAATGGATAAAGAAGATGTGGCACATATATATAATGGAATATTACTCAGCCATAAAAAGAAATGAAATTGAGTTATTTGTAGCGAGGTGGATGGACCTAGAGACTGTCATACAGAGTGAAGTAAGTCAGAAAGAGAAAAATAAATACCGTATGCTAACACATATATATGGAATCTAAAAAAAAAAAAAAAAAAAGTGGTTCTGAAGAACCTAGGGGCAGGACAGGAATAAAGACACAGACATCGAGAATGGACTTGAGGACACAGGGAAGGAGAAGGGTAAGCTGGGACGAAGTGAGAGAGTGGCACTGACATATATACACTACCAAATGTAAAATAGATAGCTAGTGGGAAGCAGCCGCATAGCACAGGGAGATCAGCTCGGTGCTTTGTGTCCACCTAGAGGGGTGGGATAGGGAAGGTGGGAGGGAGTCGCAAGAGGGAGGAGTTATGGGGATGTATGTATACACATAGCTGATTCACTTCATTATACAGCAGAAACTAACACACCACTGTAAAGCAATTATACTCCAATAAAGATGTTAAAAAAAAAGAAAAAGAAAAAGAACAGGTTGGTAGCAAGCCAGAGTTAAAACTTGTTTCCCTTGTTTTTTCCACAATGTATTTATAAGAAATTATCCACTTCACTTATATAAAAATGGAATTATTTCCATCTCTAACCTTATAAATCAGATCTCATTTATCAGTTCATCCTTGGTTCATTCATATAAAATATACAGTTAATCAGTAAGTACTTATAGAGAATCTACTGTGTTCAAGACTTCCTGAAGCAATAAAAAGATAAAAAGCAGAATATATGATCCAGAATCTCAGGGAGTTTATAATCAGTTAGAAGGAGGGCGGTGATGAGTAAACATAAAACAAAGAACTTAAATTTTGATCCAGAATGCGTTCAACATTTACCTTAACAGTCTTATCTTCAAAAATTGCTAAGTTGCCATCAGCAGTTCCCACTAAAAGGAATTTTTTTTGCTTGCTAAAAGAAAAAAGGTCAAAATTGTTACAAAAATAATGCTTATATTGACCAAGATGGTCTTAACATCCCACATACCTTAACTAAACTTTAGATAGGTTTCTTCCTGATTATTGGCCTCTACCTCCTTTTCCTTATAGCATTTACTTGAGAAAACTTAAATTGCAACTTCTTTCTCTGACCATTTAAGTTGTAGAGCTTCTTCAAGTTTTACAACTCAAGAATGTCTTTCTCAAGGATCTGGGCGCCCTCTCTGAAATGTCATCAGGAAGGATGGTACCCCTTCTCCTAGTCTTTGTGGGACGGTAGGAGCCTAACTTCAATAAGCAACAATCAGCAAACACAGATGGCCTAATCACACTGACCCTCCCCCTCCCCCAATGTCCTCCAGTACTTTTCCACTAGCTCATTACAGGGTTTAAAAACTCTCCCACCTTTTATTTCAGCAGAGCTGAGTCCAATCCCTCTCCCCTACTGCAATAATCTTAAAGTCTTCCTTGCCTATTTGACTTCATCTGATGAAATTTTTATTTGACAGTATCCAAATAATTTCAACTCCAAAATTGCCAGTGGAGTTTATATTTTAGCCACCAAAAACTTGGACTTCACATTTTTCTAATACTTTTTATTTTCCAGTACTGACTTAAACCAGAGAAGTATATGGTGCATAATCTAAATGGCTCCTGGAAATCATACTGCCCCAAATATTACAGCAACTAACCTGTTAACACCGGAAATTCTGCCATTTCGATAAATTCCTGAGATAAGATCCTTTCGACTGATAATGGTTAAGCCATTTTACCTATTGACAACTTCTGAATTCATCTACTGAAGTTTTTTTCCAATTTGGTAGTTAGTTAAGTGATATGCTTTAGACTGGCATATAACAGTTTATTGATATACATGTATTCAAAGTAAGAATGAATGAGACCTCATCTTTGTAGAGGCCCTACAAAAGTGAACTGATGTGCTGAGTGGTGAAGAGTTAGAGCCATAGTTGAGATAAAACCAGGAGTAAGGCTGGAAGCCTGAAGAAATGACTGACCTATTTTTTAACTGTCTCAGCTTGATCTGTATACAGAAAAATACAAATATCTTTGTGGCCTCCTATAGTTCCCTTTAATATAGGCAACCAACGGAAAAATGTTAAAAATGAGCAACCTTTGTTGATACTGTAACAATTTTGCACACAATTAAGTCATCTAAAAGATATGTAATTTTCCCTCAATGGTCAAAATCACTACCTTACCTTTGCTTGGAAAAGGAATTGCAATACAAGCAAGTAACAGAATCAGTCATCTTTTCAAGAGTATGCCTCTTTCTCTCATCTTCAGTATTGATGACAAGGAGCATGCCAGACTGTGTTCCAGATACAATCCAGCTTTCCTTTTCAACAGGAAGATGCACCAAGGCTAGGCACAATATTCTGCTATCAGTAACTTCCTGTTAAGAAAAGAAAACACACTCTAAAGGACTTGGTTCTAGCTTAAGTGACTAGAACTTACATAGAATGAAAATATTATGTAATCCACATACTTAACTCTTTTTACTTTCTTGGTTTTAATTTTAAAAATAATGCCAATTTTATTTAACTTTCAACAATAAATGAGTTAACTGGCAAAAAAATTTTTTAAATGCCTGTCTAGAATGCACCTGAAACTAAAATTTAAAAATTGAAAATTATTTCTCAGTATCATTTCTCACTCCATCAAAATAATATAAGAGGATTGTTCAACCTTAAGAATAATGTTTAGGTACAACATTTCTTTCAAGGCAACAGTCAAAATATAAGTTTTTTTAAGTCTAGAAATTTACCTTATATTTCCCAATATAATTTATTGATCCATCTTGCAGAAGCCATGCCCAGATCTCCTTTATCACCCACCCCTGGCTGCTCTGAGTGTTGGCTACTAAGAGCTCAGAGCTGCACCCTTCACTACCTTCAGCCGATGGGAACTGGCTTTTTCAGAAATGGTTGGGAGGTTATGCCACCCTTACCCTTGGGCAAATTGCAGCTGATGACTGACTGATAAGTGGGAATGAAATACTGGACCCCTTGCCTGGTGAAGGGATAAATCTGTGCCGTTATTCACATTCCAGAGTTTCTTGTGGGTAAAGACTGAGGCTAGACTTCCTCAGACACTACATTTTTGCTAAGCTTCTTCCCCTGATCTATGTGGCTTCCCATACCTCCTTAAAAGTTTCTCTCTCCTTGAATCACTCATATAAGATTCCCTGTTTCAGGCTGTGTTTCTAGCATTCCTGACCTAAGACACACATATACTGTGATTTTAAAACAAAACACACACTACTTTATTTCATGTGAATACACTTGTTCTAACAGGAAGCTAATTTAATAACGCTCCTGTATTAACACTCCTGTATTACCTCTTATTTTATTTCCTCATAAGTAACTTTTTTTTTTTTTAAAGAACCAGTCACTGCAGTCCACTTGAAAGTCATGGACACCCTCGGGAATCTCACGGGCCTGGTTCTTGGCTGGGCCCCTGACAAAAGGTTCTGCCCAGCGGTTGAACCCAGATAGCTGTGTCCAAAACCAAATGCCGGTTCTTCAAGTCCTCCCCCGGTCCCAGCTGGACCCTTCGCACCTGTACACTGAGTACCCCTAAGTAATTTTCAATTGGTACATGCTTTAAAATAATTTGCAAAGTGAGTTTTCTGGAGTTTCACTAATTTAAATGGTATTTGGACTTACCTCAGAAGTGTATCTTTCTGTATTTAAGTCAAGAAAGGAGAGCTGTCCTTTGTCAGTATGCCCACAGCCCAGCCAAATGCTTGCGTTCTTGCTGTTATGATTCATAGCAACCATGCATTCAACAGTAAAGTTTTTAGGTATTGATATACGCCTCATCAGACAGATTAACTCAGCTGAATTCAAAATGTCAAAGACCTGAGAAAGTTAAAAAATAACAAAATAACACACATCAGGTCAACACATGCCCTCTTGAAAGATCATATCATTATAAATAATGTAGTATTAAATGTTATAGCACTAAACCTAAATCTGTTATTTAAACTGTGACCCATCTGGAGCAACAAGATTAACAATCAAACTATAGATATTAAGATAATACTTATTTTTAAACTGTGCATGATATATGCACTTTTGTACGTATGGTATGTTTTGTAACTTGAAAAGAAAATCTCAAAAGTGCCAAATGAACATAAATTTAGCAGAGTCAGGAGCTATTCTTCATTCAGTTTCATACTGCAGAGACGCATCATGTTGAAGATAAACATTAGAGCCCACAATAGAATAGACCTTCTACCAGTTGAAGGGAAAAGACATTTTGATTTTGGTAACAAAACTCACAAATCACCTCTAGATTCTGTTTTTATATTTTTCCTTCAAGCACTAACTAACTAAAGAGATGGCAGAGGGCCAGTGTAAGGAAACAGAACCAGGGGTCAGGAAAATGGAATTAGAGCCCCGTGTCACAGCCACTTACCTGCCACTCACGAGGCCCCAAGAGAGCTCCATTTCTCCCAGTGACTCATCTAACAAAGGTGATGAGTTTACCCACCTTGCCTAGTACACACTGTATTTTAAAGACTAAACGGGTATGTGAAAGTTTTTGAAAACTGTCATGTGCTAAAAAACCCCCTCAAGATTGTTATGTAATCTGTAAAATACATGTGAAGTATAAGTGAAAATTAAAAGAAGAAAAAGTAAAACAATAATTAAGCTCTGGAAAATTTTGCTTTGATAATTTTTTTTTAAAGTCTGTGTAATTAACACTGGTAGCAACCAAAATTAAAAAGTCAGTAAGGCAAGTAGTCAAGATGATTATATGATGTTTGATAAAGGCAGTATATACATGTCCTCAGCTATTTCTGAGTAGGAAATTTAAAATTGAACAAAAATTTTTCAATGAATTATTGTACAAAATTGAGAGTCCGCAACATAAAAACAGCTCTTATTTTGATCTATTAAAATCTATTCCATTTAAAACACAGTAAGAGTTCTGTTTCCAATAATATGGTGGAAGAGGTTATTTGGACAAAACTTCCAGCTGAATACAACTTAAAATGCCGAAGAAATTATTTTTTAATCTCTTAAAAACATTAAAGATCTGGCAACACCATATAGAATTATCAGGCCAAAATATTAATGAAAGACAGAATCCAGAAAGGTCAGATGAACCCTGAAGCCCAATTTTCCATTTAGGCATTTGTCTATTGAAGCAAAATTGATGTGTGGTTTTTAATGCCTTGTGAGGCCCGTGGGAAAGAGTTAAATCTATGGCCTGCCCAAAGTGGAGAATGTAGTTAATGGTCTTGTTCCCATAAAACTGGGATCCCCAAAGGACTGCATATTTAGAATAAATGAGAACCAGAAATAAAGCCACTCCACACTCCCACTCTCACTGGTTTATAAGGAAAGTTGCCTTGGGACTTTACAGACACAGGGGGAGAGAGCAAAAGAACCCCGAGAAACTGTTTATTAATTAATAAGCTTGCTCTCAAGATTTGTAGACCAGATTCTCATCACCTGGGTGATTCAAAAACATCTCAAGCCAGGAATTGAGTGTAAAGCAATTTATAGCAAGATAATCCAGAAAAAGATGTGCAAGACCTGTATGCAAAATTATAAAACTTTATTGAAAGACACTTAAGAAGACCTAAATACAGAGATAACCCATATTCAAGAATAGAGAGACAATATATCATAAGGATATTGTCTACAGATTCAATGCAAGTCTAATCCAAAGCACAATAGAATTTTTCATAAAAATTGGCAAAGTGGTTTAAAAATTTATATGGAAAAACTAGACTGAAGAACAGCTAAAGCATTCTTAAAGGATAAAAATAAGGGGGGAAAGAGACTGTTATAAAGCTTCAGGAATTAAGACAGGATTGTACTGGAGGAAGAACAGGTAAGTTGACCAATGGAAGAGAATGTGTGTGTGTTTATCTTTGAGTGTATATTACAGAGTGGAAATGGAAAATAAAAAGATCAGTAGAAGACAAAGGAAGAAACAATTTCATAGATGAAGCTGGAAAAATTGGTTACCCATATGGAAAAAAGGAAATTGGATCTAGATAAAAATGTCATTTCCTGATGGATTCAGAACTTAACTATTAAGAGCAAAACTTTTAAACATTTTGAAGAAACCATAGGTAAATATTTTTGTGACTCTGAGAGAGATAAGGACCTTTTAAAACAGGACCCTAAAATTAATAACCATAAAAAGAAGTATTGTTAAATTTATCTCTATTAAAATTAAGAAATTCTGTTAATCAAAAGGCACTCTATAGGAAATAAAAATGCAAACCAGGAATTGGGAAAAGAAATTTGCAATATATATAACCAACAAAGTTTTAGTATACAATGTATAAAGAAGCGCTTTTTAAATTTTATTTTTACACAAACAACTCAATAGAAAAATGGCTAAATAATGAACAGGCATTTTCCAGAAGAGGAAATATATATATATGACCAATGAATATATAAAGAGATGCTCATCTTTATTAGTAATTAGGAAAATGTAAATCAATACACAAGACTGAATCTACTTGGAAAAAATTAAGAAGTCAGATAGTATAACGTTTAGGGAGAATATATTAAAAAAACAGCTACCCTAATATACAGGTGATGTAACTGTTAAGCTGGTACAACTTCTTCAGGAAATGATTTAGATATTCCCAAATCCCATGATTCTGCAATTCAACTCCTGGTTAGATACCACAAAGCAATTCTGATACAATTTGCACTAGGCGACATGTACGACCACACTCAAAACAGTACTATTTATAATAGCAAAAAACTAGAAACAATACCAACACCCACTGATATGATCACGGGTAAATACATTGTTGTGCATTCAAACAATGGAATGGAATAGTAGGGAAAGTAATCAACAGCTATGTTCAACAACATGAATGAAGCTTACAAAATAATGTTGGGAGAACAACTGAAAAAACTCAGAATAGCATGTGACTATGATCCCATTTTAAATAAATTATGAATACAGGAAAACTAAACTGGGTAGTAAAATCATAAAAAGAAAAAAAAAACAATGATTGTCATGAAAGTCTGGAGACTGGCTACATCTATAGGGAAAAGAGGGTGATGCAATCAGAAAGAGGCATATGTGCGTTTCTGGGGTGTTTGCCCTTTATTTTGTGCCTGGGGTAGTGAGGGGATAGAGGAGTTTTGCTTTATAACTGTTTTAAACTGTGTGTGTGTGTGTTTATATGTCTGAGTATATATATTTGAATATTACATGTATATTTTTTGATGTTCTGAACAAAATATTGATAAATTTTGACTACACAAATACCTGGGCAGAAGTAGGTCTTTCTTGAGGATTTTCTTTCAAACATTTTTTAATTAACTTCTCAACCATAGGCCATGGGGCACAACCATATTCTTTAACTGGATCTAAAACATTAAAAAACATATCACGCTTAAACACTGGACAAATCAGAACAATTATTTTATTTCTTCTCAATGTGTATGAGAGGTCCAGACATTGCAAAGGAACCACTGATCTTTATAATCCCATATATATCATGAATCTGCTAATCACTCTTAAAGCTAATTTTGTTAACTGTCTCCACTAGAGACATCAAGAATGAGTTCTTAATTTTTACAGTATAAAAAGAGACACAAATACCAATTGAATAAAAATAGATTTTCCTTTCATACCTTCATTTCAAATAGACTTTGAAAACACTTTTGTTCATATAATAGACTTCTTTGCAAATACTTTTTATTTTAATATTCAATGTAGACAAGCATTTAATCCATTTAATCCAAAGTGGCCCTCAGAGTCACTTTGTGCACATTTTTTTTTTTATAAAAGGTATGCCATTTTTCTGATTGGTGTAGAATACAGACCTGAAAACTCTCACTGGAAAGCTAACTGATAAAATGAGGGAGATGACCTAGATTGTGCACAAAGTTTAGTCGAGTAATAATAGATTTCCTTCTGTTGGGAATCTTTAAAGGTCCCCCAGAAGGAGATAGTTAAAGCTGTATTCCCTGTAGATGGAACATAGTATACACTCAAAACTTTTCTTAAATGAAAAGAAAAGCAGAAAATATGAGAAATAACTAAATATATTTAAAAGACTACTTTAGAATGAGAACTGCAGAATTAAGGAATGAATGACAAAGTCCTAGAATTTCTTTAAAGCATGAGGCAACCATTCAAAATGAGATTTGATCTCATTAGATACTCATTTACTAATTCTTACTAATATTTACTACTAAAAATTATTATTGTAAATAATTCAAGCTTCCATTCCTGCATAGAAATTACTTCACTCCAAGAAAATGAAAATACCCCAAGCTAATGGACACTTAGTAACTCCTTACAAGAAGAAAAGTCACTAAACCTGGAGTTCTAATAGTATTTCCTTTTCTGAGTATTCTTCTAAATATAATACCAAATATATCAATATTTGGAATATTAAAAACAAGCTCTATAACTTCTATCTTTCTCATATGATTTTATTAATATGTCACAGAATTTAAGAATATTCATGCACTAAAAAAATTTTCAGCTGTGAAATGAATTACTATACAACTACAATTAAATAACTTGGAAATGAAGCTGCTACTATTAAAAAATAATAATAATCTTTATCGTAGATAAAATAAAACTTACCAGGTAATTTTCCTTGTATTGCCAATTCATCAAACTCATTTGGGAACTTCAAACCCTCTGCTATTCTACCTCCAGTTGTCAAAATATCATAGAGTAGCAAACCAAATGAATAAACATCAGCCTGTTGGTTATAAATAACATTTCCTCTGGCAACTTCAGGTGCACGAAACCCTGAAAGTAAGCAGACATATTAATAAATATGCCCAACCCCAGAACTTATACATCCAGGGAGGTATATACGTAGGCATATGTGCTGATGAAGATACAGGAAGATGAGTTCTAAACAGGCCACATCATCTCTATAAGAAGACATCTTAATCAAGTCAATTAACAGTCCTGTCCCAGGACATTTCATCCCAAGGTCGATCTTGAAGAATAATAAGGATAAACATTCAATAATAAATTATTAAGTGATATTTCATAATTAAATAAATAAAGCCTAAGAGGGGAGAAAAGTCTACATCATTCTTAATAATAACTATTCCCAGAGCAGTGTTTCAAACAGAGGAGGAGACAGGAGGGAGATTTCTAGACTTCACTCCAACTCACTTTAACCTGGCTGCAATGTTAATGGTCTTATCATTCCAAGAATTGTGACTCTGCTCCTTGAACCCAACTGAACACTAAAAAGAAAACCTCGAATAAAACAAATAAAAGCCCTCTCTCTCAGGTGTAAGTTCACGCCTGAAATTCTCTTAAAGAAAAATAAAACCTTTCTTTTTGCAATAGATATAAATCATTTTTAATCACTTCAGGAAAAAAAAAGTAATTTCAACATTACCTATAATAGTCAACAATCTAAGGAAAACCACCTATGTTCTACATATATATATTTGAAAAATAAAAACATTAAATTATCACTTTCTGACTATTAACTTCACGAAGATTAAAAACAATAACGAACCCAGAATGGGAAATAGGTGCTCTAATTCAAGTTTTGAGGGAATTTTAATTGATAAACCTTTCTAGAAGGCAATTAGTATTTCAAAATTCAAAATATGCCTACCCAGCAATATGATTTTTAGAAATTTAATGTTTAAAAATTAGTTTCATAAATGGGAAATTTTTAATTTACAAGTCTGTTAATTAAAGCCTTTCAATATATCAAAAAGTTAGAAAAAATTAAATATACATCAAGATGTGGTTAAGTAAATTACTGAAATATTATGTAACTGTTAAAACTGATATTTGACACAGAAAAATGTCCCTGAAATATTAAGTAGAAAAAGAAAACAAACACGCAGAATTTACAATACAGTATGTATATAAAACACTCGAACACATCTAAATCTAGATATAGATATATCTCTTTGTTGCCAGAGTGTTATTATTTCCACTAATTTATTAGAAACACATCATTTGACCTGCTCAATAGCATTTGCTGCTTTCAACTCACAACCTTATGTTTTGCAAATCAAATCTTAATTTAAAACATCATGGAGTCTTTCAACCAAAATGGGGAGGGGAGGGCGACTGAGGGCATCAAGACCTAAGCTACCAACATAACATTTAACTATCAATCTAAACCATAAGATCCTCCAAGCTACTCTACGTGTATGCTTATCACTGAGGACTTCCCTGGAAAAGCAACTGCAATTTCTTCAAAAAATTTTGCCTTATATTTCAGTATACTGGTCACCATAGTAGTAACAGGAAGAATAACATTTCAAGCTACTCCACGTATTCACCACTGAATTTAATTTGGGATGAAAATGAACACTTTTAATGTTACTTGTCACTGGAAGGCTAGAAATAGAAACATTTCCTGCCTGTTTACAAAAGGACAGTGTTGTCACCTGATCTAATACTGTGAATGATCTATGGTGGGTATGGACCGTGCTGCTGTACTACACGGATACCCTGTTTAGCACTGATGCCCCTCAAAGACTACAAATGTTAAGTACTAACGAAAATCCTAAATGTATGTTGTTGTATTAGGCTGTTCAAATAAGTCATTTATTTAAACATGTATCACTTCTACTTCTAGGTAAGATAGAATAACAGGGACTAGACTTACCATTCTGCATAAAACAATGAAATAACTAGACAACATGGATGAAACTCTGGACACCAGGAACACAAGACAGAACTACCATATGACCCAGCAATCTCACTACTGGGCATATACCCTGAGAAAACCATAATCTGAAAAGATACGTGCACCCCAATGTTCATTGCAACACTGTTTACAATAGCCAAGACATGGAATCAACCTAAATGTCCATCGACAGAGGAATGGATAAAGAAGATGTGGTATGTATATACAATGGACTATTACTCAGCCATAAAAAAAATGAAATAATGCCATTTGCAGCAACACGGGTGGACCTAGAGATTATCATACTAAGTGAAGTAAGTCAGACAGATAAAGACAAATCTCAGATGATATCACTCATATGTGGAATCTAATTTTTTTTTAAATGATACAAATGAACTTATTTACAAACTTAGAGATATCAAAAACAAACTTATGGTTACCAAAGGTGAAAGTGGTGGGGAGGGATAAATCAGGAGCTTGGGATGAACATACACACACTACTATATATAAGAAAGATAACCAACAAGGACCTACTGTATAGCAGAGGGAACTCTACTCAATATTCTGTGATAAACTATATGAGAAAATAATCTAAAAAAGAATGAATATATGTATATGTAAAACTGAATCACTTGGTTGTACACCTGAAACACAACACTGTAAATCAACTATACTCCAATGAAATTAAAATTTAAAAAATTTTTTAATTAAAAATTTTTTTAAAAAAGAATAAGAAAGTATGCTTGTATCAAGAACAGTGCAACTAAGAACTCCAGTCCCAAAGTCCCTATCTGAAACTCTTGGAGCTAGAAGTATTTAGGAATTTATACTTTTTCATATTTAAGAAAGTTAGTAATAATGCATATAACAAATTACATAAAACTTCAGTGGGATCAGAGCCAGAACCCTGTACTCAAACAAACATGTTTATATTTCTGCTGTGAAACATACACACATTCACAGTGAATATGAGAAATAAAGATCCTAACAAGGATCAATTTGATCAGGTCAGATTTTGCCACCGAATCAGTCATAAAAAAAAACTTTGGATTTTCAAAGTTATTTGGGTTTCAGAGTTACAAAAAAGGGTTTGCGAACCTGAATTTGGTTTGCCTCATTTTTAGGTAAGTGTTAACAGTAGCTAGATTAAAACTTTGAGGTTCCTTTTCACCACCTCTGGAGTATTTAAACATTTTTAAGTAGTCCAACTTTTAAAAATATAATTTGACATAAAACATACTCTATTTTTTTAATTTGATTTTTACCCTGGAAGATTACATCAGTTAATTTTTTTGCCCTACAGGATATAATGATCAAAATCACAAATGTACTGGTCACAATTATTCACGTACTGGTCACAACAAATATCTGTTCACAGTGTGATAGGCTACAGTGTCCTCTTGATTCTCCTGAACTCACAACTGAAGTCAGTGGTTATCCATTCTGAAGAGGGAATTATCACACAAACCTTGTCACCCACCTGGTGTGCCCTCTGACGTTTTTATCCCCATTCTACAGCAGTACTGAGCAATCCCATAGTCCGCAATCTTGGCAATGATGGCGGCATTGGGATACAGGGTGAAAAGCAACACGTTGTGGGGCTTCAAGTCACGGTATATAATCATGGCTGAGTGGAGGTATCTGCCGTGAAATGCACAGGAAACCTTATTAAAATGTGATTACACCATAATAAATTTGTCTTTTTTTGTTTTTTTTAATAAACTTATTTATTTATTTATTTATTTTTGGTTGTGTTGGGTCTTCGTTTCTGTGCGAGGGCTTTCTCTAGTTGCGGCTAGCAGGGGCCACTCTTCATCGCGGTGCGCAGGCCTCTCACTATCGCGGCCTCTATTATTGCGGAGCACAGGCTCCAGATACGCAGGCTCAGTAGTTGTGGTTCACGGGCCCAGTTGCTCCGTGGCATATGGGATATTCCCAGACCAGCGCTCGGACCCGTGTCCCCTGTATTGGCAGGCGGATTCTCAACCACTGCACCACCAGGGAAGCCCTTTGTCATTATTTTTAAAAATATATATGTTTATTACGCAAAGCATCAAAAATTCTGTGCTGTTTCACCTTCAAAGTTAAGAGATATTGCAGAAGGAAATCAAAACCTACAAGTCCAATATTACAGAGCAAGCTTATGCTTTTAAAACAAACAAACAAAAAGACATGTCAATCCTGATAAGTGATTTAAACTTTAAGGCACAACCACTTTAAGCAAAGTAACAATTTTTGAAGACTTATATTTTGTATACTTTAATAACTACTTAAAAGGAATTCTGAATTCCCTCAATACCATGTGACGATTTTAATTAGTTTAAAATGTAAATATGTTAAATAAGAATTGATAGTATTTTGTTATAACTCCCATTTATTTAAGTTTTAATTTTCTTAAAACCACAGAGAAGTTTTTCTTAGCTTTTAAAATTCTCTCTATTCCATCTCTCCTTTGATATTTATTTTTCTCTGACTAAATTATTTCTTAATTTTTTGGAAAATATTTTCTACTTTTTCAATAGTAATAAATCAAAATAAAAGACTTTTCTAGCTATCAATACTGTACCATTTGAAGATGTAATTTACTTTAAAACCCAATTCTGTTATAAATTATCAAAGAATATTTTAGACTGAGAGTTGGAATGAGTAAAACATTGTCTTGGGAAAGGTGATATGGGGGATTTTAAAGTCTTTCCTTTTAGAAACGGATCCATTCAACCATCAGCAACTAGAGCTGGACACTCATTGTAGGTGAAGAATAAAACTAGTTAATATAAAAAATAAAAAGTTTTCATCTCAACCAGGTCTTGTCCATTCTGGAAACATGGCCGAAGAGCTACTACTTTGCCCCAACTACTAAAGTAATTCTATTACCTTTCCTTACACACTTGCAAAATTCAGATTTCCCCCACTCTGTTTACCCTGCCCCATGACATTAAATTTGCCATAGCTCCGCACATGATCTCACAATTACATTATGTCCTACCTTGAAAAAAGAATTTTTCATAGAACTTAATAGAGGTAAATTTAAATCCATTGTTTGTAGCTTTTGGTTTAGGTTCACATTATATCAATAAATATTTACTCCATTACCTAATACCAATCACTGCTAGGGGGATTAGGAGCAGAGTGGCAGCAATACCCTGAACTTTCCACTCATTGATGGGAGTGTATGTATCATTTAACTGCATCAACTAATGCACGAGAAGATTCTTTCTCTTCCAGGATGTAGTTAAGACATTTGACATTAGGCCTATTCCTTTCGTAAACATATTTTTGGTTGAAAAGTAAGATAGATGTACTAATAAAGTTGACCTTAATAATAAGTTATGGGCTTTAAAGAAAAATTTACTAAGGGCTTACTGAAAAGCCATTAGCTACTTTGCCCTGCTGAAGAGAAAAGCTGGGAGATTAAGAACAAAAAAGTTAAAGCCAAGTCATACATAATTGAATAGCATCCAAATCCTTCATAATGCATGCCTCTTTCAGAATATTTATAGAATACAGACTCTCTCGGAATACTTTCCAAAGGTTAAAAAAAATTAGTTAAACTTAATTTGAAATTATGTCAGTGGGAGGGAAAGATTATCTGGATTAGTTAAAATGTTCAGTTATAGAATTTAATCTTAAAAGTGCAGTTTTAATAGCTTTTAATAGAATAGCAGAATAGCTTTTGAAATATTAACAAGTACAGATCTTGTCTTACTAAGAATAATTCAGCCATAATTTATGTATTACATGACAGCGAGCATTGTCAAATATTTTATTAAAACAAACTGGTCTAAACTCAACTAGTCATTTTGAAATCGTGATTATCATCAATGTTGCTAAGAAACTCTTATAACTTAAACTAAACTTTATTTCATCCTAAAGAGAATTACTCTAAAAATATAATGCCTTCATTCATTTAACAAATATATATTGGGCATCTATGAGGGACAGTCACTGGGGATATAATGCCATCTTTGTCTCCCTGCTCCTGAGGGGCCACAATCTAGGAGAGACAGGTGCTCAAACAAGGTTGCAGAAATGTGATGAGTAGCAAATGTTAGGGAAGCCAGAGGAAGAAAAGCACAAAGGTACAGATAGCAAAGCAGACTCTCCCACTAGACTATAAGTTTTAAACCTTGATAAGAGCAATATAATCTCTATCTTTCCCTCTTCAGCAGCCAGCACAAAGTCCTGCATGGAGACTCAAGAAACATGTGTTAGCCAAACCAACTCTTCATGGTGCAGTCAGACATCATTGTGGAGATGGTATGTGAGCAAATTCTAGAGGAAAATGAGTTCTCTAGGCAGACAATTTTTTGAAAAGACAGGAATGACAAATGCAAAGACAGACATGGATGTCAGTGAGAAGTCAAGCCCTTCAGCATGGTTAGAACGAGGGCAGTGGAATGGGAGGAGGCTGGAGAGGCAGGCTAGAGGCATACATAAAGAGTTTTGATGCTATGGCCAAGGAGTTTAGATGTATTCTGCAGATAACTTGGAATGCCAGGGAATTTCAAGCATAATTAGATTTTTATTTTAGAAGAATATAATACCAGAAATGTTCTGATAGTTCCCCAGAGGTACCGGACCAAGTCAGCAGTAGTGGCATAAAACTAAATTAATCAATTAAAAAGGTGATGTAAAATAGTCAAGGACCTGGCAGACAAATGAGTACTTACTTTTGTGGGAGAGGGGGTTGCTGTGGATGTGACTACGAAGACTTTTGTTGGCAAATGGGAGATACAAGATAAAGAACAGATTCATGGTGGAAGGAAAAAGAGAAAGCAAATTCAATTTTGAAAATATTGAAACACAGAAGCTTATGGGAAATATAGGTGACCATATCTTCAAAGGTAGTTGAGAATTATAATAAAGAATTCAAAGCAGCAGACAGTTAGAGGTGTAAGCTAATAGCTGAAAGCAAGACTGCAAAAGAGAAAATATGTAACACGAAGAAAGTTCTTGTATGTCACTCTAAACAGCTCCATCATTTAAGGGACTGCAGAGGCGTGCGACTTTATTATCTCTTTCTACCTCCATAGTTATAGCTCTGTGCTAAAATATATTTGGGAAGACAAACCCTAATGCTGAGATTTTTAAATATACTTAGTGCTGGGAGAAGATCAATTGTTACCGAAATCTACTAGCCTCTTGTAGCACAAGACCCAGAAAGCTCCCTTGGCATTATGCTGAGAACAAATCAGGCAAATGACAGGAAAATATGATGAGATTTCATTTACTTTATCAGAAACTGATGGATTTGTTATTTTAAGTAAGGTCTCCAAGTTATTTAAGAGATGAGGTCTTTCAACCAGTGATGAATTTTTAAAAAATCAATTATTCATTTTATAAATAAGCACTTTGGGAATTATGTGGAAGATTTAGGGAAAAACCAGGACCTGGAGTCGGTTTAATCAAGGAAAATGACCAATACAGCTTTTGAAATACATAAGACATAGTTGTACTTTATCTAGATTAATTTAGTACAAGTTTCCCCCTGGTGTTCAAAAGTAGATGTAGCAACCCAGATCCAAATCTTTGCATTCCTGTTTCATATAATAATCTGTGTTTTTCAATAGCTTCCGGACTCTTTCAGGAAAGGAAATCTACTCATTTTATTCTCCTATTATATTCCCTATACAGTATTAATAGTTATATCGTATATATCAATAGTTTAGTTTTATTTGTTTGTGATCAGTGTTTGTTTTCCTTACCATCCATTCCATTTACATTTCTGGATACTGCTCGAAAGGAATAGACACTATTTAAGAAGGAAAGGAAGAGAAGGAAATTTGCATCCACTTTGTGGCTACCATGCACCAGGCGCTGTCTTCCTCCCTTCCTCCCTCTCTCCCCAGTGGCAACATGTGTAATGAGAACGCACCATTCTAGGTGCTGGGGTACAACGGTGAACAAGATGAAAAATCCTTGCTATCGTGGCACTTAGATTCTGGTGGCAAAGACAGACAATAAACAAACTTTTAAAATAAAAACATAAAGAATACCCGGCAGTGAAAAGTGCTACAGGTGCCAAAGAGACACAAGGTAGTCAGGGACACCCTCTCTGAGGAGAAACCTGAATGAAATGAGAAGTGAGCCAAGAGGATATCTGGAGGTTAGACATTCTGGCCAAGAGAATAGCTGGTATAAAGTCTCTGGCATATTCCAGAAGCCTCGGGGAGGCGAGTGGCTGAGCACAGTGACCAGAGAGTGAGGTAGGAGAGGGTTGATAACAGGAGAAAGATGTGATCCAACTTCCATGTTAGAACGATCACTCTGGCTACCGTGTGAAAAGCAGGTTATATGGGGGGCAAAGGTGAAAGCAGGGAGACCAGCTGGGCGAGAAGAGACGACAGCAGCTTAGACACTGCTGGGAGGGAGAGAAGTTAGGAGAAGGAGCTGCACTGAGATATGTTTGCTAAAGATATTTGCTGAAGGATGAGGTGTGGGATGTGAGAGAAAGGAAGGACTAAAGGATGATTCCAAGGTGACACAACTGGGTGACTGGAGATGGAGAGCAGTGGAAAAGGGGGAAATCAAGAGTTTAACTTGGGATGTCTTCAATTATTACAGAAGAACTCGAAACACTGTTCACTAAGTATTAGGCACAGTTTAGAGACTACAAAAAAGAGAGAATCAGAGATATAAAATCAAAGCAACTGTGTGGACAGTCCCTCTGTCTCCAAAGGCCATGGCCTTTCCACTCTCCAAGGCTCTGTCCGGATGCCATCCGGCCGCGGGGCTGGGTGCACCTCTGAGACACACTATGGTCTTACAGGACAACCCAACCCAAATCACTATAGTCCCCTTCAGAAATATGGCCTCATCTTTCCTCATTAGAATTATCCATGATAATTGACACTTTCCTTGATACTTTGAAGCCTTACCTATATTTTTTTAGGGAAGGTAGGTGAATACAGGGTTAAGATCATGGGCTCTGGAGAAGGACTCCTGGGTTCCAACTCTACTTCTGCTAGCTATGAGATCTGCATGCTCTTCCTACTCTTATTTTATGAAATTATAAAATCTGATCAGCGAAATGGTAGTTTTACACCCAAATAGTTTGTGAAATGTTACCAGGACACATTGTTACAAGGAAGCGTTCTTCTCAAAGTCTGAGAGTAATTTTGGGCTCACACTCATCATGCCCTGAATAGAAAACAGCAACCTAATCTATTACCTCAGACCATCAGCCACATGTAGTGCGATCCTGTGTTGCAGCGTTCTGGTGAGACTGGCTTTGTCTTGTTGAAGCAGGCGATCCAGGGAACCCTTGGAGGCTAACTCCATCACCAACATTCGAGGACGAACCCCAGCTGCCAGCAAAGATATTAAGCTGGGATGGTGGAGGTGGCAAAGCACCACCAGCTCCTGCAAAGTCAAAAATCATTTCAGAGTCATAGACAATCAGCTTTTACCCAAGTGTCTCCTTCCTTAAGTCCATCAACACTTGTAGCACAGTTTTCCCTGAGTGACTGGATTATAGCAAACTTGCCATTTCTTCTTTGAGCTTTTTTATATTTTCCACATTTTCAGAATTAGACCACTGGTTTTGCAACCATATTCTGAAATAAAATTTTAAGTTCTCTTTTTCCGTTTGCTCTGCTTTATCAGAACATTTAATGCTAGGACAGGACACACATTGTGGCACACTAATAGGTCATGTCAGTCTTACCTACTGAATCCTCCTTAGCCGCAGAATCCTTCTCAGCCCAGCATCCTGAGCAGCCACTACCAATCAACTGCACTTTGAGGCATGTGAGGTACAACCTGCCTATTATCTCCGGTTTAATGACTAGAGAGTTTTCTGGAGAGAAATGTCTAAGCCTAAAGAAATATATGGCATTACCCCTGCCTGAAAACTCTCTAATGACTTCCTGTTACTTTTATTGGGTTAGCCAAAAAGTTTGTTTGGGTTTTTCCATAAGATGTTACAGAAAAACCCAAACGAACTTTTTGGCCAACCCAATAGATTAAGATCCCATGCACTTACATAGCCTTCGTGGCCTGACCTGATCTGCCTTAGCCCATCTTTCAAACCTCATCTCCTTTCTCTCTCTTCCTTATTCACCACCCTTCTGCCACATTGGTGTTCATTAAATCCCCAGCACCGCACACACCCAGCTCCTTCCTTCCAGCCACAGAATCTTTGCCCTTGCTGATCCCTCTGCCTAGAAATCCCTCCACCCTTCACACAGCTAAAGGCTTCTTGCCATTCAGATCTTAGCTCAAAACTCTTACTTCCTCAGAGTGACCTGCCTTGGACCACCCTTACTAAAGAAAGCAATCACCAGGTGCAACAACCTCTCTCTAATCCAAGAAGTTAGCTGGGACAGAGAGGTCTCCAATCTGATTCCTAGGCCACATCATGTGAGACTTTACAACCTCTTTCATGATACTGTTGTTTTGAATTCCATACACGTTATTCTGTATATCACTCTACTCTGAAACTGTATTTAGTTGAAATTTATAGCTTATGTGGTATTAAACTGATTCATGTTTTAAACTATGATTTCTGCAAAAGCTCTGCTTCTTAACAACCAGCTTCAAAGATAAGGAGTATCAGTGCCAACTGCATTTATCAGGAAACTGATGTGTGAAGAATTCTGCAAGCTGAAGAATAAAGGCTCAAAGCCCTGAGAGGGGATTTTTCAAGAACACGGGCTTCAGACTGCAATCATACTTCCTTAGTAGATAAAAATCTTTTTTTCTTCTATGTCTGATTAGATCAGTTGGCTAAAACTGATGAGAACAAGTCAAGTTAGCTTTGTTTTCTTTCATAAACACAGACAGGAGCCTAATCCAAATTTCCTATCCTAGAAAAACAGCTCACTGATTGCAAAGAGAAAGGAACAAAAAGAGTGTAACACGTCAGCCCCGATTCATGACCACAGGTAGAATGACCCTTAAAATGCAGCACTGAACACTGAAGTGTTTTCCTTTCTTTTTCTTTTTTTTTAAAGAGGCATATTACACACACTCTATTGTTTCTATTTCTTCTACCATTTCCTTGGTTCACCTAGCTGCCCATACACTAATCAGTCCCATAAACCTTTCTAGTGTTCTGATTTCCAACAAGGTTCCCTGAGCACATTACATAAAATTTGAAACATGTTGAAGACTAATGATCAAGACTGAAAAATCAATTAATACAACAAACTGCCTACAGATAGAAAGAGATTGTGCTCAGATTTGGTTCATTGACTTACAAAATATTATATACAAAATATTTATTAGCTTATTCCTAGAGCTACAGTGTAATTTTTGGTACTAATCATCAAAATTACTCCAGGATATTTTACACAGACATGAAATTATTTTCATTATTCAGAGTAACTAATATATTGCAACTGTATTTTTTTTGTTTACATAAGTTATTTAGATTCAGATTCAGGCACAATTTTTTTTTTAATAAATCAAGAAAAAAATAAGAATGAATAGATTCAAAAATATGGTTGAGTTCTGGTGTAAGACTGCAGAATCCACATGGATTTATCTCTCCTCTCACCCTGTCTCTCTCACTCATCCCTACTGTTAGGAAAGACTCAGAAAAAAAGAAATAAATCCCCACCAGTATTCAAAACAAGAGAGGGTACTGGAGTGACCACTCTTGGTTATGCATTCAATCAACTTTCACTCTTCCTAACAGTACTGACTTTTGCTGAGGTATCCAACCCTCAGCCAAGCAGCCCATGAACTTTAAGGGGAACTGACCCCAATCTCAGCTTTAGGGAAAGGTGGGGATATTTTAAATAATACCTTGCTCATTATCACAGTGATTGGTTCAGTAACACAGTCTAAGCCAATCAGCAACAGTACTGCCCTGAACATTGGTGCTTGCTGAGAAAAGAACATGTGACTTAACTGAGGCCAAGAGAAGTTTTTAAATAGACTACTGTTGTATGGATTTTGGTTCCTTTAAATTACAAAAATGCAAAAAAGGTACCCTCTTTTCTTCTGTACTTGTAAAGCCTGGAACAAGAATTCTCAGAATACTGTCTTTGTTTTTCAACAGGAGAAACCTATTTCACTCCATAAAGAAAGGACAAAAGTAGGATTTCATAACTAAACTCAAGTAAACTTTGGGGGAAAATACGGTAATTACAAATGCATGCAAAACAAGAGTTCCAGGAGATTAACAATGTATGATTTAACATAATAATATTGTTGCATTTCTTACTTGTCTTAACAGTCTAAGTGATGTATGTTTATTAAAAATCTTCACAGCCACTTCTTCTCCTTCATAAGCTGCTCGATAAACAGATCCAAAACTGCCGTCACCTTTTGAAAAGAAAGTACAAAGCACTTAGGTCAATCTGTGCAAGCAGAAAAACTCAATAAATTGTATCTTTTGTAATTATATTTGCTTCAAAGAGAAATATGACCCACTAGTTACACTGAATCAAGTCTCCTTTAATGCTTTCTCTTCCTTCTTCTACTCCATGAACTAAGATGGAGTTTCAGGGGGAAACGAAGGCTATAGTAACAGTTAAGTATTGGATTCAAAATAGGATTGGGCAAATAGAAGAAGGAAAAGAGAAGGAAAGCAAGTGGAGGGGGAAGGGAGACAAGAAGAGATGGAGACTTAAATAATAGACATATCCTGTTCTGATTCCCTTCAATCTGAACAACTACTGACAACAAAGAAAAAATTTAATGAACAGAGAAAAGAAATACACTCTAGGGAAACAAAAAATTTCAGGTGGGAGTAGTAGAGATTTCTAATTATTTAAAGCCCTTCCCTATCTCATAATCACTGCCATATTAAATTGGAGTATGGGCTGTTGTATCCTTCAAGTAACTAAGAGCAAAAATAAGGTTAAGGACTGCTATTGTGTACTTGTGACACAAAGGTGTGAAAAAATTGACAAATAATACCACTGAAGTATCTTCTATTGTGGCTCTCTGGAAAAATAGTCCCTCAAAGAGGAAATGTACCCCCTCCCATAACTCTTCAGATAGACAAACAAAACCCCATATATGTGTATGTTAAAATATTCAGTTGACCCTTGCACAACACACAACATGGGGTTAGGAATGCAGAATCCCTGAGTGCAGTGGAAAATCTGCACACTGCTGTCTCTGCCTCAAAAACAAAAGAACTGAAAAATGTCCCACCCGAGGAAAGGAAGCTGAAACAGTTTGGATACAATCAGGACTCAAACCCTAGTTCTTTTGATTTCACACACTATAATCTCTAATTGAACACAAACTTTTCCCTACACTTAGTTAAAGATCTATAAGATAAAAATACAGGTACTGTATTTATTGAAAAAAAATTGCAGATAAGTGGACCCATACTGTTCTAATCTGTGTTGTTCAAGGGTCAACTGTATTTACAAAAACAAGTCTACTAATACTCACAAATCTATTAATATGTGTCATATTAGTCACTGCCTAATAGTAACTGCTATCTGGGAAGGAAAGGGTTAACTGAAGCCCTAAAATTCACTCCTGTCCGACAAAGAAAATGCGGAACGGAGGGAGATGAATGACCTCCCCCAGATCATCCCAGCATAAAGATACCAGGGTGTTTCTGATTGTAAAATGTTTTTAGAAGGATTTATCTGATTTGTTTAGATCAGTGGCTCTCAACCAGGGTGACGTTGCTCCCTATCTCCAGCCCCCACCTTTGACAGTGTTTGGAGACATTTTTGATTGTCAAATCTGAGACGGGATGTGAGGAGATACTACTGACATCTAGTGGGTAGCGGCCAAGGATGCTGCTAAACACACTGCAATGCACAGGACACCCCTCATAACAAAGAATTATCCAGTCCCAAACTGCATCAGTGCAGAGGTTGAGAAACCCTGATCTAGATTGCTTTTTGTACAATAAATAAACATGGAATTTATGAGCTTATGGGAAATGGGGCTAGAGAATGGGGAGTACTCTTATAAACATTTTCCTATCTGCATAGTTAAAGAATATAAAACACAGGTGCTTCTGAAGGTGGTCAAAAGGTACAAACTTCCAGTTATAAGGTAAATAAACACTAGGGATGTAGTGTACAACATGATAACTACAGTTAACACTGCTATAGGTTATGTACGAAAGTGGTTAAGAGAGTAAATCCTGAGAGTTCTCATCACAAGAAGAAAAATACGTTTTTCTTTTTCCTTTATTTTATATATATATGCAATTATGGATGCCAACTAAAGCTACTGTGGTAATCGTTTCACCATACATGTAAGTCAAGTCATTATGCTGTACACCTTGAACTTTTACAGTGCTATATGTCAATTACACCTCAATAAAACTGGTGGAAAAACACAGGTGCTTCAAAAATGAACTTTTTGAACATTTCTACATAACATTGCTCAGAACTTGTCCATTAATCTGAAACACAACTTAGTGCACTAAAAGGGTATATTTGGGGGAGCTGTATCTGATGGCTTGAAACTCTTTCAGAGAAAGAAAATAGTATGTCTGGTACTTGCCTGTATCTTTCAAATCACAAGTCAAGTCTGGTGTTGGTTAAGATCTAAGATTCAGTGTTAACAATTCAGCATTTTGCCTTAGCCTACTATTACTAATATATTCACTCCCAGAGTGCAAGGGCATTTAAAATCATTCAAAATTTCCCAATCAATGTAAAGAATAAAGGTACAAAGGAGTTTATTTACCTCTACATGTCACATCCCAAATTTTGGACATTGTTTGTTAATAATATTAATATCCTGACACATCGTCTAGTCATTCTCTCTGTGGAAATTTAATTAAAATAAAATGTATACACACATAACAACAAATACTCCACAAAGTAAAGTCAGAATTGTCTTCAAATACTTTACATTAAATCAACTGAATACTCTCCATAGCTCTCAAGCACTCTCAGGAATGTTTAGAACTTGAGTATATCACCAATTTAATGCTTCTGAATTTTTAATCTCAAATTGGCTTTTTGTGAATATTTTAATGAAAATTTATGATTGTCATACTTAGCAACAAAATTGCTACAATGACTACATAGAGGTGTTCTTCCTTTACTTATTCTTTTTGCGACTGAAAAATGGCTGCATTACTCAATTGAAAACTTCCTAAATGCCTTCCCTATCACTGACAATTAAAGCAAATGCAAGGACATATTTCATAAATATGTGTGCTTCCATGGTGGTCCCATCCTCAATTCAAACCCGGCCTACAAAAGTTTTGGGTTTTTTTTTTAGCCGTGTCGTGCCACATGCGGGATCTTAGTTCCCTGGCCAGGGAATCAAATCTGCTCCCCCTGCA
Organism: Balaenoptera physalus; assembly: GCF_965194825.1. NCBI lineage: Eukaryota > Metazoa > Chordata > Mammalia > Artiodactyla > Balaenopteridae > Balaenoptera > Balaenoptera physalus. The sequence continues at coordinate 73,489,668 of NC_138892.1, forward strand.
GTGGAAGTGCAGAAACTTAACCACTGGACCGCCAGGGAAGTCCCAACATGATATTACTTTAAAATATATTATCCCAAAGGAAAAACATTACAAAAAATATATGAAGACACTAAAAACTATGACAATATAATTATATGTAAATATTTTCTAGATTATAAATAAAAGCTGTACCCTAATTTTTATTCTCAAACCAACAAAAATAGTTACCTAAAAGAAACTCTGGAGCTTGTTCAAATTCCAATTCATCATTATTCAACATAATATTTCTAGGCAGGTCAGCCAAAATCAAGTCAGGAGCAATCTGAGATATTGGAATGGTGAGCCTTGGTTGATCTGGATTCACTAGGAGGTCTCCTGAGAAGTACATAAAACATTTTTTTTTTAAAGACAAACTTTTAAGGTTGTACATAAGTTTGTCCTTTTGATTTACAGAAATAATCACATACTTTCTATGATTTCTAATCACTCTTTTAGGTTTTCTTACCAATCTTATTTTTCTCGAGAAACTCTGAGAAAGTTTTAAAAGTTGAATTAATACCTATCTACTAGGAATTTTAAATACTCATTCCTAGGTTCACTCACAAGAAAGTAGAATTCAGAACTGCCTTAGACTATTGATACATGACTAGGAAATTATATATTCTTTACTTTTACAACATTCTTGGAGCACTTAGCCTATGGTTAACGTTGCTAAGTTACTTCCACGTATCATCTATTTTAATCCTCATAACAATTCTATGATGTAGTTTTGGTCAGTACTCTTATTTCACAGATGAGGTTATGTTGCTCAATAGCCAGTATTCAAACTCTCAAACCAACATTTTTTCTGAATCTAGAGTATAAGATCTTACTGGTTAATAAATATATTTTTCTGAACTGTCACTACAATTGAATGTAGTATCCTCTAACTCATCCCTTATGGATAAGAATAATTTTTACATTTATTTCAAACCTCACTTCACAAATATTGAAAGGATCACTTAAAAACATTTGTAAGTTGTGTCAACACATACCTTCTTCTGCTTTCTTCATCAAGTTGTCAAGTAAGATTTTCTGATGTTCTTCACCATCATTAAAACTATATAATGCCCACTTCTTCAACAGAGTTTCTCCTTCACCACAAATATCAATCTCCAGTAACCCTGGAAACCACTCTTCCATGAGAGAGTCAATGTGGTCCACAACTTGGCCCAAAAGAATACAGCCTACATAATCCAAAGAAGACTTCATCAACACCCTAGCTGAACCTTATTCTGTCACAAAACTGGAAAGAACCTTATTCTGTCACAAAACTATAAAGTTTTTTTTTAAAGTTTAGATTTCTTTAGTGGTACAATTCAAAGTTTTTAATTAATTTCCTTACCTTTTCTACAAGAAGGAACTGTAATTTTTAAGAAACTCTCTGGGTGATTATCTAAGACTTCAGATCCTACCAAGCAATAAGCTTCAGGAGACCAATTCAAGTAGATGCCTTGTCGCCAATACATTCTGTTTGGGCGAAGTGCTCGTTCTGAAAGAAGTTTAAATGAACCCACGTATAGCCATTAATTATTAGCGGCTCCATAAATTAAAGGGGAAAAAGTCGCTGCACACACCACAAATGACAGTAAGAGAGATATATTTGTTTTGAAGGAAAGTACTGGAGTCGTTAATGATATGAGTCCCCATCCATATCTATTAAATATAATATTAAATATTTTATCCTCAATTTTGGAATGAAATAAATAAAATGCCCAGTATACAACCTAAGATAGATTTCAGGTTCATGGTGTTAAGTAGTTTAGTATGTGTAACAGATGAAGAAAGAGAATCATAAATAAGTTCCCATAACTTTTAAAAAGAGGTTGGTGGTCATGCTAAAACCAACACTTTGTTGTGATGTAACTTTCTATATGTCGATTAACTGCAAGCAACATAAGGTTTACTTCAGAATACAGTACCACCTCCATAAAGCTGATTTTTAAGCACATAAAAAATTATATTTTCCCTTTGGAGCACTAAGATCTCTCTTTCTTCCAGGAGGAAGAGCTAGCATTATAAACACCCATTTTTATCCTTTTTTGTAAACCCCTCAGGGATTGTGCAGCAGAATAGAGCTATTATAGTCCCTACACAGAATGGTCTGAATGGTCAGGAACTGTTACACTGTTAAATAAAACTCCCTGACTGCAGTGGTGGCCATTCCTAGTTTTTCTTTGCGCGCACGTGCGTGTGGGTGTATGTTTGTGTGTATGTGTAGGTTGGGTGGGTGTGTTTAAACTAATGACGCTTACTAATTTCACCTTTTAAAATTGCTACTTCAGGCTTCCGTGGTGGTGCAGTGGTTGAGAGTCCGCCTGCCAATGCAGGGGACACGGGTTCGAGCCCTGGTCTGGGAAGAGCCCACATGCCGCGGAGCAACTGGGCCCGTGAGTCACAACTACTGAGCCTGCGCGTCTAGAGCCTATGCTCTGCAACAAGAGAGGCCGCGATAGTGAGAGGCCCGCGCACCGCGATGAAGAGCGGCCCCCGCTTGCCGCAACTAGAGAAAGCCCTCGCACAGAAACAAAGACCCAACACAGCCAAAAATAAATAAATAAATAAATAAATTCTTAAAAAATAAATAAATAAAATTGCTACTTCTAGTCTGCTTTGGCTTGCAAAGCGAGATAGTCATAGGCATTGTAAATGTGTCTAAAATAAGTACACATGGACTTTGAGGAATTTTCTTCTTAACGAACGGCATGAACTTATCTGAGTGTATGTCTTTATATTGGCCACTCTGAGGTCTTTTGAGCTTATTTTCTGATTTTCAGCTGCCTTACAAACAAATAAACTCTGGGGAAATGACATATTAATTTTAATATGCTTTCCTCCTAACTTCTCTAAATATTAATTCTTCATTAAATACATACCTCTTCCTGAAAGCATGTAAGGTGAAATTTCAAGTAATCGATTGATTAATCTTGACCAAAAGCCCATTGGAAAATAAGGCATTTCATACAGTCGAATGATAATTTCAGAGTTCTCACAATGGGGAAGCTCTATTACCGGCCTGTGGTCCGACAAACTAAAGATAAAAGGACACTGTCATTATACAGCTTCATAAAATACCCAATCATGTTGACCAAAGTGCTTTACTACTAGAAATCAATGAATTGAAGATAAATATTCTAAGCAATTGCATTTTTTATAATGTTCTTTCGCTACATGCTCTTCCTACTCAAAATTTAATGGTTAATTAATTCAAATGCATGCTCAGATGTAGATGCATGAAATTTTTTCAATAATCTTATTTATACTATAAATAAATTATTACAGTTCATTATGCATAGACAAGTAAAGGGATTATGTAAAACTTGAAAAAACTTCATGTCCTAGAAAAGAGTGTATATCTATTTTTAGAATTAGTTACCATCCATCAACCACTGCAATTTGCACTTTTCAATGTCATATTACTTTATAACATTTCCCAGGTGCTTATAAAGGAGTAAGAATTTCTACAGTACAGGGCTATAACTTAGGCCTCCATTGTGTTGCCCATATCCTCTGAAAATTCACAGCCATAAATTATTTTAAGACTATGTTGAAAACTCATTATATCCCCAGAATCTGCCTAATATAATAACTCTTCCAGTACCATGTAAGGACACACACACACACACACACACACACACACACACACTTATCTCCACTATTAACCTTTATTAAATAAATTAGGCAGTGCTAAATCAAATAGTAATTATATACATAAAATCAGTCATTTACTTTATCTTTAAATGTCAAATGTAGTGTTTTCATTAAAAGAAAATGTTATACTTCAGTACAAAGTTTGCACAAGAAGAAAAAAATTAGTACATTTATCACAGACCAAAGTTACTTTGCCTACTAAAACAATATAATATATGGTGAATTTCCATAGGGTAATTAAATTTTAAGTTTTGGCTTACCTGCTTGGAACCAGCAAATATTCTTCTCCTGTTGGCAAGGCAATCTGGAATTTTTCTAAGAGTTTAAAGTACTGTGACATGTAGTTCTTTGGAAATCTCTTTTTCTTTGAAAGAAATTTTTCCACATCTCTACGTGAAATAATTCCCTTAGGATGTTTTGGACAGCCCTCCACTTTCACTGTCAAAATCTGAAAGATTTAAACTTATACATATCACTAAAATTTATTTTCTGGAAGGTTTTGAATTTAAAACATTTCCTTTGCTCAGTAAAAATGATTAAAACAATTTTAATGTTGTCAAGTACAACACAGGACCTAATTTCTCTAGCTAGCAGCCAGGTAGCCTAGAAGCCCAGTGGGGCATGTACTCCCTACACACACACAAAAAAATTATTAAATTAAGGGAGTTAATTCAGATCAGAAATTCTGGAGATCCTCTGAAACCAATGAACCACAAACCTTCCCCAACTCCAATTAACACATCAATCCAGTACCCCACATCCTTGTTACAGTCTCATCAATAGTATATTCCTAGGGAAATTATCTTCCAGACTGTGTTATCACTACAGGTTTGCAATAGAAATGTTACTTTACATTTATATAATAGGAGATGGTTTCCATCAGCGAGAAGAGAGGTAGCTTAGCATATTTCAGTGATTCTCAAACAAAGTAAGTAACCACTGAATTTCGCTGGACTCCACTCAGTCTGGATCAGTAGGTCTGAGATGAGGCTTGAGAATCTGCTTTTTTAACAAGAAACTCTGATGATTCTAATGTGGAGACCATACTTTGAGTTTTGATCATCATCATAACAATTAAAAATATAAGTTCAGAAGAACTCAGGTTCAAATCCAGGCTCTACTGCCAATTGTGTGAACTTGGGAAAGATATTTAATTTCTTTACCCACAGTTTCCTTCTCTGTAACATAAGATAATAAAAGTGACTGTCTCTTAGATTGCCATGAGAACAAAATAAGATACACATAAAACATGCAAAATACATACAACAATTTTTAGCAAATAGCAAGCCCTCAAATGTTAGCCATTATTATCTACATGTTCCTATTCATTTTACTTGGCCAAATTAATCTTAAAAAGAGATTTGTGCTTAATTTTCTTTAGTAGATCTATAATGTTTAAGGGATACTTAAATAGGAACAAACATTATTTACATTATCATGTAGCTGGGTAAAATACTGGACTGTAAAATCCGTAGGCCCGAGGACTTGTCTCACTCAACACTATATTTCTATTTTGTACGTATACCATCATTGGATCAATGAATGCATGACTGATTGAACATAATGATATCTAATGCAATGTATAATGGGTCATTAAATAATAAAAACTATAATTTGGGACTTCCTCCATATTGTATAGTTTATAGCCCAAACTGCTCTTACAATTTAGGTAGTGAAGAAAACTGCTGTTTTAGTGTTTTTGAAGTTGCTAAGACCTGTCTGACAAACTCACTCTCTACCCCCAGCCATACTTTATATTTTCTTTGTAGCATTCTGTACCACCTAACATGTTAAGGAGTCATGTTTTGGTTATTTCCTCCCATTTGAACGTCAACTCCATGAATGCAGTAAACTTGTTTTGTCTACTGCTATAGCCCCAGCACCAGAACAATATCTGGAACATCATTAGGTGCTGAATAAATACTGTTGAACTCGTGAACTGGGGGAAAATAAAGTTTGGAGCATTTTATCCTAGGGTTAGGTTCATAGGCACTGGAGTCAAACCACTTGGTTTGAAATCGTAACTCTAATTCTCCCTGAATATGTAACTTTGGATAAATTATTTAACCTCTCTGTCCATCAATTTCTTCATCTTCAAGAATGGGCACTAATAAAGTACCATTTAAAGAGTTGTTCTGAGAATTAAATGAGATAATCTTTGAAAAGCATATAAGTAACCTCTCATATGTCAGCCATTATTGTATACTTATTCTAATTTATTTTACTTAGACAAACTGATTTTATTTTATTTTATTATTATTTTTTTTTTGCAGGCAGGAAAACCTTTTATTTTAAACCACAAATAGCAGGTGGCCACAACTATCCATGTTTCATTAAAATCACATAAAACCTAGGTACAAAAGCACCACTGATTACTGCTCTAGAAAAACTGCATGAAAAAATTCAAATACACACAGTAAAAACACCACAGTATGCTCAGGACTAAATTTTTAAAGCAAATGCATGGAATGGTGAATCAATTTTACAGACAGCTTCCAATATTAAATTGGTATTTATTTTACTCAAGGATGATGGGAATTTCCAAAAGTCATGACTATGAGAAGGTAAAATGTCCATCCTTATATATTTTTGTATGCCAACTAGTAGAGTCCTAAAAAATTAGCATTTACAAAATACTCGGTAAAAATAGCTTTTAAAAGTTGTCCCAACAGGTACATAAAATCAACTCCAATTTTCATGACAATTCATTCTCCCTCGTTTACAGATTCAGTTTTCTGTGCCTTCCTTTCCAGCTTCTTGCTTTTCCTCCTTCTTCCCTTTAGCACCTTTGTTAACCTTTGTTGCCGGTTCTTTCTCAGTAGGGCTAATGTGAGGATCTATGCATAGGATAAGGGCCTTAGCAGATGTTTTTCTTGGTTTAGATTCAGGTTTTGGAGGAGCAGGTTTCACTGACAACCTGGCAGACCATCTGGTGGGCTCCTGTTTAGTTACTTTGGATCCATCCTTGCCCTCTGGATTCTCTGGAGACTTTCTCTTCAGCATAATGACTACGTTGGTGCAGCTAAAAAGTAAAGCAACGGGCTGGAACTGCTGGCACCGCCGTTGGATGCTGCCCCTGCTGCAGCTGTTCACGTGCAGGGCTCAGCGTAGCCGGCCTCCGACAAACTGATTTTAAAATAGAAGTTTGTGCTTGATTTTTCTAGTAGATCTATGCTGCACTACCACTATTTGTAGCAGATAGTTTCCAACGATGGACACATTAATTTTTTCTCTCCCTACATATGTGGGCTGCTTAATCCTTCAAGATATAGAATCCATCCATTTCCCTGAACAAGACTTGTGGTTGCTCTGCTCACTAGAATGTGGCAGAGCTGACATTTTACCAGTTCTAGGCCTGGCCTTTAAGAGGTCTAGGCATATATGAGAGACCACATGGAGGAGCACCAACACACCAAAAATGTGAGTGTAGCCTTCTTGGACTCTCCAGCCCAGCTCAATGAGGAAGCCAAGCGAACGACCCCTGCCAATGCCATGCGGAGCAGAACCGTTTGGCTGAACCCAGTCAACCCACAGAATAGTGAGAAACAATAAGCTGTTGATGTTTTACTCCAAGTTTACTTGTGTACGCTAGGTTTGGGGGTATTTTGTTATATAGCAATAAAAAACTGAAACCTTATCTTGATTTTATCACCGTTAAAAGACCTCTTATTATTCCTTCAGCCTGGTAACTTCTAAGGCTAACTTATGCCCTTGTGCAAGGAAAGAAAATTTTCCAAATTTCTCACACAACTTTTTATCAAGATTAAATGGCCATGCAAGTTTTATAATACTCTACCAATAAGTCCCTTTCATATCTCTTTTATCATATAGTTTAATGAGTTTTGCAAATTTCTCTGTGTGTTGATGGAAACGTCTTTAATAAGTTTAGTTACCTAACAGCTCTGGGCACAAAGAGGGTGGTTGGGCTCATTAGAGCTTCTACACCATGAATTATTTCTTCCCTTGCCTTGATGACTCATGGAGGTGAATAACCCTATTTATTTTTGCTGGTTTGGTGTCAGGCAGGTCATTCTGTCTTCACTTGATTACTTATGGCTTTCATTCTCTTTAAACCTTAATAAAAATGACATATTTCAGTATATCGCATAAATAAAAATGATGGCATTTATCTTTTACATTAAGAAATTTTACTGACCCTTTAGATCTATCTTTCAAAATAACTTGAGCTGTTCAAATTCTTGACTTAATTTTCAATTAAATTAACATGTTTATAGTATAACTAATAGTATAACTATGCTAATGAGAACTTTCATGGAGTTTCAACTTAATTACTCCATAGCATCTTCAGGGATTTTATTGCATCATGACGGAAATTTGCTTCTGTTAAAAGATAGTGATTCTGATGGAAACCACCTTGTTATTCTATTGAATAAGATGTACCCACTCTAATATTATCCACATGTGTGCAACTTTAAATAGTCCCAATTCACATGGAAACACATCACTTTTTGGTGCAACTTTAGCCTTTTCTTGACTATACAGAGTTCAGTTATTTTCTGATAGAATGTGCCACCTAACAACAAATCTTCAGGGTATAATTAAAACTCCCTTTTCTACACAGAGTGCATATACCTACACATATTGTTTTATTTAGCTCCATACCTGGCACACTTTCCAAAACTACATGAATACATCTTTACAGTTTTGAAGATTTTTTTTTCATTTCCTGAAATAATAAGTCTTTAATTACCAAATAGGTCAAATATAAACTTTTGCTAAAATTTACTATTCACTTATACTGAACTAGGGAGGCAATGTTGAAGATAATATTGTTATTATCCTTATTTTACAAGTGAAGAAACAAAAGCTTAAAACATTAAGAAATGTCAAAGTTAGTAAGGATTTAGGAGAGATCTGAATGCACGTCATGCTGACTCTAGAGCTTGTGCTCTTGACCACTATACCTTCCTGGCTCCATTCTCATTAGGTAGATGAGTAAAATCACACTTTCCATGGCATATGTGCAGAAGGATGAAAATCTACTTTAAAAATATCTACCAGAATAGTAATAACTGTCCCATTACAATTAATTGCCAATTGCAATGTTTCAATACATTCTCAAGTTCTGTGGTATAGGATTTAGCCACAAATGAGTTCCCTCTTTAAAATATCTTTCTTATTCTTCCTTAGATGAAATTTAGGAACTATTATTCAAGATTACCCGAGGGAATTTAATTACCATTATAGTTGATTAGAAGAGAGATTTCTAACATTAAAAAAATACAATCATTTTAGTGACTCAAAAAATTATACTCATAAACAAAATAGCCACCAGTGAGTGCACATGCTGGAGACACCCTCCCCAGGCTCACTTCAATTCATGATTCATCCAGATGCAGTTCTCACCCAGGGTGGTTTTTTGCATCCTAAAATATTTGGCAATGTCTGGGCACATTTTTGCTTGTCATACTGGGAAGGTACTACTGGCATCTAGAGGGTAGAGGCCAAAGATGCTGCTATCATCCTACAATGTACAACAAAGAATTATCTGGCCCAAAATGTCAATAGTGCTGACACTGAGGAACCCTGAGTTAGTGTGTTCTGTTTGAATGGTTTTCTGGGGCAAATCTATAGAGGTGGATTATGATAGCTAATTAATATAAACTCATTGGTAACTGTTACTGGGAGAAGAAATAATTTTCCATATGAAATATAAATAGAGAAAAGACAGCCATAACCACCACTATTCAAAATTTTTTAAATTGTAAGCATTTAGAACTTACATTCCACTGAAGAGTCAAAATTTTCCTCCATGTTGTCTAGACTGAGGTTTCAGAGGCTCATCAACCCAATTTTCGTATATGTACTTATCCCAAAGATTTTCACAAAGCTTTCATTCAATTGATTATATCAATAACCAAACCAAAGCTATCATCAGGATCTAGAAAAGTACTACGGAACAGAGCAGTACAAACACCTGTCTGTGACTTGAAAACAAAGACATTAAAGTAAATTCTAAGATGTCTTCTCTTCTTCCATGAAGTTCTTCTTTATACAGTCTTCCGCACAAATTGTTCTACAGTTTTCTATATTCACAGTAGTTTCTACCTTAATTGAACACAAACTCTATAAAACTCAATGCTCTAGGTGTCATTTGTAGTTTTCTTCAATCATTACTCCCATGCCACAAAAATATAATATACCAACCTGGGCCATGACTTTACAAAGCCACTTGGGTTCCACAAAATATAAGTCACTTAACTGCAGGGCTGGGTCTTGAAAATGAAGGAGGACCCCTGGAGTAAAAATCAAGAGTGAAACATGGAATTTAGAATATGCAAATATCAAGGGGCTTTAGAGAGAATCTAGTCCAACCCCTCATTCTACAGATGAGTAAACTTCAGCATCATTAGTGGCAGAGCTGAGACCCAAACCCAGGCATCCCAGTTCCCAAGCTCTAAAATCCAAATATTATTTTAAAAAGTTATCTTTTGAACTATATAAAATGATCATATTTAAGCATATTTAAGACAAAGCCATACAGTGCAGAGCACGTATTGAGAAATAAATAGAAATTCATAAATATTTTTGGCTTTCTAATTACACACTACAAAGACACATCTTATTTTCGAATACAGGTAAGAAACACAAAATATCAAAGGAAGTTACTGGTTTAAGAACGATGAGGAAATGAATTGATCAGATTCAATCCACATGAAGATTATTTTTCATACAACAGAATCTGGGGATCAAAAGCAACTTCCCAACCACTTATCCGAGCACTACAAATCAACTCACACATTTCTAGCAAGGTTATATTGATCAAGTACACAATTAGCACCAAAGTCTGTTCAAGAGTTTTCATCTGTGAGGTCATGCTGACAACATGTTACGCAACAGAGCAAGATCTGCCACTCGGTAGCTGCATCATCTCAGGCAACCACTGATTCTCCAAGTGCCAAGTTAAACCATCCCAATAATAATTCTTCTTTACAGTGTACAAATAGCCTCCACATAGGGTCTCACAGCTCCTGAATACTACAGTCAAGTTCTACAACCCACGTTTTAACTCCTGCTCAGAAACCTTTTCCACTACTGACCTTAGATAATTTCTAAATTTTTCTCTTATGACATAATACATGATTCAACATCAATGCTTATGATGATCTTTCAAAAAGAAAAAAATCAGTTACCTATTAAAGAATTTTGTCAATATTCTGTTAAATTTTAAATGTAAGTTCTATACAAGGTTCAGGTGCATTTTCACAAATTACTACAGCAGAGCTTTCAAAAAATATGCAATAAACAAACCTGATTCATTTAGGAAGTGAACTGCATGAGGAAGCTCATTTTCATCTAACTGCAGCTGATGTTCTTTCACAAGTTGTAATAATCGTTTCTGGTCAATTACAGGAAATTCAACTGGCACATTTTTACGCTCTGATAAAATGATTTTCTCAAGTTCTACATAGCAGTCTGGAATCAGCTGCCCAACAACAGGCTGATCTCGGATCTATGAAATTACAAATGACAAGCTGTGAAAATCCATTTTATTCATCGATTTGTCAGGTGGGTGATAAATTCTATGCTAATCATTCAGAACTGTATTTTTTAATACAATCAAAATGTAATGTAAAACCAATTAAATTGTGAGGAATAAATAAGATGATCTTAAAATAAGAAAAATATGAACACAGAAGCCAATATGGAAAGAACTATCAAATAATATTACATGGAAATATTTATCTAGCTATTCAGAAAATCCATGGCAAAATCCAAGATAAATCATTGACTGTAAATAAAGGACTTTCTGTTTTCTAAGACATTAAACTTACATGCAATAGATATGCTAGCATAAGAAGTCAGCAAGTATTGTAAGAGCGTTTGAACCTTATTTATTAGATGAAAATGTGATCCACAACCCAAGGTAAAACTAAATTTTGTTCTTGTTATTTGCAAAATGTTGTATTAGTGGAATGTACATATAAACAGTGAAATCTGGAGACAGACATAAAATTTCCTCACCCAAGCTATGCTTTTTCATGGAAACTTGAACTTGGAAAAATAAGAAATCATCTAAACCCCAATGATTCTGATATGAGAGGATGATTTGGGGTCTGTTACACTTAGAATCTAACAACTGTCTACTAATCAAGAGATACATAAAATAAAATTTTAAAAGAATGACCTTAAAGTGATAGTTTCTATAATTAAAATCTTTTCCAAACTTTTTCCTTAAAAATCTAATTTTAAATAGAAATGCAACTCTAACAATAGTAACTAAAATGCCTTTGAGAACCACCAGGTGGCACACTCTCCCCATTTCTCAACTCATGAATATATTCTTGTATATTCTTTTTACCTGACAATAACCAACATAATTTCTACTTGAATTCTTCAACTTATTACAAATAGAAATTGGGTTTTATTACACACACACACACACACACACACACACACACACACATGCACACACACTTTAACTTGCTCTTTTTCTACTTTTAACTAGAATCTTAAGGAACTTGATTTACAGCAGCTGTAACCATTACTTTCATATTTACCTCCAAACATTCAAGATTGTTTCAGAGTACGCTTTGAACCAGAAAATTAAATATAATTTCACTAACCTGCACTTTTCATATTCCCTCTGTTCATCATTTATAAATTAAGATAAAACAGAACTTCCGATTGAAATTTATGTTTTAACCCAAGAAGGGAAACCTACATATAAAAGTAAACAAGAGTTCTCACAGAAAGCAATCAAGTAACAAAAGGATGAACTTTACAGGGCTGGATTACAGGGCCAGCAAAGGATCCCACTCGGCTAAGGGGCTGGACAAGATTGAGAGGGATACTGTTGGCACTGAATTCTGTTTTGTCCTACTTGTTTTAAGCTTTATTATCAGGTCACCAACAGCCAAAAACAAAAGCTTTTATTCTAAAGTCTGCACAGACACATGTTAATATGGGTGAGACAGGCAAAGAATAGAAAAGAGCCAGGATAAAAGGAAAAGATGAAAAACAAATGAAAGGGCAAACAAAAAAAAGATTTCTAGTAGATTAAAAGCTGTTGTCTGAATACAGGTTGAAGCACCTCAGGGAGGAAAGAATATTGAAGTTCTGGCAGGTTTATTGTTTTGGGGTCATCTGAATCACTATTCTGCAAAGCAATCAAACAGATTTTCAAACCAATATGCCAGAATGGTGTATCCATTAGCAATAGATACCTTTCTTCAAATAATACTGCCATTTCTCAAAGCATTTATTTTACTTCCTTATCTGGCATTGTCTTCAGAGTTCATGTACAAGTGCAGAAAGAAAATTGGTCTCATTGATGGATAGCGATAAATTGTTATTAGCCTAGAGCAATACCAGTCCATCTTGATGAACCACCTTCTCCACAGGCTTTGCTTCAACTACATTCAGCCTTTCTCAAAACAAACTCATCCTCCAAGAAGTCTTTTTTAAAATATGATAAATGACATCAATGATAAAAAGAGAAGCCATTAAAATATTATAAATAACAACAAAGTTCTGTAAGCACAGATATAGTCTCAAAAGAAAACTCCCTGGGTAAAGAGAATATTTAATTGAATATATTAATTTTGTATATTTGCTTCTTAAAAGTCATATTACTCTTTAGTCATATGTCCCACAAAAAAAGTAAGAAAATCTACAAATAAATGATATTTCATTCTTCTTATATAAAATGTCACTGATCCACCATTTGCAAAAGCTTTTAGTGACTGGGATAAATGTGCTGAAAGATACAAATGTGCAAATTGTCTCCCTGGGCACCACAAAGACCAGCACGTTTATAAATGGCTCATTAGGTTTTGGATAGGAGCATAATCTGTGGAAATGGAAAAGAACTAAGCTAACTAGCCAACACGTTATAACCAAGGTGACCATATAATTTATCGTCCAAACTGGAATGCTTCTGAGAATATAGTGGGACACAATTAATAATTATGCTGGGACTGTCCAGGCAAAACAGGACCCTTGTTATAAGCCATGGCCTTGATCATTAGTGCTAATGAGCTAAACCAACAGAGACTAACAGTGAAATCCACCATTGTGTTGTTATATTGAACTATTCAGGGTGTTTTTCAGTACAGTTCATACCATGCTGTCTGTAGAACGCAGGTAAAATTTCTTTCTCTTGCAAGTATTAAAAACAAGTGTTCTCACTGTTAACCAATCTATTTGTGCTTTATGAACTCTATGAATTACATTTGTCTTACCAGAAGAAAACTTTGGAATCAAAAACATAATTCTTAAAATGAAAAAAACCAGTTTGTATGAACTAGAAAATTGCTTAGACATTGATGAAAACCAAATTAGTGACCCTGATGATCAGATGAAAGAAACTTCTCCCAATATTGAGAAAAAAATATTTGGAAGGGAGATCACAGTGACAAGAGACAAGAAGGAACAACAAAGTAAATCAAGGCGAGCATAAAATAAGAACTCCAAAAGAAAGGAGCAGATGGAAAATATAAGAAAGATAACCCCAAGACCCCAACATTCATCTTTATCCTTTTGATTGAATCACCACTATAGGAAGTTGGGAGAGAAAGGGCATCAGAAACATGTCCCCAGATTCTCTCAGGAATATTCTCTCAGCCTCTCAGATATCCTCTTAGTTTCTCTCAGTATCCTCAAATTATTTTTATTCCCACTTCTATGAGTTTGAAATAAAGTATAAAATAATTTTAAAATTGAAAGTACTTTAATAACGCTAACAGCTCTGAAAAAAACCCCACAATTTTAAGATAGCTGTTCTCTTCTCAAAACTTTTGACATTTCTTAGCAGTTGCACAACATGAGAATTAATAAATTGTATTTATCTACTACCTAAAGTCGGCAATGAACCATGTTACCTTGAAATTGAGGCTCTCATTTATGATGGTTTTCCGAAGTTTTGCCAAAGCATCGGATTCCTCAGTGGCATTTACAAAGTGGTAATCCCGTATTGCAGGAAACCCTCGTTTGTTCAAGAGTTCCTTGGTGATTTTACTGATACAGGCTTTGCGCTGCTTCTCATCAGAAACATCCAAATGTGTGCCAACAAGAATCACAGGGGAAGAAGAAGCACGAGCCTACAGGGAAAGATACAAAATACTTTTGTGTTTGTTTTAAAATCAAGAGTGCTTACATTTCCACTGACATTCACTTTCTATGAAATTCACTTGAGTGGAAATGAGAAATCAAGACTTCTAAGAAGAAAATAACAACTGCCTTTCCTTCCTTAAACCTAAGAAAAAACTTACCCTTAAGAAATTTTTAAAAGTCAGTTTTATGCCCCTTCTTATCCAATTATTACCACTTTTCTTTCAGGTGGCCTACGTAACAGTAATAGTATATTTTTCTTTTCATTTTTCCGTGCCTTAAAATGGGTTATTCTCTAAGTGTGCTTTGGTCTTCTAAATAAAATAGTATTTAATAACCCCCAAATTATATCAGAGTAATACAATTTGTTTTATATTTTCTCTTTCTTATCTGTAAATTCAATCTCCTTAATTCATATTAAAGTCATTTAGTGTGGAGTCTACAATGAAAAAAAAGTCACTAAAGCAAATATTACTGCGACTATAGTATTTTTTCACTTTGGCTAGCTATAATAAAGTCAAAAAAAGGAAGTTAAAAAAATTACCAAAATGACAAAACAAGCTTGATGGAGCCAAAATTTCCTGACAAATCTTTTTAAGGGCTTGCCTCACAGAAGAGCCCACTGGAGCATCATTCAAAGACCATTCATTCTTTCTTTGGTCTCAATTCTAAAAAGTCATATATATTTAAAACCATATATACATAAAGTAATAGCTGACAATATGACAGCAAGGGACAAATTGGAAAAATTGCAAAATTCCAAATATACTATTAATCTGGGACCATTTAAAACTGTAAGATCTGAAGGACTTCACACTAAATTGCCTCTGAGGACAGAGTTGGTGATGCACAGATTGCTTTTTTTCACTATGGTTTATTTTAAATTAGGGAAGTTCATATTACCCTTAAGAAATAATATCAGGGAATTCCCTGGTCACCTAGTGGTTAGGATTCAGGCTTTCACTGACGTGGCCCAGGTTCAATCCCTGGTCGGGGAACTGAGATCCTGCCAGCTACGTGGCACAGCCAAAAAAAAACAGAAATAATATCAAAAATAGTTTAACTTATAAAATCTCAATCTTTATAGCTTAAAAGGGTTTCCAGTTTCTATAACTCTCACTAATATAGAAAACACTATTTTCATGTCACAACTTAATTACTCTTAAAATTTCCCAACTCAAAATTTTAGTGCTCCTTTCTTTTAAAAAATTATTTGAAGAGACTATTTGAAGCACCTTTTTGCCCAAAATAAATTACCTTACATACCAAAAAAACCCCAAGAATTATTTTCTATTTTCAAATGATTAGAACAGATCACCTTTATATTGAAGAGCCAAGGTTTCATGGCATCAACTTCAGCTTGCCCTTTGCTAAGGTCATAGACAGCAAGATACAGGGCTCGTTGGGTCATAAAGTGGGGGTGAGTGCTGTAGAATTCCTCACAACCTAAATAAAGATTAGAGAATTTTTTAGCCTTCCAGAAAATAGGCAAGAATTCTTCATCTTCTTCAAAAATAAAATTAAGTGATACTATCCACTATTTATCACACAAAGAAAGAGGAAAACAATGAAAAGATGATGGTTACATGACTACACTGGCTTTTTACTAGGGACTGACAACTCTTCACATGTGTCAGCTACTTAGCTTCAGCTGGCACGTACTGGTTCCTAACATTTCCTTCCATGGCTTCTCCATTCTGGTGGCAAGGGTAGAATTAGGAGAAATAAACGGCTTTGGAATAATTCCATAGGATCCACCAGGCCTCTTTGCAGTATTGGAACAGAAAATTCAGTTTTTAAATCCCTGTTTTAAAAAGGTGTGTGAATAAAAAATTCTAGCAAAATAAATACCTGCAAAATCCCACACATTTAGAATGAGGTCTTTCTTCCCTTTGCCTCTTATTTGGATGGGCCAGTCTTTCACATCTATGCCAACTGTGGCACCTTGCATCCCAAGATCTGATTTCTTGATTTTCATTAATTGCTGCAATAAGGTGGTTTTACCACTCCCGGTATTTCCCACAATCATAAGTTTCATTCGGTTATAGGGCACAGCCTTTTTTAACCGCTGTTGAAGAAACCTGGTATTTGAAAAACAAAAATAAAATAAACTGCTTAGCAGTGTACTTATGATATAGGTGAATTCTTATGCACTGAATTCTTTTAAATATCAAACTGTTCTAAAATACAGTATGCAAAAGAGTGCATAGCTCACATAACTAATAATGCATGTGTCTTTCAATGCACTATTAATGCATATATTTTGTTATTGATGTTGGTGTAGTTGATAATGATCGGCAGCATTATCAAATATAATGACATTCTATCACCAGAAATAATCAAAATTTCAAAATATGTTTGTAATACTCATTAGAATTTTATACACAAACACACACAATTTCTTTAAATAACACAAATAAAACCCTAAAAATTATAAAGTATAAAATTTTACAAAGCTCATAGGATAAACAATCAAGGTAGAGTATATAAGCATACTGCTATACTAAATTTTGATAGTGAGGTCATATTTGGCACATTATACATGTGTATGCGTACATATATTCATGTATGGTATACATAATGTATATATTCATATATATTACACATGCATATACATAATGTAAATGGAAAGGGAGAACATATTGGTTAAATTATAAATTGATACATATAAATGATTATACTATTAGCAGATAATATGTTGCTGTTCCTAATAGTCTTAATGCGAAAATAATTGAAACTAACTAGAAGTGCTGCAGGTGGCTAGCAATACCACCTTTAAATTAATAGTACATTTAAATGTTCTCAAAAATAAAATGGATATAGAAAGATATATTTTAACTATGTTAAAATGTTGCCACAGTTTAAAATTAGAAAAATAAACTAAATCATAAGTGAATCTTAGGGAATATTGACTGATTAATTCTCATAACTAATAGGAATCTGTCCAACAATCCTGATGATCTGAGCAAAAAGCATAATTATTTTCTTGAATTATTTGATGCTCTAGAAAACAAGATCTGGCAGATCAGATCTTGTACCTGCTGTTATTGAAATCAGTCATTTTCTCACATACAGCTTATGTTCTGTTTTCATCACCAATAAACAAGAAAATCAATGGTTCAAATGTCTATTTATTAAGAATTCATTCTTTGTCATTCTTTAAAAAAGCAAATGAGGACTACAATTTCTAAACTACTCCAGGTCTATGTTCTCTCTGAAAATGTTAAATACGTTTAAAAATATTTAGTTATATAGTAGCTTGATAATATAGCATAATACATCGAAAACCAGTTCTACTAAATGTTTAGTAAGAATTGAACAAATTTTTATATGAACATCTTTTCCAGTTTCAGGAAGGAAAACCATGGGAAATAATTGTGTAGGGTGAGGGCTAGTCACATTTATTTAGCATAGTTGGTGAAAAGATTTTTTTTTTTTTTCAAATTAAATCACACTCAGGAGAACAAAAAAACAAATCTTTGTTCATAAAAAGAGACAAAAAGCTAAATATAAATTAAGAAACTTTAAGGAAGAGATTTAGGTAACTAGTTCACTCGTAATGCAACAATTATTAATTGTATGCCAGACTGTGTTTGGTGCCAAGAATGAAATAGTAAGTAAATGTAGCCATGGTCCTTGACTTAGTGAACATTATAGGCAAGTCAAGGATACATTGAGAGGTGATAACTGAGCTGAAACCTGTAAGATAAATATAGATAGCAGTAGTTTTGTGGAAATAAAAATAAATGATTTTACAGGTAGGTAACAATAAGAGTCATGTGCCCAAACAGTAACAATAAGACTAATGTGCTCAAACAGTAACTAATGTGCTCAAACAGTAACAAAGAGTGGAATAAAGTTCATTATTAAAGATATTTGAAGTTCATAAAATATAAAACCAGAAACAGTGATATGTGGAAGTTTTGGTGGTTTCAAAAATGATCAAGTTGAGTAGGTTATCAGCTTCCTAGGCAAAATTGATGTAATTTTATATCACTTAAGTAACTATAATGCTTTAAGATATAACAGACATATGATAACTATTTGCTAGTTTGCTATTTGAAATGCAGCTTGAGAAGTTATAATACTATGCTTTATTTCTTTAGATTGTATAACTGGTAACAAGAGACCAAATAGTAATAATTTCCTTTTAGAGTCCCTTTCTACTGAAAAGCATGATAAGGAGAAGCCATTCTCTCAACCTTAACTTGGCTAGGAGGAAATGAAAAACTCTGCAGTGGCACCAAACAAACCCATTTATTAAATAAAGGGCAAATGACATATCAACGTTGGATGGTACTATACATTTTTTTCTTAAATTGTAACTATATATCCATCAAAGTCACAAAGAAAGGATATCTGAAATAAATTTAATAAAAACAAATGAAAATAAAATTATCTAACCTTATGATGTCTTTGGCTTTACATCCTATGTGTTTAAAATCAAAATTAAGATGCAGTTCATCCAAAGGAAGATCCCATATTTTGCTTAATTTCCCCATTTCATTGGGAAAGGATCTCAGTTCCAAGTTGTAACTAACATCAAGAGATGTCAGATTTTCAAGACAGCCAATCTCAGGAGGAATCTTAATGAAATAAAAAAGGGTAAATCCTGTTGGTGGGAAGAAAGAAAAGTGTGCTGCCAAAACACAAGATGCTAATAGGAAACAAGAGAGGCTCAGAGATCCCATCAGCACCTTGCACAGCCTCTCAACAGAGTTCTAAAACTTTCCAAAGGCTTGTCATAGTTTTCATTATAAATGTTTGAAAACATACATATAAAGGACTTACCCCAATCTATGTCATTTATTTATAATCTTTAAAAACCCATTCTGCCTTAGTAACATATTTCATCACTTCACAACACTGAAAGTAAAGAAGTTTTTTATATGTATCCAAAACCAATCATCTGTGGCTTCAGCCTATTCCCTCACACTGTGTTCTTCAGTAAAACTAAAGATCTAATCATCACAGACTTATGTACAACTTACTGTTCTTAAAATACAGCTAAATGTTTATACCTTAAGTGGCATAAATATTGGAATTTTTTTCTCTTCCAAATTTTTAAGCAATATTCATTACTTCTATAATAGCAAACATTAATTTGCTGAAAAAAAAGTCAGGTATTCAAAAATATTCAGAGTTATTCTGAACCTCATGGTTTCAGACACTGTACTCTTTTTGGCTTTTATAGGCAATAGACTTGAACCTGGAAAAAAAAAAAGTTTTCTTGGACAAATGAATAATCAATTTCATATTTATAACAGAGACCTGTCCATTTGGGTGAATGCAGAAATTTAAGAATGTGGAAAAGAATGTCAGCTGAAAAACACAGGCTATATATGGCCCGGAGACAACTTGAGAAATGCAGCGTGTCTGAGAGTCTGTTAACAGATTAGTGATTTTGTGATAAATTGACACACTTAAAGCATTACACACATTCATAATTAAATATATATATATAAATATTCAAAATAAAATAGAGCACAAAAAGTGATTTTTTAAGGAATTAAGCATTGTTAATATACCCATTTACCTCAGGGTAGGATTAGGTCTTATTCAAAAAGTAAGCAATATCAAATAACAGATTTTGAAATGATCATTTGTGATAATGCAAATTATAAAAGCATATTTTCAAACTGGCAATAATTCTAAACAAATAAAGATGACCTCTTACCTCTTTCAGTTTATTATGAGAAAGATGTAGTTTCTCTACTCTAGACCATGCACATGCTTTTTCACTCAAGTCCAAGATACTGATCTGATTATGACTAAACAAGAGTTCCCTTAAGTTCAAAGATCTCCAGTGCACAGGACCTGGTAGATATTGAATATCATTGTTGCTCATATCTAAGGACCGCAGGCTGAAACAATACAATGTCAAGATAAAAATCAAATGAGTGTTTCCAAAATACATGAAATAACATCACAAGTAATTTTCACCAGAGTGAGAAGAAGGTATAACTTTAAAACTAACATTATTTATATATGAGTACATA
Organism: Balaenoptera physalus; assembly: GCF_965194825.1. Classification (NCBI taxonomy): domain Eukaryota; kingdom Metazoa; phylum Chordata; class Mammalia; order Artiodactyla; family Balaenopteridae; genus Balaenoptera; species Balaenoptera physalus. Next base: position 73,510,409 of record NC_138892.1, read on the forward strand.
CGTGTGGTTTTTTGTGTGCATAAAGGTATATACGGGCTAGGAAAAAAAGGCATGTCTCAATAGGAACATTTTAAAAAGGACCAATAAAAACAAAATTGAGGCCTAATTTCCCTACTTCAGAAACATAAAAATGTCAACCATAATGAAAGACCAAGTGTTTTACAAACACTTATGATGCATGAGAAATCATAATTAACAAAGGCAAAAACAGTCATTAAAATTCCTGCCTTCTATACAAGATTTACAAATATGTAGCCTCCATTTCTCTATTCAATTTCACTCATACCTGGAGGGATTCTTCAGAGGTTGGGTCCTTAAGTTTATTATCATCTTTAGCAGCTTGCCTCAGTGTGAAAAATATCATAACATTGAGCATGATGTCTTGTATACAGTAGGCCCTCAATGTAAATTTGTTGCTTTCAGGCAGGAATAGCTACCCAAAGTTTGCAGGAAATAACAGAAAAACACATGTCACTTGTAAATGTACATGTGTAGGAAGAATAAAGATAGTCAACAATTGTGGTATATTTGACTATGTAAAAGGTTGCCTGGACTTTTACGACTGTATACTGATCCCTTTCATCCAGCATATTTGAAGTATTATGAATTAATTCTAAGCTCAAATAGCTGTACTGCCTGCTAGACCAAGATTCAGATCTGCAGAGCAACATTATTGCTCTAATCTTTAAATGATCTAGATTTTGCCCTAGTTACCTTATAAAAATGTTGAAAACAAGAAAATTAATTTGACTATATTAAAGATAAGACATGTATGTCTAACAAACAATGCAACTGAGACAAAGTTGAGAATCATCAGGTTGTTCAAAGGCAGTGTCTCTTAGCTTTAAGACTAAGCTTGGAGACTGAAGCTGGCCAGCCACATGCTCATTTGTGAAACAAAAGAATAAATTCAAAAAATACATATAAAACACTAAAATGTATACCTGAAGATGGTGTCTAAAGGTATAGTGTAATTAGGGACTGGATAATATTTTTAGTTCTCTGGGAAGAAAGCTTTCTTATGACATGCATCTTCTAATGAGCTTTTATAAATAGGTGGCTTCCAAACACATTTTCAAGAATAAACTACGTTTAAAATATAGGACCGACGACCTGTATTCTATAGATGCCTGTATGTCAGAATTAAGAGTCTGAAATCAAACCACCAGTGTTTAAGAACTGTGACTTCAGGCAAGTTACTTTCTCTCTCTTATGAAATAGTGTTCTCATTATAAAGTGGAGATGATAACAGTAAGTATTTCATAGGATTATTAGGAAGACTAAAAAGATGATCCACTGTTAAGCAGTAAAATACAGTGTCTGACACATTCTAAACCTAGACTTAAATTAACTATTATTCATCTGTCTCACACCTTCCATGGCTAAATTATAACTAAGTATTATTTGCCTGTATATGTATATATTTGCACATGTACCTTGATGGATTTTATTTATAATAAATAACATTAGTAGAATAGTTATTTAAGATTACAACACATTTGAAATCTAATTAATGCCTGGATTTGTAGTTAACAGGAAGCTTTTATTTTTAATGAAATTAACCAAAAATATCCCCAAATACTTTGAACGACATAAATTATCCTATTCTTCACCAAAAATGTCACTCAAACATAACTTAAGTATAATTTCAAAGTTAATAGTGTTTTAGCAACATAATCCCCAAAGCAAGTGAAATTTTAAAAGTTAAAGTGACAGCTAGTACAATCTCATTTGATTATAATAATGCAACAATTAATTACTCTTAAATTGTTTCTACACAACAGCACATTAAATTAATATAAAAGCTAAAAAGTCCAAATAACAATTCACATCTTTTGTCTAATATTAAAAGTCAAACATTCATAGATTTAAAAACATTAAGTTTAGTAGATTTAGAAATCAATTACATTTATATGTCTAAGTTAAAACCATGTTTCTGAAGGTTCTGTTCCACCTCGTGTGGTTTTTAAAATTAAAATAATAAACTTACTGTGGAAGATTTAAAATTGCTTCCGGAACACATGTAAATCTGTTTTGAGATAATTTTAGGCTTGTCATGGAAGAAGGCAAAAAAGGCATAGCAGCTAAGAGAAAATGAAAGTGAGATAATGGACATTTTAATCACTTTAACTAGATTTCCATTAGATTCTACAATAAGAGCAGCTACCAATGATCTGTCACATAATTTAATTTCCATTCTCACACTGACAATAAAATAATTCTACTTTTAAAATAAATTAATACAACCACAAAACATTAAAACAATACACCATAAGACTCTTTTAACCTGAAAGCCACAAAAGTGTCTAAATATAAATTCATCTGTCCAACATCTGTACAAAGTAGAAATCATTAGAATATTCATTTCAAATTATGTGTGATATTATGTGACATAAATTATAGATTAATTCAAATTACTCTGAAGTAAGTCTAACAAAACATTTTGGAATATTTTACTAATCCACAATATAATATAAAAATAAAAATTCCCTATAACACCATCTTGTAAAGAGTATTCTATGGAATAATTATGGATGTTACTTAATAAAAGTATTCGTTGATCATATGACCTTAAGAGATTAGGGACCTCTCCACAGAGATTTCTACCTTGAATTTGGTGTTATTTCGATACATGTTTTTGTACTTTTATGATGTATGTATCCACAGGTAATACATATTACTGTTTTGCATTACATAAATATTATCATATTGTACATGTCTATATTCAATTTGCTTTTTCATGTAACAATTTTTTTTAGATTTATTTTTCATGTTGATAAATGCATCTTATTCATTTATTTTAACTGCTACATAGCATTTCCATTGTATGAATACAGCCAATTTATTCATTCTACTGTTGATAGACATTTACATTCTTTCCAATGTTTGGCTACTATGAAAAATGCCATAATAAATATTCCTATGCTTATGCTTACTTGCTGAATACTCAGTGCCTATGACAATGTTTAACAAATTGTCAAAAAAAAACAAAAAGCAAAAGGGTCTTCTGTGAACAGTGAGAGGATGCCTCTATTGTATGTAACCACTAGTAGAATTCCTGAAGAGTAGGGCATCTACAATTTCATTAGAAATGCCAAATTTCCCTTTAAGACAGATATGCCAATTTTGTCAGTTATTCCTAAGGTATTTTATATCTTTTGAGACTAAAAATACATACTTTACAAAAAAAAAAGAGATTAGGGAAATATTATGCAAAATAAAGTGAAATATCTCAGAGCTGTCAATATTCTGGTATATTTTATAAATTTCCAAAAGGGAAATATAGTACAAGGTACCTCCAAGGAATAAAATTCTATGGAACATAATTTTTGAAACTGAGCAAATCATACAGACTGTTTTCTCATCTGTAAAATAGTGCAGCTAAATCAGATGAACTCTGAAATTCTTTAGAGATCTGAAAATCTGTGGTTCTATGAAAGTGGCTTGAGAAATTATTTCTTAGCATTTTCAAGGTTAAAAATATGGGTTATGTTTTATCCAGAAAATCTTCGAGGGTCAAAATGTTCCAGGACATTACTAGACGCTATCTTCCTGAGAAGCAGAAAGGTACATGCTATACCTCACCTATTTCCAAAAAGTATTTGTAGCAAAATAAATTAGTAGAAATGATTCTCCAGTTAGGAATTAAAAGTCTTAAGATTCAGATTCTATATGGAAGACTGATAAAATCAAAGAACTGAAACTTCATTTCACATGGGAATTTTTAATGGTTGTGGTCCCACTCAGGTATGACCTCCATAATGCCTCTTTCCAAATATAAAACCACTTCTAAAATTATTACAAAGTTGTGCAGTGCAAACAGATTTTTTGAACACAGGTATGTTCAAGCTTTCACAACTAATTAATTAATTCTATGCCCCTGAACATGTCACACAAAAATCTCAGTGCTTCAATTTCCTCAATTAGTCAAGCAGAGATCATACCTATCCTACCCTATAGGATTTTTGTGAGATTCAGCTGAGATAACATATTGACCATAAGCTAGCCTTAGGGTCCCTCAGATGCTCTTCTTTCCAGACCTAACTTAATTAAACGTCACAGACACAAACACACTTCCCTGCCTCCACAGTCTGGATCAGATCCCCTTGAGGTACCCTCATAGCATCTTGAAACTTCTCCTCACAGCACTTAGTACGATATACAATTACATTTATTTATTCCATCATTATTCAATGACAGTCTTCTGAACTTAACTACACGTTCCTTAAGGACAGAGACTGGGTTGCTTTACTCACTAGTGAGTGAATCACTCTATTCCCCAGTTTCACTCTCATGGTAAGAACATGGTCAATATCCAAAGAGGGTGGAAGGAAGGGAAAAAGAAGGAAAATAATTCTATGCAAATTAATATGGATTTTATTGTTAGTAGTTTCTCAAAGTTCTGGAAAAATAAAATATTTTAAAGTAAGTTGTCAAACTATATTCTGCTATTAAACAGTATTAAAAATTATTTTACCAAGTCAGCTATAGAATAGGCATGTGGGTGGCAAGGTATGCATGGCCTCCATTAAGGAAGATAAAATAGGGAAAGTTCCCATTTATTTCCATAGAAATATTCTGTTCCTCAATATTAGAACTTTCAGACAGGCTACAAATGAACATAATTCCCTGTTGTCTCACATGCTAAGAGAACATAGAGTATGCCAGGATTTTTAACAAAAGTGATGATCATATTGTGTATTATTATAATATTTTGCACAGAGCAAGAGCTCAATGAACACACATTAACCAAACTAATTTAAAAACTTTTAAATAATTAATTTTATTTCTAAAAAATAATAATAGTACTTATACTCCAAAAAACTGCTGAAGAAACTTCAGTAGGAAACTCAGTATTTCTGCTTCAAGCAGCTCAGGCAACTATAAGCATTTTTAGTATAATCCTGTAAAAGGAACCACAGTTTAATGACTATCTGCAGTCCAAGATATTGACATTTTAGCCTATGACAATAACAACATGTTAAATACTGTAATACAATTTTTAATATTAAAATTTTTAATTTTTTAATATTAAAAACTAGACTTTTTTTAGAGCAGCTTTAGGTTTATAGAAAAATTGAGCAGAAAATACAGAGAGCTCCCACATCTACCTTTTCCCCTCACCATCACCACCCCAGACACATGCATCTTTTCCCCATTATGAACAACTAGAATAGTTTGGTATACTTGTATGTATAATTGATGAGCCTATATTAATAAATTATTATTAACTAAAGTCCACAGTTTACAATAGAGTTCACTCTTTGTGTACTATATTCTGTGGGTCTTGACAAATGTATAATGACATGTATCCACATTACAGTATCACACAAACTAACTCCACTGCCCTAAAAATCCCCTCTTCTCCACCTAGTCATCACTCCCTCCCTCCCAAATCTTGGAAATCACTGATTATTTTACTAACCCCTTAGTTTTGCCTTTCCCAAAATGTCATATAGTTGAAATTATACAGTGTGTAGCCTTTTCAGATTGGCTTCTTTCACTTAGCAATATGCATTTAAGTTCCCTCCACATTTCACGGCTTGACAGCTCATTTCTTTTTATCACCAACCTGCTAACTTGATATTTAAAACTCCAGCATAATATTTAACTGAAATGCCACTTTTAAATCCCCACCTAAAATGTCCATATATGGCTCATGCAATTACATTTATTTGTTGCATTTGACCGATACAACACTCAAAAGGACTGGAAGGAGAAGACATATAAAACACTTACTAAGAAAATTCATTCTGGCACTTAAACTCTCCACTTTAGGACAAGTCTCAAGAAAGTCCTCTGATAGAGATGAAATGTGGTTTTTACTAAGGTTTAAAATCTTCAGTTCCTTCAGGCTCAAAGAGGAACATATTCGTGAGATTTTATTTCTAGTCATAAGAGACAAAATGAGGATTAAATGGCATAAATTCACATGCTTTGAAGAAAAATAGTCAAAATATCTTCAAAAACAGCATTAAAGCATGTTTATTAATTTTAAAATTAGTTTTAAAAATATAAGTCAATTGATAGAAGCTGTATTATGAATTTCCTCAGTCTTTTATCACATTACCATGTAAAACTCATTACTACAGAAACAATGTCATTGTATGTCAACCTTATGAAACTTCAATGTGAGGTGACCCTTTTTTCTTCAATGAACCCCTTTCTTACCCTTCTAAAATGAGCTGTTCAAGTTTCTCTACCACATCACCGAGATTCTCAGGAAGAAAAGATAGCTGATTGTAGGACAGGTTAAACTGTTTCAAGGTTGAGCACCTCACAGCCCGATCCAAAACTACTGAGGGTCCAATGTCGTTTCGAGAGACGTCAAGGTTGGCAATACAATTCATTTTCAACAAGTAAGGGGGAAATGATGTAAATTTATTACTTTGCAAGTCCAAATGTGTCAAACACTTCAGAGTCTGGAAAGACAATATTTTAAAATTTTTAAATGAACCACCTGAACAACTTAAGATTAGCTAATATTTCTGCCTTCCATACCTCTGGTAACTAGAACCATTAAGAATTTTCAAAAAAATTGAAAACACAATCTACAAGAGAACTTCAGTGTACTGACTGGTACTACCTGCTCTGCTATAAAATGGGTAAAGCCAGGAAAAATATAACAGGTAGACGGTCAAAAGCAGGCTCACAGAAATAAGGTTTAGAGTCTAATTCAGCTTTTCTTGTAAACTATTCCTGCAATGAGTAAAATGGAAGAATAATAGGCTCCAACAAATATTTGAATTAATGACTTAATGAATAAGCAGTATAACATAATCCTGGGAATATAGTTTTTAACACTAGCTTTTAGAAATTGTTATACATCTTAATATAAATAAGATTTACCATAAAGTAGTCATGTATATAATACACATTTTATTTATAACCTCCTCTTTTATTTTCTATTTTTTTATTTTTTTAATTTATTTTATTTATTTATTTTTGGCTTCATCGGGTCTTCGTTGCTGTGCACAGGCTTTCTCTAGCTGTGGTAAGCAGGAGCTACTCTTTGTTGCGGCGTGCGGGCTTCTCATTGCGGTGGCTTCTCTTGTTGCAGAGCACGGGCTCTAGGCATGAAGCCTTCAGTAGTTGTGGCATGCAGGCTCAGTAGTTGTGGCTCGTGGGCTCTAGAGCGCAGGCTCAGTAGTTGTGGTGCACAGGCTTAGTTGCTCCACGGCATGTGAGATCTTCCCGGACCAGGGCTCAAACCCGTGTCCCCTGCATTGGCAGGCAGATTCTTAACCACTGCGCCACCAGGGAAGCCCTAACCTCCTCTTTTAAATGAAACGTTTTGCTTCAAATCTCTATTTTCTATTTTTAAGCAATTTCTAATTTTACTATGATAATAGCAAAACTTCCATTTATGTATCATATCAATTTTTAAAATGTTTGGTATGAATTACTGTCAAAGGGCTAAACTACCAAAAAACAATCACTTCCTTATTCTCCTCCTTATATATCAATATATGTACTTATTCTCATATGGAATTCTAAACAGTTTAACATGATTATAAAGGCTTATTAATGGATCACTGCCCAAAATATTTGTTTCAAAATTTCCATCATTGTTTCAGATACTACAAGATTATTCAGAAGGAAAGATTTTTACATTGTTTATTCCCAAGGTTTAATCAGCAAATTTTCTTGTAGAGACAGTTACAAGCAGTAACAAAAAGTCCCATCTAGTGGTGCTGACTTGAAATTTCCTTAGAGAAAGTTATGAGCTGGCCCACTCTTTGAATGCCCTAATGTATCTCACCTTGCCATGCTCTCTTCATTCTCTTTGTTTCAGCTAGGCTAAATTCTAGTTTTCTTTTACTTACTCTTTAGTAAATATTGACGGTCTACCAAGTGTCAGTCATTAATTCCTTCACAAATTAGTTCAGTAATCATCTATCAAACCTCTACTATATGTCAGACCTTAGTAGGCACTGGGGATACACATGAACAAGGCTAAAACAGTTCCTGTTCTCAAGGAGTTTACAATTTTGTGAGGACAATATATCTTAGATCAAAATTTATAGTAATGAGCACTGGAAGAAAAAGAGTGGATGCCGGGGAAAGGTAAACCAGATGGTAGCCAACCTAGCCTGGAGGGAAGACAAGGAGAAGAAAGGAAGAAGGTGGTAAGGAAGTGACATTTAAAATGAGGCCCTTTGAAAACTTCCCTAATATGGGAAAGGAAATAGTCAATCAAGTCCAGGAAGCACAGAGTCCCATACAGGATAAATCCAAGAAGAAACACACCAAGACACATATTAATCAAACTATCAAAAATTAAATACAAAGAAAAAATATTAAAAGCAGCAAGGGAAAAACACCAATAACATACAAGGGAATCCTCATAAGGTTAACAGCTGATCTTTTGGCAGAAACTCTGCAAGCCAGAAGGGAATGGCAGGACATATTTAAAGTGATGAAATGGAAAAACCTACAACCAAGATTATTCTACCCAGCAAGGATCTCATTCAGATTCGATGGAGAAATTAACAACTTTACAGACAAGCAAAAGCTAAGAGAATTCAGCACCACCAAACCAGCTTTACAACAAATGCTAAAGTAACTTCTCCAGGCAGGAAACACAAGAGAAGGAAAAGACCTACAATAACAAACCCAAAACAATTAAGAAAATGGTAATAGGAACATACATATCGATAATAACCTTAAATGTAAATGGATTGAATGCTCCAACCAAAAGACACAGACTGGATGAATGGATACAAAAACAAGACCCCTATATATGCTGTCTACAAGAGACCCACTTCAGACCTAGGGACACATACAGACTGAAAGTGAGGGGATGGAAAAAGATATTCCATGCAAATGGCAATCAAAAGAAAGCTGGAGTAGCAATTCTCATATCAGACAAAATAGACATTAAAATAAAGACTATTACAAGAGACAAAGAAGGACACTACATAATGATCAAGGGATCGATCCAAGAAGAAGATATAACAATTGTAAATATTTATGCACCCAACATAGGAGCGCCTCAATACATAAGGCAAAGGCTAACAGCCATAAAAGGGGAAATCGACAGTAACAAATTCATGGTGGGGGACTTTAACACCCCACTTTAACCAATGGACAGATCATCCAAAATGAAAATAAATAAGGAAACACAAGACATAAATGATACATTAAACAAGATGGACTTAATTGATATTTATTGGGCATTCCATCCAAAAACAACAGAATACACTTTCTTCTCAACTGCTCATGGAACATTCTTCAGGAGACATCATATCTTGGGTGACAAATCAAGCCTTGGTAAATTTAAGAAAATTGAAATCGTATCAACAATCTTCTCCGAATACAACACTATGAGACTAGATTCCACTTACTGGAAAAAATCTGTAAAAAATGCAAACACATGGAGGCTAAACAATACACCACTTAATAACCAAGATGTCACTGAAGAAATCAAACAGGAAATCAAAAAATACCTAGAAACAAATGACAAGGAAAACATGACGACCCAAAACCTATGGGATGCAGCAAAAGCAGTTCTAAGAGGGAAGTTTATAGCAATACAATCCTACCTCAAGAAACAAGAAACATCTCAAATAAACAACCTAACCTTACACCTAAAGCAATTAGAGAAAGAAGAACAAAAAAACCCCAAAGTTAGCAAAAGGAAAGAAATCATAAAGATCAGATCAGAAATAAATGAAAAAGAAATGAAGGAGACAATAGCAAAGATCAATAAAACTAAAAGCTGGTTCTTCGAGAAGATAAACAAAATTGATGAACCATTAGCCAGACTCATCAAGAGACAAAGGGAGAAGACTCAAATCAATAGAATTAGAAAGGAAAAAGGAGAAGTAACAACTGACACTGCAGAAATACAAAGGATCAGGAGAGATTACACAAGCAACTGTATGCCAATAAAATGGACAACCTGGAAGAAATGGACAAATTCTTAGAAAGCAAAACCTTCCGAGACTGAACCAGGAAGAAATACAAAATATAAACAGACCAATCACAAGCATTGAAATTGAGACTGTGATTAAAAAATCTTACAACAAACAAAAATCCAGGACCAGATGGCTTCACAGGCGAATTCTATCAAACATTTAGAGAAGAGCTAACACCTAGCTTTCTGAAACTCTTCCAAAATATAGCAGAGGGAGGAACACTCACAAACTCATTCTACAAGGCCACCATCACCCTGATACCAAAACCAGACAAAGATGTCACAAAGAAAGAAAACTACAGGCCAATATCACTGATAAACATAGATGCAAAAATCCTCAACAAAATATTAGCAAACAGAATCCAACAGCACATTTAAAGGATCATACACCATGATCAAGTGGGGTTTATCCCAGGAATGCAAGGATTCTTCAATATCTGCAAATCAATCAATGTGATACACAATATTAACAAATTGAAGAATAAACACCATATGATCATCTCAATAGATGCAGAAAAAGTTTTCAACAAAATTCAACACCCATTTATGATAAAAACCCTCCAGAAAGTAGGCATAGAGGGAACTTACTTCAACATAATAAAGGTCATATATGACAAACCCATAGCCAACATTGTCCTCAATGGTGAAAAACTGAAACCATTTCCTCTCAGATCAGGAACAACACAAGGTTGTCCACTCTCACCACTATTATTCAACATAGGTTTGGAAGTTTTAGCCATAGCAATCAGAAAAGAAAAAGAAATAAAGGGAATGCAAATCAGAAAAGAAGAAGTAAAACTGTCACTGTTTGCAGATGACATGATACTATACATAGAGAGTCCTAAAGATGCTACCAGAAAACTACTAGAGCTAATCAGTGGATTTGGTAAAGTAGCAGGATACAAAATTAATGCACAGCAATCTCTTGCATTCCTATACAGTAATGATGAAAAATCGGAAACAGAAATTGAGGAAACACTCCCATTTACCACTGAAACAAAAAGAACAAAATACCTAGGAATAAACCTACCTAAGGAGACAAAAGACCTGTATGCAGAAAACTATAAGACACTGATGAAAGAAAGTAAAGATGATACAAACAGATGGAGAGATATACCATGTTCTTGGATTGGAAGAATCAACATTGTGAAAATGACTATACTACCCAAAAATATCTACAGATTCAATGCAGTCCCTATCAAACTAGCAATGGCATTTTTCACAGAACTAAAACAAAAAATTGCACAATTTGTATGGAAACACAAAAGACCACAAATAGCCAAAGCAATCTTGAGAAAGAAAAACGGAGCTGGAGGAATCAGGCTCCCTTACTTCAGACTATACTACAAAGCTACAGTAATCAAGACAGTATGGTACTGGCACAAAGACAGAAATATAGATCAATGGAACAGGATAGCAATACCAGAGATAAACCCACGCACATATGGTCACCTTATTTTTTATAAAGGAGGCAAGAATATACAATGGAGAAAAGACAGCGTCTTCAATAAGTGGTGCTGGGAAAACTGGACAGCTACATGTAAAAGAAAGAAGTTAGAACACTCCTTAACACCGTACACAAAAATAAACTCAAAATGGATTAAAGACCGAAAGGTAAGGCCAGACACTATCAAAATCTTAGAGGAAAACATAGGCAGAACACTCTATGACATAAATCACAGCAAGATCCTTTTTGACCCATCTCCTAAAGAAATGGAAATAAAAACAAAAATAAACAAATGGGACTTAATGAAACTTAAAAGCTTTTGCACAGTAAAGGAAACCATAAACAAGACGAAAAGACAACCCTCAGAATGGGAGAAAATATTTGCAAATGAAGCAACTGACAAAGAATTAATCTCCAAAATATACAAGCAGCTCATGCAGCTCAATATCAAAAAAAGAAACAACCCAATCCAAAAATGGGCAGAATAACTATAGACATTTCTCCAAAGAAGATATACATATTGACAACAAACACATGAAAGGATGCTCAACATCACTAATCATTAGAGAAATGCAAATCAAAACTACAATGAGGTACCACCTCACACCAGTCAGAATGGCCATCATCAAAAAATCTACAAACAATAAATGCTGGAGAGGGTGTGGAGAAAAGGGAACCCTCTTGCACTGTTGGTGGGAATGTTAATTGATACAGCCACTATGGAGAACAGTATGGAGGTTCCTTAAAAAACTGAAAATAGAACTACCATATGACCCAGCAATCCCATTACTGGGCATATACCCAGAGAAAACCATAATTCAAAAAGAGTCATGTACCACAATGTTCATTGCAGCTCTATTTACAATAGCCAGGACATGGAAGCAACCTAAGTGTCCATTGATAAAGAAGATAAATGGATAAAGAAGATGTGGCATATATATACAATGGAATATTACTCAGCCATAAAAAGAAACAAAATTGAGTTATTTGTAGTGAGGTGGATGGACCTAGAGTCTGTCATACAGAGTGAAGTAAGTCAGAAAGAGAAAAATAAATACCGTATGCTAACACATATATATGGAATCTAAAAAGAAAAGAAAAGAAAAGAAAATGGTTCTGAAGAACCTAGGGGCAGGACGGGAATAAAGACACAGACGTACAGAATGGACTTGAGGACACGGGGAGGGGGAAGGGTAAGCTGGGACGAAGTGAGATAGTGGCATGGACATATATACACTATCAAATGTAAAACAGATAGCTAGTGGGAAGCAGCCACATAGCACAGGGAGATCAGCTCTGTGCTTTGTGACCACCTAGAGGGGTGGGGTAGGGAGCTTGGGAGGGAGACACAAGAGGGAGGAGATATGGGGATATATGTATATGTATAGCTGATTCACTTTGTTATAAAGCAGAAACTGACACACCATTTTAAAGCCATTATACTCTAATAACGATGTTAAAAAAAATGAGGCCCTTGTGACTTGGGGGATTTAGTCAGGTAAAGAGGAGGATAGAGTGGGGATATATTTTAGACATTGGGGTAGGGTTAGGGATCACCTTTTTTTCTTCTCTCTCCCCAGATATACGAACTTTAGGGGAAAAATATCACTTAAATATATTTAAAAATCATGCAATGTTGGGCTTCCCTGGTGGCGCAGTGGTTGAGAATCTGCCTGCTAATGCAGGGGACACGGGTTCGAGCCCTGGTCTGGGAAGATCCCACATGCCACGGAGCAACTAGGCCCGTGAGCCACAATTACTGAGCCTGCGCATCTGGAGCCTGTGCTCTGCAACAAGAGAGGCCGCGATAATGAGAGGCCCGCGCACCACGATGAAGAGTGGCCCCCACTTGCCGCAACTAGAGAAAGCCCTCGCACAGAAACGAAGACCCAACACAGCCATAAATTAAAAAAAAAAAAAAAAAAAAAAAAAAATCATGCAATGTTGCTCTTAAAATATGTCAAAATTATGGTAAATTTTATAAATTAGAAAAAGGGAAATGTACTTGCAACAAAACTAGTTTTTAAAAAACAGGTATAATTATTTTTCAAACTTTGCAGTTCAGTTCAAGGATTTGTTTAAAAATTTAAACATTTGTATTAAGATCGTTTTGTCCGTATATCTTCTTTGACTTCTATAGTACATAAAAAAGGGATGAACAAAGTCAGTAGTCAGAGGACTACCCTATCAGCAGACTATTTTATACTTTAATTTTTATGAAATAGGAACTTTGAGCATAAAAATCAATTTTTAAGCTGCACATAATTTTGAAACTCAACGCTTTATGGATAGTTTAGTTGAGCCTCTGTATTTTGCAGATAAGAAAATTAGGGTCTACAGCAGTTGGAGTAATATGTTCTTACTGTCACACAGTTGGTAGCTGAGCAGAGCCAGGACCGCCAAACCAGGTCTAACCTAATTTAAACAGTTTAAGTTGTCCTACTAGAATTAAATAATTGAAGGCATAATCAACACATAGCCTTGCTAGACTTTAATACTTACCATGTAGCATCAGGACAGAACCTCGAATTCCTTTTTAATCACATTTCCATTTCCATTACCTGCCCCCAAAGATGCTTCTGGAATACCACACAGACTAAGATATTTGTATGACAACCAGAAGAATGGGGGAATTATTGTCCAATGACACAAAAACAGAACGTTCCTTTTAAAGATTTAAGCATGCAAGTTAGATATAAATGTAAAAGCTCTTCAAATATCCTGAGAATTATAAGGATAAATTAAACTTACTTCACATAGTTGTTGTGGAAAGCTCGCGAGTGCATTCTGGTGAAGTTCCAGCTTTTCAAGATGCTCCAAATGACCACTTATACAGGATTTCTGGCTCAGGGCATCAATATCTCTTAGTTCATTTGCTGAAAGGTCTAAAGATGTAATATATTCTCTCTCAGAAGCCAGGGAAGAAATGCTCTCTGAATGCCTCATATGTGATTGGAATTTTGATGCTCCTTTTGTCAAAAACAAACAAACAATGGAAATATAAGCAAGTAATTTAAGTTCATATGGTAAACGTTTATGGATCACCTACTACTGTCAGGCTCTCTTCAAGGCACTGGAAATTCAACAGAAAAGCAAACTATGGAACTTACATTACAGTGACAGAGATACAGAGTAAATAATAAATATTTAATCAGGTGGTATAAGTAGTGTAAAAAAACAACAGACCTGAAGAAGAACATCAAGAGTGGCATTGGTGAGGGTATTATTTACATTTCAGGAACACAGTAGGAAGGATTAAAAGTGGCCTGTATAACATCATAAGGCTAAATTTTTAAACCTATAATTGAATTTCATTTTTCTACAGTCTATGGAATCATTAGGTAAATATAATTTGAAGGTTATGTGAAATTGGCATCAAGAAAATTTGCATAATCAGAGGAAATTTATCAAAGTGCTGTATTCTGCTCAAAATATCTATTTACTTGTGATTACATTCAAATACTTACTGAGTGAATCATCTGAAGTCAATATTTTTCTTTTTCTCTTCAGTAAATCTTCATGATCAAAAATGGGTCCCTATTAAATATTTATAATAAAATTACCATCATTTTTTGGAGCAAAGAGAACATTTTCCTATCTGGTTTCTTTAGGAGTCACTATAAGATTACTAGCTAAAGTTTTCGTGGGACCAAGCCATACCATAAGACACAGACCTAGTCTGGGCTCCATAGACATGAAGCTCTAAAAAGAAAAAAGAGTAAAACCATTTTAAAGTGTACAGAGCACCTATATGCCCCAAACATGCTCAAAAGTCTACAAATGTAAGTTTAAAATAGCATACGTGCACGGACACACACACGTGTATATATAGAAAAAGGGAGAGTTTTCTCACATTAGGGAATTTCTGCACCAATAGCTCCTAGCTTTGGCACACAATTTCAGTTATCGAAAGAATGTCAAAAAAAATATACAATATTTAACTGCAGTTTTTACAATATAACTTACCAATGAATTGGAATGTCTTTGCAAATTTGGTGAGCAACGCTGCAAGGCAGGATCTCGGTAAAATTCTCCTACGCTAATTGAATTTGATTTCTTTTTCACAAGAAATGAGCCTTCACTTCCTATTTTTAAACAATAACATAGAGGCAAGTAAGAAAAGCTGACCTAATCATAAGATGATTAGGATCATAAAATGATTAGGATTAGCATAGTAGTTCAATCACAAAACATTAAACACATTTTCATGAATGGAAATTGCCCAATTCCTTTCATAACATCTTTAAAATAGAAATGATAAACTATGTCAGCTTGTCATTTTCAAATTCAACTACATTATTCTTCATCCACAAATATTTACTGAATGGCTCTCACAGACTAGACACTGAGTAAGTGCAGGATAAAGATAAGCAGGAAAAATAATCCAGGCCTCATATGAGCTCATAGTACAGCAGGAAAGAGCCAAGTAAAAAAATAGTTACAAGTGCTACAATAAATACATTCATGTTCAGGAAGCAGAGAAAGTTTATACATAAATCTGACCAATGTTATTCCTTTCTGGTTCTCTGAATTTTGCTTAGAAAATTTTCGAATCTTGTTTTAAATATTGGAATCACACTGAATTACTTAACATTCAGTAATTTTGAGTACATCTCTGTTTGAATTAAATATTTTATAGTTTCATTTATGAAATGACATTAAAATAAACACAATGAGTTTAGTGGCAATATTGTTTTGAGAGAGAAGAGAATTACTTTTAAAATTATGGATTTTCAAGAAAATAAGGATGAATATTAGTCATATTTTAAGGATAAATAATGTAGAGCCATTTTTAAGAACTCATGAGATTTTAAATTCTATCACTTTTTATCTTAGAAGCATAAAGAATTAATTGTGTCAAAACAAATTATAAAATTTACAAATCCAAAAATCAATTATTTTTACGTTAGCATTTCTGATGTTTTCCTTTATTTAAAAATACTTAAAGAGAATTCTTCTTTATTCATGATGGTGTAACAAACACTGAACTTAACCTCCCCACAACAAACAACTAGAAAATTGGACAAATTTTTTTAAACAACTGGTTTCAGACATTGGGCTGCAGAGAGTACAGGACTGTGTAATCCCTGAAAGAAGGGAAACAAATTATGTGAACCTTATGATCACCCTGGCATTCTGCCTGGAGGCAATTTAAGGGCCATAGGCACAATGAGAAGGAATTTAAACAAAGCCCAATGGCTTTCCTGAGATGAGGAAATGGAGATCAGTGTTCATGGAGACTAACTTAGCTGGGAGTTCCAGGAGAGAGTCATGGAAAAAGAGCTCCAGTAATCTGCATAGGGATTTCCTATAGCTGTGCACTAGAAGAAATGTAAAAGGGAGTTCTTCAGGAGGAAGGAAATGATACTAGATGCAAACTTGGATCAATATAAGGAGTTTAAGTCATCAAAAAAAAGTATAGTATTTAATGTATGTGCACCCAATAACAGAGCTTCAAAATACACAAAGCATAAACTTATAAAATGAAAAGGAAAATTAAGAACTTGATAATTACAATCTCAACATTTTGTTCTTAAATATAACAAGTAGAGAAAAAAAATCAGTAAAGATATAGAAGACCTGAAAAACACTATCAAACAAGTTGACCCAATTTCACCCAACAACAACCAAATACATTTTTTAATTGCACATGAAACATTCACCAAGATAGACCACACAGTAGTCCACAAAGCATGTCTCAATAAATGTAAAAGGACAGAAATCATCAGAGTAGGTTCTTTAACCACAGCAAAATGAAATTTGAAACCAATAAGAGAAAGCTATGTGGAAAAATGTCCAAGTATTTGGAAAATAAACAACACTCTTCTAAATAACTCATGAGTCAAAAAATCACAAAGGAAACTAGAAAATTTCAAAAATGAATGTAAACAGAATATATAAAAGTTGTGGGATGCAGCTAAAATGGTGTTCAGAAGGATCTGCATGGTCTTAAATGTTTATATTATAAAATTAGAAAGCTCTAAAAATCAGTGTTCTAAGCTTCCATGTTAAGAATCTATAAAATAAGAGTCAAAATCTAAATAAGTAAAAAAAAAAGAAAAAGAAAAAGAAAGAAAAGAAAAAGCAAAAATCAATGAAAAATAAAATGGACAATCAATACAGAAAGTCAATGAAACAAAAACCTGATTCTTTGAAAAGATCGATAAAATTGATCAACCTTGAGCTAGACTGAAGAAGGAAAAAAGGAAAGACAAAAAATATCAGTGTCAAGAATTAAAGATCAGATATCACTAATGATCTTACAAACATTAACAGGACAATAATAGAATTATTATAAATAATAATAAACAATAAATTTGGCAACTTATGTAAAGTGGACAAATTCCTTGAACATTTCAAATTACAAAAACTGACAAAAGAAGTAACAGAAAAATCAAAAGAACCATAAATTTATTAAAGTTATTATATTTATAATTTAAAAGCCTCCCCCCCCCCACTGAAAAGTACTCCTAACCTACAAGGCTTTACTCATGAATCCTATTAAACATTTAAGACCTCTCCTACACAAATTCTTTCAGAAAACAGTGGAGTCAGGAGCACTTTCCAATTCATTTCACGAGGTTAGCATACTCTCATAGTTACAACAAAACAAAACTACAGACCAATATCCCTCATAGATGCAATATCCTTAACAAAATTTTAGAAAATCAAATCAAATAATATATTAAAAGGATAATACACCATAATCCAGTAAGATTTACCCCAGAAAAGCAAGTTTGGTTTAACATTAGAAAATCAATCAATGTAATTAACTAAATAACAGAATAAAGGGAGAAAATATTCCCATTTCAACAGATGCAGAAAAGCATTTTCCAACACCCATTATGATAAAAAGTCTCAGCAAATAATTACTAGAAACAAGTTTCCTAAACCTGATGAAGGATATCTATTAAAAAAAGAAAAGAAAAAACTACATATAACATCATACTTAATGATGAGAGACTGAATGCTTTCCTCCTAAGTTTGGAAGCCAGGGAACAATGCCTACTTTTACTACTTCTATTCAGCATAGTACTGGAGGTCCTAGCCAGTGTAATAAGACACGAAAAAGAAGAAGAAGAAAAAAAAGATATACAGGTTAAAAGGAAGAAGTAAATCCGTCTTTATTAGCAAATGGCATTATTGTGAACGTAGAAAAATATGTGGAGTCAACAAAAAGCTGTTAGAACTCATGAGTTTTGCAAGTCCACAGGATATATTAACATACAAAGAAATCAACTGCATTTCTATAAACCAGCAGTGAATGAACTACTGGAAATTGGAATTCAAAAACAATGCTATTTACAATAGCATCAAAAAACATGCAATACAAAACATTGGTGGGAGAAATTTAAATGACAAATACACAGAAATAAATACTACATTTATATGTCAGAAGACTCATTATTAAGACACCAGTTCCCTCAAATTTATTTCTAGATTTAATCTAAAGAAATTTTTATTTATATGTTAATTCTTTATTATATAACAATAATACATTATTTATACATTAATTCTATAGTAAATGTATATAGAGATTTAATTCTAATAAAAAATCCCAGCATAAAATTAATTAGTTGATTCAAAATGTATATGGAAATGCAAACAACCTAGTATAATAAGAAAAATTTTGAAAAAGAACACCACCAGAGAACTTATACTACCAGATTTCATTAAGCTAAAGTAATCAAGACAGTATGGCATTGGCATAAGGATAAAGATTTAAATCAATGGCACAGAATAAAATCCCACTCCTAAGCATATACCTGGAGAAAACCATAATTTGAAAAGATACATGCACCCCAATGTTCACTGCAGCACTACTTACAATAGCCAGGACATGGAAGCAACCTAAATGTCCATCAACAGAGGAATGGATAAAGAAGATGTGGTACACATATACAATGGAATATTACTCAGCCTTAAAAAAAAGAACAAAATAATGCCATTTGCAGCAACATGGATGAACCTAGAGATTGTTGTACTGAGTAAAATAAGTCAGACACAGAAAGCCAAATATCATATTATGATATCATTTATATGTGGAATCTAAAAAAAGGGTACAAATGAACTTATTTACAAAACAGAAGTAGAGTCACAGATGTAGAAAACAAACTTATGGTTACCAGGGGATAAGGAGGGGAGGGACAAATTGGGAGACTGGGATTGACATATACACAGTACTATATATAAAATAGACAGCTAAAAAGAACCTACTGTATAGAACAGGTATGTCTACTTAATACTCTGTAATGGCCTATATGGGAAAAGAATCTATAAAAAGAGTGGATATATGTATATGTATAACTGATTCACCTTGCTGTACACCTGAAACTAACACAACATTGTAAATCAACTATACTCCAATAAAATTTTTTTTTGATTTTTTTTAAAAAGAATGCAGAAATAGAAGCACACCTATATGGTCAGTTAAATAGGATAAACATGCCATTACTTCAATGAGGAAATATAGTATATTCAACAGTGATGTTAAAACAACTGGATATCTATGTGGAAAAAAATAAATGTCAATTCTTCACTGACACTATATACCAAAATTAAAATGGATTACAGACCTAAATGTAAAAGCTAAGAATTTAACACTTCTATGAGAAAACACAGGAGAAAATATTCACATATTTGAGATAGGAAAAGATTTCTTAAATGGGATAGAAAAAGCACAAACTAGAAAAGAAAAAAATGAAACACTGCACTTTTCAAAATTTAAGACCTCTGCTCTTTGAAAAATAACATTAATAAATGAAAAAACAAGCTATAAATGAAATAAAATATTTGTAATTCATATATCTGTCAAAGGACTTCTACTTAGAATATAAAAAGAACTCTTAAAGTAACATGAGACAACAACACAATTAAAAGTTAGCAAAGATCTAAACAGACACTTTGCCAAGAAAATATCAATATATGAATGGCCAATAAGAACATGAAAATATTCTCAATATCAATAGTTTTCAGGGAAATGAAAATTGAACCCAAATAAGCTAGGACTAGAGCCTCACTAGAATGGCTAAAATTAAACTGACTTACAATACTAAGTGATATAGTGTAATGAGGATTCAGAGCAACTAGAATTTTCATACATTGCTGGTGGGAGTATAATATGGTATAACCACTTCAGAAAACAGCCAGACATAAAAAAGGACATACTGTATCCTATTTATATGAAACTTGAGAAAATACTAATTTAATCTATTGTGACAGAAAGCAAATCAGCGGTTGCCAAGGGACAAGGTGGGGGGGACGATTTTTGTAAAGAGGCATATAAAGGAACTTTTTTGGATGATAGAAACATTGCATAACTTAATAGTGGTGATGATTACATGGATGAATAAATGAAAACATATACTTAAAATGGGTATATTAGTATATCTCAATAAAGTTGGGGGGGGTTATTTATTTATTTATTTATTTATTTTTGGCTGCATTGGGTCTTCATTCCTGCGTGTGGGCTTTCTCTAGTTGTGGCGAGCGGGGGCTACTCTTGGTTGCAGTGCGCAGGCTTCTCATTGCGGTGGCTTCTCTTATTGCAGAGCACAGGCTCTAGCTGCGTGGGCTTCAGTAGTTGTGGCACATGGGACCAGTAGTTATGGCTCGCAGGCTCTAGAGCGCAGGCTCAGTAATTGTGGCGCACGGGCTTGGTTGCTCTGCGGCACGTGGGATCTTCCTGGACCAGGGCTCGAACCCATCTCCCCTGCATTGGCAGGCGGATTCTTAACCACTGCACCACCAGGGAAGTCCCAATAAAGTTGGTTGTAAAAAATGCTTGGACTTGAGACATGAGATTTTGGAATAACCCTTATTTTTGCCCTCTCAAATGTCTTTATCACCCAAAGTTTTCAATCATACTATTTTAATAAAAAAGCACCTCACCCCATTTTTACCAAACTGTATTATGTTAAGTGTCAGCCTTAATCACTGCCATTAATATCCTGCCATGTTAATTTTTTGTTATTTCAGGAGTTATTAAAATCTTATTTTTAACTCTAATAATGATAAAAATATTTTTTATTAAGCACTTTCTATTTGCAAGCACTCTCCCAGACACTTTACATACATTTTTCCAAATTCCTATAAATAATCCTGGAAGTTTAGCAACACTGCCTTTAATAAGGATAAGGGGCTTACACAAACCACAAAAGTATCTGGTCAATGACAGAATATGGAATCCAATTCCAGTCTGAGTCAGTGTTTTCACTGCAATAGCCACCACTCACTGATTATGGGCAGTATGATAACACTTAAAAGTGTAGACATACATTTTCTTCATTGCCTTAAGTAGCAGTTAAGTAATAGTAAGCATTAACTATTTCCACTAATGAATACAGTTTTCCTCAAGATTTTCCAAATGAAGTAAATCAGATTTTTGTCCCAATTTCTACTGTTCCATGCCAGAGGGTAAGTGTTTTAAAACATAACAGACTCTATTGTTTAGTAATAATTACCTTCACTATCCAGGTCATCACTTTGAGCAAACACGTTGTCAACATAAGACTCGGGAATGAAGGTCCATTCATCAAATTTATCAAGTATTTCTTCAGAAAAATTCCCACTGCTGCCTGAGGCTGTTCCTTCTTCCACAGCACTTTTCATCTGATATCTGAGCACCATTCTCGCTAGGGTGGATCCTATATCTAAAAATAAAAAGATATACCAGCAACAACTTTTTTTTTTTCAACATCTTTATTGGAGTATAATTGCTTTACAATGTTGTGTTAGTCTCTTCTTTATAACAAAGTGAATCAGCTATATATATACATACATCCCCATATCTCCTCCCTCTTGTGTCTCCCTCCCACCCTCCCTATCCCACCCCTCTAAGTGGTCACAAAGCACCGAGCTGATTTCCCTGTGCTATGCGGCTGCTTCCCACCAGCCATCCATTCTACACTGGGTAGTGTATATATGTCCATGCCATTCTCTCACTTCGTCCCAGCTTACCCTTCCCCCTCCTCGTGTCCTCAAGTCCGCTCTCTATGTCTGTGTCTTTATTCCTGTCCTGCCCCTAGGTTCTTCAGAACCTTATTTTTTTTAGATTCCATATATATGTGTTAGCATACAGTATTTGTTTTTCTCTTTCTGACTTACTTCACTCTGTATGACAGACTCTAGGTCCATCCACCTCACTACAAATAACTCAATTTCGTTTCTTTTTATGGCTGAGTAATATCCCATTGTATATATGTGCCACATCTTCTTTATCCATTTATCTTCTTTATCAATGGACACTTAGGTTGCTTCCATGTCCTGGCTATTGTAAATAGTGCTGCAATGAACACTGTGGTACATGACTCTTTTTGAATTATGGTTCTCTCTGGGTATATGACCAGTAGTGGGAATGCTGGGTCGTATGGTAGTTCTATTTTTAGAAATCAGTAATTATACAAGCATAAACATATATCATACCAAAGTTCCTTATATAGTCTCCTACTTCTAAGGGAATTTTTTATTCTTACTTCAAAGTCACTTTGCAATCATGATACTGTATAAAGTAGCAGGCAATGAACTTAAATTTTTTAAAAATCATAAAAATTTACACAAAGCTTTGGTGTTGGTGACAAAACTGAACCTTTATGAAACACTTGATCCAGAAAGAGGTCTGGGCCTTGAAGCCAGACAGGCCTGTGCTCAAGTCACTTGCAAGCTATATAAGCTCCCTGAGTGTCAGTGTCCTCACTTGGGAAGTGAAGACAACAACATACACAGCACAGGATTATGGAAAATATTAAAGAATATGATGCATGTGAAGTTTTTAGCAAAATACTTAGAACACAGAAGATAATAAATGATATTCTTATTTTTATAAACTATTTGCTGAGTGATTCATTCTATTAGGAAATTTGATGAAATTCCAAAATTCTTAACATTCTTCTTGCTATTTTACTGCATTTTATATTATGCTCTATATTGAAGAAATAAGTTGGCAGAGTTCTCATTGTCCTACATATATCCTGGAAAATTTCTTAAAATATTACTCTCATAACTCACATTACAACATGTGTGCGTAACTCAAATAGTACCTGGAAAATGTTTTAAAGCTTTGAATTCAAAATGTTCTTTACTCAGACCAGTTGTCAAAAAACGTATGGCTATGCCCTCCAATCTATTAAATGACATTATATTTTTTAAATTAGGTAAGACTTGTCAACACTTGTAAAAAACTTCATACAGAAACAAAAGAATACCCTGAATGTATATCTCTCTTCATACCTCTCCAAAGGCCCACAATTCCTCTCCATCAGATATCAAAGATTAAAGTAAGCAGGTTGTTGGCATGAGACCAATTGAAGTGATAAAACATGGACTCTAATCATATTTCATTAGTTTCCAAGGTCCCCAAAGGCAACCAGGGAACCCATTTCTGGATTTTTTTTCCCAACATGGTCTTTTCACATTCGAACACTTATGACTACCATATCCCAATTGTCTTTTCACCAGTACTAGTATACTAAAAATATACTGTTCTCTAACAGTGTTTTTTCCCTTAAGAATGCATTCTAGGGACTTCCCTGGTGGCCCAGTGGTTAAGAATCCGCCTGCCAATGCAGGGGACACAGGTTCGAGCCCTGTTCCGGAAAGATCCCACAGGCCGCGGAACAACCAAGCCTGTGTGCCACAACTACTGAGCCTGTGCTCTAGAGCCCAGGCGCCACAACTGCTGAGCCTGCATGCCACAACTACTGAAGCCTGCGCACCTACAGCCTGTGCTCCACAACAAGAGAAGCCACCGCAGTGAGAAGCCCGCACACCGCAATGAAGAGTAGCCCCGACTCGCTACAACTAGAGAAAGCCCGTGCACAGCAACAAAGACCCAACGCAGCCAAAAATAAATAAATTTATTAAAAAAAAAAAAAAGAAAGAATGCATTCTATATCTGGACATTTGGATTTGCTAGATGTTTTTCTCCCAATGAATGCAAATCATTCCACTGCATGAACATATCATAATTAATTTGAATAGTTCCTTTTGGGGAATACTTAGGTTTTTCCCTAATTTTTTGTTATTATGAATAATATTTTAATGTGCATCCTTGAACATAATTTTTGTGCACATTAAGAATGCCTGTATCATGGATCCCTATCAGCATATTCTTGGGTCAAAAAAGTATGGGTGTACATTTAAAGTATTAATGGATATTGCCAAATTTTCCTCAAAAGAGGACAATTTGAATTCATATCTATAATGTGTGAAGTACCTGTCTCCACATATGCTTATCAACATAATTTCTTACCGAATTTTATATTTGCCTATACTATATTTAATGAGCACTTACTATGTGAAAAGCACTAGTATAGATGCTAATGGTAACTGTCATCAATGTACTTAATGTATACAAGATCTATATTAACTTGAAAATACATCCTTAAGTGAAATGCGAAGTATACTAACTTGAAAATGCAAAGTATATATGTGTTTATGTTTCCATGCACATATTTTAATTCATATGTAAGCATACAAAAAGTCTAGGGAAAAAATCTACATTGATTACCTATAAGTGAAAAAATAAGTTGTTATTTTCTTCCTTAAGAGTCTTATGTTTTTCTATTTGTAAATGCACATAGATTATTTTTATAATAAAAAATAAAATATGTAACAAAGAAAAGAAACCTGACAGAAAGATCCCACTGTTTTGCTCTATCTTTATAAAATATGTATTTGCTGGCTCATAAAGAACTTAAATATAATGTCAGTTTCAAGCATTTCTTGACAAAAAAAAAAAAGATATCCAAGCCTTTACAATATTTTTGGCTTAAGGTGAACCAAACTGGAATGAAAACTAACTAAAAGATTAGTGATTTTTAAAAATACTACTAAAATTAAGACTTGTACAGACTTTTCCTGTTAATCCTTACTTGTCTCTTTTCTTAAATTAGATGTCTTATCTGGAAATAGAGGACCAAGCCAAGAAGGTTCAATTTTTCCCATACAAAATCCTCCAAGGCAGATGCTATTATTGGCCAGATCCAGGGCAAGCCTCTTTAAGAGTAAGCTGATGATTTGGCTGTCGCCTTTCCCAATGCTGATTGTTAGAGCTTTCCGTACATCCTGCTCACGGGATCCACTATTCAGTAACAGTTCTACCAGTTTGGGACTGCTCGCTTTCTCACATACCTATTAAAGAAAAAGAGAAGGTAAGCATACTAAAAACCTGTCATTTTTCCTTTTAAGAGACTGATAATCAAACTTGGAGTGATTTTTCCCTACATCCGTAAATTTAGAATGAAACAAAATAAGGCAAAACTCATCCTTGAAATAGATTAGGAAAATAAAATAAGATTAGCACCACAAATATCAGAGCAGCATAAATCAAATAAATCTGCCACATGAGAGTCAGTTACCATGAAAAAGGCAACATGATATGAAATAAAACTCATAGGCTTGAAGTCAGAATACCTGAGGCTCCAACAATTTACACGTTTCTCATACTTTTGGACTTCTGTTTGCTCATTGGAAGATATCTGGGAAACTAGTACCTTAACACAGTAAATGCTACTGCCCTGCCTTCATTTGTGACATAGAATAACTAAGTGTGAGTATAAATATTATAAAATTTGCTAATGCCACATGCAAACGACAGTCATCATTTACTTCTGGTTTTCCAGGACAAGAATTTTAATTTCCACAAAAACATATCTTGTCTCCCAGTTTCCTACCTTCCCCTGAATGTTAAGTTTTCAGAGCATGTCCTCAAGGTGGGTTAGCATGCTAGCTGCTACAAAAACTAGAGTGACCATAGTAAGCAGAGAGAAGCCTTAGCAACCTGCAGCATAGCACACTGGTCCAACCCAGCAACAGCTTCTGAAAGGCAATGGAATGTGATGTTATCAACTAGAAGAACAAAGTCATAGATAATATAAATATTATACGCCAGGTACTGTGCTAACTTCTGTAAACACATGACCTCCAATCTTTATTTTTTAAAAACCTATGCCGTAAAAATTATTACCCCCATTTTATAGATGAATATTTAGGAAAAATATGTGATTTGTCCAAACCCTTAGAGCTAGTCAATTAGAGACTTGGATTTGAAATCAAAGCTGCTGGCTCCAAAGCCTGTGCTCCTTTCATGACCCAATATTAAGGATTAAAAAATAAAAGGAAAGAAGACCCTAAGATTCAGGGTACCAGGTCGGTGGAACAAGATGGTTGGGGAAAATTCCTGAATTCTTCAGAATTAAAGTGTGTCCAAGAGGTGTGAGGGGACAGTCCTGTGGTGTGATGGCACCAACTTAATGCCCACCAGTCTCCAGGATCACCCACCTTCAACCCATTCTCCCCAGAGCCACTATAGTACTTTTCTAGTCTGGATATGATCAGGTCATTATCCTATTTTAAAATCTTCTAAAACCTTTCTGCTCCAGGACATTCCCCCAAATACGACATGAAATTTTGCAAACCTCATTACCTTCATTTATGCTATTTCTCTTGCCTCAAATATCTAATTCTGCTCTTCAGCCAGTAAAAAGTTGTTCATTCTTGAAGGAATAGTTTTAAACTCTCTTGCACATTAAGTCCTTGCTATCAACTTCCCAGGCTACACACACCCTTCCTCCTCCAGATGCCCATCCCATTTTGTTTAACATAGCACTTAGCACACTGAACTAGACATGCTTATCTGCTTTATAACTAGAATGAAAGGCATGGATGCTACTGCAATTCAATTTGTACCTCTGTACCCTAGCACAGTGCCTAAGGAATATATTTAATTTAGCAAATTATTAAAATCCTTTAAGGGCCCACAGGAAATTTTAAAGGAAGGAAGGAAGGGAGGGAGGGGGGGAGGGAGGGAGGAAGGAAGGAAGGAAGGAAGGGAGGAAGGGAGGGGCCAAAAAACTCATTTCTTCTCTTGGAGACCAGCAATCTTTTACCTCTAAATTATGGCATTTACTGCCTACCTTGTATTAAGGTGATTTATGTTTTATCCTCCCCCATCTCCCAATAGACACTTTGAAACAGGAAACTCCTTTTCTATTCTTTACTGACTATCTAGCACTGTGCTTTCCACAGAGAAGATGCTCAATACATTTTATAGCAGAATTTTCCTCAGGGGACCCAAGCTATCCAAGCTGATTTCAGGGATATGGTGCCATGAAGAGATAAATATATAAGAAACAGTATCAGACAAAAGAAATAAAATTATGAAAGTAATTCCAACTTCATGAGAAAGAAAAAAAATACTGCTCAGATACACACAGTTTTATATTTTAATAATGAGGATAATTCAAATATAATCAAACTGTAATTTACTATCCTTTGCTATCTTGTCTCTCATATTCTAATTTATAAATAATTCAGCCCACAATCATATCCTAATATTTCAAACCAGCATTCAGGAATGAATGTACAACCCCCTCCCCCCACCACCACTATCATGAATCTGTTATGTAAACAAAAGATTAAAGCAGGCAGATTTTCCACTACTTACCTGTAGAGTGTCCTCAGGCAAGTTACTTAACCTTTCTGAGCCTCAATTCCTCTCCTGCATAATAGGATAATACTAGGACTTATTCTTAAGGTTGTTGTGAGGAGTTTATTAAGTAAAGGGCTCAGAGCAGGGCCCAGGTGATAATGAACACCACAGAAGCGTCTGCTATTATATTTATTCACAATTCATTATACTTGCTCTTCCCACCATGACTTGATGAGTCATCTTCAGGTCTCTATTCATACATTTTCACACCCAATATTAATCCTCCATATTCTTCTCTACCAATCATGTACATTACATTATTATTACATTCACCTCAGAAAACCTAACAAGATTCTCTGTCCTTGCTCTGAATAGTTCTTAATTATGCAGCATTGGTGCATGAATAGTCTTGATTATGTTACTTTGCACTGGTACAAAATAAGGTATGTTCAATCGATCTACCCACAATATTTAATCAACATTTATTATTTGTTAGATACAAATAATCTCTGACAACTAGGATAAATTCTTTACATTTAATACACCCATGGATGTAAACATCTGATTTTAAGAAGAAAAGATATAAATAAGTACATTAAGTCCAAAAGAACTTGGGAAGAAGAATAAGGTAAAAAGCCTTTTGTATAGAAATATTTGGATAAATTGAGAGAAAAGTAGAAAGCACTCCCTGTGGGGAATGTAGAGTAATTGCACTCAAGTGATTTTAGTTATGTTGTTTCCCTAGGAAAAATCTGAAGGGGAAGTTTCTTTTCAATCCAAGTAACATTAACTCAATGATCTCAAGATCACACAAAAGATACACAATAAAAACATACTAAATTATTGAGGAAAATAATTTAATTATCTTTAATAACAGAGAAGCAACTATTTTTAATGTTGCTTGCTTAAATGAAATATGACTAATTTAAATAATTTGATTATGTATTTGGTTTTAATGCATAAATTAATTGTGCATGAAAATGAGTTACAGGTTCAGTTTCTTTTTAGGTAGATTGCTAATTAGTACTAACTTAATCTTACAGTTGATAAATTGATACGAATCCATAGGTGACTGGGAAATTAAATAAAGTAAGGCTTTAAAAGTAAACTATTGGAAAACACAGCATTCCACTGGTTATTTAATAATGAATATTAAATCACTACATAATTGCTTTGTTGGAAATATTAAGTATCCAGAAAACATATGTAGTGCTTCCCGAATGCTATTATAAACGCTAAAATTCATAGAATGAAGACAAACTTGAAATAACATGTAATGCACTCTGATAAACATGTACCGAATTCATACTGTATGTAAAGCAGTGAGTTAGATATTCTGAATGATACATAGATGAACCTTGTACATCTCTACCTTCACATAACTCACAAAATATAAAGAGGTGTACATAAACTGTCACGGACTTACACAAGAAGTAAATCTTTATTTTGTATGGAGGTCTGGGAGTGTGGGGAGGGCTTTATTGAGGACAAGGAATTTGGGTTAGATTTCGAAGGCAAAGCAGAAGAATTAGATAGATGTGTTTGCACAGTGCATGAGGGAAGGGAGAGAAGGGAAGCAGGCCCAGTGCCACACAACTGCAGGGTGGCCCACAGCAGGGTTGTCAATGTGTACAGCACCCCAAAGTGTGCAGTACACAGCCTACAGGGCCACATGTGGTAGCCCTGAGGGGAGAATTTTCTAGTGAGAGAAACTGAAAACAGAGAGAAAATAGCTGAAAGATGATCAAAACAAGATAAAACCATGTGTTGTATGGTGTGTGGCTGGAGAACGATTTGCACAGAGTTGCATAGTAGGAGACACATTTGAAAAGTTATTTATCAACTTAACAAGCTAGGTAGAAAAGTAAAATGAATGATTAGATAATAACACCTAAGGGACCCTATTACCTCTGAAATTCTGTGAATCTAAACTCCTACAAATCACAAGCAATTGTTCAATAAACTGGTAAATTGTGTAGTGAAGAATAATAGGATGTAGATAAGGGCTATACAATGGCAGAGTCAAATTACAGAAAAAAAGACAAAAATGAGTCCTTGAATATTTACCTACCTGACAAATTAAAGAAGCTGCTTCTTTTGCTCGATTGGCATCCGCTCCCAACAGAAGCAAGCATTCAACCATGATGCTGTTATTCTGATCACATGCTCTCTCTAGCATCACACTTTTTAACTCATCATCCATAGCCAATTTTGCAAAGCACTTGCAACAAAGATTTAGAAACTAAAAAGAATGGAAGTGAGGATTAGAGTCAGCTAAATGTGTAACAGTTAGAATACAGGTGAAAAACATTGTACCTGTTGATCCTTTTGCTCCATGATGTTGGAGGACAACTGATGGAATATTACTGAATCAAAGGAATGATGCACCAGCAGCTTGGAAAAAGACACTGACAATTCCAGTACTGTCAAGATCGCCTGAAATCCCTGAAAGTGTGATCAAAAATAATAACAAAGCAATTGTGGACAAAAAAGAATAAATAAATAATGTGAAAGAGAGACTGTATATGGTACTTAAAACCTTGGATGTTCACTTAGCTAAGTAGATGTATTTATTAGATTTGTACTGTAAAGCTATAAACCTTGAAACAATGAAACAAATACATCTTGCTCTCTCGTTACTAAGAAATAAGCAGGTGCACAGAGAATAAGATGCTAGTTAACAAACTATCATCTAGCAAAGCAGGAAAAATACCTAATACACCAAAATCTGCCTTTTAAACATTCCCTGCCTGAAGCCATACCTACAGGTTGAAAGCCAGATATTAATCAGGATTAGAATAGTAGAGTCAGCAGTGCCACAAATCCAAATAGACCAGTGATGTGAATTGCTTATTACAAGATTGCGGATCAGGTTCTCTAAATAGCTTAGCATTTCCACTAACATTTTTGTGCTATCTTCTGAAATTTTAACCTCAGACAAATGTGAGTTCCTAGATTTTATTCACATTGAGTGCATCTGAGAGAAGCTCTAAAGACACTCTGAGATTTACATTCTTGTAGCAAATCATTTATAAAGAACTGATCAGTACACCATTACTTTTTAGAACCACCCCAAGAGTTGTGAACTTCTGACTTGACTATTATATAGCTTGGGTAAACTCACCAAATATCAACTTAACTTTAAAAATTTTTATCTTTCTAGTATATATTAATGAAATCATCTAAATGTTAAAATTATTATTTTGAGCTCTTAAGATGCTGAGTTTCTACAAATGCTTCCTAACATTTGACGGGAGAAAGTATTAATCTATGCAGGTCTGAGCGGCATGTGGTCCACTAACCTCTAGAGCAGAGGTCCTTGCAAACTCAAATGAATGCAATAGCAAAGCAGGTAATGCAAATACATAGAAGGCATATAATTCAAGTTAAAAACTTATAAACACTGAACTGGCCAAATAAAATATGTTGACAAGCCAAATTTAGCCCACTGGTCAATAGTTTACAACCTCTACTATAAAAATCCTAAAATTTATGCTTAGATGAATAAATACTGACTGACAGCTTCATACCTGCACAAAATAATTTCCTTTCCCTAGGATTACTTACAATCAATTCTGCCTTGGCTTTAATCAGCATAGGTTGAGGCACATTACAAAAAGCAGATTTATAAAAGACATTTTGGTTCTAAAACACATTTTTGGTTGTGTGTTCAGCACTTTATAATTTAAAATCTTACATGTATTATCATATTTACTAATAATGTCTGTGCAAAGATTAGAGCTTAGGCATTTCCACTCCTGGTGAAGGCTGCCATTTATGAAAATATTTGGTTTATGAAAGTTGTAAACTCCATTACTAAAAAACCACAACCAAGGCAGAAACTCTTAAGGAAACTATTTGTTTTGCTAACATTAAAAGAAAAACACTCTGAAACAATTTACTTCTTAATCTCCCCTAAATTAATCTTAAACCAGTATCTTGGATTCCTTACAGACAGTTAATATAGATCCCATTTTAAATTTTGCTTGATGAAAAATGTTTAAAATATTGTTTCACTGAAAGAAAAAAAATCAAGGGGCAAAATTACTAGGTAAGCAGCTAACAATAAAACACAGAGAATGACAAACTTCAGAATAATTATAACTTTTACTTATCTAAAATCTAAGCAAATAAAGCTCAGCTAGCTGAAATTTCTTTAGCACAGTCTGTGCTCTTTCATGGAAAAGATAAATGACAAATAAACATACTAATTTTAGAGATTTAGTAATGAAACAGGATATTTTGAGATTCAATCCAATTCTCTTCATCTACTATAATTAAAATACTACAAAATGATAAAAATGGTTTTCAATTAACTGGAATATACCCATTAACGCAAAGTGGGAGTTACACCAGCTGCTCTGAAAGAGAAATCTGTACAAGATCGCAATTCCCTTCAAGATAATGCACATACTTTCATCTGTATTTCACCAATATCCTTAAATCGTTGTAGGCTGGAAATCAGAATTTTTGCCAGCAGATGCCCAGTGCCTGTGCATAAATTCTTCTTTGTAATCAAACATCCTATAAGACTTAAACCCAAACACTGAATTTCTAAAAAAAAAAAGAAAAAATAAACAAAATTTATTGTTTTAAATCTCAAAACTGAAGAAAAAATTTAAACATGTCCAACCAACAGCTAAAGTCCTATAAAAATCTAAATCCTGAGTTCAGTTGTACCAACCTTGGTCATCTGGATACATCTGCAGTGTGTGAAGCACCGAATCAATAGCATCTTCCAGGGATAACACCTCTAATGCATCAGGAAAATGCGCTATAGAAGAAATTACTTTTAATCCACATTTCTGAATCCCAGGATTGCCAATGAACTAAAGTCAAAAAGAAAATTAAGAATATTTGCTGTTAAAAAATGAATTCTAATACTTACTTTAGTTAAAGCCAGCTATAGACTGACAAAATATAAACTAAGTAGTCTAAATAAAATTACTATCCTTGATTCTGCCTTATATCATGAATTACTTTTATTTATTATTAAGAATAACAGCTAACATTTTAATGCTCATTAAGTACCTGTTCTGTGCCAGGCACTATGCTAAATACTTTTACATGCTCTCCTTTCCAGGGCATTCTTATTAAACACACACTAACATGATCCCCATTAAAAGATGAGTTCACTGAAGGTTAGCGGGATGGAGTAGCTATTCCTAAATTCTCACAGACTGTACACTACTGGGAAGATACCAAATCAAGAACATCTGCTCCCACAGCCTAAATTCTTAACCAGAAAAATCAGTGCTGTCTCTCACCATAGAAAATACTAATTGAAAATTTACTCTTTACGTGCTTTACACGCCATATCTCATCTGTTCCCCCTCAACAGCTTCATCCAATAGGTTCACTAGACTTTAAAGATGCAGGGACAAGAGCTCAAGTCACACAGCTAACACATGTCAGTCCTAGTACTTGAATATAAGTGTGTCTGCCTTAAAAGTACAGAATCTTAATCACTATCTCTTCCAAACTTTTCATCTCAGTTCCTCCAGAGTTTGACATTATTTGACAGGTATTCTAATAGAGGCCACTTCTTTTCCCAGGCCATCCTTCTCACTGACTGAGAAGAAAACAGGCAACAACACACTTTCCAACCATGTGACAATCACAATCACACTTCCCCTCTTTTGATGTCTGTGACATATACCTAACTCTTACAGTTTGCTTTTCCATGGTGCTCTTTAAACTTCAACTATGATATGAATGCCCACCTAATAGTTTTCCTTTCAAAAATTACAATGCTATCTTTCTGAGGACTTTTGCTTTCACAGACACTAGTTTCATGGTTATCTTCACTCCAAATCTCTGATTGACCCCACCACACACTCAACTATAGAGCTGAAATAGCTTCTAGCCAGATCTCAAATTCTGATGTAGTCTCCTCAACCAAAACCTCCTACCTTCCAGCCTTTCTCACTTCCATACTGTCAATGAACAGATTTTCATTCATTTCCCAATCTAGTCCCTCAATACCTCTCAAGTGTCCTTACTCAGCATTTTTCTTTGTATCGGTTATGGGGAGAAGCATCATTTTCTCATCCTGTGTCCTTCTCCTCCACCCCGTAACTGCTCACCTTGAACATCATTTCCTCTATCATTTCAACAAGACACTCATATCGTTGCCTCCCTTGGCATTTTTTCCCATCATTATTTCCGTCTTACCAACTCCTTGAGCAGTAAAAATATATCAGCTTTGGAGCCAATTAAATTTGAGTTTAAATTGTCTGATCACTCAATAGTTCCATGAATCTGAGGACCATTAACAATGAATGAAATAACATTTCCTGAGAAGTGGTATTTACTCAGAAGGTATTATTCAAGAAACATAAAGAAATTCAAAGTGGTGCAAAGTGAAGCTGGAGGGATGGCTCAGTGTCTGTCTCGACTTCTTCACCTCTGAAATGACCTAATAATGCAGTGTTGTTAGGAGTGAAATGAGATAACTCATCATCCATGCAATAAACATTGAGTGATGGCACAGTTTGGGCCTTGGGCTGAACACTCTTCTCGAAAGTGAAAGCCTTCTCACTGGGAGAGAGTATCCCTAACTTGGTCTTCCATGCCATCGAGCTACCACTTTTCCTTCATTTCTAAACTTATTAATAGAAAAGTCTACACCCACGACCCCCACATTCTTCCCACCTCTTAATTTCACATAATCAGACTTCTGTCCTAACCACTCCAAATTAAAACCATTCAAAGAAACAAGTCCTTTAACAACTGAATTGCTGCTTTTTCCTCCCTTGATTTCCATGACACAGTAATCCACCCCCCCACCCCCACCCCGGCAATTATTCTCAAACTTTAAAACCATTCATTTACCCACCTCCTTCACAATCACTTCTTTCAACTCCAGACTTTATCCAAAGAACTTTTCTTAAAACTCTTCTATTCATGGATGGAATTTCACACACTATCATGGCTTCAAGTCACCATAACAACAATAGCAACAACCATAAGGATAATGCCAAAACCTAAGCAGCATTTGCTATGTGCCAGACTTTCTTTTAAGCACTTCATATATATTAACTCATTTAATCCTCACAACAACCCTATGATGTAGACACACAATTATTCTCCCTATGTTACTGATGAAAAAAAAACTGAGACACAGAAACCTTTGAGCAGGTAACTCAAAGCACAAGTTTGAACTCTCTTAAGCTCTAAGCCCATGTTTCTCTTTGCTTGACACCAGTATCTTAAATTCAGATGTTCAAAGTTAAAAATTTATCACCTTCTCAAAAAAAAGAAAAAAGAAAACTCAGACTGTCATTCTGAACTTTGTTTTAATTAATAGTACCATCATTTCTGCCTCCTAGGCAGGGCCAGCTTCCAGGGTGCACACATGAAGTACCTGTTCTTGTCTTAATACCATCACCTCTAACAAGTTTCTACTCAACTATTGGTTCTGCTACCCTGAGCTCCCCTAATCTCTATTTCAGGTGCAGTTCGATGATGACAAATGACTAGCAACAGGAAATCTGTCATTTGTCTATGCAGAACGAGAATGCAGAGTATCACATTATTACATGTGATGGAGCTCAAATAAACTATTTGATGATTTTAAATAGTGGTGTCTGATTTTTGACAGTTTCATAAATTAGAAAAAAAAAAAAATATATATATATACACACATATATATATGTTATTTACAAGCTTACAATGGACTTTCTTTCACTTATCAAATGGTCTATCTTGAAAATAACGATTTATTGCATTGTTGTTCAAATGGGGATTGAAATTAATTTACTAGCAAGTGTTGTCCACATGAAATTTTTGAAAGTACCAATGGTGGACAGCTACAAACATTGATTAGAAACATCCTATTACCTATGCTTCGCAACTTTCCAAATTTTTTCAAAGAATACAAATGGTTTCGCTAATGACTGAGCTAGCCAGCTCAAGGGGAAAATGCCCACACCAGTCTCTTTCCTGTCAGCTAAGTCAACTGCAACTCAGAAAATCTTTCCAGAAAAAAAAATTAACTCAATGTACAGCTGGAAAGAAGACACCATAGTACATGACTAACACTAAGATATATCCTAATAAAGTAGATTTCAAGAAAAAGAATCCTTTGGGGTCCCAGGTAAAAATATCAAACCCTTTAAAAATGAGGAAAGGGCTTCCCTGGTGGCGCAGTGGTTGAGAATCTGCCTGCCAATGCAGGGGACACGGGTTCGAGCCCTGGTCTGTGAAGATCCCACATGCCGCGGAGCAGCTGGGCCCGTAAGCCACAACTACTGAGCCTGCGCATCTGGAGCCTGTGCCCTACAACAAGAGAGGCCGTGACAGTGAAAGGCCCACGCACCGCGATAAAGAGTGGCCCCCGCTTGCCACAACTAGAGAAAGCCCTCGCATAGAAACGAAGACCCAACACAGCCAAAAAAATAAAAAATAAAATAAAATAAATAAATAAGTCAAAAAGAACAGAAAAGGAATCCTGTGAAAATAAAAAAAAATTTTTTTAAATGAGGAAAGAATCAAGTTGGTCTCAGACTGCTCCACTAAAACATTCAGTTCTAGAAGACAGTGAAATGCCTACAGAGTTTTCAAAGGAAGAAAATAAACCCCCAATACTTTGCAACCAACCAATCTGTTTTTTCAAGAGTCCAAATATAGAAACAACAACAAAATGTTCAGGAAATGGATCTTTAAAAAAAAAAACAGACAACTAAAAGGTAAATGGAAAAACTGTAACAAAAGAACTTGCAGTGAACACTGAATCCACATGACTGTAGGAACAAGATGAAAACAAACTTATTAAGTATGGTTATAGAGCTGAATGTAAATATTTTAAACCTTGTCAAATGTAGAATTAATTTATTTAACAAAAGCTGGTGAGAAGATAGGTAGAAATAGTGGAAGATAGTGTGAATACTTCAATTTTCTCATCTTTTATAGCCAATGGTCAAAAGATACTTTTAAATCTAATAGTAATAATATTAACTAACATTTATTGACCGAATACTATGTGCCAGGCATTGTACCAAGTACATGGCATGAATTATCTCATAAAACTCTTCATAATAACCCCAAGTGAAAGCCATTTATTGTCTCCATTTTATAGATAATGAAACCGAGACTGTAAATAACTTGTCCAGAATACATTAGTCTGTAGGTGGTAAAGCTAGATTCAAACCCAGATATTCTGATTCCAGGACCCACACACTTAACTATTAGAATATGTTGTAGAGTTAAAGCTATAAAAGTAAACACCGTATAATCTGTTTTAATTGAGTGATAGAGAGAAGGAAGACATAAAGATGTGAAAATATGCTAATTTTATCAAAAGTGTGCATAATGTGCTAACATATATGAAGGAAAAAAAAAATGAGTACCTGGGTGATACATTCATATTCATTGAAAACTGTAGATAATTCCGTGGCAACACACTGGGAATCTCAGCTAGTTGTTTTTGTTTTTGTTTTTGTTTTTTTTTATTAATTTATTTATGGCTGTGTTGGGTCTTCGTTTCTGTGCGAGGGCTTTCTCCAGCTGTGGCGAGCGGGGGGCCACTCTTCATCGCGGTGCACGGGCCTCTCACTGTCGCGGCCTCTCTTGTTGCGGAGCACAGGCTCCAGACACGCAGGCTCAGTAATTGTGGCTCACGGGCCCAGCTGCTCTGCGGCATGTGGGATCATCCCAGACCAGGGCTCGAACCCATGTCCCCTGCATTAGCAGGCAGATTCTCAACCACTGCGCCACCAGGGAAGCCCCAGCTAGTTGTTTTTAATCCCTACGTAGAACTACGTAATTTGTAAATAATATAATTTATTTAATTAGGACTTATTGATAAGAATTGTATTGTCAGGACAGGCTAAATTAAGCTGTAGTAACCATCTCAAAATTTCATAGGCTGGAAAAAGAAAAGGTTCAATTCTTATTCACGCTTCATTTGTGTTACCGGTCAGGAGGGGTCTCTGTCCAGCACAATCCCTCTGGGAGCCCTGCTAATGGAGCAACCACCATCTCAGACATTACAGGTCACAGTGACTGAGACAGTGTTCTGTAGCTGCGGTCCCCAGCCTTTTTGGCACCAGGGACCGGTTTCGTGGAAGACAATTTTTCCATGGACTAGGGCGGGAGGGGATGGTTTTGGGATGATTCAAGCACATTACATTTATTGTGCACTTTATTTCTATTATTATTACATGGTAATATATAATGAAATAATTATACAACTCACCATCATGCAGAATCAGGGGCAGCCCTGAGCCTGTTTTCCTGCAACTAGATGGTCCCATCTGGGGGTGACGGGAGACAGTGACACCCGAAGTGTGTTGCTATGTCCAGTCTACTCCGTAATCTCGCTTTGGTTGCTGTCACTGCAGAAAACCCTGCTTCACAAAGACAGGATGTTGGAACTGGAAGCAGGCTTTTCAGTGCTTTTGTGGCAATCTCAGGATATTCCGCCTTGACTTTAATCCAGAATGTATGGAGATTTGAAGCTGTCTCAAACATACGTTTAAGGCCATTTGCAATCTCAAGCAACTGATCCTCTTCTAGCATGGACAAAGTCAATTCACCTGGCTTATATTCACAAATGGGTCACAGATCCATTCCTTCCCAGTTCGGGGGTCTTTTGTGGTTGGGAAGTAATGCTCAAACTCTTTTGGAAGCTAGGTAGGTGATCATGCACCAGCTGGGAGAAAGAAGGCCCTGGCTCAGTCTCTTTCAAAATCTCTGCTAATGTTTGAAACATGTCAAAAATCCCAGTGTTCACTCGTCACCCCCATAATTCCAGTTTGGCTTTGAATGCAGCCACTTTATCTGCCGACTTGAACACAGTTGTCATTCTCCCCTGAAGTGACAGAGTGAGTTCGTTGAGTAGGTTGACTATGTCACACAAGTAAGCAAGTTTTGCGACCCATTCTGTGTCACTGAAATGTGCTGCCAGTGGTGACTGTTTTCCTAAAAGAAATCTCTGGAGCAGCTCTTGTAACTCAAAAACGCTGGCCAGTGACCTATCTTTAGAAAGCCATCTCACTTCTGTGTATGAGGGAAGACGTGTGTGCTCTGCGTCCATCTCCTCACAAAGCTGTGAGAACGGACATGAGTTAAGGGCATGTATTTTAATGTGGTTGATAATTTTAATCACA
The DNA here is from genome assembly GCF_965194825.1 of Balaenoptera physalus. NCBI lineage: Eukaryota > Metazoa > Chordata > Mammalia > Artiodactyla > Balaenopteridae > Balaenoptera > Balaenoptera physalus. Next base: position 73,549,315 of record NC_138892.1, read on the forward strand.
TCCTGCAAAACGCTGTTAAGTTCAGGTGACATTTTTCAGCTAGCCAGCATTTCTCTATGGATGACACAGTGCGTAGACTCACATTCAGAAGTGACCTCTTTGACCGGAGTAGTGAAACCAGAAAGCTGTCCAGTCATGGCAGCCGTTATGTCCGTGCACATACCGACAAAAAATGACCAATTCAGTTTTCCTGATATGTAATCATTCAAAGACTTGAATAGTTCTGCAGCTGGGGTGTTGGTTGGCAACAAAAGTGCACATAACATATCCTCATGCACATCCTCCTGAAAAATATATCGCACAAAAACAAGCTTTGCTGCCTTGTTGTCAACATCGATAGACTCATCAACCTGGATTGTGTACCACAGTGACTCATTAATCCTCTCTAACAATTGTGCCTCAATATCCTCTGCTATTTCATCAATTCGTCTAGTTATGGTGCTAGCTGAAAGAGGAACACATGCCACTTTCTGAACTGTAGCTCTCCTAAAAGTTCACGACAAATGTCCTTAGCAGCAGGCAGGATCAACTCTTCACCAATACTAAGGGCTTCTTAGCTTTAGCAATGCGGTTAGCCACTAAGAACGATGCTCTCAGTGCAGACACATTTGACGGGGTGGTGGCCTTCAATAATTGCTTCTGTTCTTCATGTTCACATTTTTTCTTTTGAAAAACTCCAAAGGCTTGTCTTTTAATGCAGGGTGCTTGGTCTCCATGTGGCAAAGCAGGTTTGAAGGTTTCATGGCTTTGCTGGATAGCCGGTCGCCACATATTATACAAAGCGGGCTTGGAAAATGAGAATCACCTGTTGCAATGAACCCTTATTTTAAGGACTCTTGGTATTTTCTTTTATATGCAGCTTTCTTTGTGTTGGCAGTCTTAGAGTCTTCTACTGTCTCATCACTGGGTCTTTCTCCCTTTTCAAAGAAGCTCTCCAGCGATGTTTGTTTTTTACTCATTTTGGCTAGGGTTAGCTTGTGGGCCTACCAAAACTGACTGAGACAAGTGCGCAGTGCAGGAAAGAGGCGTGGATGGAAGTGGTAAATAAAATAATGGAAGGGCCATGTGTGGACTAAAATAAGTAAGTGTCAGATTCTGACTTAAAGCCTGCCACCAGATGCAGCTTGTCACTTGCCACTCACTGATAGGGTTTTATTTATTTATTATTATTTTTTTTAAACATCTTTCTTGGAGTATAATTGGTTTACAATGGTGTGTTAGTTTCTGCTTTATAACAAAGTGAATCAGCTAGTCAGAAAGAGAAAAACTGATAGGGTTTTGATATGAGTCTGCAAGCAATTGATTTATTATGGTCTCTGTGCAGTCAAACCTCTCTGCTAACGATAATCTGTATTTGCAGCCACTCCCCAGCACTACATCACCGCCTCAGCTCCACCTCAGATCATCAGGCATTAGATTCTCATAAGGAGTGTGCAACCTAGATCCCCCGCATGCGCAGTTCATAGTAGGGTTCGCGCTCCTATGAGAATCTATTGCCGCCACTGATCTGAGAGGAGGCGGAGTTCAGGCCGTAATGTGAGCAATGGGGAGCGGCTGTAAATACAGATGAAGCTTCGCTTGCTCGCCTGCTGCTCACCTCCTGCTGTGCGGCCAGGTTCCTAACAGGCCACGAACCAGTACTGCTCCATTGCCTGTGGGTTGGGAACCCCTGTTCTGTAAGATGCCTCACCAGCAATTAAATGTTTGGTCCAGAAATGACAGATGTAACCTCTACTTACAACTGCTTGGTCAAAACCAGACACATGATCCAATCTAACAACAAAAGGGCCAACAAATACTATCCCAGAATCACCAGAAGGTGGAGAACTGAAAACATTTGGCAAACAACACTAATGATTACCACATAAACATTTAGCTTGTTACCACATTTTTCTTACTACAAATAATGCCACAATAAACATTCTTGTTTAAAAAAACTTTGTGTACATGTACAGGTACATCTATATTATAAATTCTTAGAGTGAAATCGCTGGTCAGAAAACATGTCCATTTTAATTTAGATAGATATTACTAAATTTCCTCCAAAAGGTTTTTCTTTTTTAAAATTTACATTTCTTTAATAATGACTGTACTTGAGAACCTTTTCATGTGTTTATATGCCAAATTCATTTTTACCTTTAAATCTCATCCACATGAGATTTAATCTTTAAATGAGTAAGGTAAATATGCAGCTTCCTTTGCTTTCTCCAAATGGCCAGAGAATTAGTTCTTCCAACACAAGCAATCTATTTCCCTCCACAGTGGTTGGGAAATATCATATATGAATTGAACATTTGCATTTGAGTCTATTTCCTAAATCACCATTATGTGACATTGATCCATCTCCAGTGCAAATGTCACACCATTTTAATTACTAAAATTTTATAATACATTTGATAATCTACTAGAGTTAGGCCATATTAATTATCCTCTTTTTCAAAATTCGACTGGTTATTCATGTATATTATTTAATTAATTTTCTCAAAACTTTATACTAGCTTATCTAGTTCCATAAAATACTATTGTTATTTTTATTAAGGGTTCATAAATACAGATCAATTTTCATTTTTAAAAAATTAGTAATTTTATCAAAACAGAGAGTATATACATTTTCCTATGTTCAACTCTTCCTTTGTACTTATTCTCAGTTGTTTCATAGTTTTCTTTAGAGTAGTTTTATACACTTTTATTACTTTACTCCTATGTAATTTCTTTTTGCTGTTGTTATTATTGTTACTTTTTGCAAATAAGCTCTTTCTTTCACCATATTATTTTCAGTTGAAATAAATATCTTCAGTATTTAAACTGGGTACATTTTGCTTTAAGGTTTTTGAGAAGCACACAAGCTCTTTGATTTGTGTCCATTTAATCAGAAGATTGGTTTGACTTTGTAAGTTCCCTGGCTTGAAGACAGCAGCAGTGTCACTGCATACAAAGCACAGATGTGACCAAAATGCTGAGAGTCCTATTTTCTACTGTGTTCTCCAGAGACAATACTGAGCAAATCGATCTCTCTAGAACAGGTGACTGAATGTTTTCATGTGCAGAAAAAGCTAAAAGGATCAAGCATAAATGGAATGTCAATATTTCAGACATTTAACTTCAGCCTGAATGTTATTGGATTTACACATACATATGTATATATATATATACACGTTATATGTGTATATATTTACATACACACATATATATATATCCAAACATTGATTCACTTTAATAAATACTTTTAATAGTCTTCGCATTGTAAATCTTAGTTGAATCTCAAATTCTACCTTATTTGGAAGTCTGCTCTCCAAGAATAGACTTATTTTTAATGGTAATTCATTTTATTACATCAGTAGTATTTGGACCTAAAATCTCTGATGCCTTGTAACATTTATTCAGAGTGAGACATGCAATCACAGAATTTTAGAACTAAAAAAAAGATACATTCATGTTTTAGAGCATTTTTTCTCAACCGTGGTGAAGAATTAGGGGAATTACACAGGGGAGATTTTTTAAAATAAATAGTGTCACTTCTGTTTCCCCATGACCTTAATTCCCTGCCCACAAATGACAGTCACTGTTTAGTGAGAAGTTGTGTGTCATTACTCAAGTGTGGCATGGAAAATAAAGGAAGGGGTAGGGAGGTTCTCAACCACTTCTCCTGGGATTATATAGCAAAAGAAAGTAAGACCTGGGAGCAGAGTGATCTTCTTGGCATCACAGTACTGATGGCAGTAAGCACAGTACTTCTCCATTGACTGGCCACTCCTTCCACTCTATCACACCCGTATTCAGTAATGTTAGGAAAGATGGGATAACCAGAATCAGAGTTACCAAAAGGCTTTTCTGGTACCTCTTGCTTCTCACCAACACATACCATGAACAAAATTAACTACTCTCTCCTCTATGCTCCTAAAGTACTGTTCGTAAAGCTAGTGCAGCTCATAAGTGCTAATACAGAACAACCTAATATGTGTTTTATGTTTTATGCATGGCCCAGCCAGATTATGAGATCCATTACAGAAGGATACAAAGCATATTCATTTTTGTCTTCCCAGTGTCTAACACAGTTCCTTCCACATACTTATTTTCACCAAATATTTCTGGAATTAAATTCAACCCATGGCTATACTCAAGAATCATATTAAGGTTTGAGTACAAATGACTCAAATATATCATAAACAATTACATTATAAAGTTCAGTTTAAATCGCATTTTTGAAGATCTCTCTGCAGGCTCTTCTAATTAATTCATGACATTTTTCAAAGTATACTAAATCACAAGGAATTATTTCCATTAATTACTTTGACTACTCTCTTCCTTTCATGAAAACATTAACTTAATCTTCACATCTTTACATCTTTACCCTGATATCTTTTATAAAGAACCAATTCATCTTATGTTAAATTTCAAAACCATCTTAATTCCATCAATACCTTTTGCACTGCACAATATAAAAATAATGCTCCTCTTCTCCTTTTTCAGATGTAGTATGATTATTAATTTATTAATTATATTATTGCAAATGTACATAGATAGGTAAATACCTAACATTGCAAGAAAACAATGCACACTGAGCCATTTCAGAGGTTATCCCTAAGGAGTAAAATGAAAACAAGCACAGGGAATCAAAAAAGACTTTAATGTGTGCCCTGTGTGTCTTCATGTACTGAACCTTTCAGCCTGGGACCAGAAAAGAAAGACAAGCAGCCAGGAGGACAGAAAGAGAAAATAGCAGTCATGGCCCCTGACATCGCTCGTGAGGCTTAGCTGCACATCTAGAGTTCTCTTTCTGATTGAACAGACTCGAATGGATTTATCAAAAGAGCCTGTCAAAGTCTGTAGTTGACGGTGCACTTCTCTTAGCTGGAATGGCACATCTCTTTACCCCCTACATCCCTACTGTTATCTTATGTCTCTAAACATATAACTTCCTACTATCATAGTAAACAGAACATGGAAAACTTAAGCTAATAAAAGCCCCCCTACTTCCCCAATTCTATATTCTAGTTAAGAGTATAAAGGCAGAAAACCTATATTATACGTACCCTATTCAAAGCCGCTAGGACCAATTTGTGAATATCATTCCTGAAACACTGTTTTTTAACCATATTTAGCTTATGCTGATATTCAGTATCTTCCCTGGATTCTTCTGGGATGCCTAAATGTAAAAATTAACAAATAAACAAATGTTTTTCTCATAAAGATTTGGGCTGAATAGACTGTCACTTACTAGGAATGATTATAATTAACCCAACAATACATATATATGTTATACCTTTTTCTAGTCCATGGCTCCTTACCAAAGAAATAACTCTTAGCTTTAAGAAATTTCTAAAAACAGTTCATCACTGAATGTAAAATAAATACAGTGTGTGCGGATGTTCACTGAATTTAAAGTAGCAAGAAGTTACTACAGTGGAGGAATTTTCTGGAACAATCTCTTTTTTGTATGAATAGGCTGTACTCATTACAAGAAGCTAGAAGATTTTTATGCAACAATGGACAACTTGAGAAAAGATCAAAGTTATTTGGACTACAACATAAAAAGGTCAGATATGAAATGTACACATAAAAGAGCAGCTGGAATAACACTGGAAAAAAAAAGTTTTTAGTTTCAGCATTATAATGGTAAAGAGCATATAGTTTTATTAAAAGTCCTCTAAGGCTGTATAAAAGTATTAAGCAACTTAAAGAATACATATTCTTTATTCAGCTACATTGTAGCTGAACTAACCCAAAACTGTTGGGAAAACAGGAAGTCAAAAAATATTGGTTAAAAAAATATATATATATATATTGGTTATACAATAGAACATATAAGTAAAATTATTATGAATAAATAACGTTTCTAAAACCTATGACTATAGAAATAATTATTAATAAACAATTCCTTATAACCTTTCACTTCAATAATTTGTATTAACACAAACTATAAGTTGACTGCATATAACTTTTCATTTACTTAACAAACATTTGAATGCCAACTACATGCAAGGGATTTTGCTACATGCTGAGAATACCACAGTGAATATGACAGGCACGATTTTCACCCTCCTAGAACTTTCAGTCCTCATTTTAAAATTTATTCAAACAGGTTCACTACAGCTGTATGACCTTCGACAAGTTACTTAAACTCTCAGTGTCTCATTTTCAGTGACCAAGGTCACATTAATTTCTGAAGCTGCCCATTATATCACAAGCAGATGTGACCATTAAAAGCAGTCCTGTTGAGAAGTAAAAACTTCATGCCATATGTAAGGAGACTTATTAAATGTCTTTCTTATATTAAGACCAAATGAATATTCCCAAAAGTTCATGTCTGGTCTTTGTTATATCATTTGAGGTTCTACTATCCAGAATGGATATAATTTCCTTTCCACATAATAGTCCTTTAAATTGTTTGAACTGCAAACTTTTTGAAGGCAGGATCCATAACCTAATCACCTCCAGGTTACCAAGAGTTCCAAGCATAGTGCTTTAGTATAACAGTTGTTCCACATACACTTATTGCACAAATGTGTCTTTAAAAAGCACCCACTCTGATTCAGGCTGCATAGGGTGAAAACCTGGCTCCGTTACATAAGCTGTGACCTTAAAATCTCTATATCTTATACCTCAGTTTCATCATCTGTAAAATGGGGTGGAAAAGTAGAATCTGCCTTATGGGTTGCTACAAGAATTTTAAAAGTTTATATACATAAAGTACTTTGAATAATGCTTTACACATTTGTTACTAACTATAAATGAGTGAGTTTTAATAACTTTCATAATCTCCTGCATTATCTCCTCTCCAAATTAAACAAATTCAGCTTCTCTTATTGTTCTTAAGGATGTGGTTTTATATTCATAATCACTTTCCTCTATACACTACCCAATATGCATATGTCCTTTCCTAAAGAATTTTTTCCTCTAGAACTGACACTAAATCAAGAAAGAACAAGTCAAATGATATTTTATTAAAATAAGTAGATCTTTATTATTATTTTTTTAAAGCAACAGGCTCAATCACTTCAATAAGTTATTGTTATAAAAAAGAGGAGGAAGTGAACAGTACCAGACTGAAAGAAACTTAAGAGACATAATACTAGCTGCAATATGTGGCCCTGAATTAAATTATACAAATTTGCTATAATCCACATCTTTGTTACAATTAATAATCTGAATATGGTCTAGTTAATAAATTAATACATGTACATCTAAACATAAGTACCTACTTCAGCATGTCAAAACCAGAATCATATTCAACCTCAAAACTACTGGGGTACTGATATTATAGTTACTCATTGACATACAGAATGATATAATATAGAATGATATAGTATGGTACAGTTACAGCATGGTAGAGTATGGTATCGTGTGGTATGGTATGGTAATATGGTAGGTTAGCATAGAGTGAAGTAGATGGTTAAGCCTTTACCTAATAGAGAAATGTATTTATATGTTGATATGCTTATAAAATATGTCTATTAATATGTTTCCATACATAAAGTACCACCATAAATTTATAAAATTATTTTCAAGGGCACCTGTTTAATACACCTAAACATTATTATAAAAAACATTTAAATACATCATTTCATACATCTAAATTATTACTGACTATCAATGTCGCTTCAGGCTCAATCTCAGAACAATGAAAGAAAAGAAATTCTACATTCGAAACTTATTTTTGAACTAAAAGAGTGTTATTAACTAACAGACGATTCTGAATGTCTTTTGGTTATCTTTAAAACTCAAATCCACTCTCAAAAGAAGAAGGCTGACACCTTTAAGGGTAATCAAAAGGATTTTGTTTTGTTTTTTTACAATCTACAAAGTTTAAAATATTCACAATAATATTTCAAGCAAAACTATGTCTGTTAAATTATATCTCTAAAGTTGCGTGACAACTATGAATGGGACATCATGATTCAATTCAAAATTTATTGAATAGTTATTTTTGTTCAAGTTACCAGGGGGTTAAAAAAAAAAAAAAAAAGGCATGACTAAAGAAAGCCCTCTCCTTGAAAAAATCTATACTCTTACACAGAGAATACTCTTATACTCAGAAACATAAAATACCAATATGACTACAGATAATGGTAGACTTAGGAAGATTTCATTTAAAAAGGGCCAAAAACAATGGGCTTCAAAGAATTGGGACTTTTACAGAGCAAAATAATAATAACATCCCTGATATTCAGTAGTCAGAAAGTCACGTCAAATGAACCTCCTAAACATCTCCCACATCCATCCTCTCCTCTGTTTTCTTTACTGGGCCCCCACCATGTCTCACCTATCACAGCCTCCAGCCTAATCTCCCTGCAGGAGGCTCCCCTCCCACCAATCATTCTCCACACCACAGCGCTACTATTGTAAATTGCAGATTTGGTTATGACACTGCAATTTTGAAACATCTTAAATAAATTTGAATTGACTTGTGTTAAAAAAAAGCACAAACTGCTCAGCGTTGTGTTCAAGGCCCTTCCCTCTCAGCCTCTGCCTGTCCTTCCACATTTATCCCCAGGACTGCTTTCCTCACATACCATGCTCCAATCACCCCACACCATGTGCACTTTCTCTTTCTGCTTGAAATGTCCTTCCTGGCCTTTTTACCAGGTCAGCCTTATTCACCCGTCAAGTTCAAATATCACAATCTCTGACCTACTCTTTTGAATAAATTATCTGTGCCTCCATCAATACTCTCATAGCCTTTTATAATACATGTATCTATAATAGCTCCTCGCAACTGTCTGGTAATTAACTATCTGTCTACCTCTAGGCTCCTATAAATAGTACAGTCATGTCTTTTTTTACTTGTCTTTCAGACCTTTGCAGTCATCACAATATATAGAACATAAGAGGCACTTAATAAATACGGGCTGAATGAATTGGGGAGCAGGTGTTTTAAATGGGCTTTGGAGGAAAAATAAGGTCATAACAGATGTAAGCAGGAAGTAAATGTGGGGAGGATGGACACTATTGTGGCTCATGAGTAAAAGCCACATGGTTATATTTGAGAAAGATTAATTCAACCGCAGAGTAAAAGAAGGACTGGAAAGAGGCAAAAGAGGAAGTGTGAAAATTAGTTGGGTATTATTATAATTCAGACAGGAAAAAAACAAACAAAAAACCTTGGACTTGGTAAGGTCAACAGAAATAGAAAAGAAATAGCAGAGATGACACTCTCCTTGGGGGTAAAGCTCCACACTATGTTGCAGTTATTTTTTCTGGAAATAAATTATTGATGTTTCTTATTAAATTTTAATCTAAATTTATCTGACTCTTCCACATCATCATTTTCCCTCTATTTTAATTTTTGGGCTAGTGAAAAGATTACATTTGGTTGGCAGAAACTGGTCCTTTAATTTTTGCCTAGAAAGTTGATATCTCATGAAAAGTCAAAAAATCCACTTAAAATGACATCTCTTCCCACAATCAATTATGTAACTTACCTGGAACTATAAAATGTAAAATAGCTCGAAGTGCCTCCAGCTGCACTGACACTGACGTCTCATGACTTCTCATAACTGTTATTATTTTGGGGGCCACTGCTGCCATTGTATCCAGGGAAGTGTTACTAGAGATAAAATATTGAAATGCTTATTAAAAGTACAACCTGATTCCAATACAAACACCAATTTGAAACAAATACGAGAAAACAGAACTATTTTATCAGAAAAGGCTGATGTGAATTTGGTAGTATGAGCATACACAATTTAAATTCTAATTTAGTTAAACTTTGATGTCAAGAAGTTAAATTTACAGTAAACTGGGAATTCTTTTATTTAGTTTCCCAGAACTAACAACTTCCTTCTGATCTATACATGGGTCACTGGCAGCAACCCTGGAAAGTAGGTGTTATTATTTGCATTTTCCAGGTACAGAATTTAGGCTGACAGAGGTTAAACATCAAGGTCCTATCACTGGAACGTGACAGAGCCAGAGCTGGAATGCAAACTCTGACCGCCAAGTCCAGAGAGCTGTTTATTGTATAACTACCTGCCTCTTCCAGATTACCACCACTAGACTTCTTATATGGTATTCTTAATTAGTTTTATTTGCACTAAAATCTTGGTTTCTCTAAGGTATTTTAGCTACACTTTCTTTTACATACAAATAAATGTAGATTTCAGTAGGTCCTACAAACTTTAATAGAGGCAGCCCTTGCTTTACACAGTGCCCTACTGACTAAAACTTCCGCATATCATAACTCTGTCCTCACTCCGCATGGGTCTGTGGTTACTGACATATAGTCCCTTTTTTCCACTTTAAAGTCCCAGGTTAAACAGATCCCCTCTTTGTAGCCTCTCTCCTTTGGTCGCCCTAGCTTGGTTCACCAAGACCCTATGATTTTACACATCCTGCCACTGAATTATCACACTGTATTGTAATTATCTGTTTATAAATTAGTCTCCCCAACTAGACAGGGAGATTTTTAAGGGCAGGCACATTGTCATAGTTAACTTTGAATCCCCCCAGGACTGGAAATTTACACATTTAATATATGAGAAAACAGCCAGAAACATTAATTGCCCAGAATGTACAAAATCTTAAACTGTCAGTTATTCCACTGCGTTTTGCCTCATATATAAAGGTTCATACACTGCCAGGACCATAAAAATCACAATTTAAGGTAAACTTAAAAATAATAATTAGAAGCCATATCCTGATTTTATCTTTTATACCTTTCACATAACACAATAATCTGAAAAATTGTTTAAGGTTATGTTCTATATAACTGCCATTTTTTCAAAACATAGTCAACACCAAGCATTAAGCACAAAAGCAAACCTTCAACCTATTTCTACTTTCTCTATCATCCCTTTCAATATGTAGATAAAATAAGTCTATGTATCACTGACATGAAATTATATTGCAAAATGTTTCACTCTTCAAATGCCTTGTTTTTCCTTTTATTCTTAAAATTATGCTCAAAATATTGATATTCTACCTGGTCCAATTAATATATTCTACATAAATTCAGAAATATGTATTACCTTCCTTCAAAAAGATGATTTAGCATTTTACAGCCACTTTCAGCCACTTCAGGAGAATGTATATGCTTCTGCATTAACTCCAATACATTCAGATATATTCCTTTTGATAACAGGATCTTTCTGAAATTAACTACAAGATTTTTTAAATGTTACTTGTATAAATGAAAGCACATTCTCATAATCTTGCAAAAAGACACATACTATTAAAATAATCCAAATTCATAGGAAAGTATTTAAACTACATATTTAATTTATATTTCATTGGCAACTTAATTTTTTTAATTTAAAATATATACCATTTCCAATTTTTTCACATTTATTAACCATTTGTTGAGGTTTTAGTATTAAAGTCTCATTCACAGAGTAAACTAGTGGAATGTAACCGTCATCCATGTGAAAGGAGTATTTTTTGCAGAAATGCATTTTAAAATAATGTCCTCCAAAATAAGAATGAAAGTTAAATTTCATTCTAATATTTAAAACAACTTCCTAAAATAACCATACTTATATAGAGCTAAGGCTCACTAGTGAGTTGGGAATAAGTTATAGATGTGTGAAGATACTGAGCATCCTATTGGCTCTTGGGGGGATGCGGGAAGTGGGGCTGAAACCCTCAGCCTTGAGCTACCTTCTCCATTTACCCCAGTGGACTGTACAAACATTATCATTTCTATGTGTGCCATGATATGCAAAGTGATGAAAAGCACTGATAGAGAACAAAATTAATACATACTTTCACAGAATAATGCCAAAGCTTAAGAAACACATAGATGATTGCTTTAAAACTGATTGCATATTATATGTGGAAAAGTAATTATATCCCAGCAATAATTATTACAAAATAATTTTCCTCTTCATAATAAACTTTCTTCAACAAATGCAAATCCAGTGTCTTAAAGTTTCCATATTGTCTTAAAGTTTCTATATAAATATCACTTACCTTGAAACCTCTATATAAATATCAATTCCAACATTATACACTATATTTCAACACTGAAGGTGGCAGGAAATGAAACTTTGAAAGCTTTAAGTACTATTTTGAAAAAATAAGATATGCATCTCAAATTGGGAAAAAAAGAAAAGATCAGACAAAACTCAAAAATAAGTGGAAGTGATACATGCATTCTAAATTACTGGCAAAATCTGAAAACTCACACCTTTTAAAGACATCCTGAATAGCACACATTAAAATATAATAAGAAGTTAATTATTCAAGTGTTGGCGAGGACGTGGATAAAAGGGAATGTAAAATGGTACAGCCACTGTGGAAAAAAGTATGGAGATTCCTCAGAAAAATTAAGAATAGAACTATCATATGATCCAGTTATCCCACTTCTGGATATTTATCCAAAAAATGTGAAAACTCCACTAATTTGAAAAGATATATGCAACCCTACGTTCTTCACAGCATTATTTATAATATCCAAGATATGGAAACAACCTAAGTGCCCATTAACCAATGAATGTATAAAGAAGATATGACATACATATATGGTGGAATACTACTCAGTCATAAAAAAAGATGAAATCTTGCCATTTGCACCAACATGGATGGACCTTGAGGGTATTATGCTAAGTGAAATAAGTCAGATGGAGAAAGACAAATACTGTATGATTTCACTCACACGTGGAATATAAAATAATTATAAATGAACAAACCAAACAAAAACAGAGTACTAGTGGTTACCAGAGGGGAGAGGGGCCAGGGAGTGTAAAATGTATAAAGGGGATGAACTGTATGGTGATGGATGGAAACTAAATTTTTGGTGGTGAGCACACTGTAGTATATACAGAAGTAGAAATATAATGTTGTACACATGAAACTTATAATGTTATAAACTAATGTTAGCCCAATAAAAATTTTTTAATGATTTTAATTAATTCATTAAAAAAAGAATTTGGTTATCTTGCTCGGTCAAATCAGAAGTTTTAATAGCCCCTCCTAAAATGGCTAAATTCCAGCCAAGGAAATACTTTAAATTATAGAATTTATTCTAGACCATCAGTTCCCACACTTCAGAGTACATGAGAATCCCCTGGGTGACTTGTTAAAACAGATTGCTGGATTCCACCTACAGAGTTTATGATTCATTGGGTCTATATGGCACCCTAGAAATTACATTTTAAACAAGTTCCCAAATGATGTTGCTGGTCCAGAGACCACACTATAATGATCACTGTCTTGGACATTAACTCAATTTGAGACTTGAAAATTAAGAATAGAAATTCCATCGTACAGTACACGTTGGAAAAAAAATTACAGCATGGAGTCACTTTAGAGTTTATAGAACACTTTACACACCTTATCTCATTTACCAGCTATCTACACAATACTCATGACTTCTTCCACTCCATTTTAGCAATAAATTATCTGCTTTACAAGACCAATAACAATATGCGGGGCTTCCCTGGTGGCGCAGTGGTTGAGAATCTGCCTGCCAATGCAGGGGACACGGGTTCAAGCCCTGGTCTGGGAAGATCCCACATGCCGTGGAGCAACTAAGCCCGTGTGCCACAACTACTGAGCCTGCACGTCTGGAGCCTGTGCTCCGCAACAGGAGAGGCCACGATAGTGAGAGGCCCGTGCACCGCGATGAAGAGTGCCCCCGCTTGCCACAACTAGAGAAAGCCCTCGTACAGAAACGAAGACCCAACACAGCCATAAATAAATAAATAAGTAAATAAATAAATAAAAATTAAAAAAAAAAAACAACAATATGCAAAACTCCCTCCAGGCCTTCACTTCAATAGTCACCTTCTTTCCTCACTGCCTAGTCACAATTTCATCACCTCTGAACCCTAATATGTATACTCCTTCTTTTTTCTTTTTTTTTTTTTTTAAAGATATGGGGGAAATTTTTTTTTTTAATCAATTAATTTATTTATTTTTGGCTGTGTTGGGTCTTCGTTTCTGTGCGAGGGCTTTCTCTAGTTGTGGCAAGCAGGGGCCACTCTTCATCACGGTGCACGGGCCTCTCACTATCGCGGCCTCTCTTGTTGCAGAGCACAGGCTCCAGACGCGCAGGCTCAGTAGTTGTGGCTCACAGGCCTAGTTGCTCCGCAGCATGTGGGATCTTCCCAGACCAGGGCTCGAACCCGTGTCCCCTGCATTAGCAGGCAGATTCTCAACCACTGTGCCACCAGGGAAGCCCCTATACTCCTTCTTTGCTTCGTATTTTTTTCTTAGCTACCTCACATATCATATATGCCAATTAGCCTTTTTATTTATCTTCCCCACTAGAGTGTAAGCTTCATGAGCCTGGGATTTCTATTTATCTGCTGTATCTCAAGTGCCTAAGGTTCAATAAATATTAATTTGATTTACTAATTAATTAAATGAAGAAAATGTTACACAAGATGCTTGAACCTTCACCTGGTTACCACCATCACAAAACCCAGTTTTTCTGGCCACGAATCCAGTCATTTTTTCTAGAAAACTATACCCAGTCCTACACATGCAATGTTCCCAAGTGTGTTTCAATGACAAGTTGCCCATGGAGATTGGTGAACAAGCTACTTAAGTTCTTAATACTCTCATAAGGCAGAACTCCAAGGACTATACAAAGGGATCTGAGGAAAGTTAACATGGCAAGTGACCAAGAACAAAGAAGTAAGAAAGCAGAAAGAGCAGAGAACTGATTCTGAACAAAGAAACCAAGGTTAACTCCAAATGTAACTAATCCTGTGACACCATAATAAGAATCAGCCCAGGGATTGATCAAAATTGCAGAGATCAAGATTCTTCCCAGGGAAGACCCTGAACTCACCTCCTCCCATGGGCATACCAAAATTACAACTATTTACAGAACAACTATCTATGAGAATGATCTGAAGACTAGCAGAAAAGATATTCCACAACTAAAGACATAAAAGAAGAACCACAATGAGATGACAGGAGGGGTGTAGAATGTGATATAGTCAAGACCCACACTGCTGGATAAGGGACCAAAAAACAGGAGGATAATCACAATTGCAGAAGTTCTCCTCATGGAGCAAGGGGTCCAAGCCCCTCATTGGTCTCTCCAGCCTGGGGGTACTGCACTGGGAAGATGAGCCCCCAGAACATCTGGCTTTGAAAGCCAGTGCGGCTTCTATAGTGGGAGAGCAAGAGGGCTGTAGGAACAGAGATTCCACCCTTAAAGAGTGCATGCGAAGTCTCACACACTTGGAGACCCAGCACACAGTAGATTGAAAAGAGCCTGGGTCAGACCCACTTGCTCATCTTGGAGAGTCTCCCAGAGAGGCAGAAGGTAACTGGGACTCCCCCTGGGCACAAAGATGCTGCTGACAGCCATTTTGGGTAGCATATTCTACCACGAGGACATTGGTGCTGGCAAGTACCATTTTGGAGTTCTCCATCTAGCCAATTAGCACTAGGATTCAGCTGCACCTATCAGCAGGTTGGCACTAGTCCTGGGAACCACTCAGGCCCATAGTCAGCTGCCACGGGACTCTCAGGCACACAGCCAGCCACCCAGGGACCTGGCACTGCCAACCAGCAGGTCGGCACCAGCTCCAAAACCCTAAGCTCTGCAGTCAACTGCCCCAAGACCTCCCAGGCCTGAAGTCAGCCTGCCAGGACCCAGCCCCACCCACCAGTGGGCTAGAACCAGTCCCAGAAATCCCCAGACTGTGCAGTCAGCCATGCCATAACCCAGCCTTGGCCACCAGGGAGCTGCAGCCTCTGCATAGGAGGTCCAGGAGGCCAACCAGCCAGAAACTGGCCCCACCTACCTGAGCACCCATAGTAGTTGGACTCACCACAACAGAAGAGCCCACTCAGACCACACAGGGGGCACTCCTAGAAGATATAGCTCTGTTAACCAGAGGGGAGGGTGCTGCTAGATCTAATAATATGTTTCTATGTAAGGACACTTCTCCAAGATCAGGAAACATAATCAACCCACCTAAACATACAAATAAAAACAAAAAATTAGGCAAAATGAGGCAACAAAGGAATATGTTCCAAATGAAGGAACAAGATAAAATCTCAGAAGAATTAAGCCAAGTGGAGATATGCAATCTACCAGATAAAGCATTCAAGGTAATGATCATAAAGATGCTCAACAAACTCAGAAGAAGAAAGGATAAGCACAGTGAGTTTAACAAAGAGTTAGAAAATATAAAGAAGAATTAAAGAGATGAAGAATACAAAAATTGAAATGAAAATTACAATACAGGGATTCAACAGTAGATTAGATGATACAGAGGAATAGATCAATGAACTGGAAAACAGTGTAGTGAAAAATAACACGAGCTGAACAAAAAAAAAAAAAAAGGAAAAAGAAAACTGTAAAATATGAGTTCAATTTAAGAGAACTCTGAGACAACATCAAGCATACTAACATTCTCATATAGAGACCCCAGAAGGAGAAGAGAGAGAGAAAATGGCAGAGAAATTATTTGAAGTGACAATAGCTGAATACTTCCCTAAACTGGGAAAGGAATAGATATCCAGGTCCAGAAAGCATGGAGAGCCCCAAACAAGATCAACAGATTGAGGTCCATAAAAAGACAAATTGTAATTAAAATGGAAAAAATTGAAGATAAGGAGAGAATATTAAAGCAAAAGAGAAGCAATTAGTTATATACAAAGGAGCTCCCATAAGACTGTCAGCTTAAATTCTGCAGAACAGAAGGGAGTAGCAGGATATAGTCAAAATGATAAAAGGAAAAAATACTCTACCCAGCAAGGCTATCATTCATTTGAAGGAGAGATAGAGTTTTACAGACTAGCAAAAGCTAAGAGTTCAGCACCACTATGCTGTACAAGAAATGTTAAAGAGATGTCTCTGGTGGAAAAAAGATCACAACTAGAAAAATAAAATTTATGAAAGGAAAAATCTCATTGGTAAAGGCAAATAAAGTAAAGGTAGTAGATCAACCACTCATAAAACTAGTAGGAAGGTTAAAAGACAAAAGTAGTAAAATCATCTATGTCCACAGTAAGTAGGTAAGGGATACATAAAACAAAAAGATGCAAAATATTATATAAAAAACACTGAATGTGGAGAGAGTAGTAAAAATGTAGGGATGTTAAAATGCTTTCAAAGTTAAGAGATCATCTTCTCAAGAAAGTAACATTGGAAAAAAGAAAAATACAACAGATTAATGTTTTATATGTGTGTATGTGTGTGTCTGTATATATATCTATAATATATATATAGGAATATATACTCATAATAACAAAATAAATCCATATTTGATCAATAAATGAGAAATAAAAAGTTAAGAGATCAACTTAAAATAATTTTATACACACACACACACACACACACACACACCCCTCACATTAACCACGAACCAAAAATCTATAATAGATACATACTGAAAAGAAAGAAAATAATCCAAACATAACACTAAAGGATAGTCATCAAATCATAAGAGAAGGGAACAAAAAAAAGGAACAAAAAAGAACTACATAAAAAAGCACCCATAAACAAACAGCAATAAGCACACACCATAAATAATTACTTTAAATGTAAAGGGACTAAATGTTCCAACCAAAAGACATAGAGTACCTGAACGGATTATAAAACAAAATCTACCTATATGCTACCTACAAGAGACTCACTTCAGATCTAAAGACACAAACAGACTGAAAGTGAGGGGATGAAAACAGGCATTCCATGCAAATGGAAAAGAAAAGAAAGCTGGAGTAGCAATACTTATATCAGACAAAATAGACTTTAAACAAAGACTGTAACAAATGACAAGGAAGGACATTACATAGTGATAAAGGGATCAATCCAGCAAGAAGATATAACAATTATAAATACATATGCACGCAACATAGGAACACCTGAATACATAAAGCAAATATTAACAAACATACAAAAAGAAATTGACAGCAACACAATAATACTAGGGAACTTTAACACTCAATTTACATCAATGGACAGATCATTCAGACAGAAAATCAATATGAAAACACTGGCCTTAAAAGACACAATGAATCTGATGGACTTAATAGATATGTGTGTGTGTGTGTATATATCACTTTCTATCCAAAAGCAGCAAAATACATATTTCTTTCAAGTGCACATGGAACATTTTCCAGGACAGATCACAGGCTAGGCCACAAAACAAGTCTCAATAAATTTAAAAAGACTGACATCATATCAAGCATCTTTTCCTACCATAATGCTATGGGACTAGAAATCAACTTGAAGAAAAAAACTGCAAAAAAACACAAATATGTGCAGGCTAAACAATATGTACTAAACAACCAATGGGTCACTGAAGAAATCAAAGCAGAAATTTAAAAAATACCTGGAAATAAATGAAAACACAAAGAAAAGAACCCAAATTCTATGGGATGCAAGCAGAAGTAATTCAAAAAGGGAATTATATAGCAATACAAGCATACCTCACGAAACAAGAAAAATCTCAAATAAACAACCTAACCTTATATCTAAAGGACCACAAAAAGAAGAACAAGCAAAACCCAAAATTAGTAGAAGGAAAGAAATCATAAAGATCAGAGAAGAAATAAATGAAACAGAGACTAAAAAAATCAATAGAGAAGATCAATAAAACTTAGAGCTGGTTCTCTGAAAAGATAAACAAAATTGATAAACCGTTAGCCAGACTCATCAAGAAAAAAAAAAAAAGAGACAGAGAGAGAGGACCCGGCCCAAATCAATAAAATCATAAATAAAAAAGAAGTTACAATCGAAACCAAAGAAATATAAAGAATCATAAGACATTACTACAATTATATGGCTATAAAAAGGAAAACCTAGAAGAAAAGGACAAATTCCTAGAAATGTACAATCTCCCAAAACTGAACCAGGAAGAAATAGAAAATACAAACAGACTGATTACCAGTAATGAAATTGAATCAGTAAAAAAACCAAATAAACAAAAAAAACCATCTCCCAACAAACAAAAGTCCAGGACCAGACAGCTTCAGAGATGAATTCTACCACACACTTAAAGAAGAGTAAATGCCCCTACTTCTCAAACTATTCTAAAAAATTGAAGGGAAAGAATGCTTCTGAACCTGTTCTACAAGGCCAGCACCACCCTGATACAAAAACCAAAGATACCACAAAAGAAAATTACAGGCCAGTATAACTGATGAACATAAATGCAGAAATCCTCAACAAAATATTAGCAAACTGAATTCAACAGTACATTAAAGGAATCATACACCACGGTTTATCTCAGGGATGCAAAGATGGCTCAATATTCACAAATCAGTCAATGTGATACACCACATTAACAAACTGAAGAAAAAAAACAGCATATGATGACCTCAACAGATGCAGAAAAAGCTTTTGACAAAATTTAATATCAATTTATGATAAAAACTCTGAACAAAGTGAGTTTAGAGGGAACATACCTCAACATAATAACAGCCTTATATGAAAAACCTACAGCCAATATCATACTCAATGGGGAAAAGCTGAAGCATTTTCTCTAAGATCAGGAACAAGACAAGGATGCCTACTTTTGTCATTTTTATTCAATATAGTATTTGAAGTCCTAGCCATACAAGACAAAGAAATATAGGGAATCCAAACTGGAGAGGAAGGCGTAAAACTGTCACTGTTTGCAGATGACATGATATATATAAAGAAAATCCTAAAGATGCCACCAAAAAAATATTAGAACTAATAAATGAACTTAGTAAAGTTGCAGATACAAAATTAAAATACAGAAATACATTGTGTTCCTATACACACAATGAGAATGAACTATCAGAAAGGGAAATTAAGAAAACAATCCCATATACAATTGCATCGGAAATAAATCTAACTACGGATGTAAAAGACTTATACTCAGAAAACTATAGACATTAATGAAAAAAAATGAAGATGACACAAACAAATGAAAAGTTATTCTGTGCTCATGGATTGGAAGAATTAATACTGTTAAAATGACCAAACTACCCCAGGCAATCTACAGATTCAAAGCAATCCCTATCAAAATACCAATGGCATTTTTCACAGAACTAGAACAAACCATTCTAAGATTTTTAGGGAAACACAAAATACACCAAATATCCAAAACAATCTTAAAAAGAAGAACAAAACTGGAGGCATCACGCTCCCTGATTTCAAACTAATAGTATCAAAACAGTATGATACTGGCAAAACAAACAAACAAACAAACAAACACATAGCCCAATGGAACAGACTAGAGAGCCCAGAAATGTACCCACACTTATAGGTTCATTTACTCTCCAACAAAGGATGCAGGAATATAAAATGGAGTAAACGCAGCCTCTTCCATAAATGGTGTTAGGAAAACTGGACAGCTACATACAAAAGAATCAAGCTGGACCTCCTTTTCACAGGATATACAAAAATAAATTCAAAATAGATTAAAGAATTAAATGGAAGACCTGAAACCGTAAAACTCCTAAAAGAAAACATAAGCAGTATGCTCTTTGACAATGATCTTAGCAATATTTTTTTCGATCTCTCTCCTCAGGCAAGGGAATCAAAAGTAAAAATGAACAAATGGGACTACATCAAACTAAAAAGCTTTTGCCCAGTAAAGAAAACTATTGACAAAATGAAATGGCCACCTACTGAATGGGAGAAGATATTTGCAAATGATATATCTAATAAGGGGTTCATATTCAAAATATACAAAGAACTTATACAACCCAACATCAGAAAAACAAATAACAAGACTAAAATATGGGCAGATGAACCTAATAAACATTTTTCAAAGAAGACTTAGGGATGGCCAACACACACATGAAAAGATGCTCAACATTACTAATCAACAGGGAAATACAAATCAAAACCATAATGATTTATCACCTCACAACTATCAGAATGGCTATCATCAAAAAGACCACAAATAACAAATGTTGGCGAGGATGTGCAGAGAAGCGAACCCTCATGAACTGTTGGTAGAAGTGCAAACTGGTGCAGGCACTATGGAAAACAGTATGGAGATACCTCAAAAAATTAAAAATAGAACTACCATATGATCCAACAATTCCACTCCTGGATATTTATCCAAAGAAAACAAAAATGCTAATTCGAAAAGATATATGCTCATACTAAGTGAAGTAAGCCAGACAGAGAAAGATAAATATCATATGATATCACTTATATGAGGAATCTAAAAAAATGATACAAATGAAGAAAGACAAACATCATATGATATCACTTATATATGAGGAATCTAAAAAATATTATACAAATGAACTTATTTACAAAAAAGAAATAGATTCACAGACACAGAAAACAAACTTACGGTTGTCAAAGGAGGGGAAGGGATAAATTGGGGGTTCAGGATTAAAATATACACACTGCTATATACAAAATAGATAACTAACAAGGACCTACTGTATAGCACAGGGAAGTATACTCAGTATCTTGTAATAACCTATAACAGAAGAGAATGTAAAAAAAGAATACATATATTTACATATATTATAAGTGAATCACTTTGCTGTACACCTGAAGCTAACACAACACTGTAAATCAACTATATTTCAATCAATTTTTTTTAAAAAGAAAAAATATATATATGCACCCCTATGTTCATTGCAGCATTATTCACAATAGCCAAAATATGGAGCCACCTAAGTGCCCATAGATACATGAATGGAAGATGTGCATATCACTGAGCCATGAAAAAAAGTAAAATCTTGCCACTTGCAGCAACATGATGGACCTAAGGGGTTAGGCTAAGTGAAATAAGTAGTAGAGAGACAAATATCCTATGATTTCACTTAAATGTGGAATGTAAAAAGGAAAAGAAGTGAACAAGCAATGAAAAAGAAACAGACTCATAGATACAGCAAACAAACTGGTGGTTGCCAGAGCAGAGAACAGTGGGGGATAAGTGAAAGAGGGTGAGGGAACTTAAGAGGTACAAACTTCCTGTTACACAATAAAGGAGTCATAGGGATGGAATGTACAGCATGGGAAATATAGTCTATAATAATGTAATATCTTTGTATAATGACAGATGATAACTAGACTTACCATGCTGCTCACTTTGTAGTGTATAGAAATATAAAATCGCTATGTTGTGCACCTGGAACTAACAGTGTTGCAGGTCAATTATATTTCAAAAACAGACTCATAGGAAAAGAGGAATTTGTGGTTACCAAAAGCTGGGGGAGGGGTGGAAGGGGGGATTGGATGAAAGTGGTGAAAAGGTACAAACTCCCATTTATGAGATAAATAAATACTAGGGCTGTAATGTACAACATGATTAATATAAGTAACTCTGCTGTGTGTTATATATGAAAGTTGTTAAGAGAGTTAATCCTAAGAGTTCTCATCACAAGGAAAACACTTCTTTTTTCTTTTATTTTGTATCTATATGAGAAGATCGATGTTCACTGAACTTATTGTACTAATAATTTCATAATGCTGTACACCTTAAACTTATACAATGCTTTATGTCAAGTATATCTCAATAAAAATGAAGAAAAAAGCACAAGAAAAAGTATTTTAAAAAGTAAAAACGGTACATCTTCCAACCTAAATACCACCATCTTGCATGGAGCAGGATAAGCTTTCATCAGGGGAAACAACAATGGTTCCATCTAATCAGAGCATGTGACATCTACCTGGCCACTTTAAGCTACTTATGAACTGAACCACCAGTTTAAAAAAGGAGCTACTCTCCTGGCTGATGTGACTGATCCAATTACCAAGGGGAGACAGGTTACTGCTACACAATGGTGGCGAGGAAGACTGTCTGAGATCCAAGGTAACCTCTAGCAGCCTCTTGATACCTGCATCCCCAACAGTAAAAGTGAATTGAAAACTACAGCAACCAACACACTACTATAACATATAAAATAAGTAACCAACAAGTACCTACTGTATAGCACAGGGAAGTATACTCAATATTCTGTAATCACCTATAAGGGAAAATAATCTGAAAAAGAATATATGTATGTATGTATGTATGTATGTATAACTGAATCACTGTGCTGTACACCTGAAACTAACACAACATTGTAAATCAACTATACTTCAATAAAAATAAAAACAAAAACAAAAACAAAACAAATTCAAAAAAAAAAAAGAAAGAAAGAAAACTACAGCAACCAAAAAAAAGCAGTATGACTGAGGACTTTGACCTTTCATGGATGAAGGGTTGGGTCACTCCAGAACCAGGAGCAACTGAAGTTCCGGTGGAGGACATGGGAAATATGGAACGAGGAGACGAAAACAGAAACTATAGATACTAACTAAATATATACACATATACACATACACATACACCAACTACGACCTGGTGACCAATTACAGAAATGAGTACTACTATAGTAGCTTTAGCTAATGTCTCCAGGATTCTTACACGTATGTGTCAATATGTATAAAGTAATCCTTTTCTTAAAAAAACAACAACAACAACAAAAAAGAAGCAGTTTAAATCTCACAAAATCATGGTTGTTTTGTTGATATATCAAAGATTTCCAGGGGGTTAAGAACTACAGCACCAACACAATGTGGTTTGTACATGGTAAGGGTTTGTCTCCTCTCTAAGGGGCCTCACACAAAAAACAGCCAAGGCCAGTGCTCATTTTCAAGAGTGAGATCCTCATCCAGGCCTCTGCACAGTAGAGGATGGGAGACTCAAGAAGAGCAGTTTCCTTTTTTGCCACTCCTGCTCTGACTCATTATCCCTTGAAGGCAACCTCTGGCTATCTCTCAGGGCTCTTGCCAGCTCAAGCCTCTTATGATGGCCTTTTCAGTGCCATCAGAGAGGTAGAGTGAGAAAGGAGGAAAACAAAGAAGTGATTTTTCTCTTGATTTGACTTAAATAATAGTGAAGGAAACATGCATGAGGAGGTTTCTTTATTCTTTTCACTCTAACCAGGTTCTCTACTAAAAGCTGATGCTAACACTGGTCTTATTTTCAAGCTTTCAGTGTTTTTCTCTATTTTTCTCCCTCCAAAAATATCCTTCAAGAGCTGCCAAGTCCCAATGCCTGTATGCTGAATTTTCTCCCAAGATTTTCTGGCAGTATTTCCTGTTTATGAGGGCAGGAATCAGAGCAGCCTGAGCCTCAGTTTTAAACCTAAAGTGTTCTTCCAAAGGTATAACAGCCAATTTTTTCTCCCCTTAATAATGCAAAGCTAAAAGATTTACATGTAAAGGACTATTTTTTAAAATTTTTATAATGGACAATTTTAGCAGATTTTACAATGGTGAATATCTCTCCACCCATTGCATTCCTAAGAAAATAACAAGAAGAGTGTATAAAGAAAACTGGGGGAAAGAAGTGACCATTTGGCGATTATTATAGATATCCAAAAAAAATACCACTGGACACAAGCTAAAAGTCCATCAACAAGAAACTGGACTATAAAATAGGAAACAGGCATGCATTGGGAAACTACACAACCATTAAAAACAATAATGTGAGAATTTACATTTATCAACATAAAGAAATGTAAAATTTGTTTATAAAAGATTATAATATCATCCCATTTCTCCAAAAAATATAAAGTATATTGTATATGTCATCTGTAAGTACATACATAGAAGTCCAGAAGAAGAACATCAAAATGTTATTTTCTTCTTTATCCTTTTACCTATATATCAATATATCAGATGTATATATTTACATATCTGGAGTTTTTACAATATATTGCTTTTATAATTTAAAAAATACCACAAAATGTGTTTCTTTTTATTAAAATATATGGTGTATCTCTTACCATTTTGTTCTAACAGAGTCGACAATGCATTTGCAGATGCCTGGAAGACTTCTTTTGATGAAGAATGCATCAGCATCGAGAGCATCACTTCCCTGTGAGCTGGGAACCTTTCACAAATTCAACCACAATATTAATAGTAATCTCTTTAATAATTAGCTCAAATATTCACTTACTGTTATCTAATCTCTTTAACAACAAATAAGGGCAGATAAACAATATTTTATGCCACCTCTACTCATAGGAGTGAATTACAGTTAAACAGTTTTATATTTAAAAATTATATTCAAATCCATGAACTACTAATAAAGTAGTATTTCTGTTTCTTCAAAGTAGATAAGCAGTAGACGGAGAAAATAAAAGACTCAGCAGATATATAAAGAGGTGCTAAGAGTAAAAAGATTAAATGAGCAAAAGAAGATGATATAAGCAAGAAATGAAAAATTAAAAGTCATAATGAAGCAAAGTGAATTTTTTAATGTAGAGCATAAATATGTTTTAATGATGTATTTATTTTAATGATCTCCTATGGATTTTGAGGAATTAGTGTCTATGACCTGAAATTTATAAACTGCAACATGAACCAACCTTATCCTAATTTCTTTAAAAGATTGCTCAAAGCAGATTAGAAGGCTGGTTTAACATATATTTTTCAAAATTTACTGTTTCCATTCAAAATAGATGTTTAAATAAATAGCATCTGTGTCATTAATTCCCTTCTGACTGGCAGTAGATCACTCTGCTGACAGGCTGTCAGGATTTGAGATGCAGAATATTATATTTAAATTTCCAAGGTAAGTCATTCAAAATTTAAAATCCAGAGGATATGCAGAGCCAACAGTAAAAATCTAAGCAGTTGCTCATGGACATTAAACAAATCTGATATACTCAGAACTCGTGTATCTGTGGGAGAGATGACTGGTCTTATGAGGTTTAAATGGTGCTCCCATAGAAAGCATCCTCAAGAGCTGACAGCTACAGATAACCCTCTCAAGAGAAGACAGGTCAACACTGCTACACCAAGTGGGGAATCACTATAGGAGGCTTCTAACCACATCTAATTCCTGATATTGACAACCTGCTGGCTAGTAACCACAACAGAAAAGGTCACAGATTGCTCTGCGATTTCTATCACTTGAGATTAATTAATATGGCATTTTAAATGATTAGCCAGAAAACTGAAAGGTTCTTTCTTGATGATTCATAATTTACTGAATGACTCTTGATTCTAAATCAGTAATAACTCTCAAACAAACCACCTTTTACTAACTATCCAAGGCAATGGGATCAAAATATATATCCACAAGTATTTTGTGGCAACACTTAAAACATAAATGCCTACATCAAAAATATTTCAAACAATAAAAATTTCAGTTATGGTATTTCATGTGGATTGATTAAAAATATGACTGAAATTTTCTATCATATAGAATCAAAACTACTGACTGGCCATCTTCATCTCCAATCTTCTCATGTAAACTGTTTTGGTACATAAGGAGATTATTCAGGGCCCAACATGCAGCCTCCTGGATTAGGGAAGGAAAAAAGAAACCTGTCAAAAAATAAATTATTGAACAAACCATTTTGAACGACTATAAAATTTATGAAAGAGTCCAACCTGCACATGCTTGTTCTTTCTATGCCACGTTAATGCTTTGTAGCAGGCTTCCAGCCAAAACAATTTATCTTCTTCTTCATCATCATTCTCCTGATTCTCATTCTTTTCCTCTAAGTCTTGATTTAAGAAAATGGTCTCAGCTTGGAAAAAATGTAAACATGTAACTTACTTACACTTTGAATGACCAACTCTAAGTCCGCATATTGAAACATTATCAACAGAGTGAGGTATTCTTTAGTAGTGGCCCTGGTTAATTAAAAGACCTTTTTAATATATTACACATTTCATCATACTGCTATCCCATCTAGATAAATTACCAAATGAGCAAGAGGGTACCAAACAAAACTAATAGGCTAGAGGGAGATTAATTAAGGAAGTTAGTGCTAATAATAAAGCTAAATCAAGGATGTATTTACTGATATCTGAACTGGGAAGGATGTACTTACCACAACTGTTAGTTCCCTTGAAAGTATCGTCTATTGGAAAATGAGTTACATTAAGACAGAAAAGGCATTTAAGGGTTCCTTCTCTACATATGACTTTCTTCTTATAATGTTATCTTGTTATAATGTTAATATTCAAGATCAAATGCACCTGTAAGAATTTCCTTGTTAGTAAAGTTACTTACTGAGGAGAGCTAAACAGCTGAGTGCTGCAATCTGTAATGCTGCATTCTCTGAATACTGCTGCACAGCTTTCACCACAAACTCATGCACCTCGTTTAATACCAGGATATTAAAAAAATTACCTAAAAGTTAAGTGAGATATTAGTGGAATTCTCATCCATGGAACTTAAATTACCTTTAATCACATAACAGTATTTAAATCAACAAATTTGAGTAGTGATGACTATTCTTAATGACATTAAAACATATATTTACTTTAATTAAAATAGCTTAAGAGGATTGCATAAAGTATTGAAAATTTATTTTATGCACTCATTCAATTATCTTGCTTAGACAACGGAACTGACTGGGCAAAAAAAAATTAAATGTTTGAGTTATATTAACTTGTGTTCGTTGACTCCCTCTCATGTCATCATCATATTAAAACAATGAGGTATCTGTTACTCATGACACTACAATAGTCAGTGTACAAAATAGCTTAATTTTCCTGCCTTCTAAAACATGGGGGAAAAAAACCTCCCTTGTCATTAAATGCTTTTGCTGAAACAGCCTTCTGTCACTTAAAGAATAGTGCTCAGAAAACCCATGGGCACACTTATCATTACCTGATCTTGTCTATGATAATCTTAGAAGAAAAATATGAGAATATTTTACTATCTCTAACCCAACCCAGGAAGACATCCCTTACATTTTTATACTCATTCTTCTCATAATCATATAGAAATCTAAATCCTTATAAGGAAAAAAATTGTAAATAACAGTCCAAAAATATGTGCCTCCTTCCACTTAGCTTAACCGTAACTTACTAACAGTCACCAAGTTTCCTTCTAGGAGTAAGAATGAAACTCCTAGTTAGCTATATGTGTAATTAGATGATCCCTGAGACACACAGCCAGAATTGGAAAAGATTCTATACCATGAAAAGACTAAAGTCCACACTAAATATTAATCAAGGCTTCAAAATCAAAAGGCAGATTAACTAGGTGTAGCTCTTCTTTATCAACATCTTTTTATGTTCATGCCTCTTCCGCATTCACCCATTAAGCTGACATACTCCCCAGCCCTTAGTGGTCTCTCGTCTTGGAGGGTCATTTCAAAAAAGGTTCTTTTCCACTTTTACCAGCTTATCTAAACTTGGGCTGTCTCACCTCCTTTTCCCTAGTATTATTCCCATGCCACTGCCAACAGTTGCTCTACCACTGAAAACTGTGTGACTCTGAGCAAACATCAGTGAGACTGGCCTTATCTTATTTTCATTTATATTTATGTGAAAATACATAGTAAATTATATAAGGCCTTTAAATGCATTAACCCCATAACTGAATTTCATAATTTGACAAAATGCTTAGTATTTATTTACTGACTTTGGGTTTTTATTTTAATTATGAGGAAGAAGTGAAAAGTTTTATTCAGCTTCTTTGAAACAATAACAGGGACAATAAATTCTCTAGTCACTAAGAAAGCACCTTTAACTAAAGATCAATTTGAGGAAATTCGCTGGTGGTCCAGTGGTTAAGACTCTGCACTGTCACTGCCAAGGGCCTGGGTTTAATCCCTGTTCAGGGAACTAAGATCCCATAAGCCTTGAGATGCAGCCAAAAAAAAGATCAATTTGATGACTTTTTACTTTCAAAAAATGTCACAGAACAATATAAAACTTATAAATGATATGATAGTTTATATGGTTTATTTAATTTCAACAGTATAATGTCAACCACCCTTAATGTGCTATTGTAGACCTATTTGAAAATCAAGTACCATTTCCTAATCATGACAATAAAACCACTTCTTCGTCTGGCTCATTTAAGGGATTAAGGTAAACTCACATTCTTAGTATGTCGTGCAAGTTTTAACTTGAGTGGTAAGTCGCAGAACATGAAATAGAGAATTCTATATTAGTGTGTTACTCTATTAGCTAGATTTAAGAAATCAACTTTTGAATTACTTTAAAACTTTCCCAGATATCAGCTAGCTTGTACAACTGTGTGCTTCTTCATGAAAATATGAGTAAAATTCTCACCTGATAAAAGAAATAAACTAGTAAATGGTTACAACATTTTAGAAGAAATGCTTTGTTTTGCTTAGGAATGCAGAAATCTGGATTCTTAGCCTGATTTTACCACTTACTGACTACATAATCTTGGATAAGACACACAGACTTGCTAAAATAGGTCCTCATCTGTAAATACAGAGATAATAAAAATATCACATCTCCCAGGATTGTTTCAAGGATCAAAAAATTATATATTATATATGAAACTACTTTAGAAAATATGACAGAAATGTGCAAATAAGACATTATTTTCATATCTCCACAGTTTTGGTCATATGATAAGCATTCAATAAATGCTTATCAAGGAAAGAAACAAACTGAAGTTGTGTATGCAAATTAGAATTCAATTTATAAAAATTCCATTTTAACTGAAACTACCTAGTAATATTCCTAAGGCTAAAATCAATTGCAGAATTATACAAATTCTGAATTATACAGGGGATATAGCCATATTTCTGTAAATGAAAATATAAGTTGCTACAATAAAAACATAAAAATGAGATTTTTCAAATGAATAATGATTTTTTTCCCAAAGTTATAGTGATGAAAAGTCAAATGTCTATTATAATAATCCTGATTTTGCACAAAACATTTCTGGTGATCCTTTTTAGAAAAGGTTGTCGGAACCAATTTCCAACAGTTAAGGATCCTACCTTACTATTCACCAACCATTTACTTTTTTTTTTTTTTCAATGTTCTCATCTTTTATTTTTTTATTTATTTATGGTTGTGTTGGGTCTTCGTTTCTGTGCGAGGGCTTTCTCTAGTTGTGGCAAGCGGGGGCCACTCTTCATCGCGGTGCGCGGGCCTCTCACTATCGCCGCCTCTCTTGTTGCGGAGCACAGGCTCCAGACGCGCAGGCTCAGTAGTTGTGGCTCACGGGCCTAGTTGCTCCGCGGCATGTGGGATCTTCCCAGACCAGGGCTCGAACCTGTGTCCCCTGCATTAGCAGGCAGATTCTCAACCACTGCGCCACCAGGGAAGCCCCCCATTTATCTTTTAATGCGTTGTTCTCCTCACAAAAACATCAAGGAAATCTCCAAGGTGTGTATTGAGGGAGTTGGGGGAGGCTCAACAAGGAGCTGAAACAAGAACTGTGAGCTGAAAGCAAATGGACAAGCCAGAGTAGCCATGTGGGAAAGTATGAGTCACTGTGATCAACCAGCCTTGATCAGACTAGCCTTGTACTCTCTCCAAAGGAGGGTAGCTCAACCAGAGTCTCCCACTTCAAGTTTGAATCTTAAAAAGATTCTAAAGTGGTCCCAGGTCAGTCCTGTGCCCTGGCTCCTGGCAAACATCTCTGGATGAGATGTTTAGGTCCTCAGGATTCTCAGAGATTAAACTCAATCAAAGAAAAACTCACAAACATACAGGAAAACAAGACTCCATGACAGACAAGCAGTCAGCACAGGAGCAGGAGGTTTAAACTCTCAAGAACTTCATATATTGGAATTATCAGATACAGAACACAAGATAGCTATGTATTAATGATTAAAGAAATAAAATTAGAATAAAAGAAAAGAATAAGGGGAAGGGAAGAGTGAATAAGAGTCAGTCAAAAGTTACCTGGCAGATCTGAAAATAAATATATAAATTTTTTATATTTTTTATATTTTAGAGTTTTTTTATAAATATATAAAAAATCTAATAAAATGACCAAGTTGAATTTATCACAGGAGTACAAAGTGGCTTACTATTAGCAAACCTGTATATGCAATTCTAATTCTCCATATTATCAAGATAAGAGGAAAACAAATGATCTTAAAATTTTTTTAAATATTTGATAAAATTCAATACTCATAATTCTTTTTAAAAGGCCCACATATTAAAATAAAAGCAGGGACTTCCCTGGTGGCGCAGTGGCTAAGACTGTGCTCCTAATGCAGGGGGCCTGGGTTCGATCCCTGGCCAGGGAACTAGATCCCACATGCATGCTGCAACTAAGAGTTTGCATGCCACAACTAAGGAGCCCACATGCAACAACTAAGACCCAGCACAACCAAATAAATAAATAAAATTTTAAAAAATAATAATAATAAAAAAATAAAAGCAAACAAGAAACAGAAGGAAACTTCTTAACTTGATAAAAGCTACTTGTCACAAAACAAACAAGATTAACAACAACAATAACAACAACAAAAACCCATATAATAAGCATTATTCTGGATGGGAGAATATAAAGCATTCCCTTTAAAATCAAGAAAAAGACAAGGATGCCTACTATCACTGCTTCTATTCAACACTGTACTAGTAATTGTGGGCCATGCAAGAAGACAAGGAAATCAAATTAAATAACTGCTACACAGAAAACCTAAGAGCATTTATAAATAAATTTTTAGAATTAATAAGGGTTTAGATAAGATCAATATGCAAAAAATCATTTGCATTTCTTTACACATACACAGTTCAAAAATACAATTTTAAAAAAGACACCATTTATAATAACAAAAATAGGGTACCTAGAAATAACTAATAAGATGTGCAAGACTTGTATGGAAAAAATTATAATGTAAAGTTGTCAGTTCTTAAATTGATCCATATATTCTGTATGATTTAAATCAAAATCCAAATAGAGTTTTCCAAGGAACTGGACAAGTTAATTCTAAAATGTATACGGCATTGTAAAGGCCCATGAAAAAAGCCAAGCTGTAACCAAAAAAGAAGAATATATAATGACTTTACCTATTAGCTTTTGAGATATCAGGACTCACAGAGCTATAATAATTTAAACAGTTTGATATGGAGCCCGACAAATCAAATCAACAAACACAACAGAACAGCAAAAACAGAAACATACATATATTACATATTATAAACCTATAAATAATACATACATATTTTATACATATATTCAATATATGATACTACTGGGAAATGGATGAACCATATAATAAATTGTGCTCTCCATATTATAAATGGGGGGGTGGGGTAATTGAATTCCTACTGTATAAAATAATTCCAAACAGATTTTAACACTTTAATGCTTAAATTAGAAAGATTTTGGATAAAATGTGGAATACATTTATTATCTTAGGCAAAGGAAGGATTTCTTAAAATACATAAAAAAGGGTAAATCACAAAGCAACTAATCATGAAATTAAACTATACCACAAAAGCCACATAAAGAAGATAAAAAGACAGCTCACCAATCAAGACAAAATATTTTCGATACATATAACTGACCACCAAAACATTATTAGCCAGAACTAAGAATCAATTTTTAAAAAGACAGACTATACCATGGAAAACAGAAAAAGGCAAATCAGGTACTCCACAAAAAGAGGAAGCACCAATAGCAAAGAAATATTTGAAAAGATATTCACCTTCCTTTACATTTTCATAGCAAAACAGATGGTAGTAGCATAAAACAAGACATAAACCAATGTCCATGGACAGGAAAATGGATAAATAAATTGTGGTATACTCACATCATAGAATACTACATACAACTATATGCAAAAATATTCATGAGTCTTATAAACAAAATAGTTTTTAAAAACTTGCAGAAGACAACACTCAGCATGATGCCATTTTTATCAAGCAAAAACAAGCAAACGTTAACAATTTTGTTTACAGAGATAAATGAATGTAGTAAAATTTAATTTAGAAAGCAAAAGGTTTATTAACACAAAACTCTGGAGAGCGTTAACCTCTGTAGAGAAAGTGGAAGAAGGGCAGAGCCCAGAGTAGCTTTACCAGCACTGGTAATGTACTAATACTTAAGTTGGGTGAGGAGTTCTTTTGCACTGTGCTTCACATTTTCTATATGTTATGCTTATTCTTTTGTATGTATCAACTATTTACATAATACTTTAAATATAGCATAACAGTGATAAGACTTCTCATATTGCACACTTTTATTTTTGCCACTCCTATTAAAATTCCACCTAAGAATGGCAGAACAGTTTGCTAATTTACAATATTTCCATCCAGTGTATGTCAATATGTTACTTATCCATAAACATAAACATATGTATGCTATATATACTTACATCATATAGACTGCGATAAATTAACCAAGAATTATAACTTACCTAATGTAAGCCTATGGAGCAAGCAGCAACTCACTTCTTGAATTTTTTCACTGATAGGGAATGCTATCATGGCTTCTACCACAATATTATAACACCTGACATTGCCACTCATGAGGACTTCAACATTACTGCCTAAATTTAAAGAAATC
Organism: Balaenoptera physalus; assembly: GCF_965194825.1. Lineage (NCBI taxonomy): Eukaryota > Metazoa > Chordata > Mammalia > Artiodactyla > Balaenopteridae > Balaenoptera > Balaenoptera physalus. The sequence goes on from NC_138892.1 coordinate 73,582,416, forward strand.
ATAATTATCAATAAGGTAATAATTTCCCCTTTGAAATATGCATACAAAGACACCTTACAGAGATTTTAAATATATGGCAGTATAATGGCTACATTTCCAAATTTAAATATCATGTTCTGTCAAATAGCTATAAAAATACTGTTGTTCGATGTTAATATAATACGATTTAGGACTCATCTCTAGCATTAAGGGAAAGTTGCTTTATTCCTGTATTTTTGGCTTAAAAACTTTAAAAAAATAAAGGGAAAACTGAGAGTGCTTTTTATATAAGTCAAAATGTGTAAAGTTTTGGCCGTAAGTTTTCAAATAAATGGATTTGGGGCCTGTTTCCGAATGAGGCACTATTCCATTGGATAACGGATTTTAATTGCTCCTTTTCCTCAAACCAACAGAAAGAAAATCAAGATTATATCACACAATAGAAGAGGTAGAATCAGCTATCATCTATTTCCTGTCCATTCCAGAAGGGCAGCAGAAGAGCAGCCAGTGTAAAAGGCAGCAAAACCGAGCTTTCTGAAGGCTCTGAGATAGACAGGGAAAAGAATGGATGAAGGGGAGAGGAGAGACATAATATTAAAATGTATAACTAAGGGATAAACATAGGTGAACCACAAAGGAAGGAAAGAATCCACTGGGAAAGGCAATTAATCAAGAGTATGTGAACCTATGTGGAGAAAACTAATTTATATGTCTGAATGAAATGTTGACAATTCTTAAAACAGACAGAAAAAAAGGTGCTTGCAAAACATTTTTCTTTCTTTTTTGGCACAATCAAACTAACCAACCATTTTCCAAAAACCACATTTTTAATGTTTAAGTTGTATTTAAAAAACACTAAATATGGAAAAAGAAGGAAATGAAAAGAAAGGAAATGGCCTCAACGCAATTACCTCCTTTTATTCAGAATCAAAGATACAACTTGCTCTAGATTCAAGGTAAAGTTTAAAACACTTGCTTTTTTTTCATTTTTAGTTGCTGCTTTCTTTGACCTTTTCTTTATGAATCAGCACATTTACACTGGAGTTATGGTGATGTGGGTGGAAAAGAATGAATTTCAAAACAACCAGCACAAAATAAATAAATAAATGTATAGCCAAGGAAAGGTAAAATGAAGAATATATTCAGTTTGTTGGCAGTAGATGACTCAGAGAAGTTTAAATTCCATTTTCTATTATTGTTATGCCCCATCTACTTCTAAGAGTTTAACTTTCTATGGATAAGAAAATGAAGGATTTTATAACCATTATTAAGAAAGGGCATTCTTTCACAAGGGGATTAGTCTCACATCTGTGAGATTTCTATGTCTGAAATCATATATGCATATTATATATAATAAGCTACATATGTATGAAATACAAAGCATGTAGTAATACTGTCAGTGTTTTAACCACACTTACTACATTACATTACCAGGTACTATTCTACATTTTTCACATTATTTAACTGATTTAATCCTCACAACTTCACATGTGTGAAGATGAAATTATTACCCGATAAATGCATGTGTAAATCCTGTACAAGCCCAAACGGGTAATACATGAAATACAAAATGCTCATGTGCACTTACAAAACAGAAGTAATAGAAATCTGATGTATTATTTTAGTCCATTAGTATTGACTGGTAGCATACACAGCAAATTAATTTCTTCTTATTTGTACTTTTTTTTGTTATAAAAGTGGCTAGATTTCATAGCATCACCCAAATGTTAAACAAGAATCACAATAAAGTTCAAACTCCTTCCTCTGGCTTCTCAGGACCTAGGATCTGGTTATGTCTCCAGCCTCATCCACTGACTCTCATCAAGCCCTTCCCCTACCTCCACGAAATGGCACAGGAGCAGATGCTCAGGGCTCTGCATGTGCATTACACACACGCATGCGTGCACACACTTATAAATACAGTTTACTGAGCTACTTTTATCCTCTTGATTCCTCTATGCTCTCTTTTGCTCCAGGATCTTTACGCTTAGGATAACCACTGCCTGGGATACTGCTTGCACTTCTACTTCACCTCACACCTCTCCACACACAAAGCTCTCCTCATCATTCAAGACTCTGCTGAGAGATCTTGCCTCACTCCCTGTTTGTTCTCAAAACCCTAGGTACTTCTGCCAACACTTGCCCAATAATACTTCGTAATCACTTCCATGTTTATCTGTATGTTGTGGGGTACTATGGGGTCAGAAAAGGAAAGAAACATGTTTATATTTTCTGCTACTGTTTCTCCAGCACCAAGCCCATAGCCAGCAGCAGAACAGCATCAATAAACAAAAATTTATTAAATGAATAAATGTATAAGTTTAGCATCTACAAGTTTCTAAATAATAAAAATATTTTTGAAACACACTCAGAAAGAAGATATATTGTAATTTTTCAGATTCAAAAATGAAACCATGCATGCAGGCTACTTACAAGGAATTGCTAGGGAATGTAAACAGTGCAGTACATGAAACACAATTTCCTCTTCATCTTTAAAATTTTTTAATGTACTTAGCAATATCATATAATCTTTATTCTCAACAAATTCGGCCAGTTGCTCCTCTGAAACTAAAAAATGAAAGACAAAATACCGAAAGAGCTCAAACATGATATAAAACTTTAATTACTCAAAAATATAATATTCATGATGATTAGATAAGACAGTAGATACAACAAACATAAATTAAAAATTATATTTTAGCAAAGAGCCCTTCCTAGGAATTTTATAATGGGAAAAAAAGGTATTGAGGTTAAAATAATTTTGTTTTGACCCATATTAGTTATTCCATGTTTTGAAATGTAGTGACCATGTAGTGACCAAACAGTTCTCAGAAAAATAAAATTATTTACAATTTCATTTGAAAGATTCTAGAGAAAACTAATCAATGAATAATAAAGATGGCCTACTGAAGTGAACATATCACAATACATAAAAAGGAGTGGTTAATGGTACATTGTTGAAGGGCAGCTCAGCTAAATGCATGAGTTCAAGAGGAATGAACTTTAGCAAATAACAAGTAATTAGACTTTGAAATACTTTATCTTAATGGTCTTGACTTCATCAGAGATCAAAAATTGTCATCATTAATTTTCATAATTAAAGTCTTGGGATCAAGCCAATGAGTTTCATTTGGAGTCATTTTATTGGGTGGGAACCTCAAAAACATGTATAAAAATCTGGTTTACCTAGCCTGAGAAGGATACTGACATAAATGTTAGTGTCACTCTTCATAATCAACATTACTTTTTGTTGTTCAACTTTACACCAATAGTCCATATAATATGTGAAATTGACTGGGTTCTTCTAATAAATGAGAAGTATCACCAAACCTTCTCATTTTATGAAACAGTTTCCAGACCATAGTTTCAAATTTTGAAAATTAACTTTACAAGTGCCACTAAGTCCTGGGGAACTTCATATTCTTGAAAACTTCAGAAATGTTTCTACTCTACATTTACAATCACAATACTGTCAGCGCTGATCTATCAAATAAGATTGTCTTTTTAACATTCCCTGGTGCTTCTCCATATGTCCTAGATGGATCCCACAGTGCTGGTGAGTGATGCTAACCCTTCTTTCATGAATAAGAATGTGCCCCTTAAACTGCAGCACAGAAGATTATAAGCCCTCAAGACAGTAATCCCTCAAACTCTATTCTGCCCAATTCTTATCAAAAGCTTAGTTTCAAGATATGACATTTAGAGAAGACAGCCTGAAAGACATGCAGTTCCTCCATTCCTCTCTTCCACCACCAGAGAGCTGAGCCCCATGCCCATGCTGTTCTGACTCTTGATAGAATCTCTTTCACTGAAATACACTTTGTGTTCCTTGCAAACTGTATGTATTTTATCAACTTATCCAGGGAAACCCAAGGGAGTATTTTCTCAAGTCTCCCATGAGACTGATTGCTTCTTCTGATTAATGAGTTTACTTTTATCTCAAGTAACTTTGTAACCAATGATGTTTACCTCTTTGCCTGATAGGAAGCAAAGAACCAAATTTCTGGTCCATCCCTTTGCAAAGATACAGGATCTGAAGTAAGCAGTAAATGTAACCTAGCTTCATATCATTTTCCCTTCACCCATTTCCTCATTCATTTTTCTTTTCCTCTAATGTATTATAAATATCTATAAGCTATTTGAAGTCTTTCTGGAATAAGACAGGGAATTAAACAGTAGAATTTCCATTCCTGGAGCTTCCAGAAACTAGAGTAGGTAAACTGATATGAACACAGGGCCCACATACGTTATTCTTATCCTAAACTCCTAGCACTGTTGGCTCTCATAATGACACAAAAGGTGCTCTCAAAAACTGTGGTAAATTGAACTGTAATGGAGATAACTAGCTGTGTACTCTCAGGCAGGTTGCTCATTTCACTTCTCTGATCCATTTCCTCATCAAGCCAGTGGAAGGACTAAAGGTTCCAACCAACTATAAAATTACATGGTTATCTCTGTCATCATTCTCAGTGCCATGTGATAAAATACATATTAGTCTTTTTCCTAAGGGACACTTTGTAAACCTCTTGGTTCTTTATCCAGAGCCTTTAGCAATTTCTAAAACCTCTGGTGATGACTTAACATCATAAACCCAAACTTAACCTATGCTTGGCTTCACAGTATTACTTTTTCTTCCTTAACTCCTACACATACAGTTTGCAAAGTGAACCTATGCCTTGTTAAGCAATGGAAGAAAGTTTACTACAATTGCATAATTGATAATCCATGAATGAAATTCATTCTGCCAAAACAAGCAATATTTCTGAATTAACCCCATTACTTATCCTTGACTGACAATCCAACTTTTAATAAATAGTACAATTTCAGATATTTTCTTATTATCATAATTATAACCTACTTATCCCACTATAAACCCTTTCTTCTTATATAAATATCAAAATAAAGAATTTGACATTTTAAATACCTCTCTCAAACAGCACATGTAAAGCTTTGCATCCAAGTTTCTGGACTTCATCATTGGCTGAAAATGTGCGCATGGCATCGAAAATTAACAAGAAAATATCATTTTCTTCATCCAATATCAGCAAAGTGATTTTACCTATTTCAAAGAGAACAATATGCTCCAAGTAAATAGCTGCTTTAACATTTAATGTCTTCATTTCTACATGAGGGCTATGAATGGTTTGTGGACTTCTCTTTTTGATGAACCACTTAATTGCCCCAGATGTTAGACCTATCAAGCTTTACGGTCTTTCTAAATGAGATAAATTCCCAGTACACTTTACTATAACTCTGTGATTCCCAATCAATACCCATAGCCAAGACCTCCTGCCCCGAATTCCTGAAACATTTCTACCTGCCTCTTAGACAACACCATCTGAATACTCCATGGCCACCCCAAACCTAGCCTACTCCAGTTCCATCTCTTCATCAATAACCACCATCCAATAGTTACCAGAGAAACTACAGTCATCTTCCTTCTTTCATCCTCCCTCTCTCTTCTCATTCTCTGACTAGCCAAAGAATCAACTCATTACCAAGTCCTTCAAGTCTAACTTCTAAATATCTCAAAAACTCCTTTTGAACTAGGCCCCTCCATTTCTGTCTTGTTCAGGACCCCAACACTTCTCACCTAGAATGCAAACACAATTGCTTAATTGCTCTGGCAGGCCCAAATCCCTACCTAACTAGTTTACCTGCTGCATTATATTTCTAAAACACAAATGTGATCTGTAAATCCCTTGCTGAAGTCTTCTAAGGCCTTCTCGCACTCCTCAGTCTGACAAACAAGACTCTCCCCAGACTACATGTATCTCATCAGCCTCACGTCCCTCCCTGCACTACTGACTCCAAACATGCTAAACTCCTTGCTCATCATGAACACATTTCTTTTGATATCTTTTTGTACTTGCACTCGCTGCATGGAATGCCCTTGCCATTTTCTGCACCAAATATGACCCTACCTTAAATCAAGAAATAACACAAACAGTACCTAGTCTGTCAATAAAAACTGTAGAAGTGGTAGTCGTAGCAAACACTTCTACAGCACATAAAATGTCAGACATAGGTTGAAGTATTAGATAGTTCACTCTAACATGTGTAAACCACCACAACCCCGTGAGGTAGGTGCAATCCTCATGTTAGATAGAGATAAGGAAACTGAGGCACAGAAGTGATGCAGTGACTTTGCCCAAAGTAGAACAAATAAGAGGCAGAGCTGGATTAAAATTAAAGCAGGTCATGACCATGCTCTTAACTCCTACAAATGAGCTTAGCTGCTCTCTTCTCTTTGTTCCTATGGTGGTTTTCTTCATATCTCTGTTAGAGTACTTTCCTCATTACATTGAAATCATTTCTTTAAATGCTTTTTATCTCTTTGTCAGTGCTGTCCAATTCTGTAGCCACCAATCACATGAGGCTACTTGAACTCAAATTTAAATCAATTAAAATTAAATAAAATTAAAATTCAGTTTCTCACATTTCCAATGTTCAATCACCACATGTGGCTACTCGCCATGATTTTGAACACATACAACATTTCCTTCATTGCAAAAAGTTGTATTGGACAGGGGTGCTGGATTGTGAACTTCTACATTGTAGGAGCTTTGCCTCACCTGTCTGAGAGTCCTCTAGCAGCCAGCACAGCAGTAAGTGCCCAATAACTATTACCTCAGTTAACAAATAAGCCAAACAAAAAAATGATTCATAAATTAACCTCTAATAAGTACCTGAAATGAACTCTAAAACACATTACAAACTTTCCTAAAAGCTCAAACTTCTTAATGTTACGTGGAAGAAATTAACTAGTCTTTTCAAAACACATGTCAAATTTCCTATTTGTCTACATGCTGCTAACCTTGATATATTCATGTTGGGAGATTTCTCAAATTCATAAACCTCCTGTCCATTGCCAAATGGAGAATAAATCTTTACCTCCCCACACCCACCAAAAAAAAAAAAAGATCCCAAGGATGAGTTTAAATAAACCATAGTTAAGACTAGTTAGTACATCCCTTTATATATTTTAATAAAAGTCTCTGGTGAAGTGGTGAGTACCTTCTGGCCTTTCCTATCCCTCTTCAGTTCATTCTCTGATCTTCACCCTCTTTCTTCCTTTCTCTTTCTCCTATTGGACCTTCATCACTTAGCACGGCCAATGAGGGCCTTTAAAAATCTTACCGCCCCTCCCAGGCCTCTGCAACGCTGCACATGCTGTTTTCTTGACCTAAAGCACCCTTCACACTTTGAAGGAAATCCACCCTATCCTTCATGCTTAGCTTCCCTGAAAGCAGCCTTTCTTCTCAGAACCTTACATCATAGCAAGTGTCTGTCACAGCAATGATCACAACTATTGCACCACAGCAACATTCTTTGTTTTCAGGTCCATTATCCTCCAAGTAGAAGTTTACTCAGAGAAAGAACCTGACATGTGAAATCAGACCCTGGTTCTACTACTTTTTGGCTGAGGCAATCTCTCTATGCTTCAGTGTTCTCTAGAAAACTGAGATAAAATACTAAACTCAAGGGATGTTTTGAGGATTATGCTTTTAAAAGCATATTAAGTATTTTACATGTTAAGCCTAGCATTTAGCAAGCACTCAAGAAGAAATGCTATATATTTTTATTATGACATATTACTATTATGTCATACTCTAGAGCATATATTATAAAAAACATATTAGAGATATAATGAAGTACAATACAGTCATGACAAGGACATGTATGGCTAACAAACTAATGAGAATGTGAGATGTGGGACCAGATCTGAGGAGCAAACCTGGGGACAGAAATTAGATTTGGGAGTAATATATAAGGTGATGTTTAAGGCCAAGATGTTGGGTGGTACTTTTGAGAGAAAAAGTGTAGAGAAAAGAGATAAGGAAAGAAAATGGAGGGGCTTCCCTGGTGGCGCAATGGTTAAGAATCTGCCTGCCAATGCAGGAGACATGGGTTTGCGCCCTGGTCCAGGAAGATCCCACATGCCACAGAGCAACAAAGCCCGTGCGCCGCAACTACTGAGCCTGTGCTCTAGAGCCTGCGAGCCACAACTACTGAGCCCACATGCCACAACTGCTGAAGCCCACGCGCCTAGAGCCCATGCTCCGCAACAAAGAGAAGTCACCCAGTGAGAAGCCCGCGCACACAATGAAAAGTAGCCCCTGTTCCCCGCAGCTAGAGAAAGCCCGCGCGCAGCAACGAAGACCCAATGCAGCCAAAAATAAATAAATAAATTTATTTTTTAAAAAATGGAAAATGGAAACACAGAATTTTGGAAATCATCAATATTGAGGTTATATTATGTGATTATACTTTAAAAAAAACATCAAAACACATTTAGCAAATGGTTTAAAATGTTTTTTTGAGTCAACATTAAAAATGTGTGTATATACTACCTGAAGTTAGGAGAAGATCTAAGGCCTTCAGTCCAACTGTTGACAGGTTGACACTGGCATTATGAACTGTTAGCATTTTAAGAATCAGTCTGTAATTAAAAACAAAAATCAAGATCATACCTAGATGTTTGCTCTTTTAGATATTGTTTTTTACTCACCTACATTTTTATTCATCTCATTGTATTTCATTCCCTATATTGAAGCTAGTGTATTTTTTCTCCCTGTAAACCTGAGCCAGGTTTATGATGATTAACAGGGAATTATTATGAGTCTCAACAGAAAAGTTATAACTTTTTCCTCTAAATATTCAAATTCAATTATTAACTATTTCACCCAATTCTATATCCAAAATAATATTGAGTTATATGCACCAAGGGATCAATCATTTTATATGTGATACAAACTTGTAAATTATATGTTATACACATTGATATATTATAGAGAGATGTAATTAAAATGTTAGCTTGTATATAAAAATTAAGAACTATTTGAATATTTAAATTATTGATTTTTACTATTTTTGAAAGAGAAATTGATATTTTATAACAGAAAGTGAACCTAGTCTATCAATAGTATTCAATTAGTTCAAATGTATTAAATTTGAGCCCCTGAGTTATCAATTCTAAAATATACAATCTTCAGTCTATTCCTACCCAGTGCTGTTTGGCTTTCTATTGTTAGAAGAGAGAGCCTCCATGGCTTCACCTAGATCCAAGAAACTTGGCACGTAGTCTCCAGGTGGTGAGGTGAAGAATTGAGAGACCCTGTCCTTCGACTCTGTCAATTCTCCTCCTACCTATGCTGCCCCTACCTCTCCCTGCACCATTCCCACTATTCCTGACTTCAACACCACACAAGAGATTTCTCCTTTAGTACTGTAAGCCTTTGGGGGGATAAAAGCCCTTGAATATAAGGAGATATGTTTTACAATAAATATTTGCTGGTAATGATCTAATATGCTCCACTGTAGAGAGAGTGTGTCTATACTGTTCACACTACTTCTGGCCTAAAGGAGTGTAATACCTGATGAACAGAAGATGAATGAATGATGAGTGAGTGACCAAATAAATGAGTGAATGAAACTCCCTGTAGAAACGTTTATGTAAGTTAATTTGAACATTTGGTTTACACTAGAATATGACTAGATGAGTTTTCCATTGCTCCCTAAAGTTATAGATGGCTAATCTTTGGGGATCTTGGAAATTCTCATCCAAACCAAGGGACACATAACATTACAACTACTAATTGCAGGCATATTTTGTCTCATTCCTCATTAAATGCAGTATTCTTTATTACTGACTCATAGAATTTCAGAGATTAGTTTGGAGATGAGAACACCTATTAACTGTAAATAGTCTCTTTTCAAAGCACACTCTTTAGATGCTAGAAACCGAAGAACAGCAACACATGTTTATCAAAGATGGAAAAATGCACGGACATGCTCGCCTATGAACAAACAGCTCTGATTTGTCAAAATCTGCAGCCACAGTTAATACTAATAAATAATGCAAAGATGTGAAATTTAGTTTTGCATTAATTACGTTTTCCACAAGCAATATGCCTTTGGAAGCAATTAGTATTCACTTCTCTGGGGCAAAGAAAAGTCACATTAGGTATAAAGAACATCTAACGTTGATGACAGAAGATATTTTCTTAAATGTCAAGAAACAAAGTTATCCAAAAAGGATTTTCCTGGAAACACATTTTTTTTCAGAAAAATTTTTCTTAACTAATTATGGCTAAAGAAGTAGTCTCATTTAAGAAGTCATTATGTTGCAAACTGCAATAATATAGCTGGTAAATAGCTATCAAGATTTGGCTGCAGATGTGCTGAAAGTTAATTTCCCCTTTTTTCTTCATTTTGAAAGCTGTACTTTAAGCTCATTAAATATATATGTATGAATATACATAAATGTACTTTTTAAAGACAGTAAAGCATAAACTTCTAAATTACTATTTATAGAACTAACATTTTAGTTCCCATATTTTTGTTTTGAAGAAGTAGTAGTTTGTGTCAGTTCTACTATTAATAAGTAAAAGAAGAAAAAAAAAATCTTTCCTTTGTTTGAATTCATAAGCAGTCATCAACAATCTACAACTTAATCAATTGTATAACTATTATTATATTATTAAAATAATAACAACACCTGACTTCTTACCTCAAATGTTAGTTTTCTAATTCAAATAGATTATAGACTTCTGAGTCAAAAGGTCTCTATAAATGTAAATCATTGATTCAAGGAAAACTATATGTATTTTAAAGGATTTTTACTAGATTGTCTTGGATTGCAAATATAATGTATCAAGGGAAGGGTTGTCAAATGTACAGATAAATATTCAGTGCAGTTTGTTTTTACATACTTACTGGTGAACCCCTAGGACTTCCCAATCATGTCCAATATCCTGGGGACCCATTAAGCTTTGCATTGTATTCGGACAGATTTCTATTAATTTGCATAAAAGTGACCAACCCACCTATAAACAAGAAAGACAAATATTCACATTTCAAAAAAAACCACACAAATAGAATGTATTCAGTCAAAGAATCTCTTCATTCTTAATAGAATAGGTGGCCACATTATTTTAAAATAATTATTTTAAAACAAAATGATACTCTAAAAATGCTTGCTGAGAAAAGCAACTCATATACTTAGAATACATCTTTCTTCAAAAATCTACTGAAAAGGCATACAAAAAATATTATAACATTTCTGAATGATGAAGGCAATAGACTGCCTATTGTCTAAATAAAAGGAAATAAAACACACAAAAAAAATAGTTTTAGAGGACACACCAAAATTATGAAGTACAGGAAAGGCTATTCTCAGGCCTTCGTACTTTTTAAGGCATATCTACCTGACAGATTTTCTTCTAAATATTTAGTACTTTAATTATAAGAAGAAATGAAGTAGTTTGGAATGGAGGATTAGGGGAAGTTGGAGATTTTGATGGCAAAGTGTAAGTTATCAGGAAAGACTGCTCCCCAGATAATGGAGCTAGAAAAAATAGCAAAAGAAGTAGCATCGTCTGATGACAATGTCACATCTTTCATAGGTAAAAGAGAAAGGCACTATGAGATAGAGAGGAGGTAGAATTTCTCAGTGGACCCCTCTAGATTTCTTCCGTACACCTAAATATGAGCTGATGAGGTCTAGACATCACAAGTGTCCCTAAACTCTCTCACCTTTCCAAATTAAGTATGATCTTACTGATGCATTTTAAATATACCTTCGTTCAGCTCATTTATACATGATGCCAACTTGAATAAGCTGCTCTTTACTTCTGAAAAAAATACATTTTTTTAAATACGATATTTTAATTACAAACTGGAGATTAAATTTAACTCACTTTTCCTGTTATATTTTCCTCCCCAAATTTAAGGACTCTTCAATTCTTTCTACTATATTACAGAACTAAACTTGATATGGTCAGAAAAAGAAAATAGAAAATGCATATACATGCAGATCTAGACATTAATGAAAAAGTGCCTAAGCACGATGTGTGATAAATACCAATATAATATGAATCCTGAAAGTAGGATTCGCTAGAATTACTCAGGGAAGAATATAATACAGAAAAGGTAGGATTTGAGTCAGATTTCAAAAGAATTATAAATTTGGTCACTCAAAATAGGGAAATGGAAACTTCTAATACTGATGAGTTGTGAGGAAGGAAAGTAAGATGCTAAATGGTGAGGAGGCTGCCAAAGAGGGGCCCATTGCTAAATGAGACTGGATATGTGAGTTGGAGCTGAGTGGTACAGAGGGTTGAGTAACAACGGGAGAAATCTCTATGCAACCAAAAAGGAATAATGGCACGTTTCCTGCTTGTTTACAGGAATAAACAAGGGGTATTTAATAACATAAAAGTGATTACATAAGATCTCTTTACAATATTATTTCCAGATCTTTTCTGGATTAAGCATGAATTGCTTTACTCTGTCATCACTTCCTCTTACACGATTTCAAATTCCTTGAAAAGGAAGAAATTTCTGACAGCTATTTTTACCTATATTTAAGTAGACAACCTCCTCCACTTAAGCCGAACAGATATTGACAATCCGGATGTCATAGAAACTGGCTATTTTTGTGCTTTCATTAAATCATCAAGACTTTTTTCCCTAAGTATTTCAAAAATTAACATTTGGAACAGTTTCTGGTGGGAAATAAATCATAAATCACACAGGATGCTATACTCATCTCTGCACCTGCATGGCTGACTCAAGGAGAAAACCTGTTTTGTTTTAGTTGATGAAATAGCAGTATCAGTAATTGCTTTGCAAAAAGACTGAGGCAACTGAGCTTCCGAGATTAAATAGAATCGCTAGCAGCAAAGCAGAGGTAACAATTGATCCATTAATGTATTCAATTAAAAGCTTATCTTTCAAAAAGAGAAGGCTCCCATCCTGCACAGTTATAATACAATTAAATTGGTAGTTTCACTTTATTATAATTATTCTGTAAACTCAAGTATCTAAGTAATGCACAATGGGAAAGAGTCTAGGGGTTAAAGAAAATTTTAGTCACTTTCATGTATTTCACTCACTTACATCAAAGGTGGAAACTGTGTGGATAAAGAGAAGTAATGTAAATTGAAGAACACAGAGAAATGATCAGATGACTGACAGGAAAAGAAATTTATAAGACAGCAGCCTAACTACCAATTCTCTAAAGATTGTCATTTATTAAGGAGAACTAATAAAATATGAAAAGACATTGAAAATAAAAATTCAGAGTCTGGAATGTCATGTTAAATGAATTCTGAAAACAAACCTTACTATTTACTTTTGAAGGGTACTTTACCTTAACTCCTTAAATTCATCAAGTGCTTTTAATTCAGCACTTCCAGCTGATTCAAGATATAAAGCTTTAAAGAATATCTATACTAATTTCACCAGTAATATGAAGAAATCTGAAGGAAAAAAATTTTTTTTCTTTTAAGTGGGGTATTAAAATATCAGTAGAGCTACCCCACTCCACATCCCTTTGATAAGATCAATGACAATTTAAATCGATAATGTCATTGTGCGTAGCACGGCCACAGTATTTGTACCATACCATTGTACTTTTTACTTGCGCAAAAATCTTATGATATCAGCACCTACTATATGATGGAAGAAGATACTGAAGGTGTGTGAAGCTTGAGTCCTGACTCTGTCACTAGTTCTGCGATCCTAAATGAGCTACTTATTCTGAGGAAAAAACATTCAGTGAGATTTCTGAGAGGATAGTGAGAGTCCAACAAGAATCAAATGATATAATATACATAATGCCCTTTGTAGATTAATATATTGTGCTGAAACTAATAATTCTATTCCATTACATTACCAAATCAAAAGACAATTCCTTATTTTCAATTATCTCTGGTACCTACTGGGCAAGGATATTGAGTGACATTCATAACTACTCCAAACAAACATGTCCAGGCTCAGGCAGTTTCTAAAATGAAGAAGAATTAGGTGGTGGGAATGTTGCAGGCTTCCCTGGATTCTCAAGTCTAGCACTGCCTCCTCTGGACCCTGCAGACCAAAGGCCACCCAGGGCCCAGTTGTTCGGAGTTGTACCTGGCAGAGGAGACTCTACCAAGAACAGAATCCAAGGAATGGAGGCTGCCAGACAAGGCACTTTGGAACACCAAAGCAGAGGCAAGTAAGAAGGATGATGTGGGTGGAGAGTAGCAAGCACAACAGGCCAGTGCCAGGGAGTGACTCATGTTTCATGGGCAAAATTCAGACATTGGATGTTAAAAAGAACAGTGTCTTTATCATGTCTCCATTTTTTCATGATCTTATTTGCTAACAGCCTGAAAATTAATAGTCACATGGGAAATATTTCAGTTGAAGAAAAATAAAAGTAACCATTTATCTGAGATATAAACATCTTCATATAAAAGAAGCTAGATATATGTTTCACAGAGATTAGCGTAAGATAGACAGATACAGGCTTAGAGATCCAGATAATTCTTACATCTGTCTAGCCTCTCAAGTAGGTATTAAGAAACACTACACCTCGATAGAGTTTAAAGTTCAATTCTCTTTCCCTTCAGGATCTAACATGCAAATGAAAAAAGTAATTTCAGTTCCCCAAATCTCAATATCTACAAAGGAAGTTAACCTTAGGCAGTAATTTTGTTTTGACTGTAAATCATTCTTAATTATCATCTTAAGGCTCCTTTTTAAATATATCTAAGATATGTAACAAATTTCTGGGTTTCCTATGGTGCAGATTCTAAGATTCACTTTTACATTCATTTTATATGAAAACGGTTGAGAAGTATAGATTTAAATTTACAGGGGAATCCTAAAACACCACTCTCTTTAGATAATACAAGGTGTACTACAACTAAAGAAGGTTAGAAATCTGTCTTCAAGTTTAAAAAAAAAGAAAACCTTAAACCTATGAGAGTTTGCCATTAACTTCATTTTATTAATTTAATTATTATTAGTTCTATTACTGTTCATTATTCCTCTTTCCCAAACTATTCACAATTGTGTCATCTGTAGGACATGCTGTACATTGGGAAGATTCTTAGAATAATTTTATTTAAACACTGATGAACTAGCCATCTAGCCAATGTCAGAACTAAACCTCAACCCATTATTATTCCGCTCCCACCACCATCCATATTCTGTCAGCCGATTGTATAAAGTTACTTCTTAAATACAATTAGGGAGCACATAGTTGGCCCTCTTACACCGTTAACATTTGATAATGATTTGAAAACGCTTCCATCCTAAAACCACAGTCAGCGGTTTGTCAGGACAAATCTCAGAAATAACCCAGAACTCTGGGTATATAATATTAATAGAAAAACACCTATTTCCAATGAGAAGGGGAAATGGGAGAAATGAAAACAACTCCTTTACCTGCTGCACACTAGCGACTCTCATGTATGAGTCCAAGACGATCAACAGAGGCACGTGGACATTTTTGTCTTGAAATAACTTGGAGGCTGGAAAAGAAGGGGGTTAGGGAAAAGTAGCAAAGTCACGATTCATGGCACCCCTTTTAAGTCTGAAAAGGAGGGAGAAAGCAAAAGAAGTGAGCTCAAGACCTTCCTAGAATTGTCAGCTCTTTTCTGCCCTAAGGAGTAGAGAGTTTGCGGCTTCTCAAGAATCCAGGTTTGTGCGGCCACAAAGTTCGGGGGGAGAAAGTTTGTAAAAGAGGCCGGGGGGGAAGGAGGGGCGGGGGGGGGGGCGGTAAAGGGACAGTTTCCTGGCAAACGATTACCGTGGTCGGCGTACGTGAACACGAGCATATCCTCCAGGATTTGGACCAGCGTCTCTATCTGTTTTCCTTCCTGGACATTGTTCAGCCTGACTATCAACTTCTTCAGAGTTTCCTCATCCTCCTCCTCGCACTCCTGGCAGCTGCCACTGGCCATGACCGACCCTGCTCCAAACCGGCCGCCCCTCCCGCACCAAGGCCGGCCGCTCCGGTCAGAAGACGAGCCCAGCTCACCGCCCGCAGCCAGCGCTCCCGGCTGACCCCATCTGCACCCACGCCCGCCCATTTATGCAAAGGCGGCGGCTCCGCGCCCGGCGCCGCCCTCCCCCGCCCGCTCCCTCTCCTTCTCTGCTTCCCCCTCCCCCACCCAGGGCCAAAACACAGCTCTGGGGCCTGCGAGAGGTTCGGCTGAGGTGCGGTGCCTGCAGAACCGTGGCAGGCGGGCAGGACGCAGCAAGAGCCCGCCCGGCCTGGGTGACAGTGGCCGGGGCCCCCGCGCCGGCCGAGACGGGACCCCGGGCCGGCGCAGCCTCCCGAGACCGGATCCCGCTCTCCGCGGCGGCGCGGCCGGGAGTCGCGCAGGAAGAAACCGACTCAGTGGACTCCGCCAAGTGCCCAGTCCCCGGGCCCTGCAGCGGCCGGCGAGGCGCGCGGTCGGCACCGCGGCCCAAGCGCCCAGACCCACCAGCCTGGACTCCTGCAACCCCGCGGAAGGTCTGGGAACTAGGAAGAAGAAGAAAAATAAAAGCTGCCGCGGATCTCCAGATCTAAGAATAGAAATCGGGGCGTTGGGAAAAGAGGGAGCCGCCCAGTTGGCCCCTTTTAGGAAAACATTCTCTTTAGAGTTACCACTATAGGGAGATGAGTAATTTCCCCCCAAGGATGGACGAAGATTTAAGCAACCAAAATGTACCCAGTTAAATGCTTTTCTATGGTTGCTGTGGCTGTTTGTAGGGAAGGAAACCAAAACATTTTTCCTGTTAGTTATCTGGAAGCTCTGCTGGCCAAAAGGCCACTAAAATTAGCTTTTGAAAATTTGAGTTTCAGTTCAGTGCAATTAAAACTAAAGAGAGGGCTTCCCTGGTGGTGCAGTGGTTAGGAATCTGCCTGCCAAGGGAAAGGACACAGGTTGGAGCCCTGGTCCAGGAAGATCCCACATGCCGTGGAGCAACTAAGCCCGTGCGGCCACAACTACTGAGCCTGAGCTCTGGAAACCATGAGCCACAACTACTGAAGCCCCCCTGCCCTAGAGAGCCCAGCTCTGCAACAAGAGAAGCCACAGCAATGAGGAGCCCGCGCACTGCGGCGTACAGTGGTCCTTGCTCACTGCAACTGGATAAAGCCCGCGCAGCAAGGAGGACCCAATGCAGCCAAAAATAAATTAATTAATTAAAAAAAAAAAAACCGCAGAAAAACACAGGATAAATGAAATGAACAGGTGAGAGATACAAACCTAAACATTGTTCTCTTGGTATTCAAAATTACTAAAGTGTTAAAACAACAAAAAAAGTACCACAGTAATGTGTTTTTTCAGGAAGAGAAACCCGAGCAAGAAAAACTAAAGACAAGGCTGGACAAAGATGATCTATGACCTTCAGAAGATCGCTCCTGGGATGGGGGCGGGGGGGGGGGGGGATCATTCACAACAGAGAAGATTGGACTGGAAGTTAGATCCTTTTATTTCACTTCTGTTACCCAATTCTGACGACACTTCTGAAATGGATAGCACAGCTACTTATCCTTCTTTTACTGATGAGGAAACGGAAATTTAGAGTCGATAAGAGAAGAGCATTGTTGGTGTCACACAGATGAGAACTTGAGAGTCAGGACTTAAATGCAGGTAGATCTCCTACCCCCAAATTGAAGGTTGTTTACACTCTACCACTTTAATCAAAATGAGCTAGGCTTCCTTAATATGTTAGGTAAGTAGATCGGAAATTCAAATTCAGCCTGAATATTGTGACTATGTTTTATTTTCAGAAAGACTTTTTATATTTTATAGACACATGCTCAGATGTTCACATTTGAAATGACAGAATATTAGGATTTGCTTAGAGGTAATCCAGTGGTGGGGAAAAGGGTGGAATGCGTCGGAGGAGACATGAAACAATACCAACTTTTGAACTAATAATTGTTGATGATAGCGATGGGTTCATGTGGATTACTGTACTGTTTTCTCTGTATAAAATTTTCCGTAATGAAAAAATCAAAACAAAACAAAAATCTTTCAACCTTGTCATCTGTATCATACCTGAAGTGTATCTTTTCCTAACTGAACTTGTTTCAACTTCTACGTAACCAGTTAGGACGTTCCTAGGAATGCTCCCTTTCATGCCTTCCTTCCCGTTCCTCTGTGTCAGTTTCTCCTTCCCAGTATCCTGGATTATTAACTTGCAAAAAGTTAAAAATATACCTCCTTGCCAAAAAAAAATAAATCTACGTAAAAAGATGTCTCTTCTTTTCCTCAGTTTATTCATCTGTCTCTTCCCTATTGATTATCCACTCTGTATCAACTAGACTGGGGGTAGACAATGTGAGGACATAAATTCTCTGCTGGGACCGTTCTCCCAAACTACTGCAGTGGTAAGGCAAAGTATCTTCTTGACTTTGAAAAATATTTAATGGATTGAGTAAAATCCCAACACTTATTAAGTCTTCATATAGTTAACAGACTGAAAAGGAAAACTTCAAGCACAAATTCATGATAGAGGTAATGTTCAGTGGAGAATAAAATGGCACTGCAACATTTGACTAACTTCCTGGGAGGAGAAAATAAAACAGACATTGCTAATTACAGTAAATTACCAAAACAAATTCCAGATGAGTTAAAAAGTTAAATGAAAATAACTAAAAATAAAATATAAATTAACAGTTATTTAATCTTGGTATGAGGAAACATAAAAACTACAGAAGATTGGTGTATGTAACTCCATAAAAATTCTAATTTTCTGGCCTTCCCTGGTGGCGCAGTGGTTGGGAGTCTGCCTGCCAATGCAGGGGACACGGGTTCGGGCCATGGTCTGGGAGGATCCCACATGCCGCGGAGCAGCTGGGCCTGTGAGCCACAATTGCTGAGCCTGCGCGTCTGGAGCCTGTGCTCCGCAACAAGAGAGGCCGCGATAATAAGAGGCCCGCGCACCGCGATGAAGAGTGGCCCCCGCTTGCCACAACTAGAGAAAGCCCTCGCACAGAAACGAAGACCTAACACAGCCATAAATAAATAAATAAATAAAAATTAAAAAAAAAAAATTCTAATTTTCTGCAGTCAAGGAAAACAACATAAATAAAACTAAAAGGCAAATGGCATACTGTAAAAAAAAAAGTTGCAATACGTATGACAGAAACAATTAGCCTTAATCTTTTAAAAGTTCTTACAAATCACTGGATGGGAAATGACAAGCCACAGGTACCCCAGAAGAAAAATGGATTAAAGTTTTCAACTGGAAATTCACTGTGAATGGACAGTAGCTATAAGGAAAGTATATTCATAACTATACAAAAATTGTGTTCCTAAATATCAGTAACACATAGTTATAAAATTCAATTTTCTGTGTGTATCAGTGCATAATAACAACAATGAGAAAGAGAGAGAGAACTTGGGAGTAGATCTAACAAAGTATTTTTAAAACCTTTATGAAGAAATTATTAAACTGTATTAAAAGGCATTATTAACAAGGTATAAATGAGTGAATAGGCCATATCAATTAATGAAAAGATTAAATATCAAAATGATGCCAATGCCCCCACAAAGTGATAAAGAAACCGTGCAAGGCTAATGGAAATCTAAGCAAATTTTTTTTTTTTTTAACAAGAGTGAAGGGCCTAGAAGAGCCAAGACACCTTTAAAGAAGGACAAAGCAGGAGAATTGCCTAATCAGACATTGATTCAGGGCTTCTGATAGCCTTTATCAATTTTCCAGCGGAGGAAAAAGTGCCTAACAATGTCTTCCTGTGAATTAGAAAAATGTGCACCTCCTTCCAGTCAGACACAGCCCTGTGCCAGGGTGCACAAAGCAAGATTTGGATTTCAGACTCCACCCCTCCTTTCAGCCTGGTGTCCTAATGCAGGGCATAACCTCTACAACATATGAAGCAGTGTGTTCAGTCTTATTATGATGCTATAAGAGCTAACCGGTATGTTTCTGGTACTGTGCAAAAAAAATCAATGAAAGAGTTAGAACCCAGAAACATACCCTTATATATATGGAAATTATATGAGAGATGTAGCATTGTGTACCAGTGGGAAAATAATAGATTATTTGATAAATGAATCTGAGACCATTGGTTGTAGAAAAAACCGCAAATCATACCCTTACCTCATGCCATATTAAAAAATAAATTCCATGTTGGATTGAACAATTTTATATGAAAAATGTAACTAAATGTTTTGAATGTTTTGAGGGGGAAATGACCTTTTGAAGACCTTAAGATACGGAAAGACAAGACATAATCATCACAGTCCATAAAGGAAAAGATTGTTAAATTAAAGTACATTAAAATTTAAAACTTCATACAAAGACTCCATCAACAAAGTTAAAAGATGACCACAGGCTGAAAAATTTTTGCAATGCATATAACCAAGAAAATATTAATATGAAAAGGTAAAAAGAACTATCATAAATCATAAAAGACAGGCTAGTTTTTATATAACAAAAGATATAACAGGCATTTACAGAAGAGAAAATGCCATTTAAACCTGATGCCCAACCCCACTAAAAATAGAAGTGCAAATTAAAGCCATAATGAGATATGATTTCACACCCCTCAGATTAACCAAAAATGTAAAGTTTGATAATGCCAGTGATTGGCTGGGATATGGAGGAACTAGAACACTTATACACTACTGGTGAGAGTATAAATCAGAAAAATCACTTTGGAAAGCAGTATGGAAGTATCTAGTAGAGCTGAAGATATAAGTATTCTGTGACCCAGCACTTTCTCTCCAAGGATATTCCTTAGAGACAGTCTCACATATGCATAGGAAATTCGTATTAAAATGTTCAGTTCGGCATTTTTTGCTTGTAATGAAAACGAAAACCACTTGACTATCCATCAACACTTACATTTCATATATTCATGTAATAGACATATAAATCTGTGAAAATTATTGAACTAGACCTTCATGTATCAACATGACTAAACAGCAAAAAACTATAATACCATTTTAAAAGTTCCAGTAGTATATATATCCTACTGGGATATCAATACTCTAATACTAAACATGCAAAGTTCCATAGTAAAAGTATAAAAATTATGCATGGGACTAATAAATTCTAGCTAGTGGTTAACCTCTGGGGAGAGGAAAGTAGAAATGCATCCAGGAAGAATACACTGAAGGCTAGAATTGTATCTGTAATTTTTTTTCTTAAACTTATTATTGTATACATGGATGTTCATTACATTGTTATCTACGCTCTGTACTCCTAACTTACTTCATAATAAAAATAAATGTATTTTCAACTTCACTGGTGCTCAAAGTAATAAAAAAATAGATGAATTCCTTTTATTCATCAAATTGGCAAAGAAGTCCTTGAAATTTGTTTGGGAGTTAGTATATGAGGAAATAATAAATTATTCATAATACATAAAAGTTGGACATAAAGTTACAGAATTTTGATCCAAATTTTGCAAAAATAACCAAAAAAGTACATGCCTAATAAACTACTGAAAGTAGATAAGATAAACACATGTGTAAGAGGGGTTCTTGTGAGGTCATAGAATTATAAGTGATTTTTATGCTTCATGTATTTTTCAAATTTTTCACAGCAAATAATGTATTATAATAAGAAATAAGGCAAAGAAATTTATAAAATACAAAGTTTATAAGTAGAAAACTTATTTGGAGAATATAACTTACCACACTAATAAATATAAAATATTTTACATGGCACAAGCCAAACAGGAAAATTCAAACTGAATTGTAGCAGACTCCCTGGATATATGCTATAATTCAAAAGTCTTCATAGCCCAAAAACAATAATCCAAGTAATGTAAGCCTGTTCTCAGAAATACTACATTGATGGCTACAAATTCCATGAGAGCATCTTGAGTTTTGTTCTATACCCACACTACAAAACAGTTTCTGGCACAGAGTAGCCATTCCATGAATATCTGTCACTTGGATGAATAACTGAATGAATGTAAATGGAAGACCAGAGGAGTAAAATAATCTTTCCAAGTCATCACTAAAAGGCAGAACTGAACTGTATGACAGTCTCAGACTCTCAGTCCAAACTTTTTCCACCATTTTGTTGTTCCATGTGAGTTTCATTAAACCAGAGAAAGGCTGTCTACTCACTGAAACTGCACTTACCTTTTATCATCTATGCTTTATATATACAGAAAGCAACTTTTTGTTTCTGGTTTCTGAACTAGAGATAAAAATTACAGCTGTGCTTGTGATGTGATATTCTTCCCCTATCAGTTGAAATAATCTCTCATTAAATCCAAGTTACTCTGAGATTAGAACAGCAGAGTATCCACAGTCTTCATGCTTGGTTTGCTCAGGAAATCAGTCTCCAAATTTATGCTAATACTATATTCTAGTTTAAAATTTTTAGACGTATGTATGTATATTAAGAGTATTATAGAAAAATAAAAGCAGTGCCATAGAAAACCAATTCAATGTCTATTTCACCAAAAATCATTGCCTTTATGTTGCTGGGCATATTATAGGTAGTCAAAAATATTTCTTGAATTGAAAAAAATAAATTATTATTCATAGTACTTAATCTCTACTGAAAAAATAATATTAAGAACAAGAAAAATTAAATGATGCATCCTTTTTCTTGTTCTTAATATTATTTTTTCAGTAGAGATTAAGTACTATGAATAATAATTTATTTTTTTCATAGGAAAAAAATAACTTGAAATTTCTTTTTAGGAGAAACATTATTTTTACAACTCAATAATTAAATGGTATCTTTAGAACATAGTTTCATATCCCTGCCAAGGGTAGTTATAAAATAAAAGCACATGCAAGCTTAAGTTCCAAATGAAGAGATATATATCAACCATATCTTTCACCACTAGTACTAGAGTTTCCAAAAAATTTAGATGACTATCATAAGTGAATGATTTTATTTAAATCTATCATAAGAAGCATATATCTTTCTAGACTATTTAAACATTTGATTGCTTAATTAGTTTAGAGTGATTTTTGAGATTAATAAGAAGGCAAATTTGGACTATAAAAATAAACATATTCTAGGATATTCAGTTATTAAGTCAGTAACTATTGTGCATCTACTGTGTTTGAGCTCTGCTCGTGTGTTAGGGACCCAGAAGACACAATCTCTACCCTGAAGTAGTTCACAGTCTAGTGAGACAGATATTCAAAAAATTATGAAGCAGAACAACACAGTGAAAGTGGAAGAAGAGACCCAGCAGGTACCGGGAGGGGTGAGAGGAGGAAAGGGAAGAATGGAGGCAAGTGTGTAAAAGGGGAAGTGTTTACCAGTGAGGTAAGAGCAGGAAGGACTGAGAAGTGCACTCTGGTGTGGGTAACTGGGAGACCCTACTGACAAGTGTTCTGTGCAGGACAAGCCCTGAAGCCCGAGTGCTGTGCTCACTGAACAGGAATGCAAAGGGGAACGAGTGCTTTACATGTGCAGTTAGTCTTCAGGTATTTTCCAGATATTAATGAGGTGTTATTTTTCATATTTCAAGTATCTGAAAGAGCATTCTGAATCTACTTCTTGCCTCTTATTA
Source organism: Balaenoptera physalus (assembly GCF_965194825.1). Classification (NCBI taxonomy): domain Eukaryota; kingdom Metazoa; phylum Chordata; class Mammalia; order Artiodactyla; family Balaenopteridae; genus Balaenoptera; species Balaenoptera physalus. The sequence continues at coordinate 73,605,685 of NC_138892.1, forward strand.
TCTCTCCATTAGTGTCACCTTTTCCCCAAAATTAGTGTTTCTTCCCATGGACAAGCAAGAATCCCGCTAAAAAACATAAGTTGCAACCAACAGTTGGAAAATGTATTTGTTTTATTGTAAACCAGAAAAAGCCAAGAGAGAAAAATGTTAATACACGGGCTTGCTGTTATTGGCCACCAGAACATGGGAACTATAGGGGAGAGTTACCAACCTCCACAAGAACTTGGGGAAAAAATGAAGCATAAAATCAACAAAAGCAGATGAGGCCAAAAATAATATATTAAAATCACTTCGAAGAGACACAACTGCACCCAGGCTGGTAACACTATACTTAACTGGTTAAATACATTAACATATCTAAAGAACAAATATATTTATGTGAAGGGGATTGGTGGTCAACCATGAAAACACAGATAAAGAACATAATAGGCAAACTTGAGTAATGGCCAACCAGGAGAGGTTCTTATTAAGACAACCTTTAGTAGTGAAGTGGAGCAAAAGCAGACTGCACAATGGGACTTCCCTGGTGGTCCAGCGGTCAAGACTTTGCCTTCCAATGCAGGGGGTGAGGGTTCAATCCCTGGTGGGGGAGCTCAGATCCCACATGCCTCGTGGCCAAAAAAACCAAGACATAAAACAGAAGTAAAGTTGCAACAAATTCAATAAAGACTTTAAAAAATGGTCCACATCAAAAAAAAAAAAAAAGTAGACTGCACTGTTGGAGAGTGCGTCTTGATCATTGGATTTTGGACCTTCTGATGAAGCTACCCTATTATGAATGAATGAATGAATGAACTTAATTGTTTATTGAGCCTCTGTTATGTGCCAGGCACTGGGGATATGAAAGTAAACACAGAGTTTACAATCCAGGGGTGTTATAGTGTTGAGTGATAAGTGCTATAATGAGGTATGTGTATGTTACAATGATAGTACATTGAAAAAGGAATTTTTGGAATAGGAAAATAAAATGAGAGAAGCCTTTCTTCTAATCTGGAAAGCACAGGCCTGGAGGTGACAGAGAGCAAGACAAGCATTCTAGAAATTCAACAATATTCAGTATGAATAGAGCCAGGAGTGCAAAACAGAGTTGATGCAGGTTGGATTTTTCAGGAAGCAGATTCTGAGACAGAGGTTAGTGTGGGGTGGGGAGGGATTATTAGAGAGCACTCTTTACTATGGAGTATGGAAAGGAGGGAAGGAAATAAGGTTGAGCAGAGAGAGAAGTTGGGCTGTGATACAGTGTCAGCAGAGGGCTCAGCCAAACCTACCAGGGACTCTGGAGCTGAGATGGCCCTCAGAGTGGTTCCAAGTTGAGATAATGGGACCAGGTCTTTATTCCTCCATGTGGACCAGTCAATGGATAGAGGTATTTCTGGGAATGGGGAGTGGCATGACCTTGTGTGAGAGAATTCTCTTTAGCTAAGGCAGTTCTGAAAAGGGATGGCAGCTGAGGGCTGTCTGCCAACAGTAGTCCCAGGAGCTAGCAGAATAAAGCTTCAGTCCTCAAGGCAGATCTGGTAGCTGCATTACAGCATGACTGCAAGACAGGAGGGAGATAAAGCAGGGAAGGTAAGCCAAAATCACATCATGAAGGGCATTGTAAGTCATGTTAGGGACTTTGGCTTTTACATAAGGAAAACAGGGTGGCCACTGCAGAGTTTTGCTTAAAATAGTGACATGTGAAGATTTGTGCTTTCAAGTGATCACTATGGACGGGGTATTCTTTAGGGTGGGAAAAGAAATTGAAAGGACTAAATTGGAGGAAAATAAGATTGTGTTTGGATGCTCTTGAAGGAATCCAAGAGAGAGATGGTGGTGACCTGAATGACGAGGCCATAGCAGTAAAGATGGAAAACAGCAATGGATTTGAAAGAAATTTCAGTCACAGAATGAACTGAACTTGGTTATTGGTTTGATATGAAGGTGAAAAGGAAGAAGTATGAAACTTAACTATTAAGTGATGGTGGTATCATTCATCAAGCCAAGAACCAACAGAGATGGAGCAGGGCCCAGTGGCAAGCTCAGTTTTGGAATCATAGATATTACGTCTGTGGTACATACAAGTGGTAAGGGGTCATATCTATAGGTCAAGAGCTAAGAGGAAAATGTGGGCCTCCACATTTTTTAGGTTTGCCTCCAACTTAAAAATAATAAATCATCCAGAAGGAAAAATGAAATCTCCTATAGGACAAAAAAACACTTGGGACTGGAAAGGAGGAGTCCAAAAAAGGTGATTAAGAAAGAACAGCCAAAGATATAGGAGGAAAACCCATTGAGAATGATCAGTAAGAGATCAAGGAGACAATGAGCTCAAGGGGCAAGTGTGCCACCATGTCTCAACATTCCCGGCAGAGAGATTGGGGGTTCCCTTACCAAAAGCCGTACCAGGAGAGTAGTGTGGGTTGAAGCCAGACCACAGGGGGCAGGAGTCTAGCAAAGAAAGCATATATCCTGGAGGTGGTGTTGGGGTGGCATCAAGAGTGGGGCATTCTGTATTGTTTTATGATACAGAAACATAAAAGGAAAGGCCAGGAGGAGATAATTTATGGAATGAACTCCAAGTGGAAGCCCTGTGCACATAAGATCTGGAGTACAAATAGCAGGGTTGGAATTAACCTCAGAGAGGTTTTGGAGTAACCTAAAGGAAGGAGGAAGGGGAACAGGAGGCAGGTAAGTTTGTAGGTGGAATAACAGGAAATAAGAAGAGTTCCCATTGTAATGGAGGGCTGTGTGTGAGGTCATCTGTGAGGGTGAAGGATGGGAACATGTTGGAGTTGGGGATTAGAAGAAAGAAAGTTTTCAATTTGTATTGAATGGAAGAATACCTTAACTAGGTAGCCTGTTGCTTCTAAACATTTAAATCATCTAGTCACTTTTCTGATTTCATGCTCAGCAAACAACTAGTGTTTATAAGTTGACTTCCCTGTAATTTTCTCAAAAATTTTTAGTCATTACTATGTTTGTTGTTATGATTACAGGGAAGAAATGTACTATGCAGGATGATATGTGTATTCTGGTCCTCATGGCAGTTATATTTCTTATTGTAATCAGTACATTAACATTTTTGCTTTAGACTACTTGGAAGGGTAAGTTTGGTTTGTGTGAATGCCCTTGAACAAGTTCAATGTGAATGTGTTGTCTATATAGGCCAGGTATCTGGGCCATCAAGTCCAGGGGCACAGGGGACCATGCCAGGTTTGCCATGCTCTCTGGGAGAAGACCTCTTGGAGGACAGCCAACCAGACTGTTCCTGTTTTCCTCTGTCTTGAATTTCATATATTCTTTTTAAACTTTCCAGTATCAGTTATGGGACACCTCCAAAACCAGAGCTAAACTAGGAAAAATAGAGTTGGAAGTATCACAACAAGATACAGAAAACAGTTTAAGGCAATTCCAAAAGAATCAGAAAGGGAAAATTTTTGACAAAAAATAGAATAAAACTTCTGATGTATTGACAATCATCTTCTTCTTTAAAGGCACATCAATTCATTCCTTCATTTACTCGTTCAGTATATATGTATTGATAACCTACTACCTACTAGGAAGATGGTTATGAACAAGTGAGTTTAGCTCCTTTCCCTGCAGTGTCTACTGCCAAATGCTGCCAAGATGAAAAGTTTGCAGAGGGAATAATAGAATAGAACAGAATAGAAAGTATACGTAGCTATGTCAGTCTCTTGTGACAAATTTCTTCTGCAACTCAATCCAATTATTGAACAATTGACAAAGATTAACCAAAAACTCTTGTGCTATATTTACCATAGAAAATAGTATTAAGGTACTAAAAAAATCTTTTAAAAAGGAAATAGTGTTGCTTGAAAAGAAAATCAGAGAAGACCTCAAGGAATTATCACCTTTATTTTTCTGATATGAAGAATAAACAGAAGAGAATGATAGAGGACATTTCTATTCAACTAGTACAAATATTGCAACTGAAAGATGTCTCAATGATAAAAAATAATAAATAATAAGTTAATATAAACATCCAGAGTAGGATTTTATCATCAAAAGGTATTACGTCCTTTAGGAATATAGCAAGGTCTTAGACACAAGGTCTTTAGAATACTAAGAAAGAAAATCACAGGGGATCCATACAATACAAAATACACATTTCATCATATTCTGTAATAGTGACCTGGCAAGGGTAAGAGAAATAGAGAAGTTGGAATATTACTCAGCCATAAAAAAGAATGAAATAATGCCATTTGCAGCAACATGGATGGAGCTAGAGTTTATCACACTAAGTGAAGTAAGACAGAGAAAGACAAATATATGACATTGCCTATATGTGGAGTCTTAAAAAAAATGATACAGATGAACGTATGTACAAAACAGAAATAAACCCACAGACATAGAAAACAAACTTAGAGTTACCAAAGGGGAAAGGTGGGGGGCGGGGGTAGGAGGATAAATTAGGAGTTTGAGATTGACATATACACACTACTATATATAAAATAGAAAACCAACAAGGACCTACTGTATAGCACAGGGAACTACACTCAGTATTTTGTAATAAGCTATAAGGGAAAAACTGAATCAATTTGCTGTACACCTGAAAGTAACACAACATTGTAAATCAACTATACTTCAATTTAAAAAAGTTAAAAAGAGAAATAGAGAAGGTGAAAGCAGTAACAGAAGTTCTACTGGCTGCAAAAGCTAAATCAGATTTTTTATTGTTATGCATTCACACATACACACACACACACACACACAGTCTGTCTATAAATGATCCCAAAGAGGAGTAAAAAAGCTTTAAAAAGCTAAGATCTTAATGCCCAGAGCACTTGCAACAGCAGAGAAGAAAGTGAAAGAGAAACTACAGCCAGTAGATGTAGAGCTAGCCATGAGAGAGTGACTGTGCTCCTCCCGTGTCGGGTATTTCTTCATACTTCTGGCTCAAAAACATTATGAAAACATCCTGAGCAAAGTTTAAAGCCATTTTCCTTGGCGTTGAGCAATGCTTATGTAGGGCAGGAAAACTTTCTTGTCACAGATGGCTACATAGGAAATAAAAGGGTGGATGGGTCACTAGAAATAAAGGGACACAAAATTTCCTGAGCACCTATGAATCCTACTTTATTGTGGACATTTTGCATGTGTAACGTGTTTAAGCTCAGCAATCCTAAGACACAGCTATTACTCCTATTTTTCAAGAAATAGTTTTAGAGAAGTTATAAATTGCCTAAGTAAGACGTGGAGCTGGGATTCAAACACATAACTGTGTAACTGGAGGCGATTCTCACCAGGAAGAAATGGGCTGTGAAAAGTCACTATGTAGAGACAGAAAGGGAGAAACCCCCAGTGACATGGCAGGTCTGGGGCCCAGATCATCATTGCAATGGTTGGTAGGGTTTGCTTTGGCTGAAAGCATATTAAAACCTCAGGTAAGTCTCTTTGACTTTGACTCACGATTTACAGTCCACAAAATGAGAAGACTTTTTCAAAAATTGAGAACTAAATTTGGGTTCCTACACACTTAATTTACACATCATAAAATGTAACCTATATTTTATTGGCCAAACGAGACTAGGGATCCACAGAGAGTCACAGCAGACAAACAGCAGTTCTCTGGAGCTGTCACCCCCTGCTCTGGGCCAACATCAGGTCCTTCATGATCTTCCAAATATGCCTGGAGTCCCCAGGATGTATATCACATGTGCCCCCAAAGTATTCTTTTGACTACCAAGTAGGAACTAACTTAATTTTTTTCTTCTCTTCCTTGATTAGATTATAAACTGCATGATAGTCCATGAGTTATTCTCACTCCTGTGTCCCCAGAGTTTAGCCATTTTTTTTCCAATAAGGGAAATTTTTTTTCATGGAAATGCATTTTATTTTGAATTTAGCAGTGCGTACATGTCAATCCCAAACTCCCAATCTAGCCCTTTTAATGGCTGAGCTATATTCCACTGTATATATGTACCACATCTTCTTTATCCATTCATCTGCCAATGGATATTTAGGTTGCTTCCATGTCTTGGCTACTGTAAACAGTGCTTCAATGAACATTGGGGTGCATGTATACTTCCGAATCAAGTTTTTCTCTGGATATATGCCCAAAAGTGGGAATGCTGGATCATATGGTAGCTCTATTTTTAGTTTTTTAAGGAACCTCTATACTGTTCTCCATAGTGGCTATACCAATTTACATTCCCACCAACATTGTAGGAGGGTTCCCTTTCCTCCACACCCTCTCCAACATTTATTGTTTGCAAATTTTTTGATGATGGCCATTCTGGCTGGTGTGAGGTGATATCTCACTGTAGTTTTGATTTTGCATTTCTCTAATAATTAGCAACGTTAAGCATCTTTTCATGTGTCTCTTGGCCATCTGTATATCTTCTTTGGAGAAATGTCTCTTTAGGTCTTCTGCCCATTTTTTGATTGGGTTGTTTGTTTTTTTGATATTGAGCTGCAGGAGCTGTTTGTAAATTTTGGAGACTAATCCCTTGTTGGTCTCATCATTTGCAAATATTTTCTCCCATTCTGTGGGTTGTCTTTTCATTTTGTTTATGGTTTCCTTTGATGTGCAAAATATTTTAAGTTTAATTAGGTCCCATTTGTTTATTTTTGTTTTTATTTCCATTACTCTGGGAGATGGATTGAAAAAGATATTGCTGTGATTCACGTCAGAGAGTGTTCTGCCTATGTTTTCCAAAGCAATCTTGAGAAAGAAGAATGGAGCTGGAGAAATCAGGCTCCCTGACTTCAGACTATATTACAAAGCTACAAGACATCAAAACAGTATGGTACTGGCACAAAAACAGAAATATAGAACCATGGAACAGGATAGAAAGTCCAGAAATAAACCCACACACCTATGGCCAATTAATCTACAACAAAGGAGGAAAGACTATAACATGAAGGAAAGACAGTCTCTTCAATAAATGGTGCTGAGAAAACTGGACAGCTACATGTAAAAAAAGGAAATTAGAACATTCTTTAATACCATACACAAAAATAAACTCAAAATGGATTAAAGACCTAAATGTAAGACCAGATACTATAAAACCCTTAGCCACTTTTTTTTAATTCAGGGATATAGTTGATATCCCTGAATTAAAAATGGGGGATTGCCATTTTTAATTGTGAATGGGGGATTGCCCCTGTTTCTACCTCAGCAAAAGCAAGACAACTACTGCTAACCACATGCTGAGGGCACATGGACCTCTGCTGCCTGAGCCCGGGAGACTATCTCCAGTCCCATGAAAACAGCAGCCATGTCCTTCTATTGTAGCCAGATTCTGCTGAAACCAAAACTGCTGATGCCCTCCATATGCAATGAATGCCCCACAAATGATGTTAATGATAGTGATTTTATTTACCTGATTTCTGTAATCCTCTCATTCTATGCCTCAGACTAGAGGACAATCTACATAACAAATACTGTGCTGTTCTCAGAAATACCTCACCCAATGGGGAATTTTGATCCATTGTTTTTGAAATAACCCTGTCTCCCTAGTTCCGTTGTCCTCTTAGAATACTCATTCCTAAGCTTATTATATATTTGTCTATTATATACAAGCTTATCATATAAATAGATGCATATGTATGCATATATACACATATGTATATAGCATATAATGTATATAGTACAAATTGCATGTTTATTATATAATATATAATTATAATATATAATTGTATATATATCATATATAGTACATATTATATGCCATACAATGTACATATTATATTGATATATATTATATAATTATTACATTATAAAAATATATATTATTATAGTTATATAAAATTTATTATGTATGCATGTGTACACATAAACACATATATAAACTTATTGTAATATATGAAAGGGAAAGAGAGAGAAAATAACTTTAAATAAAACACAGTGTGTTTGGATTTTAATTTCCAGATGTTGCTTTCTAGAAATTGTTGCCCACCTTAGCTTGTACCTGAGGGAAATGTTCTAATCTTCTTTGTCCATCTGCATTATCTCTAATTCGGTATCTAACATTATTTATATCCTGGACCATATAGCGCAAACCATCACCTACGTGAGTCAAGAGGTAGCAGACTTTTGTTATTATCACCATTGTTTGAAATTATTTTGGATTTTTACTCTCAGTATTTTTCCTTCCACTTCCAATTTCTAACTGGTTATTCATGCCTTTTGTGTTTCTTGTCCAAGATTTATGGGGCTCAGAGAGAAGATTCCTTCCCTCCTTTTTATTATCCTAAGGCCTACTCTTTTTAAGAGATTAAGTGCCAATGAAAAGTGAGAAGGTGTTATTTGGAGGATAAAAGGAAAAGGAGTGGGGGAGGTAAAATTTCCCTAAGATCCAAATTAAATGTCCAAATTGAGGGGTGGGAGAGCTGGGGAGACAGTACAGTGATCAGGCTTTAAAGCAAATTTCTTCCAGGTATAACTCAGAAGGCTGGGCTCTGGTCAGGAGCTTCCCAGAAGCAGCTCAGATCCACGAAACCCTGTGCAGACCAAAAGCAGAGATGGGTGAGACTTCTGTAGCCTTGCACTAGGAGCAGGACCGGAAGGGCCCTGGAGCCCATTCAGCCATTTCCTGGACCACATATAAAACTCTCTGATTCTGTGCAACTGCAAGGAAGATCCAGACCCTAAATGACAGAGATCGAATGTCCTACCATCCAGTGGAACAGCAGCTTGGAGTTAGAATTCAGCTAATTTAAACAAAATGAAGATAATGATAATATTTGCACAATTGTGTGTGCCATCTGAGATTTGATCCTGCTATTAAGACTTTTTAAATTTTAAATGTAAAATTTCTTTGGTGCTTCTGCACCAAAGAAATGAACTCATTCATTCAACAAATACTTATTGAAGGACTTCTAAGTGCCAGGAATTTGGGATAAAATGGTGAACAGGACAGATATGCCAACGTATGCAGCCTAGCAGTATGGTAAACTAGTAAGTGGAATTAAATACAGTACGCTAAGAATAATGATAAAGTAAGATAAATAGGAGAGATATAGGAGACCACTTAACTCAGACTTAGAGAGTCAGACAAGAAAATGTTCCTTTAGCAACAGATCTGGAGAGGAGAGAGTACACTGACTACTGATGAAAGTAAGATAAACATGGAGTTTAAGGTGGGGAGTGGCGAGAATGAATGAGTCCATAGAGGCCACCAAGGTCCAAGTAACTGAAAACAGTGTTAAAGGACTTGGGTGTTTAATTGATTGCTCCAACTTTTCATATCTACAAATTTTCATCAGGTTTCTAAAGTGTTCTTTATCCCATTGCCTTTGCATATACACTAGCTACAACTACTGGTTCAGCAGGAATAACGTCTCTGATGTGTAAATTTGTTCTTAGTATTTCCATTTGTGTAAGAGCTGTGCCATGCAATAGGCAATAAGAGAAGTTCCGAGTTGCAAATGTTTGTAACCAGAAAAAGGCCATTTCCAATCTGGCTATTACCTGAAGATGGCCCCTCCTTGCATAGGACTCTTTTATCTCTGTTTCACTTCCTTTGTTGCAATATCAAACACCCCCATGATTGCGGCAGCTCAGGTCCACTTCTGTTTAAAATAAGGAAGGGGAAATTTGGTTCTACTTTCATTTTAGGTTTAATATTTCAGTTCTGAAAATGAGCCTACCTTCAAAAACTAACCAGATTAACTGATTTACCAGATTAGACAGAAGTTTTACAACTCACCCAGAACTACACAGGCCCAGGCAATGTGGAGCTAGACACTAATGGGTGGTTTGCTCAAGGGTAGGGTAATCTGAGCCCTCCTAAAATGAAAATTTTATATGATTATATTTTTAAAAATCTTCTTTCAACTATGTCATCAGCATTTGGAAAATTTAAAACACCTTAAACATTAACTTTGTAGTTACTGGTTCAAATGCAAGGAGTGTTGCCTTAAAGATAGCTAATTTTTTTTTATTTTCCAAAGCCTGGAAAGATTCTGGTGGATGCTCTACCTGTTCAAGGCAGTTGGATGAACAAACCATTGTTATTCAGCTGAGTTTATGTGTAATGGAGTTGTAGCTTAAAATTTAATGAAAGTTACAAACATTTGAGAGCAGACAATGGATCCAAAAAAATATCTCAAACTGTTTTTTGTACGCCTTAGTGGAAAGCAAATTGGAAAAAAGTCAACCTACACAATAAGCTCATAGCCAACTAGAGAGTAAAATTAGTTTATAAGGTGATATGCTTTTGAGCTCATTTAGCTTGATAATTTATCTACTACTTTGTTATGTTTGAACTTTATCAGCTTGGGTGAACTCTATTTGGGACCCATGATATGGGCTGCTACAGAGTTTATATAAAATGCCATATTTTCCCTGCTCTGTAATATCCGGTAGTGCTGTCCACCAGGTCCTCATGACATAAGCTGATATTACACAGTGGTGTCTAATACCTACTGCCACATAATCTGGTCTTCTGTGAGTAAACTAGGCACACTGTGTGAAGGGCCTGCAGGGCCGTAGATGCTTTATGAGTTTCAATCCCTTTGAAAGCCAATAAGTTTGCAGTTTGGTTGGAGTCACTGACATAACTTACCAACTGTTTGATTTCAATTGTATCAATGAGGTGGGAGCCATCACACACTCTGGTCATCTTCCAGGATAAGAGACAAGACTAAACCTTTAATGATGCAGCATTGCTGTGTGACACAGGAGAATCAGAGCTTTAATCCACAATTACTCCGGACTTCACTGTGACTCTTTTAATGTGAGATACATTTAAAGCCAGAGTTTGAGGAAAGTGTGTCTTTGTGACCTCTTACATTAATAAGCAATGGGCAAAAAATTTTTCATTCCAACAAAGTTGTAAGCTTTAGAAACTCTAGGCAAAATAACTGGAAGTCAAGGGTTTATATCTATAGAAAAATAAGCAAGGGAATTCCCTGGTGGTCCAGTGGGTAGGACTCTGTGCTTTCACTGACAAGGGTGCAGGTTAGATCCCTGGTCGGGGAACTAAGATCCCGCAAGCCCCAGGGTGTGGCCAAAAAAAAAAAAAAACAAGTATAGCACAGGGAGCTCTACTCAATATTCTGTGGTAACCTATATGGGAAAAGAATCTGAAAAAGAATGAATATATATAGATAGATAGATAGATATAGATATAGATTCACTTTGTTGTGCACCTGAAACTAACACAACATTGTAAGTGAACTATACTCCAATAAAAATTATTAAAAATTAATTAATTATTTTTAAAAGTAAGCAAATAAATTGCTAAATTAGACTTATATTAGAGATTAATGCTGTACAAAAATAAATTAGACTATTAGAATATTATATGCATTTGAGTTTTATTGGAAAGGAGCATTCTTTCTGAAGTTAAATTAAAATACAGAGCTTCTGATTAAACCAAACTCAACAAATATCCTGAAATAAGGTTGTAAAAAAAGAGATCAAAATAATATACTAGTCACAATGTGTCTCTACCACACGTGTCTAAAATAGATATATTTAAAGATTATCAATTAATAAAGAAGAATATGAATCCCTTGAAGACAGTTTACAAAAGGGACATTAAAAAAATACTAGAAAAACTCAAATTTTATTCATCCCAATCCTTTGATGAAATTAACAATAATACATTAACATGGATAAAATATCTAAAACATTATCTGAAATATGCTTAAAATGGTTGTAGTGGTTGTTGTTATTTATAAAGTCTGTCATAGTTCCCAGAAAAACTAAGGTTTATATACCTGTGTCATTTGGAAAAGACATACAATTTTTTTTTGTATTATTTAAAATTTTTATTTATTTATTTTTGGCTGTGTTGGGCCTTCGTTTCTGTGCCAGGGCTTTCTCTAGTTGTGGCAAGTGGGGGCCACTCTTCATCGCGGTGTGCGGGCCTGTCACTATCGCGGCCTCTCTTGTTGCAGAGCACAGGCTCCAGTCACGCAGGCTCAGTAGTTGTGGCTCACGGGCTCAGTTGCTCCGCGGCATGTGGGATCCTCCCAGACCAGGGCTCGAACCCGTGTCCCCTGCATTGGCAGGCAGACTCTCAACCACTGCGCCACCAGGGAAGCCCCATACAACTCTTTACGTCCATATTAGAACAGATTACATTATTGTAGACTGAATACACCATAACAAAGCATACTTGTATGAATAAGCACTTAGTAGATTTCTTTTTATTGGCATAAATTCCTACAATAAAGTTGATCCTAAAGAAGAACATACAGATTATTCTTATTTTAGTGGGACTAATCCTCTAGAAATATTTAACTATCATTGCTGACAATTTCTACTCTTGTAATTACGAAGCATTTTAGTAAACATCACTTAAAAAACAAACATAAATTAATGAAGAGACAGATGTACCTTTAATGTGGATCAAAGCTTAGAGACATTCCTATTCACATAAACAAGCTTATTAATGAAATAAATATTTATAGTGCACCTCCCTTATTCTAGGTATTGTGATAGGTGCTGAAGATTCAAAAAGAAAAGCATGAGCTCTGCCCTCAAGGAACTCAGAATTTCTTATTATTTGCCATCAGGATCATAGTTCAATGTCTAATGAGGCAAACTGCTATCATTAGTTAGCATGCTTTTTGGAAATTTGGGGTAAAGCATAAGATAAACTGAAACAACAAAAAAGTGGCTATTTGAAAGAGCTTCATTATTTGCAAGTGATATATTTATGAGTCTATAAAACCTAAGTGAGTGATTACAAATCTTTTAAAATTAGTTCACTAAAGTGATAAAATGTAAGCTTTATGTTAAAAAGATAGTTTGCAATATAACAACAGTAGAGTTCATAAACTCAATAGGGAAAAAATGGGTTTACATAAATAGTTTCATTTAAAAAACAATAAATTAACCCCTCCCTCCCAAAAACACCCTAGGGACTGTCCTAACAAGAAATGTGTGCAGGGTCTATTAAACACACAAATACACACAGAAGACATCCTAACAATTATTAAAATACATGATGAATTGAAATAAATGGATATTCTATGTTTCTGGATGAAAAGTAAATATAATAAAGATCTATAAAGATTTTTAATTCATCTCAAATTATAATCCAAATTAAAATGTCACTGGTTTTATCATTAGTGGAATTAAACATAATATTTTAAAAATTCATGTACAAAGGCAAGTTTGTGAAAAAAACTGAGAAAATTTTGAAAAAGAAATTATGAGAGAAGATTTGTCCTATTAGACATTAAAGTATTTTGCAAGGCAAAAACAATAGAAGAGTAGATAATTGTTGCAAATATTGTTAAACAATGATGCAGAATTGATAAATCTAAAACAGAGCTTAGTGTATATGAGAACTTAGTACTTATCAGGGAAACGTTATGAATCAACAGGGAAGAAATAAATTTTTAAATAGCTCTGAAGAAACTCAAGTTATTGGATGAGATTATCAAGTTTATCACATTAGAATAAACATCACAATAAATTCTAGATGGATTATGAGACTAAATAAAAAACAAAATGTAGAAGTGTTTTCTGAGTATAAATTTTTTAAAACTCTACCATAAAGGAGAATATTACATTCAAATGAAATTTTTAAATGTTTAAATCCTGTGCATACAAATACACTAAAATTTTACTTGGCAAAGGACAAACAGAGGGACTATATTTGCAAAATATATAGTGAGTAAAAAGTTAATAACTTTTCTTCTTTCCTTTTCTCCTTTCTTTCCTTCAACAAACATTTATTAAATTCTGGCCAATACTGTGTAGGAATTGAAGATGCAATGGCAAACAGCACAGATTCAGTCCCCGTGGCTGCTGCTACCCAAAAGTTACATCTATGGGAAGAACTGGAGAAAAAGGTGTCCCCAGTTGGTTGCAAATTGTGGAATGATCTCAGGCTCCACTTGTTCTCCTCAACTGGTGCCCCTGGGCAAGAAACATGTACAGCCCTGTCTGGGAGCTCTCCAGTTCTCCTGCACATAGCCAAACCAGCAAAAAGGTCAATTGAATAATTCCTTGTAAGCAGGCAAGGCAGAAGAGAGTAGGGGACACTTAACCTGAACTGAGGTCTTAGGGAAGATAGCTGGGAGATGGGGCAATTAAACTGTGAACCGAAAAATGAGCAAAATTTATACATGGAGACGGAACAGCATATGTGCAAAGGTGAGATCCTCATTTTGTACAAAGCTCTTATAACCAATTAAGAAAAAAATGGCATCACAAAATAAAATTAGGCAAAATGCACTAAAATTAATAAAATATTAATCAAAGAACATGAAAGATTGCTCATCCTCCCAAGTAATCAAAGAAATATAAGTTGAACCAGAAACTGAGATATCAATTTTTTTCTATAAACTTGAGAATACTTGATAGTTTGTGTTAAAAGCCCTGAAAGAACTCATACCCTTTATGCAAGTAATTCCACTTCTAAAATTCTCATATCAAATAAAACAAAAATAATAGAACATGAAGATATGTATAATGTTACTCATTATTAAACATTGCATATACTATCAACTGATAAAAAGATGAACAAAAGATGGTGTAACCAATGGAATAAAGTTCTAACACATGCTATACCATGGATGATCCTTGAAAACATTATGTGAAATGAAAGAAGCCGGTCACAAAAAACCAAGTAAGGTAGTGATGGTTGCTTAAAGTTAGGGGGCGGGGAAGAAATGGGATGGGTGGACAAGGAGGGGGTAACTAAAGGGCACAGAGTTTCTTTAAAGATGATTAAAATATTCTAAAATTGACTGTGGTGATGGTTACACATATTTGTAAATATACTAAAAACCATTGAATTGCGTACTTTATATGGATGAATTGTATGGTATGTGAATTATATCTCAATAAAGCTTTTAAAAAATGGTATTTATGATAGCAAATAAGAAAAAGAAAAAAGAAAAAACCCTAATGTCCAAAATATATAAAAATACTTAATATATCTACCTAAATCTATCTAACATAAACATTGGTTATCTAGTTATTTCTGGATGTTGGCATTTGTGGGTGATTTTTATCTCTCTTTTTTTTTCTCATTAAAACTCTTCTGTAGTATAGGCATCTGATTATTTTTACAATTAAAGGAAATGACACATTAGGAAAAAAAGACTAAAACAAACTTGTAAAATTTAACAAAATGCCCAAAACAAAACTTCTGGAAGAAAAATATAGGACCTAAAAGTTAGAAAATTAAAAGCAGTTCTTTGGGTTTCTTTTTCATTTGTTCTCTTTTTAAAAAATATGGGTAATATTTTACACAATTAACTTTATGCCCTACACTTCCTGTGTGAGCCACAAGCTATTTTAAACTTTATTTCTCTCATGTTGCTCATTCAGAAGAAAAAGCAAGCTATTCGTAAATGATATACAGCTCTAAAAATCCTATGTTCTTCGAGCAATTTCAACATTTAAAAAAGGAATGATTCAGTAATAAGATTTCTAAGCTGCTGATTCACTTAGAAATGAAAAAAACGTAAATAACTACTAATAAAATGTTTGAAAACATAACGCACCTTCCTCCCGAAATGTGGAGTTTAAGCCTCTTCGAAGCAATCTTTTCTAAAATCATCTTCACCTTTTCAAAATGGAAATAACATATTGTGGTTATATAAGGAAATATCTATAATTTTAGAAATTTATATGTAGGGGTGGAATAACATACTATTATTTGCTTTAAAATATTTCAGCAACATGAAAGAAAAGGGAAAAGTGATGGATGAAGTATACGTGGCAGAACTTTGATAATTATTAATTTTGAGGTTTTTATATATTTGGGCTTATTTGTGTTTTGAAAGTTTTTATGAAAAAATACTTTTTGAGTGGAAGGGACGTTTTAAAGTTCTTTAAAAGAGTATAAATAGAATCTAAAAAAAGAGATAATAAAATACACGATGCATAGAGGAAGCTTATAAATCTTAGTTAATATAAATATGCTAAAGACACTTAAATTCATGTTGTGACTCCACACATCCTTTTTTCCATGTGGAAAAAAAGTCTAACTCTGCCTTCAGTTGCAAATTAGAAGAGGTATGTGATTTTCTTTATATTGTCCTAAGACGTAAAATTCTGATCAATGGATATAAACTCAAGGAGGACAGATAGTCCAGAGATGGACTAGGTTGCCTTAGGAAGTTGTAATTTACTACCCCTGGAAATGTCAACTAGACATTCTTTCTCTTAGAAAGTCAGAGATAGACTTCAGGCATCAGATGTGGGGTGGGTTAAAAGTCCTTGAAGTTAACTTTGCTATTCAACCAGAGAGTCAGTGAGGCATAATAATGAGCTGGTTACTAGGTCTATGATTATCAGGCCAATCATGCTCAACCTCTGGGTGCCTATGAAATAGTATCTATTTCTCAGGGCTGTTGTGAGGATTAAATGATAAAATGTATGTAAAGCATTAGAACTGTGCTTGGCCTATAGTAGGTACTATCAAATATTTTGATATTTTAATATCAAAAATATTAAACTTTATGACTATGATGATTAACACCATAAGCTTTGGAGTCAAACATCTGGTTTCTAACTCCAGTTTCACCATTTACTATCTCTCTCTTTTTTTTTTAACTTCAGGCAGTTTATTTTTCTTTCTTTATTATTTTCCTTTCTTTAGATCTTTCCATGTTAACCTCTAAATAACAAGTGTTAAAATTCAATACTAATGATCAAATGTATCCATGACACACGATTGACACTCAACAAATGATATTTATCTTATTACAATAATGGTGACATTCCTCCACTTCAAAAATTCTATGATTCCAAGAAAAAGTTACTGAATGATACTAATTATTTTAATATTTTATTTCCAACAATGTATCTTTTAAAACTACTATATATAGTGCTTGAAATTTACTTTAAGAATATAAAACTCACTGAAGAGAGCATTTGCTGAGAGTCACATTGATCATTAGCAAAGTTGAGGAAGCCTTTGAATTTGCTGACTGGAACCTCACCAGTGTCTCACCACTCACTGACTGGTACCAATGTCAAAAGAGATGACTTATTCTTTCCAGAGCATCCACATCCTCTTGCCAGGAGACTCTTCCAAAAGTAAAATCTCTGTGGTGTTTTTGACTTATTTTAAGATCTTTGGGATAAAAGTTAAGAAAAGTAAAATATGAGCATTGCAACATTTCTAAATAGGCTGTTACAATTTCATCAGTATCTAAGGGGAAGAAACTGTATTTTTTGTTCTGATTACTGACTGCCATTCAACAACAGTTTAAGATTTACTACTTTCTTCTCAAAGAGATATTTTCAAATAACATCTGTATCTATCTCTCCATAGCTCTATAACAGAAGCAAGAAGTCCAAAACTGAGGGCACTTTGAATTGGTTTAAAATAAGAAATATGAAATTGGGCATCAGCACCTAGCATACTGTTTTTCCTATGGTTAGTGCTCAAAAAAAAAATATGTAGAATATAACTGAAAAAACTTATCCAAAATATGTGACCTTTGCAATTTAGCAATATTAAAGATGTATTATGGAAAAAATATGCAAAGAAGGCTCAAGCCACTGTATCAAGTAGTTATTTCTAACTCTGGCAAAATTTATATATATATAAAAAGAAGAACTTGAACATCTTACCCATTATTATATCAGTGCATATTAACTCAGCATTAAAGTAAAAGAGAATTATGACTTCATATTTGAGCTATAATATCCATCATGGCCTGTCTTACTAGATTTTGTTCCTGGTGCAAACTATTTCAATTTTAGATGAACATTTTCTCTAAAAGGTTTTCTGATTGTAACTACTCTGGGTAAAAGAGATGAAAATTTCTGGGAAATTTTCTTAAGGTAAAATAGAAATCCTACATTGAGAGATTAAAAATTAATTTTTTAGAGGGCACACCTTAACTAGTAGATTAAATTTTTATATTTTTAAACAGTAATCTATCAATTATGTCTTAAAGTTATAAGGTTTAAATCCTCTAAAACATTCTGCAGTATGTCAACCTTTAAATTATTAGTGAGTGTCAAGAACCACTTAGAATTTGGACCCCATAATGGGAAGAGGCCAAATCCAAAAATAACACTCAGCTAGGCCTTGGTGATGCCAAGAGCTGACCTGCTCTCACAACTAGGCCTTGCTGTTTATGCAGCCTAAAATTTCATAGAACATTAACATCAGAGAAGGCCACTCTGTGACTGTGACAGATCAAGACAAAAACTAGAACACTATGCAATCATGTGTGAACACATACCAAAACATGAAATTTGTCCAATTCACAAAAATGACCAAACATTCCCTCTCCTGGCTGCTATACATTGTTTGAACTCATATGTTGAAACCTAATCCCCAATGTGATGGTATTAGAAGGTGTGGCCTTTGGAAGGTGATTAGATCATGAAGGTGGAGCCCTCTTGAATGGGATTAGCGCCCTCACAGAGGAGACCCCAGAGAGCTCCTTTTCTCCCTCTGCCATGTGAAGACAAGCAAGAAGATGCTGTCTGAGAACCAGGAAACAGGCTTTCTTCAGACACTGAATCTTGGACTTCCCAGCCTCCAGAACTGTAAGAAGTAAATTTCTGTTGCTTAAGCCACTCAGAATAATGGTATTCTGTTAAAGCAGCCTGAACAGACTAAGACACTGGCTAACAGGAGTGATTGCTGCTTCTTTATCAATTATATCTTTAGCCTATATCTAGCCTTTTCTCCTAGGTAAGATCTATTTAGATACCTAATCATAGAATCATAGAATCACAGAATTGTTACCAGAGTTTTCCTCTTCACTTCCTCCCTTCTCTCAGCATATAAACTTTTAAAATAATAACACTTCCTAAGTACTTTCCACATATCAGCTCCCCTTTTATTCTCACAAATGCCCTGTGAGGTGAGCATGCAGAGGCCCTGCGAGATTGAGTAATACCCAGCTGATGAGCAGCCTGGGATTCCAACCAGCCCAGTCTGGATGAAGAGCATGTTTAAGCATGCTTGATTAAGAGATCTTAATCACTACACAAAACTGCATCTTATAAACAACATGAAGCATAAGCTGGACTCTATTTCCCCTTTCTGGTTCCATCTCTTTCATTTTTTGTCACAGTTAAGCTTCGGTGTCCTCACTGCCTACCTCCCCTTAATTCCCATTAACAGTATCATCAGAGTGCTCTCCCTTCCATGCCCCACATTCTATCAAAACCACCAACAACCTGAGAACAGCTTGGAGACAGGGCAGGCTTTGGAATCATACAGACCTGAATTTAAATACCAGCAAGTTATTTAACACTTCTAATTTTCATTTTTACCTCATGCAGTCCTTGAGAGATCAAATGGATAACACATACAAAGCACCTTGTACATTATTATCATTAAAAATAATAATATATCAATGTTACTGACCAATCAGCAGCATTTAATGTTGTTAACTTACTCTTTCTATCTTGAAACAATCTATGCTTTTGGCTTCTAGGAGTCCATCCTCTCTTGGCATTCTCCCAATTTTCTAGAAGGTCCTTGGTCTATTTTATAAGATTATTTTCATCTGCTTAAGTCACAAATATTAGTATTCCCTAGGGCTTGTTCTTGGCACTCTTCTCCTCTTGTTTGAAATCTTGCTTGGTTCTCAATTTGTGCGTGTAGAGGGAGAGGGATGGAAAAGCACTGAAGGGACTTTTCAGAATTACTAGGGGAGTTTTCAAACTACACCTCTTCCATCCTTGACCTAAAGGAGATTCTGATATATTCCCTCAGGGGCATACTACACTGTGTTTTAATTTTTGGTGATAATTAGTCTTCTTCGGTTTATGAAGTTTTAGTATTTCTTTGATTTTGTGGCACACATAAAAGAATATGTAAAAATGCTAGGTGACAAGTGTAGAGGGAACTTGTCTCTTCTCCTTACATTCCTTTCTTGGGTCATAAAATAGGTACTATCACAAATAGTTCTGACTTCTCAGGGAGTGCTAGAGATTTTCATTCCATACTTAAGTGCCCTTGAGGATGTTCTGGGGAGGAAGCCGCCATCATTCTCTCCACCCTTTTACTAGCTCTTTCCCAAGAGAAGAGGAGAGATTTACTTGATTGAGAAGATAGGTGAGAAACTGATATACACTAGCTAGTTTGTTTACAAACTAGTTTGTTTACTGGCCAAGTTAATGTATTAAGATCATTGCCCATAAGTGATATTATTTCTTGGAGCTAATTTTTTCTCTCTCTCTGTTTTTGGCTCTTTTACACCTGTACAAGCATTGTGTGCATGTGTGTGTGCACCCTTGCAAGATTACAAGTTCTATTTCCTGTCTTGAGGTGATTAATGCCATGTGCAATACCCTACATGAGAAGCCTGTAATTCTCCCAGGTCTCTTCCTGTGCCTAGAAGGTTAAGTAAGTTCAAACCATGATGGGAGGTAGGGGACCCAGCAGCATTCACCCATGTAGGGACAGTGTCATGAAAAAGCTGATCTCCAATCATTTTGCTCTTAATTCGTGTGTGCCCACTCTGTTGGGACACAGGAGGAGAGGACAGGTGAGCAGCACTCAGCAGAGCAAGAATAAAATTAATGCATCATAGTCATCATATTGTATGTGTTTCTTTTCATTAAGAGAATGTAACTTCCTTCTTATGAGTTGTCTTTAGGTAACCGAAGACTACAGAACTGCAAAACTCTGAGTTAGGACCACTAATTGAGAAGATTTTACATTTGGCCACAAAAGCTGCATGATGCACTGTTTTTCAAATGTGGCCTGCAACTCATTAGTGTGTAAAGAAATGTTTAACAGATTACTGCCAAGATTCTTCGTTATTGTTGTTAATGAAAGAAAATTTTAGAGAGCATTGGGATTATTTTGGAGGGTAAGAGAAGACGGGAGAAAAAAATCTCAGTGTGGTTAACAGTCTTAACCTTACACAACTTGTAAGGAGGAAAGTAGGGACTTGAATTCAGACCATCTGAATCCATGCCATGTGTTTTTGGCTGAAGGATGCATCTCAGTTTTACTGATTTCCAATAACTTACCTCCTAATTTCCTTAGTTGATTGTCTTCTTAAACATGAACATGGTAATTAAATGCATAGCTCTTGAAGTTCAAACCCCAGGCAAGTTACTTAACCTCTCTGAGTCTCATCTGTGGAGATAATAATTGTACCTACCTCAAAGGATTTGTTACACAGGCTAAATTCATGTGTTGGAGCCCTAACACCCACCCACTCTGGACCCCATACCACAGAATGTGACTGTATTTGGAGATAAGATCTTTAAAAAGGTAAAATTGAAATGGGATAGTTAGAGGAGACCCTAATCCAATCAGACTGATGTGTTTACAAGAGGAGATTAGGACACACAGAGAGACACCAAGGATTTGTGTACAGAGGAAAAGAAGGCAACCATCTGCAAGCCAAGTAGAGAAGTCTCAGGAGAAAACATGTTGACACTTTGATCTCTCACTTCTAGACTCCAGGACTGTGAGAAAAATAATTTCTGTTGTTTAAGCCACCCAGGCTGTGGTATTTTGTTATGGCAACTTTAGAAAACTAACACGGATTGTTATGAGATTAAAAGTTAATATATATAAAGTGATTGGCAATATGACTTTCCTATTGTTATTACTTGCCTCGAAGTCAATTTCTCTGTATCTTCAATTCTTAAAGTTTATTACTTTCTTATATGTAATTATATGTACTTGTTAACTATTTGCCATTTTGACAAATTTGCCCCCAAAAGAGCCCCCATGTTGGCCTGTTCAAATAGAAAAGTGTTTGTAATATATTAAGGACTCACTAAATATTTACTGAATTAGGGAAGGTCTCATGACCAATGTAGGTGCCCTGCTAAATTGTTTTTAATAAAAATGGGCCAATTGATTTGAACATTTCTTTCACACCCATCTCTAGATTCATGTCCCACTTATTTTTAAAAAATATTTAAGGATACAATGCAGATTACAGATCTAAATCTTATTTTTCTACTGACCTTACAAAAAGATGTTGAAAGAGGAGTAAACAGTGACAAAGAGTATGATGAGAATGCTTTGGAATAGAAAACATATCAGGGTGGCATCAGGAATGTCTTTACAGAGGTGAAAGTTATAGATGTCCCTCCCACTCTCTAGTACGGATAGTTTTCCCTCTACAGAAGTAGAGCATTAGGACAGGGACAGGGATCACATGTGATTCATGAATTAGATGTAGCAGGGTCAAGACTACTCATATAAAGTCCCTGTCCAGTTCCAGAACCACCAACACCATTCACCACACTTGTACATATCAATGTTCAAGCACTAAAGCTCACATTGGAAGATATAATCCTGTTTGCTGTCCAGACCCTCTTATAGATTCTGCTGAGATTTATATTCTTGAGCATGAAGTAAGAAGAAAGATGAAAAGACACTATTTAATTTGAAGAAGGAGCTCTGTTCCTCTTGTTTTCTACTTGAAAATATGACAGTGCCTAAAAGATAGCAAGAACAGTATCCATGAGCTGTGCAATGCAGCTAGGCATTAAAGTATTAGATAAGGTTCAGAGAGTTCCCTGGTGGCCTAGTGGTTAGGATTCCAGGCTTTCACAACTGGCCCAGTTTCAGTCCCTGATTGGGGAACTGAGATCCTATCCCATAAGCCATGAGTCATGGCTGACCAAAAAAACAAAACACAAACAAAACAAAACAAAGATAATGTTCAGTAGGGACAAAAGTAACATAACCTATTGAGATAAAAATAATCCTCTAATACTCTACTAATCCTCTAATACTCTACTAATCCTCTAATACTCTACTAATAATACTCTACTAATATGACAATGACTATGTGACTGTGACTCATCCCTTAGCAAAAATAAGAGTCTCATTAGGCTTTGAAAATATCAGTGTAGGGTGCTCTTTGGTCAAAAGAAAAACACCAGTTACTTTTAGGAAGGAAGCAAATTGTGAAACAGGAAGCTTGCCTTGTTTAGTTACTTTAATATGCATCTTGTCTCTAAGAGAGTGAAAAGAAGTTATGGGTCAAGAAACTTTAAAGATGACTTAACAAATCTGGAGAAGTGAGAGAACAGATAACTAGAGTAATATAGGGGGTAAAGTAGCTTCTGTATGAGAAAATACCTAAGACTGTTTAGTCTGAAAAGATGAAATAAGGTGAAATCAAAGTTCATAGTATGATAATAGGTTTATACAGGACACATGTAGACTCCCTCATCAATCACTGAGTTTTAGAATAGAGGGGACAGACTTGATAGAACATCAGGACTATATAGGAAATTAGAAGTCATTCTAATCCAATCCCCTTATTAAAAAGCAGGGAATTGAGACCTTGAGAGGTGAAGTGACACCCTGCTGGTAATAACAGAGCTAGGACTAGGCCTTATTTCTCTCTCCAACCACCTCTCTTTGACTCCATTTAGAGTTCTCATACTGCTCCCTGGCTGGCAAGTGATGCCTACAATGGAACCCCTTTCAGGCCTGTCCAACTCATTCTTGCTTTGCAGTCCTGAGTTAGAAAACAGATGAAATAATTTATTCTAAGGTGAAAAGAACAATAACTGTATGTCTTACCTCCTCCATGGATTTATTTATTTATTTTTTTTTAATTTTATAAATATATTTTAATTGAAGCACAGCTGATTTACAATGTTGTGTTAGTTTCAGGTGTACAGCAAAGTGATTCAGTTTATATATATATATATATATATATATATATATATATATATATGTACGTATATATATATATATATTCTTTTTCAGACTCATAGGTTATTACAAAATATTGAGTATAGTTCCCTGTGCTATACAGGAGGTCCTTTTAGGTTATCCACTTTATCTATGGTAGTGTGAATAGGTTAATCCTAATATCCTAATTTATCCCTCCCCCAAGACTTTCCCCTTTGGTAAACCATAAGTTTGTTTTCTATGTCTCTGGGTCTATTTCTGTTTTGTAAATAAGCTCATTCATATCATTTTTTTTTTTTTTTTTTAGGATTCCACATATAAGCGATATCATATGATATTTGTCTTTCTCTGTCTGGCTTACTTCACTTAATATGATAATCTCTGGGTCCATCCATGTTGCTGCAAATGGCATTATTTTATTCTTTTTTATGGCTGAGTAATATTGCACACCACATCTTCTTTATCCATTCATTTGTTGATGGACATTTAGGTTGCTTCCACGTCTTGGCTATTGTAAATAGTGCTGCAATGAATATAGGGGTGCATGTATCTTTTTGAATTATAGTTTTGTCTGGGTATATGCCCAGAATGGGATTGCTGGATCACATGGCAACTCTATTTTTAGTTTTTTGAGGAATCTCCATACTGTTCTCCATAGTGGCTGTACCAATTTACATTCTCACCAACATTGGAAGGGTTCCCTTTTCTCCACACCCTCTCCAACATTTATTGTTTGCAAATTTGTTATTTGTAGATATTTTAATGATGGCCATTCTGGCCAGTGTGAGGTGATACCTCATTGTAGTTTTGATTTGTATTCTCTAATAATTAGTGATGTTGAGCATCTTTTCATGTGCCTATTGACCATCTGTCTGTCTTCTTTGGAGAAATGTCTATTTAGGTCTTCTGTCCATTTTTTTATTGGATTTTTTTTCATTATTGAGTTGTGTAAGCTATTTGAATATTTTGGAAATTAATCCCTTTTCAGTCACATTATTTGCAAATATTTTCTCCCAGTGTGTAGCTTGTCTTTTTGTTTTGTTTATGGTTTCCTTTGCTGTGCAAAGGCTTATAAGTTTGATTAGGTCCCATTTGTGTTTCTATTGCTTTTATTTTTTGCTTTTATTTTTTTTGCTTTTATTTCTATTGCCTTGGTAGACTGACATTGGTACGATTTATGTCAGAGAATGTTTCGCCTGTGTTCTCTTCTAGGAGTTTTACATCATTATTCTTTCATGTGGGAGATAATGAGAGCCAGGGCCACTCTCCTGGACTTTCTAAAATTATACAACCTAGATACCTACTAAGTCCTGTTAAAAACAAGACTGCAGGCTCAAAATGGAGTCATTTATGGGAAGGCCTGTGTCACCAAACTGAGACTTAACATAATCACAGTTTTGGTTCTCTCAGGCATAGAATCTTAAGCCAGTCAATCAGGAATCACCTGGTCAGTATTGGTTAGGTAAACTGCCAAATAGACCCCTGCCATCCCCTATCAGAAAAATAAACTTTGGATAACCACTCTGCTTTTTAGCCTAGTAAAGCTTCCTTGTTCCTGCTCCCTTCTGCCTATAAAATCTCTTGCCTTTTATAGCTCTTCAGACTCCTTTCTATCTGCTAGATGGGATGCTGCCCAATTCATGAATCCCTGAATCTTCACAATTTACTCAGCTGAATTTTTTTTCACAGTTTTGTGGGTGGCGATGGAATCCGAAGTTTCAGAGACAACGAGAAATGCAGGTGTTGGTAGCCACTGAATCCTTTGGGTCCTGTCTTCCTTGCTATTTCTAAAAGCCATAGGTAAGTTCCTCTAGGATCTTAATCCATGCTCTCACTATTACTGACTTTGCAGTCCAAGGTTAACAGGTCAGCCTAGACTGACAGGAGGCTCTATCAGAGTACCAGTCCTTAGAGCTTCGTTAGTCCACAATTGCTGTCCAGGGCTTAGCAGGTCAGCTTGAGCTGGCAAACCAGTCCACCTGGAACTCCAGTCCCTAGCCCTTGGCCAAGCCACAGTACTGTTTCTTTGGTTATTGCTGGGGTCCACAGTTCTGCTTCCTCAGTTACTGTTGGTTACTGTTAATGCGCACATGAGGTAAAGGAATAATAGATCTATTATTTTTAAAGGTTTTTTTTGATGTGGACAATTTTTGAAGTCTTTTATTGAATTTGTTACAATATTGCTTCTGTTTTTTATGTTTTGGTTTTTGGCCACAAGGCATGTGGGATCTTAGCTTGCCAACCAGGGATTGAACCCTCACCCACTGCATTGGAAAGCAAAGTCTTAACCACTGGACCACCAGGGAAGTCCCTAGATCTATTGTTAATGGGAGTCTCAGAAGCCAAAGTTGCAAAACTGGTGGGTATGGATCAAGCCTGTAGAAGCTGTTAGAGTACTCACCACTAAATCTAAGACTCTCATGCTAGGATAATTTGGTACCCTGTAAAACACCACAAAACTCTCAACCCAGGGGCACACCCCTCTTAGGTTAATTTAATTCTGAGACACCCAAGGCTTATCTAGAGAAATAGGATCTTCAAGATCCAAATAATTCAATGCTCCACCTTCCAGCACACCTTATTTTTAAGAAATATGGTCCTGGAAGCTGTAGATATCAATAATAATGGCAAAATCTTACTAAAGGTGTACACTGGAAAGCAACGGTTCCCAAATCAAACAAAGAGAGTGGGATACCAATTTTAATTGGCCTGCAGAAAGCCCCAAAAGTCTTCAAGATTCCAAAATAGCTTCAATGTAGTATTCATTGCAAAAGGCTATTAAAAAATTGAAGACACATGAGGTACCTCCAAAAAAGGCTATAAGACTAATATGACTCCTACTACTCCCCTCTACCTTTCTTTACCTGAGCACTCACATCTACTAATCCTCTATCTAAATTGCCTTTCTACTCTACAGAGAATATTAAAGTTATCTTTTTCATTTCTTTCTTTTTTTAATTTTTGGCTGCATTGGTTCTTCGTTGCTGCACACGGTCTTTCTCTATTTGCGGCAAGCAGGGGTTACTCTTTGTTGTGGTGCGCAGGCTTCTCAGTTCAGTGGCTTCTCTTGTTGCGGAGCACGGGTGTCCAGGCTTCAGTAGTTGTTCCTCTAGCGCGCAGACTCAGTAGTTGTGGTGCACAGGCTTAGTTGCTCTGAGGCATGTGGGATCTTCCTGGACGAGGGCTTGAACCCGTGTCCCTTGCATTGGCAGGTGGATTCTTAACTGCTGAGCCACCAGAGAAGTCCCAAAACAGTTATCTTTTAAAATAAGGCTACATCTTGGGTAACCACCTTCAGGTATCTTTCACCTTTGGGTCAAAGACCAAACCAAGGGCCACAGTTAAAGAATTTCCTAAACCCAGAGAGGATCCCCAAAAGTTTTCTAAAGAATTTAATCTTCATCAGGGCCTAGGACCCCAGACTGGCAAATCTTTACCACCTTCTGCACATGCTGGTAGGACGTGGTGAAGCCAAAAAGAGGTGCAGGAAGCAGAATGGCATAACCTCAAGAGTGATATTGATATCAGTCTCCAACATAGTCCCCTTATGAACCAGAAAAAATCATGAAATAGCAGCCAATATTTTAAAAGCTATTCCTAGAGTTCCTTGCACACTGATTGGTCTATTATTCAAACAAGCAAAAGAAAGATGAATCTATGCCAGACTTTAAAGCTCATCTGGAAGCTTTTTTCCTACAGCATGAAGGAAGGTCATGGAAAGGTAGGCAAGGACATGCCTTAAGAGAAACAACCTATTTCCCAATTTTTAGTGGGTCTCTGTGACACTTCTTACTCTTGGCAAAGCCATTATAACCTTGGAAGCAAAAGCTATCATTGCTCTGCCTTTTCCTAGAGTGAATGTTTGCCTTTAAATTTCCCTTCACAAGTTTACCCTCTAAGAATGTTACTGTCTGATGCTCCTGAGATGTACAGAATGGAGGGAAAGAAGAAGCAAGACTCTCACCACTTTAAAAGTAGAGTTAACAATTCATGTCCCAAAGGGGGAAAAATAAGTTATTGCAAATACAGGTTGAGTCATATTCAGCCATTGAGACTAACTGTGTGTTTAAAGGGATAAGGATCTGTGGCAAAATGAGCTCAACCCCTGGGCCTGTTGTTTCTTTGTTTTTGTTTTTGATTTTTTTGAGAATATACATTTTTTTTTAAACGTCTTTATTGGAGTATAATTGCTCCACAATGGTGTGTTAGTCTCCGCTTTATAACAAAGTGAATCAGCTATACATATACATACATCCCCATATCTCCTCCCTCTTGCATCTCCCTCCCACCCTCCCTATTCCACCCCTCTAGGTGGTCACAAAGCACCAAGCTGATCTCCCTGGGCTATACAGCTTCTTCCCACTAGCTATCTATTTTACATTTGGTAGTATATATTAGTCCATGCCACTCTCTCACTTTGTCCCAGCTTACCCTTCCCCCTCCCCGTGTCCTCAAGTCCATTCGCTACATCTGGGTCTTTATTCCTGTTCTGCCCCTAGGTTCTCCAGAACCTTTTTTTTTTTTTTTTTAGATTCCATATATATGTGTTAGCATACAGCATTTGTTTTTCTCTTTCTGACTTACTTCACTCTGTATGACAGACTCTAGGTCCATCCACCTCACTATAAGTAACTCAATTTTGTTTCTTTTTATGGCTGAGTAATATTCCATTGTATATATGTGCCTCATCTTCTTTATCCATTCATCTGTTGATAGACACTTAGGTTGCTTCCATGTCCTGGCTATTGTAAATAGTGATGCAGTGAACATTGCAGTACATGACTCTTCTTGAATTATGGTTTTCTCTGGGTATATGCCCAGTAGTGGGATTGCCGGGTCATATGGTAGTTTTATTTTTAGTTTTTTAAGGAACCTCCATACTGTTCTCCATAGTGGCTGTATCAATTTACATACCCATCAACAGTGCAAGAGGGTTCCCTTTTGTCCACACACTCTCCAGCACTTTTATTGTTTGTAGATTTTTTGATAATGTCCATTCTGACCAGTGTGAGGTGATACCTCATTGTAGTTTTGATTTTGCATTTCTCTAATGATTAGTGATGTTGAGCATTCTTTCATGTGTTTGTTGGCAATCTGTATATCTTCTTTGGAGAAAAGCCTATTTAGGTCTTCTGCCCATTTTTGGATTGGGTTGTTTGTTTTTTTGATATTCAGCTGCATGAGCTGCTTGTATATTTTGGAGATTAATCCTTTGTCAGTTGTTTCATTTGCAAATATTTTCTCCCATTCTGAGGGTTGTCTTTTCGTCTTGTTTATGGATTCCTTTGCTCTGCAAAAGCTTTTAAGTTTCATGAGGTCCCATTTGTTTATTTTTGTTTTTATTTCCATTTCTCTAGGAGGTGCGTCAAAAAGGATCTTGCTGTGATTTATGTCATAGAGTGTTCTGCCTATGTTTTCCTCTAAGAGTTTGATAGTGTCTGGCCTTACATTTAGGTCTTTAATCTATTTTGAGTTTATTTTTGTGTATGGTGTTAAGGAGTGTTCTAATTTCATTCTTTTACATGTAGCTGTCCAGTTTTCCCAACACCACTTATTGAAGAGACTGTCTTTCCTCCATTGTATATCCTGTCTCCTTTGTCATAGATTAGTTGACCATAGGGGCGTGGGTTTATCTCTGGGCTTTCTATCTGGTTGCATTGATCTATGTTTCTGTTTTTGTGCCAGTACCATATTGTCTTGATTACTGTAGCTTTGTAGTATAGTCTGAAGTCAGGGAGTCTGATTCCTCCAGCTCCGTTTTTTTTCCCTCAAGACTGCTTTTGCTATTTGGGGTCTTTTGTGTCTCCATACAAATTTTAAGATTTTTTGTTCTAGTTCCATAAAAAATGTCATTGGTAATTTGATAGGAATTGTATTGAATCTGTAGATTGCTTTGGTTAGTATAGTCATTTTCACAATATTGATTCTTCTAATCCAAGAGCATGGTATATCTCTCCATCTGGTGGTATCATCTTTCATTTCTTTCATCAGTATCTTATAGTTATCTGCATACAGGTCTTTTGTCACCCTAGGTAGGTTTATTCCTAGGTATTTTATTCTTTTCGTTGCAATGGTAAATGGGAGTGTTTCCTTAATTTCTCTTTCAGATTTTTCATCGTTAGTGTATAAGAATGCAAGAGATTTCTGTGCATTAATTTTGTATCCTGCAACTTTACCAAATTCATTGATTAGCTCTAGTAGTTTTCTGGTGGCATCTCTAGCATTCTCTATGTATACTATCATGTCATCTGCAAACAGTGACAGTTTTACTTCTTCTTTTCCAATTTGTATTTCTTTTATTTCTTTTTCTTCTCTGATTGCCATGGCTAGGATTTCCAAAACTATGTTGAATAATAGTGTTGAGAGTGAACATCCTTGTATTGTTCCTGATCTTAGAGGAAATGCTTTCAGTTTTTCACCATTGAGAATGATGTTTGCTGTGGGTTTGTCGTATATGGCCTTTATTATATTGAGGTAGGTTCCCTCTATACCCACTTTCTGGAGAGTTTTTATCATAAATGGGTGTTGAATTTTGTCAAAAGCTTTTTCTGCATCTATTGAGATGATCATATTGTTTTTATTCTTCAATTTGTTAATATGGTGTATCATTGATTGATTTGCATATATTGAAGAATCCTTGCATCCCTGGGATAAATCCCACTTGGTCATGGTGTATGATCCTTTTAATGTGCTGTTGGATTCTGTTTGCTACTATTGTGTTGAGGATTTTTGTCTCTATATTCATCAGTGATATTGGTCTGTAATTTTCTTTTTTTGTAGTATCTTTGTCTGATTTTCGTATCAGGGTGATGGTGGCCTCATAGAATGAGTCTGGGAGTGTTCCTTCCTCTGCAATATTTTGGAAGAGGTTGAGAAGGATGGGTGTTAGCTCTTCTCTAAATCTTTGATAGAATTAACCTGTGAAGCAATCTGGTTCTGGGCTTTTGTTTGTTGGAAGACTTTTAATCACAGGTTCAATTTCATTACTTGTGATTGGTCTGTTCATATTTTCTCTTTCTTCCTGGTTCAGTCTTGGAAGGTTATACCTTTCTAAGAATTTCTCCATTTCTTCCACGTTGTCCATTTTATTGGCATACAGTTGCTTGTAGTAGTCTCTTGGGATGCTTTGTATTTCTGCAGTGTCTGTTGTAACTTCTTCTTTTTCATTTCTAATTTTATTGATTTGAGTCCTCTCCCTCTTTTTCTTGATGAGTCTGGCTAATGGTTTATCAATTTTGTTTATCTTCTCAAAGAACAAGCTTTTAGTTTTATTTATCTTTGCTATTGTTTTCTTTGTTTCTATTTCATTGATTTCTGCTCTGATCTTTATGATTTCTTCCCTTCTGCTAACTTTGGGTTTTGTTTGTTCTTCTTTCTCTAGTTCCTTCAGGTGTAAGTTAGATTGGTTTTTTTTTTCTTTTCTTTTCTTTTTTTTTAAAACATCTTTATTGAAGTATAATTGCTTCACAATAGTGTGTTAGTTTCCGCTTTATAACAAAGTGAATCAGCTACACATATACACACGTTCCCATATCTCCTCCCTCCCGCATCTCCCTCCCTCCCACCCTCCCCATCCCACCCCCCCAGGTGGTCACAAAGCACTGAGCTGATCTCCCTGTGCTATGCGGCTGCTTCCCACTAGCTATCTATTTTACATTTGGTAGTGTATATATGTCCATGACACTCTCTCACCCTATCACATCTCACCCCTCCCCCTCCCCATATCCTCAAGTCCATTCTTTAGTAGGTCTGTGTTTTTATTCCCATCTTGCCATTAGGTTCTTCATGACTTTTTTTTTTTTTTCCTTAGATTCCATATATATGTGTTAGCCTACTGTATTTGTTTTTCTCTTTCTGACTTATTTCACTCTGTATGACAGACTCTAACTCCATCCACCTCATTACAAATACCTCCATTTCATTTCTTTTTATGGCTGAGTAATATTCCATTGTATATATGTGCCACATCTTCTTTATCCATTCATCCGATGATGGACACTTAGGTTGCTTCCATGTCCTGGCTATTGTAAATAGAGCTGCAATGAACATTTTGGTACATGACTATTTTTGAACTATGGTTTTCTCAGGGTATATGCCCAGTAGTGGGATTGCTGGGTCATATGGTAGTTCTATTTGTAGTTTTTTAAGGAACCTCCATACTGTTCTCCATAGTGGCTGTATCAATTTACATTCCCATGAACAGTGCAAGAGGGTTCCCTTTTCTCCACACCCTCTCCAGCATTTATTGTTTGTAGATTTTTTGATGATGGCCATTCTGACCGGTGTGAGATGATACCTCATTGTAGTTTTGATTTGCATTTCTCTAATGATTAATGATGTTGAGCATTCTTTCATGTGTCTGTTG
Source organism: Balaenoptera physalus (assembly GCF_965194825.1). Taxonomy (NCBI): domain Eukaryota; kingdom Metazoa; phylum Chordata; class Mammalia; order Artiodactyla; family Balaenopteridae; genus Balaenoptera; species Balaenoptera physalus. The sequence continues at coordinate 73,637,572 of NC_138892.1, forward strand.
GCCATCTGTATATCTTCTTTGGAGAAATGTCTATTTAGGTCTGCTGCCCATTTTTGGATTGGGTTGTTTGTTTTTTTGTTATTGAGCTGCATGAGCTGCTTGTAAATCTTGGAGATTAATCCTTTGTCAGTTGCTTCATTTGCAAATATTTTCTCCCATTCTGAGGGTTGTCTTTTGGTCTTGTTTATGGTTTCCTTTGCTGTGCAAAAGCTTTTAAGTTTCATCAGGTCCCATTTGTTTATTTGTGTTTTTATTTCCATTTCTCTAGGGGCTGGGTCAAAAAGGATCTGGCTGTGATTTATGTCATAGAGTGCTCTGCCTATGTTTTCCTCTAAGAGTTTGATAGTGTCTGGCTTTACACTTAGGTCTTTAATCCATTTTGAATTTATTTTTGTGTATGGTGTCAAGGAGTGTTCTAATTTCATACTTTTACATGTACCTGTCCAATTTTCCCAGCACCACTTATTGAAGAGGCTGTAGGTTAGACAGTTTATTTGAGATTTTTCTTGTTTCTTGAGGTAGGCTTGTATAGGTATAAACTTCCCTCTTAGAACTGCTTTTGCTGAATTCCATAGGTTTTGGATTCTCGTGTTTTCATTGTTATTTGTCTCTAGGTATTTTTTGATTTCCTCTTTGACTTCTTCAGTGACCTCTTGGTTATTTAGTAACGTATTGTTTAGCATGCATGTGTTTGGGATTTTTACGTTTTTTCCCCTGTAATTCATTTCTAATCTCATAGCATTGTGGTCAGAAAAGATGCTTGATATGTTTTCAATTTTCTTAAATTTACTGAGGCTTGATTTGTGACCCAGGATGTGATCTATCCTGGAGAATGTTCCGTGAGCACTTCAGAAGAAAGTGTAATCTGCTGTTTTTAGACGGAATGTCCTATAAATATCAATTAAATCTATCTGGTCTATTGTGTCATTTAAAGCTTCTCTTTTCTTATTTATTTTCATTTTGGATGATCTGTCCATTGGTGTAAGTGAGGTGTTAAAGTCCCCCACTATTATTGTGTTACTGTCGATTTCCTCTTTTATAGCTGTTAGCAGTTGCCTTATGTATTGAGGTGCTCCCATGTTGGGTGCATATATATTTATAATTGTTATATCTTCTTCTTGGATTGATCCCTTGATCATTATGTATTGTCCTTCCTTGTCTCTTGTAACATTCTTTATTTTAAAGTCTATTTTATCTGATATGAGTATTGCTACTCCAGCTTTCTTTTGATTTCCATTTGCATGGAATATCTTTTTCCATCTCCTCACTTTCAGTCTGTATGTGTTCCTAGGTCTGAAGTGGGTCTCTTGTAGACAGCATATATATGGTTCTTATTTTTGTATCCATTCAGCGAACCTGTGTCTTTTGGTTGGAGCATTTAATCCATTCACGTTTAAGGTAATTATCAATATGTATGTTCCTATGACCATTTTCTTAATTGTTTTGGGTTTGTTTTTGTAGGCCCTTTTCTTCTCTGTTTCCCACTTAGAGAAGTTCCTTTAGCATTTGTTGTGAGCTGGTTTGGTGGTGTTGAATTCTCTTATCATTTGCTTGTCTGTAAAGCTTTTGATTTCTCCATCCAATCTGAATGAGATCCTTGCAGGGTAGGGTAATCTTGGTTGTAGGTTCTTCCCTTTCATCACTGTAAGTATATCATGCCACTCCCTTCTGGCTTGTAGAGTTTCTGCTGAGAAATCAGCTGTTAACCTTATGGAAGTTCTTTTGTATGTTATTTGTCCTTTTTCCCTTGCTGCTTTCAATAATTTTTCTTTGTCTTTAATTTTTGCCAATTTGATTACTATGTGTCTCGGTGTGTTTCTCCGTAGGTTTATCCTGTATGGGACTCGCTGCACTTCCTGGACTTGGGTGGCTATTTCCTTTCCCATGTTAGGGAAGTTTTCAACTATAATCTCTTCAAATAACTTCTCAGGTCTTTTCTCTCTCTCTTCTCCTTCTGGGACCCCTATAATGCGAATGTTGTTGCCTTTAATGTTGTCCCAGAGGTCTCTTAGGCTGTCTTCATTTCTTTTCATTCTTTTTTCTTTATTCTGTTCTGCAGCAGTGAATTCCACCATTCTGTCTTCCAGGTCACTTATCCATTCTTCTGCCTCAGTTATTCTGCTATTGATTCCCTCTAGTGTAGTTTTCATTTCAGTTATTGTATTGTTCATCTCTGTTTGTTTGTTCTTTAATTCTTCTAGGTCTTTGTTAAGCATTTCTTGCATCTTCTCGATCTTTGCCTCCATTCTTTTTCCGAGGTCCTGGATCATCTTCACTCTCATTATTCTGAATTCTTTTTCTGGAAGGTTGCCTATCTCTACTTCATTTAGTTGTTTTTCTGGGGTTTTATCTTGTTCCTTCATCTGGTACATAACCCTCTGCCTTTTCATCTTGTCCATCTTTCTTTGAATGTGGTTTTTGTTCCACAGGCTGCAGAATTGTAGGTCTTCTTGCTTCTGCTGTCTGCCCTCTGGGGGATGTGGCTATCTAAGAGGCTTGTGCAAGATTCCTGATGGGAGGTACTTGTGGTGGGTAGAGCTGACTGTTGCTCTTGTGGGCAGAGCTCAGTAAAACTTTAATCACCTTGATTGCTCATGGGTGGGGCTAGGTTCCCTCCCTGCTGGTTGTTTGGCCCGAGGCAACCCAACACTGGAGCCTACCTTGGCTCTTTGTTGGGCTAATGGCAGACTCTGGGAGGGCTCACGCCAAAGAGTACTTCCCAGAACTTCTGCTGCAGTGTTCTTGTCTCCATGGTGAGCCACAGCCACACCCTGCCTCTGCAGGAGACCCTCCAAAACTAGCAGGTAGGTCTGTTTCAGTCTCCCCTGGCATCACTGCTCTTTCCCCTGGGTCCTGATGTGCACACTAGTTTGTGTGTGCCCTCCAAGAGAGGAGTCTCTGTTTCCCCCAGTCCTGTCGAAGTCCTGCAATCAAATCCCACTAGCCTTCAAAGTCTGATTCTCTAGGAACTCCTCCTCCTGTTGCTGGACCCCCAGGTTGTGAAGCCTGATGTGGGGCTCAGAACCTTTACTCCAGTGGGTGGGCTTCTGTGGTATAAGTGTTCTCCAGTCTGTGAGTCATCCACCCAGCAGTTATGGGACTTGATTTTACTGTGATTGCGCCCCTCCTACAGTCTCATTGTGGTCTCTCCTTTGTCTTTGGATGTCGGGTATCTTTTTTGGTGAGTTCCAGTGTCCTTCTGTCGATGATTGTCCAGCAGCTAGTTGTGATTCTGGTGTTCTCACAAGAGAGAGTGAGAGCACGTCCTTCTACTCTGCCATCTTGGTTCAAGGCCAAAAATCTCTTTAAATGTTAAAGGACTAAATGCTTCAATCAAAGACAAATAGTGGCTAATTGGATTAAAAAAAAACAAAAAAACCCCCCAAGAACCTGCAATATGCTGCCTAAGAGGGACTCACTTCAGTGCTAAAGACACACACAGACTGAAATTGAGGGGATGGAAAAAGATATTTCATGCAAATGGAAATGACAAGAAAGTGGGGTAGCAATACTCATGTCAGAAAAAATAGACTTTAAAACAAAGGCATAAAGAAAGACAAAGAAGGGCATTATATAATGACAAAAGGATCAATACAAGAAGAGTATATAACATTTGTGAACATATATGTGCACCTAATATAGGAGCATCTAAATATATAAAACAAACATAAACAGACATAAAGGGAGAAACTGATAATAATACAATAATAGTAGCGGACTTTAACCCATGCATGGATAGATCACCCAGAGAGAAAATCAATAAAGAAACAATGACCTTAATGGACACATTAGAATAGTTAGACTTAATAGGTATGTACAGGACATTCCATCCAATAACAGCAGAATACACATTCTTTTCAAGTGCACATGGGACATTCTCCAAGACAGATCATGTTCTGGGCCGTGAAACACTTCTCAAAAGATTTGAGGGAATTGAAAGTATTCCAAGTATCTTTTCTGACCACAACAGTATGAAATGAGAAATCAATTACAGGAAGAAAAGTGGGGAAAACACAAACACCTGAATACTAAACACCATGCTACTAAAAATCAATGGGTCAACAACAACAACAACAAATCAAAGAGAAAATCAGAAAATACTTTCAGACAAAAATTTCAGAAAAAATTTTAAAACTTTCCAAAATATTTAGGACCCAGCAAAAGCAGTTCTAAGAGGGCAGTTTATAGTGATACAGGCATACCTCAAAAAACAAGAAAATCTCAAACAACCTAATGTACCATCTAAATGAATTATCAAAAGAAGAAAAAACAAAGCCCAATGCCAGCAGAAGGAGGACATGATAACGATCAGAGAGAAAAATAAATAAAATAGATTCTAAAAACAATATAAAAGATGAATAAAACAAAGAGCTGTTTTTTTAAAAAGATGCACAAAATTGATAAACCTTTAGCCAAGCTCATCAAGAAAAGAGAGAGAGGGGCTTCCCTGGTGGCACAGTGGTTGAGAGTCTGCCTGTCAATGCAGGGAACATGGGTTTGAGCCCTGGTCTGGGAAGATCCCACATGCCGCGGAGCAAGTAGGCCCATGCGCCACAATTACCGAGCCTGCGCGTCTGGAGCCTGTGCTCTGCAACACGAGAGGCCGCGATAGTGAGAGGCCCGCACATCGCGATGAAGAGTGGCCCCCGCTCGCTGCAACTAGTGAAAGCCCTCGCACAGAAACAAAGACCCAACACAGCCAAAAATAAATAAAATAAATAAAATTAAAATAAAAAAAAAAGAAAAGAGAGAGAGCCCAAATAAAAAAAATAAGAAATGAAAGAGGAGAAAAAAAACAACTCATATCACAGAGATACAAAAAATCATAAGAGTATACTACAGACAGTTATAGGTCAACAAATTGGACAATATAGAAGAAACGGACAAATATCTAGAAACATACACCCTCCAAGAGTGAACAACGCAGAAACAGACAATCTGAACAGAATGATCAGTAGTACTGAAATTGAACTTTAAAAAAAAAAAAACTCCCTGCAACAAAAGCCTAGGACTGGATGACTTTACAGGGGAATTCTTCCAAACATATAAAGAAGAGTTACTATCTGTCTTTCTCAACCTATTCCCAAAAATTGAAGAGGAAGGTACATCCCCAAATTCATTTTACAAGACCACCATTATCCTGATATCAAAATCAGACAAAGATACTACAAAGAAAGATAATTACAGGCTAATATCTCTCATGAATATAGATGCAAAAAAATCCTCAAACAAATATTAGCAAACGGAATCCAACAATATATTAAAAGGATCATATACCATAATCAAACTTGGTTTATTCCAAGGATGCAAGGATGGTTCAATATCCACAAATCAATGTGTTACACCACACTAACAAAATGAGGGATAAAAATCACATGATCACCTCAATAGAGGTAGAAAAAGCATTTGACAAAATTCGACACTCATTCATGGTAAAAACTCTCAACAAAGTCGGTATAGAGGGAACATATCTCAACATAATAAAGGTCATTTATGACAAATCCACAGCTAATATTATACTCAATGGTGAAAAACTGAAAGCTTTTCCTCTAAAATCAGAAACAATTCAAGGATGCCTGCTCTCACCATTTCTATTTAACACAGTATTGGAAGTCTTATCCACAACAATCAGACAAGAAAAACAAATAAAAGTCATCCAAATTGGAAGGGAGGAAATAAAACTGTCACTATTTGCAGATGGCATAATACTATATATAGAAAACCCTAAAGTCTCCACAAAAAAATGATTAGAGCTAATAAGTGAATTCAGTAAAGTTGCAGGATACAAAATTAATATACAGAAATCTGTTGTGTTTTCATATAGTAACAATGAACCATCAGAATGGGAAATTAAGGAAACAATCCCATATGCAATTTTATCAAAAAGAATAAGATACCTAAGAATAAACTTAACCAAGGAGGTGAAAGACCTATAATATTAAAACTATAAGACACTGATGAAGGAAATTGAAGATGATACAAATAAATGGAAAGATATCCCATGTTCATGAATTGGAAGAATTAATATTGTTTAAAAATGCATACAACCCAACACAATCTACAGATGTAATGCAATCTCTATCAAAATACCCATATTTTTCACAGAACTAGAACAAATCATCCTAAAATTTGTATGGAATTACAGAAGTCCCCAAATAGCCAAATTAATCTTGAGAACAAAGAGGAAAGCTAGAGATATCATGCTCCCTGACTTCAGACTGTAATACAAAGCTACCGTAATTAAAACAGTATGGTACTGGCACAAAACAGACACATAAATCAGTAGAACAAAATAGAGAGGCAAGAAATAAACACATATGGTCAATTAACCTATGAAAAAGGAGGCAAAAATATATAAAGAGGACAAGACAGTCTCTTCAATCAGTGGCATTGGGAAAACTGGACAACTACATGTAAAAAAATAAACTTAAAACATTTTCTCATACCATATTAAAAAAGAAAAACTAAAAATGAATTAAAGACCTAAATGTAAGGCTGGAAACCATAAAACTCCTAGAAGAAAGCCTAGGCAATACACTCTTTGGCATAATCCCTGGCAATAGTTTTGGGGGAATCTGTCTCCTCAGGCAGCAGAAACAAAAGCCAAAATAAACAAATGTGACCTAATTAAATTAAAAGCTTTTGCACAATAAAGGAAACTATTAACAAAACAAAAAGACAACTTACTGAATGGAAGAAGATATTTGCAAATGATATGTCTGATAAAGGATTTATATTTATGTCTCAATATAAAAAACAAGCAACCTGATTTAAAAATGGGCACAAGATGGGAATAGACATTTTTCCAAAGAAGACATACAGATGGCCAACAGGCACAGGAGAAGATGCTCAATGTCACTAATCATCAGGGAACTTCAAATCAAAACTACAATTACATATTACTTCATATCTGTCAGAATGGCTATCATCAAAAAGACCACAATAACAAATGTTGGCTAGGATTTGGAGAAAAGGGAACCCTAGTTCACTCTTGGTGGGAATGTAAATTGGTATGGCCACTATGGAAAACATTATAAAGGTTTCTCAAAAACTTAAAAATAGAACTACCATATGATTCAACAATTCTACTACTGGGTATATGTCTGAAAAACAACAACAACAACAAAAACTCACTAATTCCTAAAGATATATACACCCTAATGTTCACAGCAGCATTACTTACAATAGCTAAGATATGAAACCAACCTAAGAGTCCATCAACAGATGAATGGATAAAGAAGAGGTGGTATATATATCTGTGTGTGTATATATATATATATATATATATATATATATATATATATATATATACACACAGTGGAGTATTGCTCAGCCATAAAAAAAGAATGAAATTTTGCCATTTATAACAACATGGATGGACTTGAGGGTATTGCGCTTAATGAAGGAAGTCAGACAGAGAAAGACAAATACTGTATATTTTCACTAATTTGTAGAATCTAAAAAATAAAACAAATGAATATAACAAAACAGAAACAGACTCACAGATACAGAGAACAAACTATTGGTTACCAGTAGGGGGAGGGCTTGGGGGAGGGGCAAGATAAGGGAAGAGGATTAAGAGGTACAAACTACTAGATATAAAATAAATAAAATACAAAGGTGTAATACACAGAACAGGGAATATAACCAAAATTTTATAACTTTAAATGGAATATAATGTATAAAAATATTGAATCACTGTGTTTTACACCTGAAGCTAATATAATATTGTAAATCAACTATATTCCAATTTTAAAAAAGAAAAATATAGTCCACTATATAACTATTCTATAATAGTTTTGCTAATGTCAAAAAACTTTAAAATCATGAGGGAAAAAAATCATGTAATGTTACTATCTTCAACAGAAGCAAAATGTGGTTAAGTTTGCAATAGGATTTCCAGTAAAATGCATACATGGTATGCTAAGCACTCATGAAGTACTCAATAAATATTTGTTGCATGAATGACTGATGCTTTGCCTTACAGGAAGAAAGTGCCACTTATTGATAAGAATATGAATACTTTAAAATGGAAAAATTTGGGAACTTGAAGTAACAGCCAAATGCCAGTATGTTTTAAAATAGTGCTGTCAAACATGCAGTTGATACATTAACTCTTTTTTTTTAGAAAGCACTGGCTCTTTTATTTTTTTTTTATTTTTTAAGGTTTATTATTTATTTTATTTATTTTTGGCTGCGTCGGGTCTTAGTTGTGGCACATGGTATCTTTATTGTGGTGTGCAGGCTTCTCTCTAGTTGTGGCATGCGGGTTTTCTCTCTCTAGTTGTGGCGCGCAGGCTTCAGGGCATGTGTTCTCTGTAATTTGTGGCACTCAGGCTCTCTCGTTGAGGTACAGAGTTCAGTAGTTGTGGTGCATGGGCTTAGTTGCCCCACGGCATGTGGGATCTTAGTTCCCTGACCAGGGATCAAGCCTGAGTACCCTACGTTGTAAGGTGGATTCTTTACCACTGGACCACCAGGAAAGTCCTGATACATTAACTCTTGCTTATGATAAGCCACCTGAATAAGACAATGAACCTGCATTTTGAAGGTTTTTGGAGAGGGAGTCATACTTTGACAACTTTGAGAAACAGATAAAGCAATAGAATTCATTTATTTTCCTCATTTTGCATGAGTATCATTTTAATAAGTTTTAATTGGCATAAATGGCTCTCCCCCCCATCAACAAATGAATCTCTTAGCCCTGGAAGCAGGTGATAGAAGGAAAGAGCATAGAGTTTGAATTCTGACACACTTGGGCATAAATCACAGCACCAACATTTATAGTTGCATGTGACCAAGGGCAATAATAACATGTTTGAGCCTTTCTTTTCTTATCTGAAAAATGGAAAAAATAACATTTACCTTTCAGGATTGTTATGGGGATAATGATAATAAATGTAAAATTCCTAACATATAATATATATGTTACATTTAAAAATAGCTATTATCAAAATTATAAAGAATATTTCGACATGAGAAAATGTTTACAAATAAGACAATATTATGGACTAATCACTGATCTAAAAACAATAACATTCAAGACTATAATTCTGGATATAGAGCATAATGCAGAACTTAAAGTAGTATTTCCTACTCAATATACTGTTTTTTATTGTTCTATTTGTCTAAAAAAAAGTCAAGCTTACAGAAAAGTTGAAGAATAATATAATGAATGCCTGCATACCCTTTACCTAGTTTTAACTGTTGCAGGGGAAGAAATTTTCCTGTATCCGTCTAGGTTCTTCTGACTGGTCTAAGAATTAAATTGACTTCAGACAGGTTAACAGGAGAATATCAAACAGAAGCTTAATAACATGTATACATGGGAGAGATCCAGGAAAACTGAGAAACTTGCTAAAATGGCCGAAATCCTCACCCTGAATACCATCTTCAGCTAAAGAAAAAAGAGAGTGTTGGGGATAGTGGTTTGGACCTCAAAGGGGAGGAAGGCAATTTACAAGAAGATAGAAAAGCAAATGTTTGGTAAACAAATGTTTATTGGATCATCTAAAGACAATGGGACTCAGAGTGCACTCTGATAAAGCTCTAGGCCCTGTGAAGTTTCCCTCCCACCACACTTAGCCCATATTAATTGCAGATATCTCTGGTGATATCTCTATTCTGGGAACAGGACCTTTATCTAAATTCTTCAGGCAGCTAAGGGAGAGGTAAAAAGAAAGGCTTTTTTTTAAACCTCTGAGAGACTGTTCTGAAGAGGTAAGATGGGAGCCACGGTATTTAGGAGTTTTTGCAACAAAGACCAGGTAGTCAGAACATCAAAAGATTACTGTTAATTAAAGAAAACCAGACATCTCAAGTTAAGGAATCTAGCACTTTTATATATATGGGAAGATGCAAGAGTCTGGGCTCACTGAAATCATTCCTTTGATATACACCTCAGCTAGCTGGGGTCAGTATCCTGTGTTTTCCCATCCTAAGTCTCCTCAGGGTGTATCTTTGGGGGTGGCTGCAGTGCCTGACTACTTGATGGCAGGCATCCTGTTCCCATCCTGAGTTTCCTCAGGGCTCACCATGTGGGGGGTGGGCAGCACTACAATGTGATGGCTTGATGGCTGCAACATCCTCTGTCTACTGATACGGCAGGCAACATTTTATCATTGACACTCACTGCTGACTTTTCTCTAGTCTTTGCTGTGCAGCTTCTCTAGACAATAACTCAGCTGTGCTGGGTTAAGTTTGTCACACAATATCCATCCACCCCAGAGAACTGTCTAAGAGAAAGGCACTTTCACAATTTTGTTTTTTCCCCTCAGTCTTATCTCTGTATTTAGTCTTTCCCTCTACCTTTATTTATGCACAATTCAGTCAATTCTACCTCAGGCAAGTTTCAATATGCAAACTCACCTTTGTTAACATTTTCCCTCTAATTTCCTCTCTTCCTGTTTTTGCTCAATTTTCACAACAATACCTCGCTCCCTTTGTATATCCTAGCTTTTCTTTTTTCCTTGACTTTTTTTTTATTGTGAAGTAGCAAAATAATCCCAATTACTACTAGTTGGCTAGTTACCTTTGGGCAAAATGCTTGAACCTCCTGGACCTCAATTGTCCCTCCTGGCAGCCAAGCGAGTAAGTGCTATTTCCAAAGCCACAATGGAGAGTCAGCTAGGCTTGAGTGAGATTGAGTAGGTGAAATTCTGGTCTCAACCAGTCTGCGTTCAAATCTCTGCTTCTCAATTACTAGTTTGATGGCTGCAGTGAGTGACAACTTTTCATACGTATTTGTAAAACAAGTATGTTAAAAAGAGTACTTACCTCATAATTTGGAGTTAATATTTGTAACCATCGATGGTGTCTATGAGCGAAAAAGGTAAGAGGTATGCTTGGAATACATTCACATCAAGGAAACAAACACCAGAAGCTCTGAGATAACTATGTAGAAAAAAGAGCTAGTGGGATCAAATCTCTGAAAGTATAGTCAGGGAGGAAGAAATTTCTCTCTACCCTTCTAGGTTCTTCTGGGTGGTCTAAGAATTAAATGACATGAGATAGACTAACAGGAGAAAATCAAACAAAAATCTAATAACATGTATACTTAGGAGTGACCCAGGAAATCTAAGTAACTTACCAAAATGGCAGAAACCTTCATATTCAATACCATCTTCAGCTAAGGACAAAAAAGGGATGTTGGGGTTAGTGATTTGGACCTCTAATTGCAGGAGGGCAATTCACATGGAAATGGAAAAGCAAATGTCTGATAAACAGATGTTTGCTTGGTTATGCAGAGACAGTGGGACACAGTGGAATTTTAACAGACTTTGCTAGGTTCTTCCACCTACACACCTAGTTCATACTAGCTATTATGATAATAGCTTCCTTCCTGGAATAGGTCCTCTATTTACATTCTTTTAGGCAGTTACGGGGAAGGTCAAAGTATCTTCCTGAGGTTTTGAGCCTTGATTGTTTTTGGCTCAAAATAATCTGCATGCCAAAGAAACATTTTGGGATGGCAAGGTTTGTTCCCCTACAGTCTTTCCTTTGAAACTTCTTTTAAGAAGTTTCACAGTCCAGAAGATGAGTTGATAGACTGTTCCATCTCATTAAACCAGTCTCTTAGTACTGACAATAGATCAGTTCAGTTACTCATTTCAGTAGGTGGTGATGCAGGTGGGCTCTCAAAGTTAGGCTTATAAGGTGCAAGCAGTTAGGTATTTTGTAAGAGGCATTTCTAATGGATACAAAAGAAAAACAAAGGTTAATGATTGGAGCAAATTATGAGCCAGTTTCTGGGCCTAGGGGTCAGTGAGTCAAGAAGATTTCTAGATGTCAAGGTCAAAGCATCTTTTGCACTTTGGAATTGTTGCAGCAAATAGAAATAAAGTCTTCCCTCTCCTGAGAACAAGGAAAATAAAGGGAACAGTGAACAGGCTAGAGAAGAAACATAACCTGGACTGAAAGAGTTAATCACTCCTAGTTTTTTTTTAACTGTTACTAATCTGTAGTGTCTGTAACTAGATTTGTACTTCACAAAGCTAACCTATTACTCTTTAAAGCTATGTGAATTACGTCCTGCACTCCCTTGTAGCAAATCAGACCCTGTAGCATTTGCATTTCAGAAAAAAGGTCCCAGGCCGATACCCAGAGGCAAACGAACCGAATTGCCGGGCTGCCTGAGTGTGACTATTTTGAAATAATGCAGAAAGAAGAAGAATGCAAGACCTTCACTACTTTGATTCTTATCATATACCCCGAACTGTGAACCCCACATATAAAATCTTCTCCGATTCCCGAAGGAGGCGGGGGACACAGTTCTTGAGGCGCTAGCCTGCTGTGTCTTCCCTTCTGCCTGGCAGAAAAATAAAGCCATCTCTCTCTTCCTCCAAAATCTCTGTCTCCATATTTGTTTGGCATCGGTGCACAGGAAAGACGGTATCTCGGCAACAAAATGTCTCTGATGATGTCATTGACTATTAGTCAAACTTTCTAAGTGACTTACACAGCAACAGGCATGAGAATTGTCTAAACATGGGCTATTTTGGTGATCTCTCTTAAGTTTATATAAAGGTGTTCAGCTTAATTTTGCAGATCTTCAGGAAAACAGCAGCTTTGATCCTCAGTAATTCTACGTGAAAAGTGAGAGAAAACTGGAAACTTTAGTTTGGAGAGTTGTAGCCAAATATTTGAGGAAACTAGAAGAATTCAGGATCCAGTCCAATTTACAGGTGGAAAAACAAAACTTCAAAGATGATTAACAGAACAAGAACCTAGTATCCACAACTGTGTACTATAGTTTCTGCTGAAGCAAAAAATACTCTTTCTTTTTAAAAATCACCTTCAATTTGGCTATCAATGATATGAAAGATAGCCAAATTAAGACTAATTTATTTGCAAAATAAGTTTAGTTTCATTAAACTTGGTCTATTTCCATAAGTCCAGCAAGAATAGCAATTGACCATACATTTTCTTAAATCTGCTTTGTGGGTACTTTTCACAAATAATCTCAAATTGAACTTTTAAATGCCTCTTGAGGCCAGGAAGCCACACCAAGAACTTGCCATCAGACTCATTTGTAATACCTATAGATTTGGGTGAATTCCTCTTCTTGGGGTCCCCCAAATATGCTGAAGTCCCTGCATTTGCCAGGAAGTTACCTTCCTTATTCACCTGGTAAGGTTTCTGAGTAATCTGTAAGCAAGGTACCACCAGATTGCTTTCTCAAAGGGCGTTATGGCTCCATAAAGTCAATATTAGTTTCTTAAAGTTGTCTGGTCATATCTGATTCTATGCATATTCTCAAATATGGCATTCCAGTCAAAGCTATGGTAATATAATCAATATTTCCAAGTATGTCCTGTTATAAGGAGAACAGGTTCTTAGTGAACTTATGTAAATAATGATATTGCCATGAAAATAAGAATACTCACCAAGTTTCCAAATTCTGGAGGAATCAGGTAGGGAGAAAAAGATAAATATTTCAATTCTGCTTACAAAGATAAAATTTACCAAATGACTGAAGTCACAGTTGGCGTAAGAGGAAAAGTTTCCTTATATCTGGAAAACAAAATAAAAAGCTGGTAACATTTCAGACAAAAAGTCATAAAAAATATAATCATATTCATCAGTTCATTCAGTTCCATGTAATTAATTGTTGTTGAGCTTGATCTTCTGTTAGGAGTTTTATGAAACCATCAGGTTTTCCATTTGAGTTCTGTAATTTCTAACCCAGTTCAGTAGTATAAACTAAATGTTATCAGAAAGCTTGATGCAGGGGCTTCCCTGGTGGCGCAGTGGTTGAGAATCTGCCTGCTAATGCAGGGGACACGGGTTCGAGCCCTGGTCTGGGAAGATTCCACATGCTGTGGAGCAACTAGGCCCGTGAGCCACAACTACTGAGCCTGCGCGTCTGGAGCCTGTGCTCCGCAACAAGAGAGGCCGCGATAGTGAAGAGGCCCACGCACCGTGATGAAGAGTGGCCCCCGCTAGCCGCAACTAGAGAAAGCCCTCGCACAGAAACGAAGACCCAACACAGCCAAAAATAAATATTAAATAAATAAATAAATAAATAAAAGATTACTATAAAAAAAAAAAGAAAGCTTGATGTCATAAAGTCCTTTCTATGAATCTTCTTCAAGAAGAAGCATTTTTTCCAAAGGGTCAAAGAATAACTATCTAAAATGACAAAAGTCTTAAAATGGCATGGTTAAAGGTCTGATTACAATTAAATTGACAAAGAAATTTGGTTAATTCTGTGACACACAACACTTTAAGATAATAACTAGATTTATGACTGATAAAATTATACCAGGACATATCCAGATTTTAGGAATTTCATGTAATTTCTAGAACATTGATATAAATAATATTTACACACACAATAAAACCTGAGAAGTTTTATCATCTCTCATTTGACAATGTTTCCCATGTAATTTTACATACCAAATAAGCCTAATTAGTTTAGGCTTTGAGATGTTTAAGATGTTTGAGATGTTTAAGGGGCCCTCTGAACGTCCCAAAGTTAGCAAGAGCTAAAAAAACTTCATTTAGAATTTGATTTGGGGGTTTTTCAGTGATATCAAAAGGTTTTAAAACACTTTGTCAAATAGAACCACAGTTCACTGTGAAACAATACTTATTCACTTAAGCAAAGTGACAATAAAAGATTTCAAAGGCAAATACAGAAGTTATTATACAACAGATTACTTAAAAGGTAAAGAAAGTTTTACAATCTGTTATCAAAAGCAGATCAATATTACAAGAAAACTTTGTCCTCTTGACAGACAGAGAAAATAAAATTCTAGTTTTGTACCAATTTACTTTTAACATTAAAATTCATTTACTCAATTAAATTTATTCTAATCTTAGCCAGTCCTGACCACGCACAAAACTCTTTGACTCTATGACTTCCGTTTTACATTCAGATTTTATCCTATGCTTTCCCTTTCTCTCTCTCTCTTTAGAACAAACTTACTTTCTTTTCCTTAACAAAATGCATTTTGATTCCTTATACAGTTTAAAAAAAATTTCCTTACATACAAAGACATTTCCTTGTTAGTTTTAGTAGTTTCAATGACATGTATTAACTAGAATTTTTAACCCTTAGAAACCTTAGTTTTTAGTGAAATCTAAAACTTTGCAATTGTGAACTGTTTGTTATACCAGTAATTTTTATGACTGGCAAAAATGAATACATTTCATAATTTCTAGACGTGTACATTTTCTCATAGTATAACTATGTTTTTTCAATGTGGTACAAGACTCATTTACTAATAAACCTACATATCTTTAGTTTTTCTGTAATAAGACAAAAATAGGTAAACTTAGAATTGTTTAGCAATTAATGTTTCAGTATTTTATCTTATTTAGAAATAATCTAGACATTTAATAAATTCTCATCATTTAAATTAACTTAGCAAAACTCTAAATTTCAAGTTACCAAAAAGATTTGGGGAAACTATTTTTAAGGTCACATACCATGAAGCATAATTATTCTTAGAGAGTTAACCTAAAATCCCTTTTCCCATTTACATTTATATAATTACTTATGGAAATTTCATCATACCAAGTTTTTTTTTTTTTTTTGGCTGACAAGTTTTGTAGCAGAGATAACATGAACTTATTTGACTTGTAGTCAACCTGGGTAGAATACAAGTTTTACATTTAACGATGATACCTCTGAAGACATGCCTATTTTAATTAAACCAATAACTTAAACTTACTTTTATTTACTAAAGATTAATTCTAGATCATGTGAACTTGAAAAACATTTGGGTTAGTTTCTACTACATTTACCAGTATTTAATTCATAAGTATGTTCTATTAAGCCAATTAAATAGAGCTCCTTTACAAATTAATTTTGATAATATTATTTGGAGGTAGAAAAATACCATATCTATAATGTACACACATAGACATAGAGACAGACACAGCCAGAGATCTCACAGCTTTCATTTTAAAACTTTAGTCATGAATCAGGTATAATACAAAACTCACTAGTTTATAAATAACTATTGGAGTAAGCAAAGTTTATTTGCTCAGATGGCTAAGTCTTTTTTACTATCTGTGAAAAAGATTTTTAAGATTTGTATTTTTCCTTGATAAATCCTTACGGAGGCTGTGAATTAGATTTTGGGCAAGGGAGCCTTTCCAGCAGTTTGTACTTTTAAAAGACCGCTTTCTCTTTTTCTTTCTTTCGATTTCAGGTTTTGCCCTGTTGAGTAAACCAGGCTTACTCTCAGGCCATTGTTGGCTGTATTTAATTTCTGATTTTGTAGAGATTTGCAAGACAAAGACAGTTGCCTTCAATTCCCCAGAGAACTGGGCTGCCACCTAAATGATATCAAAAGGCTGATCTGCCCATCCAACTATATTTTTTCAAATGTGCCTTCTTATATCAGGGAGAAGATTTCTAACTAAAATGGAAATAAAAAAATTTCTATGTTCTAGAACTTCAGGGTTCAATGAATCAGGCTTTAAAAAGTCTGAGAGAGTGGCATGGACTTATATATACTACCAAATGTAAAATAGATAGCTAGTGGGAAGCAACCGTATAGCACAGGGAGAGCAGCTCTGCACTTTGTGACCACCTAGAGGTGTGGGATAGGGAGGGTGGGAGGGAGACGCAGGAGGGAGGAGATATGGGGATATATGTATATGTATAGCTGACTCACTTTGTTATAAAGCAGAAATTAACACACCATTGTAAAGCAATTATACTCCAATAAAGATGTTTAAAAAAAAAAGTCTGTACAAGGTAGTCAATAAATTGTGTACTCTTTCAGAGTACACAATTCAACCCATACCAATTCACTCTAGGGGTAAAAATCCTCCATTATTGCTTCTATTAGACCCAGAATATCAGCGCCCAGTGTCCATCTCACACGGTGTGGTCTCAGACAATCCTACTGGTTTCCTTTAGCATGTTCAATTAACATTGCCTGAAGGATGGATTTATATTGCTGTCTTACAATACCAGGCGGGGGAAGTATTCCCCAGTGAGACACAATGTCCATCCCCACACTACAATCAGGCAAAAGGACATGTAACCATCTTATCTATAACCCATTCAAATACAACAATTTTCTTATAAATTTTCATCTCAATTTTATTAACTCTTATACCTTTAACCATAGAGTCCGTTAAGACCCATAAGTCTCACTCTTACAAAGAGTCCCAGAAACTTTCTTTCTACTTCCCAGCCATTTAATCCATTCCTATATAAAAGGCTTTAGGTCCCAACTGAGGGGATAAGCCAGGGAACCCAGGTCCTTTTATTAACCTTTAACTTGATTAATCAGCCTAACTGTTGGCCCAAGAAATTGCTGGTCAGGTTTCCCAGTGTGATTTTTTTTCTTCCAGTCTTTTAAATTTCTCCAAACTGGGATAAATAAAACAGACTTATTTGGAGCCCTTTAATACTGGGGGGACAAATAACAGGTCCCTTTGGCCCATCCAACCTTAGATAGTGCTGAATTAAAATCTTTGTTTTAATCACATCGTTTTCTATTTTATTTATCCCATTTCTTAATAACCATCTAAAGATTTCCATCCTGCTGGGTTGAGTCCCGTGATTCTTCCCTATCTGATTTCTCTTTACTTCACCATTTTGTTAGGGGAACCACTGACTGAAACCGCCTGCCCCGGCCAGGCATGATAGAAACCACTTGCATGAGTTATCTTACAACAGAAGGTCCCGGTAAGGAATTCGGAACTGACAAGCTTACTACCAAACAGAAGAATTCGGGAAAGGTCAAAAGGAGAGAGGAGACGCCAGTCCATACATCCTACCAACCTCCCAGACTCCTTCTTGCCGGAATCTGTCTTGGCTGAGCGATGCGTGCACCACCAGGAAGGACCCTAAGTCAGAATGACTGGCCAGAGACAACCTAGAAACTAACCTCATTACCATAGAATCTGAGACTGCAAGCCATGTGGCATTGCAATTCTCCTGGGTTCCCTTACCCTACCGCTCTCCGTCCCGGCGCCCCATCCCAATAAAGTCTCTTGCTTTTCAGCAAATGTATCTCCTTGGACAATTCATTTCTGAGGTTAGACAGGAGCCCATTCTTGGGCCCTGTAAGGGGTTCCCCTTCCTGCAACACTTTCAATATTTGTTTTATTTACCTTATTCCT
The DNA here is from genome assembly GCF_965194825.1 of Balaenoptera physalus. Lineage (NCBI taxonomy): Eukaryota > Metazoa > Chordata > Mammalia > Artiodactyla > Balaenopteridae > Balaenoptera > Balaenoptera physalus. Next base: position 73,655,662 of record NC_138892.1, read on the forward strand.
TAATAACACTTTAAAAAGTTTTACCTTGTTTGGAAGAGTTCCTTGACTTTTCCCTTGGCTTCTTTCCATTCTTTTGTTAATTAACACAATGTTTTCTATTAGCATCTGTTTTTATTAGCATAAGGGGAAGCTGAGGCCACAAATTTAATAAAGCTTCCCAAACCATTTTTTTTTAAACTAAGGGTTTAAGGTTAAGGGTTATGCTGTGGTGCGAATGCAGGTTGGAGAAGAATTTCCAGACACAAGGCAGAATGTAAAGAAGATAGAATTTATTAGAGCGAAGTGTCACTGCCCGAAGAGCTGGCTGACTTCCTAGTAGTCTGGGAGAGTCGAGCCCAAACATGTGCTATTGATCAGTTTTTTTAGCCAGAAAACAAAGGAATGGACCAAGGTGAAAATTTCGTTTACTGATTGGTCGAGGCACATATACCTTCCTTCTATAGGGTGGGAGTGGGACAGGGCATATGCCTTTCTGTATTTGGGACAGATCCTGTCACCCAGGTGGGCATCGCCCAGGTGGGCTCAGGAATTTCGTAACCATTGCAACATGGTGGGGAGAGCGATTAAGAGTCTGGTAGGGGATGTAACGCTGAAACTTTTTCAGGCAGGGTTGTCCTTTGTCCTTGAAGCACCATCGTCCTTGGAGCACCACAGGTTATATTTCTTTGTATCCACCTTATAATTTGATCCTTCTATACGTACCAGTAAAACAGCTGTTTATGATGAGAGCTCTGTAGAAAATTTACCAATTAAGAAGTTTTTCCAATTTGAAGGATCCACTGTCTGGCCATTGATGAATAGAGTCTTAACAGTGACTGAAACCAGTAAGACAAAAAAGGTGTCCCCACAGGAGAATGCAAAGGGTACAGCCTTCACAAGATCCAGAAAGTTTACTCCCCAAAATTGTCAAAGAGGGTAAAGACTTTTTGTTACATCACTAGTAAAACAATAGCGTTTGAGACAACAAAGACCCCTTATGGACCAAGATCACTTACCTTTTTTTTTTTGGCCACGCTGTGTGGCATGTGGGATCTTAGTTCCCTGACCAGGGATTGAACCCAGGCTCCCTACAGTGGAGTCCCAACCACTGGACTGGACCACCACGGAAGTCCCTTTTTAAATTTTTTTTAAAGACCCTCTTACCCTTATGACAAACTCCCCTAAGCTCTTAACTGCAGCAGTCTTGGCAAGAGTAATGTCCAGTCAGTAAAGTTACAGCCCATCCTCATTGCCAACTGTTGGGGAAGGGGAAATTTTCCTCTACCCTTCTAGGTTCTTCTAGCTGGTCTAATAATTAAATTGACATGAGACAGATTAATAGGAGAAAATCAAACAAAATTTTCATAGCATGTATACATAGGAGAGACCCAGGAAAACTGTGTAGCTTACCAAAATGACTGAAACCTTCACCTTAAATACCGTCTTCAGCTAAAGACAAAAGAGGATGTTGGGGGTAGTGGTTTGGACTTCAAAGGGGAGGAGGGAAATTCACATGAAAATGGAAAAGCAAATGTTTGGTAAGCAAATGTTTGTTAAACAAATGTTTGTTGGGGTACAAAGAGACAATTGGGCACAGAAGAGTTTTAACAAGCAACATTGTTAGGTTCCTTCCTGTCTACACACTTAGTTCATACTATAGTTATCTACGGTGATAGCTCCCTTCCTGGAATATGTCCTCTGTTGACATTCTTTTAGGCCATTAGGGAGAAGATCAAAGTTTTTTTCTGACTCCTTTGAGCCTTGATTGTTTTCAGCTCAAAATAATCTGCATTCCATAGAGTCATTTTGGGGTGGCAAGTTTTTCTCCCCTACAAGTATTGAGAACATGTAAAATGTCCTATAAGAATAGAAAAGTCTAAATGCCTCCCTCTTGCTACCTACTTTATTCTCATTCTCTAATTACCCTACCTGTCTTCAAAGAGTCAATGAAGATAAAAATTCTTTAACAATATTTTCAAATTACTGCCATTACAGCAGTCTAATTTTCTAAAATTTAATTATATATTATACCAGATACATCATGTATGTACTAAATTTATATGGAGGGGGCAGTTGGGGTTTAACCACAGTATATACTACTATGGGTTCTCATTTTTGTCAAAGTATTAATCTCAAAGAGTTAAAAACAAACTCTCATAAAAATAAAGGGTTGAGCATATGTTAAAGATATTTAACTACTTAATCAGGGAACAAGTAGAATGGTAAAGCTGGTTCCAAAGAGGGAAGGAGAGACTAGTAAATATGGTCAATGGAAGAAAGAATACTGAAAAAAAAAAAGATTGCGAAGTTAGATTTTTAAATGCTAAATGCTATGGTATGAATGTTTGTGTCCCCCCAAAATCTGTACATTGAAATCTCAACTCCCAAAGGTAATGGTATGTGGCTTTTGGCTGTGCTTAGATCATGAAGGTGGAACCCTCATGTGTAGGATTAGTGATTTATAAAAGGGACTTCTGACAGATCCCTAGCTCCTTCTGCCATATGACCTAGAAGAGAATCCTCACCCAACCATGATCTCAGAATTTCAGCCTCCAGACTGTGAGAAATAAATTCTGTTGCTTTATAAGGTACCCAGATGTGGTATTTTGTTATAGCAGCCCCAAAGGACTAAAACACTGATTAAAATTCTTCAGCATAATAAAACCATAACCTTTAAGGTTATCTTTTCTACTAGAAAGACATCATTTGATTCACTGCCAGACAAAAATAAATCGCAACTTAACAGTCTTTGACAAAGGAACATCTAACTTTGCAAAGTCTGGGTCCAATTAACAGTAAAAAGTTAGACAAACAATTGCAATCTCTAAAATGCCCTTAAGCAGGCTGATTAGACAATACTTTGGTATGACGGTGGAAGCACACTTATGCCTTATTTTTCAGTTTTGGATAATCTTTCTCAACATTATCAGTTTTTAAGTAGCCTTTTATAACAATCCATGTATAAATTATACATTTACTTAATTTGGAAAAAACAGTATACACATGCAGAAAAAAACCCAAGGATATTTACAAAGGCATATTTAAAAGTTAAACTTGATGAATGAATAAGTAGTTGGAATCAGTTCTAGTTTAATGTAGGTAATCAGGAAAAAACAAGAAATATGATCTTTACACTTAAAACATTAAACACCAATTTTAAAAGAGATAGCTTCAAAATGCATACCATGTACTACACATTAAAAACTTTGTATTTATTTTATTAAATTCAGAGTTTATTCAAAAAATTTTCTCAATTTGAATTCAGTAATTATACTAAGCCAATAATTTTTTTTTTTAAGCCAATAATTTTTATGTTCCCTCTTCTCTTCTGCCTCTTCCTCCTATAGAACAAAAGCACCAGAAAAGCCTGGCTTTTTCTATGAAGAGGTAAAATTCATATGCAAGTAGTGTATTAAAGAATACATATTTCATAGTAATCTTTTATATTTTGTTTATTCTACTGAAAGCAATACCTTTGCACATATACATTCCAATACTGTAATAACATGCAGGTAAAATGAGCAATTCTGGTTTTGGAAAAAAATTCTTTAAAATTCCCTTTCAAAATAACCATTTCTTTTTTTTTTTTTTTTTTGTAAATCTGTGCTTAAATAAAGAAGAGAATGTCTGACAAGATTGCAAAAGATTACCACACCTACTCTACCTTATTAGTAGAAAACGTAAATGAGTTAAAAATCTTATAAAAGATCTAAGACAAATCAATAAGAAAACACAAAGACACCCAACAGTAAGAAGGCTAAGGATATGAAAAGAAAACTAAAAAGAGGAACTACTTTTCAGCAGTCTTATGGGAATATGTTCTTAGCACTCAAAGAATGCAAATTAAAACAAAATACCAGTATTCAACCTTAGTTAGTATACTAGTTTTCTAGGACTGCCTTAACAAATTACCACAAACTGAATAGTTTAAAACAACAGAAAGTTATTCTCTCTCAGTTCTGGAAGCTAGAAATATGAAATTAAGGTGTCAACAGAGTCATGCTCTCTCTGAAGTCTCCTCCCTTGTCTCTTCCTAGCTTCTGATGGTAGCCAGCAATTCTTGACTTGCAGCTGCATCACTCTAATCTCTGCCTTCATCTCCACATTGCCTTCTCCCCTCTGTGTATAGGTCTCTGTGTCCAAATTCCCTCTTCTATAAGGACATGTCATTGGATTAGGGCCCATCCTAATCCAGTTTGACCTCATCATAACTTGGTTGCATCTATAAAGACCCTATTTCCAAATAAGGGCACATTCTGAAGTTCCAGATGGCATGAATTGTTGGGGGACACTATTCAACCCAGTATAATGCACAAGGATTTTTTCTTAATGGTACATCCAGTACTTGGAGTCAACTGATACTTGTCTCTGTCTCTCATCCCACATGTGATCATCAGCAAGCATGTTTAAATATCTTCTAAATCTGACTTCTCAGCATCATCTCTCCATCTGGACTACTGCGGCAGTCACCTACTTGGTTTCCTGCTTCTGCCCTTGCCTCCCTACATTTTCTTCTCCACATCGTGCCAGGGTGAGCCTTCAAAACTTCAATCATGAAATATCACCTCTTTGTTCAAACGATGTCAGGAATCATCACATTTAGAATGGAGTAGAAAGTCCTCGTCAGGCTGTACAAGGCCAAATGCTCCAGACCCTGAGTCCCTCTCTGGTCTCATTTCTAACCCTTCTTCCCCTTGTTCATGTCTCTCAGGTTGCTCTGACCTTCATATAGGGCATCTATGTATGTTCCCACTTGCAGCCATTTTTGCTTGTTATTCCCTCGGTCTGGAATGGTCTTCCTCAATATCTTACCATGGCTGCTAATTCATTGTATTCAGCTCTCTGCTCAAATGTCACCTTCTCCATGAATGGTTCCTTGATCATTTTTTCTGAATGGTACTCCTTAAGCATTCTCTATAGTCTTTCTCTGATTAATTGTTCTTCATAGCATTTATCACTACCTGGTATTACCTAGTCATGTGTATATATAAATGTATTTGTAATATATATGTATTGCGTATATAATAAACAATAGACCTGTGTATTATATATATTATATCTAATTTTACATATGTGTGTTTCATTTTGTTCTCTTTACTCAAGTGAGCTCTCTACTCACGTGAGACACTCTCCAAACATAACTCTTGTCTTTCCTCTCTAGAAGTCTTATTCCCTGTGTAAGTAGGGCTGATCAAATACACCATGAAATAGATTTTCAGGTGGCCATCCTGTTATCTTAGAGTTTCTACAGAAGAGATGCCAGAGAAATAAGACAGGAACCAACTACATATTGAGTACTGAATATATACAGGATCACAACCTAAATGGGGAATGAAGTATTACTTGATTAAACTGGATGTGCATGCTTTAATCCCTCTAAATTTGGTGTTTCTGGTAATGTGTTGGACAATGCAGTTTAGATTTGAAGCTAAAGTGATACTTTCTATTCTCTTCCCTCTGACCTGAAGGCAGCTGATTCTACGGTGTAGGCCCCACCTGAATTACCTACCCAGTTGCAGGAAAAGTTGTAACTGAGTCAGAAAAGAGAGATTCCCTCTCTTGCGTGGGTAGGCCTATTAGGTATAAATACCTCTCAGCCAAACAAAGCCACATATGCCTGGATGCAGGAAATAAATGAGCATGGTATATTTTTAAGCCCCAACCTTAAGGCAAAAGAACCTGTCCACTATTAAATGTGCATCAACGAATGACAAGTTCTAAGGAATCAGAATTATCATCTCCTTGCTTTGGAAGTGTAGTGGGTTGAATTGTGCGCCCCCCAAGAAAAAGATACGTTCAATTCTTAACCCTCCCCCCCACCCCCCAGTTCCTGTGAATGTGATCTTATTTGGAAATAGGGTTTTTGCAGATGTGATCAATTTAAGATGAAGTCATACTGGTTTAGGGTATGACCTAATCCAATGACTAGTGTCCTTATAAGAAGAGGGAAATTTGGTCATAGACACACACACACACACACACACACGCATACGTAGAGAGAAGGTCATGTGAAGATGGAGGCGGAGGTTGAGACCAGAGTTGTGCAGCTGCAAGTCAAGAGAGCAAGGTTTGCCAGCAGCCACCAGAACCTAGGAAGAAGAATGAAAGGATGCTTCTCTACAGACTTCAGAAGGGAGCATGACCCTACCAACTCCTTGATTTCAGAATTCTAGCCCCCAGAACTGAGAGAGAATGATTTCCTATTGTTGTAAGCCACTCAGTGTGTGGTACTTTGTATGGCAGCATTAAGAAACTAACACAGGGAAGAATAAGAAATGGGTTGGAAAGAAGGTCTGGAAGTGTTCCTTATTTTCAACTCTCCCTCAAGTGGAGAAAAAAAGCTTTTGCCCAATGGGATAAGAGAGGATAAAACTTCTACAAAAGACTTTCCTTTGTGTCTCCCTGGACCAGTGAACTGGGGAATTCAACAATGGGCCCCAGTGATCTCTGAAATTGGTCAGAATGAGATTTTAATTATTTAACTATACAAGCATAGTATACCCTAAGCAAGAAATTCATTTTCTTTTCTATTTCCTAGGTCAAAGTATGCTCAACCACTAGTCTTCAAATACCAGAGATTCATTATGAACTAGAATATCCTCAGCTCCAATTTTGAAAATGAAAGTCCTGCTTCCATTATTAAATTCCCAGAAAGAAATTAAAATCCAAAGTTAAAGTCTCCTTCAGTTGGTAAATTTAAGTTCAATAAAATTGAAGCTCAATATTCTTCCCTTTCTAATTCTGTTTCTCTTCCATATCAGTATAGGTGGCTCTCTGGTGCCCTTGGCTTGAGCTATCATTCTTTGCAACGGGTTAGCTCCCTTAGTCCCCCAGGAGTTGGTTTAACCCAACACTAAACCTTTCATGTGTACTATACCATGAGAGGACAACTCTCAATAGGTTTTTTGATCTGGGTTCCTTCAGGGAAGTCATTCTACTTTGTTCCTTGAGATCTTGCCTTTTATTTTTATTAGTGTTGTTAATATCCATAATAATGTAATAATAGCTCATATTATAGAGTGCTTACTATATGTTTAAATGCTGTTCTAAAGTCTTTATCAATTTTATCACACTTAATCCTTTCAAGAATCCTATGAGATTTTATTACTCCTATTTTATAGAGCAGAAAACTAAGGCACAAAGACAAAAAATAAGAACAACAGCTGAGGTTCAAACCCTGGCACTGTGGCTCCAGAGGCCACAGTCTTAACCATTACACAATATTGCCTTTACAAACCTTGTTTGATTTGGGGATGCCCAGTCAAACTTCCTGATCTAGGCACAAATAAATTTGTCTCCTCCTTTGAGCTCCTTCTATTAAAACAAGCAGATATGTGCATCTTGTATCTTTTTCTTTTCTCCCAGCTTGCCATCTAAACTATCAACATTTCTCCTAAGGAATGCTTGTACTTCTTTTACTACCATCAATAAGGTTTCCTTCATTTTTGCTTCATGTTGCTACTCTTTCTAGAATGACTACCTGTCTTTCAAATCTGACTTTTCTTTGACCTTGTGACCGTGATATATACATATGCATATATATTTATATAAAATTATTTAAATTATTGGGGAATAATGATCTAAATAAAATTGTCACCAGTTTTTTTTTTTAATTTATTTTATTTATTTATTTATTTATTTATTTTTGGCTGTGTTGGGTCTTCGTTGCTGCATGTGGGCTTTCTCTAGTTGCGGCGAGCGGGGGCTACTCTTCGTTGTGGTGTGCGGGCTTCTCATTGCAGTGGCTTCTCTCATTGTGGAGCATGGACTCTAGGCACGCGGGCTTCAGTAGTTGCAGCACGCGGGCTCAGTAGTTGTGGTTCACGGGCTCTAGAGCACAGGCTCAGTAGTTGTGGCACATGAGCTTAGTTGCTCCACGGCATGTGGGATCTTCCTGGACCAGGGATTGAACCCGTGTCCCCTGCATTGGCAGGCGGATTCTCAACCACTGTGCTACCAGGGAAGACCTGTCACTAGTTTTAAGCAACATTTTTTTTTAATGTAGGTATTTCAACTAGTTGTTCTTTAATTTCATACTTTTCTTACAAGGGCTTTTATAATGTACCTAAAACCTCTTCAGAAAACTCTTTTAAAATCTTTGTGGAAATCCCAAGTAAAAAAGTATATTTGCCCAGTATTCTGTTGAAAATATAACAAATAACCACATGCATAGGTGTGTGCCATTTCTCAGATCAAAGAAATTCTTGAAAGCACTTTATTGTACAAATGTCCATTTAAAAGAAAACTCCATGTACTTTATTACAAAACTGAAACTGGTCATTGTCCAAGTCCTTCAGAAAACCACCAGGTCCTGGCCATTGTCCATATTCTGATATTTCCTTATTCACCAATGTACACTATGCAGTTTTTCTTAGTTGGGAAGAGGCAGATTAGGAAGACCCTAATTTTGGAATCAAGCCTTACTTATACCTTTAAAGTTATTTGTAAGGAAACTTACACAAATTCTAATTATTCAAACAATTATATTTCATAGTAGGTGTATTGTACAAATGTAAATAAGTCTATCCACTGTGCAATGTCAGAACTCTTTCATGGCAGTTGTTTTCTGAGTACCTTTTAGTTAGCACCCTAATAATCTTATGAGGATAAATTAACATAAACTAACAAAGAAGTTGCGGGAAGGTGCTCAGAATAAATTATACAGTCCAGTTTTATCTAAAACCTATAATAAAACTATGCTTTTTTAATGAAAATTATATATATCTTTCATTAACACTTGAGTTGTTCCACAAGCAATTTTGCACAGGAAAAAATAATGAAGGAATTAAATTATGATGTGAAAAGTAACTAGTATCACAAGCTTTTAGAATTGCTGTCTGGGTACTAGAATTTAATTTTTATTTCTTTCTTTCAGTTTCTGATTTAACAAACCTCCACTTATATACAGTTATTTATTGCAGCACAATAAATTAGCCCCAAACTAAGTAACTTAAAACAGTAAACTTTTATTATCTTCACAGTTTCTGTGGGTGAGGAAATTTGGGAACAGATTAGCTGGGCAGTCTTGCCTAGGGTCTGTCACGAGGTTGCAATCAGAGATGACAGGGGCTGCAGTCATCTGAAGGCCTGACTGGACTGGAGATGCCACTTCCAGTCACTTGGCTGCCAAGTTGTTGATTGTTTTTGGCAGGAGTCCTCAGTTCCTCACCATGTGAGCCTCTCCACAGGCTGTCTGAGGGTCCCCATGACACAACCGGTGGCTGGATTCCTCCAGAGCCAACGATCTAAAAGAAAGCAAAGTCATATCCACAATGTCACGCAGTGTCATTTCCACCACTTTCTAGTTGTTAGAAGCCAGTCAGAGTCCAGCTCACATTCAAGGGAAGGGAAGTTAGGCTCCATCTTTTGAAGGAGGTGTATCAAAATACAGTGGGGACATGTTTTTAAACCACAATAGTATTTCTTACTTTATCTCTTACTTATTATAAAGAAAGTTTAACAAAAACCTAAAATTATAGTAACAGATAATTTATCTCATTCTCAAATATTTCCCCCAATTTTTTCAACAAACTTACTTAACAGCCCTGTATATCCTGAAATTTTTTTTCTCACAATTTTATTGCTGTTCAGCATATAAGCCTGTTCTTACTTTCACCATTAGTACAATAGTGATTAAACATGAATGCTTTGATGTCCTAGGTTGAGAGGTTCTTATTAGGCTTTGAGATTTGAAACTTTCTGTTGTTGTTCATTTATCCCTGCAGTCTCAGAGTTTGCATTATGTATGTAACTTGGTTGGCACTCAGAAGTATGGTGAATAAGTAAATGAAGCATCTATATTCCTTTTTGTTTGTTTGTTTAGGATTCTTGGATCTAGCATTTCCCATCATGCTCATAAGGTAAAATCAGAGGTTTTGTAAAAATATTACATTTTGTGCCCTGAAAAGTTATGGCAAAAATATATATCATGAATTATTTTTACAAGAAAATGGAGTAAACTATGAAGCAAATGAAAATCCATAGGGCAATAAAAGTATTGAGTAGAAGAGACCGATATATCCATCTGGTGCTCCCCCCCACCCCTCCCCTTCTCACATGCGGGTGCGCACAAGATCTCAGAAGAAATGGAAGAGAAGGTTTCCAAAGAATAAAACCCCACAGTCCTGGGACTTCCCTGGTAGCACAATGGTTAAGAATCCACCTGCCAGTGCAGGGGACACGGGTTTGAGCCCTGGTCCAGGAAGATCCCACATGCTGTGGAAAAACTAAGCCCATGCACCACAACTACTGAGCCTGCACTCTAGAGCCTGCGAACCACAACTACTGAGCCCGTGTGCCTAGAGCCTGTGCTCCGCAATAAGAGAAGCCACCGCAATGAGAAGCCCGTGAACCGCAGCAAAGAGTAGCCCCCAAAGAGTAGCCCCCACTCGCCACAACTAGAGAAAGCCTGCGTGCAGCAACGAAGACCCAATGCAGCCAAAAACAAACAAATAAACAAACAAAAACACAGCAGTCCTGAAAAATAGGAGGAAAGTGTCATCAGCATAGTCACCACCTGAAAGTGAGGCCAACAAATGGAACTGAAGGTTTATAAAGAGAAACAAAGGAGTGAAAGAGTTGTTTTGGAGAGTGGAAGAGTGGGGGGTCATGAACTAGGGAAATATAGTAGACTGCAGAGCCACACAGAGGCCCTCTTAGTGATCATGAATTTAAACTGACAGCCACATTCAGCTGCTAAGGGACAGACAATGAATAGAAAGGGAGTTCAGTTTGACCTATAGTTGGGGTTTTGCCAGAGTAACTGGAGGGAAAGCAAGACAAGAGATATGTTATGATAAACCATGGAATCTAAAATGGGTAATAAAATGCAAGGACAAGACAGAAATGATGAACAGTAGAAAGGTGGTAGAATCAATGGATTAGAGGTCCATTAGGATTTAGGAATTTGGGGTGCAGATTTTTAGCTCGGAAGACAGTGGTGGTGGGAGAGTGGGATGTCTGAGATTATGACAGGGTAGAGTTGGTAATGACAATGTCTAAGCCAAGACCGTGGAAGTGAGTGATTGGCATGATGTGGAGGACAAGATCATTAGGGAAGTAAAAGAACTAAGAAACCAAGAGAAGTATACCTCATCAGATAGGTTCTGAGAAAAATTATTTAAACTTAGAATTCTCTATTCATCCAAATTATCAATCCAATATGAGAAAAAATTGAAGAATTTTTTACATGCAAAAACTTAGAGAATATAACGCCCATATACTATAAATGAAAATACTCCAGAGTGGACTACAGAAAAATAAAATCTATAACCCCAAAACAAAGCAAAGTGGTGCCTAAGAAATGCCAGCTCCTGTGAATGAAAGTGAAGAAAGCTAGAAAATATTAAAACAGGATCTGTTGGGCTTCCCTGGTGGCGCAGTGGTTGAGAATCTGCTTGCCAATGCAGGGAACACGGGTTCGAGCCCTGGTCTGGGAGGATCCCACATGCCGCGGAGCAACTGGGCCCGTGAGCCACAACTACTGAGCCTGCGCGTCTGGAGCCTGTGCTCCGCAACAAGAGAGGCCGCGACAGTGAGAGGCCCGCGCACCACGATGAAGAGTGGCCCCCGCTTGCCACAGCTGGAGAAAGCCCTCGCACAGAAACGAAGACCCAACACAGCCATAAATAAATAAATTAATTAATAAAAAAAAAAAACAGGATCTGTTATATTCAGATGCTTGCAGATTTTCCTTTAAATGGTAAAATTTAAATGATAAAAATATATATTAAATGATTTTATATTTTCTCTTTTCTTTGACTCTAATCACACCACACTATGAGTATTACAGTGAATTAATTCTTCCACAATATAAATTGAAGCCAAATAGGCAATACTTATAATGTGAGCATATGAATAATGATTACAGTTAAAGTGTAAACATTATAATTTTTCACAACTAAAATAATAATATAACTAAAAGATAATCAAAGACGAGAACTGGAAGGAAGGGCAAAGTGTGTTCATTTCTTCATCTTTAATGGCAGAAGGTGGTAGATATTGCATAAATCAATATAAATAGGGAGTTCAAGTGTATTATTTCAAGGAGAACTAATATTGATGCTATAAATAACAATTCGGAAAGTGAAAGTGCAAGTGAACTAAATTCCTCATACCTCATAACAGATAAATGCAGCAAGAAATTGAGGTAAATGACTACCATATGTAAGTATAAACATAACCACAACAGAACAAAAACAAATTGTTGATTGTGGTTGCCTCCAGGAAATTAAACAGCCTGGTGCTTGGGAAGAGGAATTACTGGTTTTCATTTTCTGCCTTTTAAATCCTTTGACTTGACAAAATATTATTTCTGTGTTTTAAAAATGTTAGCTGTAAATCAAAATGGAGAGTGGGGCAGGGTTTGGGGTGGGGAATAAGTCACACACAATTAATTTCAAGTCTACTTTTTTTATGTGTCATCTTAGGATACAGGTAATTATAAATTTACTTAGATTTATAAGGATTTAAATTACTTTACCCTATAAAGACAAAAATGAATAAATATCACCATTTTTTAATTGAAAAATTACCTACAGATGTCACTTTTTCTTCTGTTTTTCATCGTTATTGTTAGTGTTACAGTATCCTTTTTCTAAAAATGGGAGGGGTAAGGAGGAAGAGAGGAGAGAGAGAAACTCAAAGTTCAAGCAGAAGTTTGAAAGAAGCTGATCTGAGAGTTAATCATACAGAATAGAGACAAGATGAACCATAAACCGCATCCATTGCCATAGATGACAAAGCTTGTATTTGTAAATAGTTTTGCTAACAAAGTGCTATATTTTTCACAGATCTCATTGGCGTGTGCATAAAGAGATTTACCAAACACTGCCAAATAAGTTTTATATATTAGATGATTCTTCACATTGTATTTAATGATAGATTATGAATAATTCAATAAATGTAATAATTGATTATGACCAATGTAATTGATCAGATGAAAGATTACTGATATATTCAGTAAATTAAGAACCTTTTTACTAAATGTATTAGTTCTAATGGTTCACAGCTCTAATTTCGAGCAATTTATTCTGCTTTTTTGAATTAAGTTCAAGTAGGGGGAAAAAGTGGAAAAAAATCTTCCCTTTATTCTTGATCCTGTACCCCACCACCTCTCTTTTTCTTTTTGTTAATTCTTTTAACTGAATCAGCAGTTTAAGGTCAGGGGTCCTTTCAAGTAAAATAACGAGCATGTGAGAGCTACAACATGGTTGAAATAAATAGAAATCCATTTTCTTTATTTTCCTTATTTGTTTATACACTTCCTTCTTTCACGTGTGACAACTTTTTTTTAAAGATAATTTCCTTCCTCACCAAAATGAGATAATTCTTTTAAAAAACACGACTTTGTAAGTTCGTATAAATATTTCCATAATTTGTCTGTTATTACAATTCTGGCTTTTTATCTTTATATCCTTAGAATAAGCTTTTTTGTTTCCTTAGAGAAATATTAGCTCTTAATATTCTGGCCATTTTTTCCAAATTTCATGTATTCACTCATATATTATAAATCTAGAAAGAATGACTAGCTGCTCTCCAATTTCTGTCTTCATGTGAAAAACTCCAACATCATGTGTAGAAACCAGCTAAGAATATACTGGTCTTGTGATCACTTCATCAGAGGTTAATTTATGATATATAAGCTATAATGAAAGAGAAAATCAATGTGTTAAATTGGTTGTCCTAGAGTAAATTTACTTTACTGCTAATGCATATTTATTTTGAAGAAAATTTTGTATTCTTGAATGAATAAAATTTTATATTTTGACACTAATCCTTTCTTGTTTGCTTTTATCAACACAAAATTTAATCAATTTAGCTTGAATTTTGTGGGTGGTGTAGGAGAGATTGATGTAAAGTAAATTTTTAACTAGGAAGTGATGATGTAAAGCATTGAAACTTAGGACTGAATCTCTTTGTGTGGGTATTAGTAAGACATAAAAATATAGACCTCTGGGGGAAGGGCGAGTGAATGCAGCTATATAAGAAAGAGTAGTAAGAAAATCTTGCCATTTGCAACAACATGGATGGACCCTGAGGGTATTATGCTTAGCGAACTAATTCAGAGAAAGACATATACCATATGATTTTATTTATATGTGAAATTAAAAAAAAAAAGAACTGAACTCATGGATACATAAAACAGACTGGTGATTGTCAGAGGAGGGGGGACAGGAAAGGGGGTGTGAGGAGTGGGCAAAATGGGTAAAGGAGATCAAAGATACAAACTTCCAGTCTACAGTAAATAAGTCATAAGGATGTAATATACATCACAGTGACTATAGTTAATAACACTGTATTGTATATTTGAAAGTTGCTAAGAGAGATCCTAAAGTCCTCATCAAAAGAAAAAAAAATTGTAACTGTGTGCATTACAATTATTAAAAAATTATTGTGGTGATCATTTCACAATATGTATCGAATCATTGTGTTGTACCCCTGAAACGAATATAAAGTTACATGCCAGTTATATCTCAATTAAAAAAAGAAAGATTGATTAAAATACTTATCTATGAAAAGAAAGGGAAAAGTAATAGAGAAAACTAAAGCAACACTATGAGATAAAAAAAGTAACAGAATGAGAAGAAATAGGAGGGTGAACACAGTAGGATGAAAAAGAAAAATCCTGAGTGTTATGGTCTGAATGTTTGTGTCCTCCCCAAAATCATATATTGAAGCCCTAACCCCCATATGGCTTATGTGGAGATGGGGCCTCTAAGGAAGTAATTAAGGTTAACTGAGGTCATAAGCATGGTGCCCTGATCCAATAGAATTAGTGTCCTTATAAGAAGAAACATCAGAGAGCTTGCTTTCACTGTCTGTGCATGTGTACAGAAGAAAGACTATGTGAGGACACAGTGAGAAGGAGGCCACCAGCCAGAAGGAGGCGGCCTCATCAGAAACCAACCATGCTGTCACCTTGAACTTGGATTTCTAGCCTCCATAACTTTGAGAAAATACACTTCTGTTATTTAATTAATACCCATTCTATGGCATTTTGTTATAGAGGCTCAGGCAGACTAAATGTTGAGATTAGAAAATTTCTGCAAGGAAGAGCACAATATAATGACTAAATTAAAATCTACACTGAAGACCAGAAAAAGCAGGATTTACATTGAAGAAAATGTAATCAGTGTTATAGAGTGTGTTTCTCACACTTCAGTGAGTATGGGAATCACCTGAGGTTCTTGTTAAAATGCAGAGTCTGGGGTCTGAGATTGTGAATTTCTAACAAGCTCCACTATGGCTGGTCTAAACACAACATACTGCATGACATGGCTGTAGAGAACATTCTTGAGAAGTTCAGAAGATGACAGATATGGATGACAATGAATATATTGATGTTCGTAATTCTAAAGGGAAGATCAGAACAAATGCAACAGCAGAAATAATTAAATGTACAACTGAAGAAAACTTTACTGAGATTCAGAGAGAACCATGAGTGCAGAAAAAAGGCACTAATTCTTTATGTGCAAAATTCAGTGACATGTTCTTATACCTATTCCAGGAAACTAAAGAAAAAAAAAACAGAACAAAAACAAGACCAAAAATATTTACTACAAACATAATTAGGAAAAGGAAGAAAAACAGAATAGGCAGATTTTAAAGTAAAACAAAAAATAAGCTGCCCTTAGAACTCTCAGCAATTTTACTTAGCTGGAAAAATATTTATCATAAATGAGTTCATAATAGGACAAAATACAAACAATCCAAATGTCCAACAATAAACTGTCTAAAATTTTGGTACATTCATAAAGTAGACACTATGCTACAATTAAAATTACATAGCAGAAAAACATGTAATAAAATAGAAAATATTCACAAAATATTGTAAAGTGAAAAAAGAAATTTGCAAAACAGCATATGACTTCACTCCTGTAAAAATGTGTACTAATGAATATGTGAGTATATGCACAGAAAAACTGGAAGTATATACTCCTGCTCCCTCATGTGGGATTCCAGGTGATTTTTTATTTTCTTCTTCCTTTCTTTTTTCATTTTAAAAAAATATTTATTTAGTATTTATTTGGCTGCGCCGGGTCTTAGTTGCAGATCTTTTTTGAGGCATATGGGATATTTAACTGTGGCATGCGGGATCTAGTTCCCTGATCAGGGATTGAACCCAGGCCCCCTGCATTGGGAGTGCAGAGTCTTAACCACTGGACCACCAGGGAAGTCCCTATTTTCTTCTTTCTTGCTGACATTTTCTAAATTCTCTACAGTAAATATAAAATGGGTCTATAAAAATGTCTAAGAGATATAAATCACTAAGAATGCCTATCACTGGGCACATTATGTCCAATAGTGTCCTTCATATTTTATAATAAATACCTAAATGGGTTTTTAAAATTAAATAGACATCACTGGTGTTCAGGGAAGGTTAATTATGACATAACTTCAAGAAAATTAGCAAGGCAACCAGGGACAGTATTGCCATAACTTGACTTCTTTTGTTTGAGGAAATAGTTTTCCTGTCCCATTTCTGATTTTTCTATCTTATGAAAATTTCAAATATTCAGAAAAGAATAAATAAATTATATTTTAGATGGTTTTATTCTATGTCTTCTTTAAATTATTTTTTAAATCAAAATTCACTTCAATAAAATTAAGAATAAAAAATATTCTCAATTCCACTATAAAATCATTACATTATAATATCTACGTTACTGAGTAACAGATTTTTAAAGCAAAAATGAGAAAAAGTGGGTAGTAGAACAGATGTATTTCTTTATGTACAAGTGATTATAGAAACAGCTTTTCTTTATAGTTAGAAGGAGAAAAGGGCCACACAGTGTTTTGGAAATAGATTTTGTAATGTTTTTTCCCTAGATGTACTTTAATTTTGCTTTCTATATGCATTTCCTAAATATAATTGGAGATTCTTAACCACATATTATAAGAATATTCCCACATGTTCCCAATATGTAATTTCAGTGTTCTATTAAAAGAGCTAATAAGCTGAACACAATGTAATTTATATTCATTCTTAGATCCAACATCAGCTGTTCTTTCAAAAATAACAATAACAAAACAAAATAAAGCAAAACATCATCTCTTCTATTATTTTGAATATTAAAATAAACTTATTGCATTCAAATTATTTTTAAGTTCAAAATATCACTTTAGGCATTTTCCAAAATTGAAACAGGGCATTTGAACTCTTCTATGTCATTTCAGATAACTCATAAATAATTACTTTTGGAAATGAAGAACTCAAGTTAATTCCTAACCATAATTCTCACTTTTTTTTTCACTATGTGGTGATTTTTCAAAATGACAGAAATGTAGTCTTCTCACAGCCTTTAACTATTTTATGAATTTATCCTTATATCCATGTCCTTTTGCACTCTGATGCTAGGCTTAGCCCTCTGACTGGCTTTGGGCCATGGGAGGTTAGATAAGATGATGCAAACAGATCTTGAAAAGCACCTGCGCTGGCCTGTCCTTGCCGTCTTCCATTGCCATGAAAACATGTGCCAGCTAGCCTGCTGGAACAAGAGGCATGTAAAACACAGGCAAGCCTCCACAATTGTCATAGGCAAGGTCTTACCAAAGTGGATGACAGCCAGTTGACTCCTGGACATGAGAACAAGCCCAAATGAGATCAGCAAAAGCACCTAGCTAACCACCCACCACATATGGGCAAAACATATATATTGTTGTATGTCACTGAGGTTTGTAGCTTTTGTTGCATATCATTATTGTGGCAATATATAAGTGATACAAAAATAACATCGGTATTGTGTTGACACTATTTTACAATACAGTGAATCTAAGAGATTTGGAATATCTTGTAGAAGCAAGAATGAGTGTCAGAAGTGATTGACTAAAGAAACTTCAGCAAGAGTTAGGAAAAACTGATAGATGTTCATCAAGACATTGAAATTTTCCCTGTGAATTCTCAGAAATGTTGTGGGTATGGCACTAGTCAAAAGTCACTTGGCTAAAAAAAAAGAATTTATATTTGGTCATTACTTTTTAAAGAGAGGAATTCTACTGAGGGGATGTGTGGACAAGAAGGCAGAGCAGGAAGACCCTGAGCTCACCCCCTTCCATAGGCACATAAATTACAACTATTTACAGAGCAACAATCTATTATGAGAAACACCTGAAAACTAAAAGAAAATATTTCCCACAGCTAAAGATATAAGGAAGGAACCACAGTGAGATGTGTAGGAGGGGCACAGAAGTGGTATAGTCAAGACACCAAAATGGGAGGATAATCACAATTGCAGAGGTTCTCCCCAGGGAGCAAGGGGTCTGAACCTCATATCCCACATCCTGGGAGGTCCTGCACCAGAAATATGAGCCCACAGAATGTCTGGCTTTGAAGGCCAGCAGGGTTTGTGTATGGGAGAGCTGGAGGGCAGTAAGAAACAGAGACTGCAATATTAATGTGCAAGTGCAAAATCTCATGCACTCTGGTCCCAGGCATGATGCAGTAATTTGAAAAGAGCCTTGGTTATACCCACTTGTTGATCTTGTAGAGCCCCCTCAGAGAGGTAAGGGGCAATGAGGAATCCTCCTGGGGATGGAGAAGCTGGCAGCAAACATTTTTGGGATCTCCTTCTACCATGAGGACATTGGTGCTGGCAAGGACCATTTTGGGGTCCTCCCTCTAAGCTATTAGCACCAGTGGCTTACCTGCCTACCAGCAGTCCAACACTAACCCTGGAACCACCAGCCCCAGGACCCCCAGGCCCACAGTGGGCCAGGCACTCAACTGTCAGGACCCAACCACACCCAGCTGCATGCCCACAGTAGTTGGCCTTACCACAACAGAAGGGCTCAAGGAGCTCACATAGGAGGAACCCCTAGAGCTTATAGCTCTAGTGACCAGAGGGGAGTGTGCTGCTGGGCCCCACAGAACGTTTCCTACATAAGGACACTTCTGCAAGATTGGGAAATATAAAGGACCTACACAATACATTGAAATAAGCACAGAGAATTAAGCAAAATGAATAGACATAGGACTAGGTTCCAAACAAAGGAATAAGGCAAAATCTCAGAAGAAGAACTAAATGAAATGGAAATAAGGAATCTACTTGATAGAGTTCAAGATAATGATCATAAAGATGCTCAAAAATCTCAGGGGAAGAATGGAAGAACACAGTGAGAAGTTTAACAAAGAGTTAGGAAATATAAAAACGAAATAAACAGAGATAAAGGATATAATAACTGAAATAAAAAATACACTAGGAAGAATCAACTGATCAACTGTAGATTAGAGGTACAGAATAACAGATCAACAAACCAGAAGACAGAATAGTGGAAATCACCCAAGCTGACAAAAAAAAAAAAAAAAAAGATAAAACAACAACAACAACAAAAAACAAAAAGAGAAATAGAGAAAATGAGGACAGCTTAAGTGATCTCTTAGACAACATCAAGCATACTAATATTCACATTATAGGGATCCCAGAAAGAGAAGAAAGAGAAATCAGCAGAGAATTTGTTTGAAGAAATAATAGCTGAAAACTTCTCTAACCTGGGAAAGGAAACAGACATGCAGGTTCAGCAAGCACAGAGAGTCCCAAGCAAGATGAACCCAAAGAGGCCCACACTAAGGCACACTTTAATTAAAATGACTAAAAACTAGACAGAATATTAAAAGCAGCAAAGGAAAAGCAACTAGTTATATGCAAGGAAACTACATAAGATTGTTGGCTGACTTCTCAGCAGAAAGTCAGAAGGAAGAGGCACTATATATTCAAAGAAATGAAAGTAAAAAACCTACAACCAAGAATACTCTACCAGGTAAGACTATCATTCGGATTTGAAGGAGAGATAAAGGGTTTCACAGACAAGCAAAAGCTAAAAGAATCCAGCACCACTAAACCGGCTTTACAAGAAATGTTAAAGGGACCTCTCTAAGCAGAATAGAAAAGGCTACAGCTAGAAATATGAATATTAAAAAGGGAAAATGTCATTGGTAAAGGCAAATGTACAGTAAAGGTAGTAGATCAGCTACCTAAAGCTAGTAGGAAGGTTGAAAGACAAAAGTAGTAAAATCATCTATATTCACAATAAGTAGTTAAGGGATACATGAAACAAAAAGATGTAAAAAATGATGTCAAAAACATTAAACATGAAGGTGGGAGATAAAAATGCGGGGTTATTAGAATGCATTTGAATTTAAAAGATCATCAACTTAAATAATAAAGTATATATATACATATATACTTACAGGTATATATATCTATGTAAGTGTAGATAAAATTTATGTTTATACATACAAGTATGCACACTCAAAACAAAATATAATATATATAAACAAAACCAAACAAAAAATATATTTCTTACATATAAACCTCATGGTAACAACAATGAAAAATCTATAATAGATACAAACACAAAAAAGAGAAAGGAATCCAAACATGACACTAAAGATAGCCATCAAATCACAAGAAAAGAGAGAAAAAAAGAAACAAAAAGAACTACAAAACAACCCCAAAACAACTACAAAATTGCAATAACTACCTACCTATCAATAATTACTTTAAACATAAATGGATTAATGCTCCAATCAAAAGACATAGAGTGGCTGCATGGATAAAAAAACAAGACCCATATGTGCATGCTGCCTACAAAAGACTCACTTCAGATCTGAAGACATACACATACTGAAAGTGAGGAGATGGAAAATGTATTCCATTTAAATGTAAATGAAGAGAAACCTGGTTAGCAATACTTGTATCAGACAACATAAACTTTAAAACAAAGTCTGTAACAAAAGACAAAGAAGGACATTATATAATGATACAGGGATCAATCCAACAAGAACATATAATACATAAATATATATGCATCCAATAGAGGAGCACCTAAATAAATACAATAAATATTAACAGATGTGAAGGGAAAAATTGACAGTAACATAATAATAGTAAGGAATTTTAACACCCCACTTACATTTACATCAATGGATAGATCATCTAGATGGAAATCAATAAGGAAACATTGGCCTTAAACAACATTACACCAGATGAACTTAATAGATATATATTGAATATTCCACTCAAAAGCAGCAGAATACACTATCTTTTCAAGTGCACTTGAAATATTCTCCAGAATAGATCACAAGCTAGGCCATGAAACAAGTCTCAATAAATTCAAGATTGAAATCAATATCAAGCATCTTTTCTGACCAAATGGTATGAGACTAGAAATCAGTTACAAGAAAAAAACTGCAAAAAACACAAACGCATGGAGGCTAAACAGTATGCTACTAAACAATCAATGGGTCACTGAAGAAATCTTTTAAAAAAATTAAGAATTTTCTGAAGACAAATGAAAATGGACCAAAAGGATCCAAAATCTATGGGACACAGCAAGACAATTCTAAGAGGGAAGTTTACAGCAATACAAACCTACTTCAGGAAACAAGAAAAATCTTAAATAAGCTACTTAATGTTATACCAAATGAACTAGAAAAAGAACAAATAAAACCCAAAGTTAGTGAAAGAAGGGAAATATTAAACATTAGAGCAGAAATAAATGAAATAGAGACTAAAAAACACTGAAAAAGATCAATGAAACCAAGAACTGGTTCTTTTAAAAGGTAAACAAAATTAATAAGCATTTAGCCAGACTTATCAAGAAAAAGAGAGGGCCCAAATCAATAAAATCAGAAATGAAAAAGGAGAAGTTACAACCAGCATTACAGAAATACAAAAGGTCGTAAGAGATTACAATGAACAATTATGTACAATAAAATGAACAACCTAGAAGAAATAAATTCCTAGAAATGTACAATTTCCCAAGAGTGAATCAGGAAGAAGCATAAATTATGAACAAACCAATTACGAGTAATAATATTGAATCAGTGAAAAAAAAAAAACTCCCAACAAATGAAAGTCCAGGAACAGATGGCTTCACAGGGGAATTTTATCAAACATTTAAAGAAGAGTTAATGCCTATTCTTCTCAAACTATTGCCAAAAATTGAAGGTGAAACAATGCTTCCAAACTCATTCTAAAGCATCAGTATCACCCTGATACCAAAACCAGACAGACACCACAAGCAAAAAAAAAAAATCCTTAATGAACATAGATGCAAAAATCCTCAACAAAATATTAGCAAGCTGAATACTACAATACATTAAAAGGATCATACACAAGGGGGATTTACCCTACGAATACAAGGATGGTTCAATATCCACAAATCAATCAATATGATATACCAACTTAACTACCTGAAGACTAAAAATCATACAATCATCATCTCAATTTTTTTGACAAAATTCGACACCCATTCATGATAAAATCTCTCAACAAAGTGAATATAGAGGGAATATACCTCAACATAATCAAGGTCATATATGACAAACCTACAGCCAACATCATACTTGATGGGAAAAAACTGAAAGCATTTCCTCTAAGAATAGGAACAAGGCAAAGATGCCCACTCTCACCACTTTTATTCAATATAGTATTGAAAGTCCTAGCCACATCAATTAGGCAAGAAAAGGAAATAAAAGTCATCCAAACTGGAAAGAAAGAAGTAAAACTGTCACTGTTTGCAGATGATATGATAGATAGACAGACAGACAGACAGACAGACAGACAGACAGATAGATAGATAGATAGATAGATAGATAGATAGATAGATAGATAGATAGATAGACAGACAGACAGATAATCCTAAGGATGCCACCAAAAAAACTATTAGAACTAACAAATGAATTCAGTAAAGTTGCAGAATATAAAATTAATATACAGAAATCTGTTGCTTTTCTCTACACTAACAACTATTGGAAAGTGTAATTAAAAAAATAATCCCATTTACAACTACATCAAAAAGAATAAAATGCCTAGGAATAAATCTAGCCAAGGAGGTAAAAGACATACTCAGAAAACAATAAGACATTGATGAAAGAAATTGAAGATGACACAAACAAAGGGAAAGATATACTGTGTTCATAGATTGGAAGAATTTATATTGTTACAGTAACCATACTACTCAAGGCAATCTATGGATTCAATGCAATTCCATCAAGATAACAATGACATTTTTCACAGAACTACAACAAAGAATTATTTTCCAAAGAAGAATACAGATGGCCAACAGGTACATGAAAACATTCTTAACACCACTAATCACCAGGGAAATGCAAATAAAATCATAATGAGGTATCCTGAACACTGTCATAATGGTTATTATCAAAAAGGCAAGAAATAACAAGTGTTGGCAAGGATGTAGAGAAAAGGGAACCCCTTTGCACTGTTGTTGTGAATGTAAATCGGTACAGGCACTATGGAAAATAGTATGGAGGTTCCTCAAAAATTAAAAATAGAACTACCATACGATCCAGCAATTCCACTTCTGGACTTTTTTGAAGAAAACAAAAACATTAATTCAATAAGATATATGCACCCCTATGTTCATAGCAGCATTATGTAAAATAGCCAAGATATGGAAGTAACTTAAGTGTCCACCTATAGATGAATGGATAAAGAAGACGTGATATATATATATATATATATAATGTTTATATGTATATATGTGTATATATATATATATATGCACACTATATATACACACAATATTACTCAGCCATAAAAAAAGAATGAAATCTTGCCATTTGGGATAGCATAAATGGACCTAGAGGGTATTATGCTAAGTGAAATAAATCAGACAGAGATAGACAAATACCAAATGATTTCACATGTGTGGAATATAAAAAACAAAACAAACATAGCAAAAAAGAAACAGACTCATAGATACAGAGAACAAACTGGTGGTTGCCAGAGAGAAAGCGGTTGAAGGATGAGTGAAATAGGAGAGGGAGGTACAAACCTCCCATTACAAAAAAATAAGCCACAGGGATGTAATACACAGCATAGGGAATATATATAGTCAATAATACTGTAATTACTTTGTACAGTGACAGATTGTAACTAGACTTATCATGGTGATCATTTTGTAATGTATAAAAAATATTGAATCACTGTGTTATAAACCTGAAACTAATATAATATTGCAAGTCAATTATACGTCAATAAAAATAAATAAATAAATAAATAGCGGAAACCTTAGAAAGCTGAATGATTGAGGATCTTATTTTATTTTATTTCATTTTATTTTATTTTATACTTATTTAAAGTATATTATTGTGAGTTTCTTGAATCCTTAATGGAACAATAGACAGAATAAAGAATAAAAAGTAAAGAATATGGTGTTCTTTTTCCCCATAATTAATAAACCACTGATGGGTAGAGACAATATTTTATTTTATTTATTTATTTTACCTCCCACAGTACCTATTCTGTGATTTGCACATAAATTGTCACTCAGTATGTGTTTTGTTGTGCTCAGTTGGACAATTGTGGAATAATTACTTCGTAATTCCTTTGAGTTCTGTAAGAGAATTCTCACCCAAGATTTTGCTGAAAGATGTGTTCAAGTGTTTGAAATTGATGCAGAAGTCTATGTTTATTTGCATATCGTTCATTTAAAAAACATAGCCTACTTCACCAAATTTCAGGTAACTATAAATTTACTATCATTGGCCCAAGTTCCCTACAACAAAATTAAAAAGAATTTCTGGGAGAGGTAAGTTGCAGATGAGAAATGAGGAGAATGAAGATGATTTTAACACCAATGATTCTAACAGCAAAGGGACAAGGAAAAACCAGAAGATAAAGCTGACTGCTGATTCACCCTCTTGCATCCATGTGACCTCAGGTAAGCCATCTAATGTCTCTAAGCCTCATTCCTTTTGATTGTTTGAATTTTCTATAAAATGGGGGAAAGTGGGGGATATGCTCTGCTTGCCTCGCTGGGTGGTAGTGATAATGAACTGTGTTGGGGTATGTGAAAGCCATACAGACATCATACAATATGTAAACCATCATCCTCATTATTATTGTGACACGAGATTAGAACACTCTATGTTCCATGTAACATTGCACTTATCTAGCTCTAACTCTATGATGCTAAATAATCACTCTCCTTTTATTCTAACTCCAGAGAACATAATACAACACCTTCCAAAAGAAATCTCACCTGCCCTCAGTCAGGCTATACAGAGACACACCAAGAACTCCCTCAGTGGGGCCACGCCATCTTGGCCTTCAATCTATGAGTCAGAAATTGAACTGGCTAAATTGTAAAGACCACTTTAAGTAACTTGTAATTGTCTTTTTCCTTGACTATGCACAATTTCCCGATTTAAATTATTGTGATGCTTTGAGGAAATTCTTTATGAAAGCAATATTTGCAATAAAATTAGTATGTAGCTTGTTCTGGAATTCAGTAAGCTCACCAGGAAGGGTCAGAGTTAAATCCCTCATATTTAGTACAAATACAAAAAAAATTCACAACAGAATAGTCTTCCTCTGTTGAATTCATAAAAGAGAATACTAATAATATGAAAGAAACAATAAGTGTGAATGATCACCTACCAGGCATAATATAATGACAAAAATACTGGACTTAAACTACTGAACATCTCTTAAGTCTCCATTTTCTCACTTATGCAATGAAATTAGTACCACTTACTTTACCAAATTGCTGTAAGAATTAAATTAGGCAAGGCTCATTAAATAAGAGCAGAGCATACCATACTCTTAGTTTCCTTTCTTTTTTTTTTTTAATCTTCCCTGAAATTTGGTTAAAGCAAATCCTGCTTCAAAGGACCATATGTTTGTCTCCCTTTCTTGAAGTCAAGGCCATTTCTGGTGAGCTTCTGCCCATCCAGCTATGTAATATAAGCCCCATATTCTTGCTCTCAATAGAGGCCTTTGTAATTTGCCGCACTTCTTTCTTACCTATAGATTCTCCAATTCCAGATCTCAGACTCTAGCTCTGTCACATGAGAAATATCTTCCATGTGCTCACTGCTTGCGCATACTTTATCACTCCCTATGTATCACCTGTGTACATAGAAACGGTAAGGTTGCACAGTAACTACATTATCAAGCATCTTCATTCTACCTCTTCTATCTTAAACGAGCAAAACACTAGTAGAACATTTTCAGCTAACAACAGAAAGAGAAGAGATATAATTTAACCAGAAAGAGAAGAGATATAATTTCAGGTTGTTAATTCAGGTTTTTCAAAATTTACCTTTATTTTTATATTCACCAGGCTTGTGCGTAAAATAAAAACTGAAGTGCTCACAGATGAGGCAGCAATTAGCATCTAAACATACCATATGCTGTTGTTGCACCTATCCAAAGTTATCTAGGTTATCACTGACAAATAGCTTCCCCCAGAACACAAGAAATCGACCCCACCTGCTCCTTCTTGGCTTGTGGAGTGAGACAGACTTTATCCTCTACTGCCTCTGCTAAACTGTGCATTACAGGTGAGCCAAAACCACTCTGCCAGCCATTCAAAGAAAAATGACTTCACTCAGCAAGAGGACTCTCCCTTGCCAAAAGAAAGGAAAAGAGACCTGAGAAATCATTTAATCCAAGACCCTCATTGCATAG
Organism: Balaenoptera physalus; assembly: GCF_965194825.1. NCBI lineage: Eukaryota > Metazoa > Chordata > Mammalia > Artiodactyla > Balaenopteridae > Balaenoptera > Balaenoptera physalus. Next base: position 73,682,079 of record NC_138892.1, read on the forward strand.
ATCAGAATGCAGGTCAAATGCTTTGCCAAAATCATAAAAGTTCATTAGTTGCAAAAATAGGATGAGTAAAAACCTTTCTGCTTAAATTAAGGATTCCTTCAGGGAGGGAGCAGGATGTACTGTAGTAAAATACACATAATATGACATAAATATACATAACATGTGTATTTTAAGAGCACAGAACCAGTATGGCGTGAGACTGCCTTGGCTTGTATTATAATTCTTCAATTATATACAAACTACCAAGTTAACCTGTAGGGTCTTCAGTTTTCTTGAAACTATGTTGCAGGGTCACTGTGAAGAGTACATGAGACAATGCACATAATATCCATGTAATTGCACCACACATAGATTAAACACATCATAGCAATTATTATTATTATTCAACGGTCCAGAAAATCTGAACTTATTAATAGATTAAATCTATTAAGTCCCAAAATAACTTAATATCTTCAGAAGAAGGGATCATCCTACATTCAATGGAACTGTAAAGTCAAACTTGCAAATTTTAAAACTTTATCTAGATCACCAACTATTCAGTCCCTTTAAAATTCTCTTTTCTTTATCTTTGGAATGGCTGTCCTAAGCTTTCAGTAAATTCACCTGTCCCAGAACATAACCACATATAATATAGAGATTAAGAAATAAAGGTTTTTATTTCCATCTAAAACTCTCATTTGAGCCTTTAAACCAGATTCTAGCTATTATATAGAATAAAAGATTAAGGAAACAAAATAAAACAAAAATTTATGAAGTATGAGGAACTCTGCCTAATTTGAGCTTTGAGCCATGGTTTAAATATTCTTCTAAGGAAAAGCCTCTTAAACCATTTATCTATTGATGGGCATTTAGATTGCTTCCGTATCTTGGCTATTTTAAATAATACTGCAATGCCATAGGGGTGAATATATCTTTTTGAATTAGTTAAATACTCAGGAATGAAATTGCTGGATTTTAATTTTTAAAAAAATCTCCATACTGTTTTCCACAGTGGCTGCACCAATTTACATTCCCACCAACGGGGCACAAGTTTTCCCTCTTCTCCACAACCTCGCAAACCCTTGTTATTTGTTGTCATTTTGATGCTAGCCATTCTGACACATGTGAAGTGTTATTGTGGTTTTGACTTGCATTTCCCTGATGATTAGCGATATTTAGCATCTTTTCATGTGCTTGTTGGTCAGCTGTATGTCTTCTTTGGAAAAATGTCTATTCAGGTCCTGTACCCATTTTTTAATTGGGTTGTTTGTTTTTTGATGTTGAATTATATGAGTTCTCTGCATATTTTGGATATTAACCTTTCTTTCTCTCTCTATTTTTTTTTTTCAGTGTCATGCAGCTTGCAGGATCTTAGTTCCCTGACCAGGGATTGAACCCGGGCCCCGGTAGTGAAAGTGCCATGTCCTAACCACTGGACTACCAGGGGATTCCCTGGGTATTAACCTCTTATGGGGTATATCATTTACAAATATCTTCTCCCATTCAGTAGATGGCCTTCTCATTTTGTTGACAGTTTCCTTCACTGTGCAAAAGCTTTTTAGTTTAATGTAATCCAATTTGCTTATTTTTCCTTTTGTTTCCCATGCCTAAGGAGACATATATCCCAAAAATATTACTAAGAACAATATCAAACTATGTACTGCCAAGAAAGGGATCAAGAGGAAGGAGTAGGAGGATGCTGGGCTCACCTCCCCTCACAAACACATCAAATCTACCACTGTATATTGACACTTGCTGAAATCAACCTGGGGACTAGCAGGACGGATCTTCAGCAACCAAGGCTGTAAAGAAAGATCCACACAGAGTCTGGTAGGAAGGGATGAGAAGGGATCTGGTTGGGATCTGCACTGTGTCTGTTGGGGAACACAGGAGTGGAGGGGGGGATATCACAGCCTCAGGGATCCTCCCCGGGGAGCGATGGGTTCAAGCCACATATTAGGCATCCCAGCCCTGGGGTCAGACACCAGGAAAACAAGCCTCCTTACCTTGCTTCAAAACCGGTGGGGCTTACTGGAGGACTGTAAGAGAACCAAGGCTCTGTGGTTAAAGCATGCAAGCATAGACTTGTTTACTCCCAGTCACAGCATGGAGGCAGCAGATTGAAAACTACTTGAAGCCCTGGCTGGCTTGTCAGAACTGACCTTGTACAAAAGTTGCAACTACGGTCACCTGCAAATGTGGGATGACAAGTCCTTTAAATGAGAATTAAAGATCACAGTAAAGCATGAATTTCTATGATGAATTTAGTAAAGAAGGTTGCTCTGAATTTGACTCATCAAATAATATTGAGTAAGGAAGTTGAGGGATATGGACAAACAGAAAAAAAAATTGTAACAGATTGATACAATCTGGCACAAACACAGAAGTGCCAATGACATATGCCTCATTTAACACAGCTTTTGGTAAAGCTTTGGTACTTAGTAAGGTTAGAGACAGACCGTTTAAGAATCATCTAGAACATGTATGAACTTCAAAGAATTATGCAAGGTGAAATACATGAGTCACAAAGGGACAAATGCTATATGAGTCCCCTTATACATATACCTAGAGTAGTCAAATTTGTAGACAGAAAGTCTGGTGGTAGCCAGGGGTTAGAGAGAGGGGGAAGTGGGCTTGTTTAATATGTACAGAGTTTCAGTTTGGAAAGATGAAGAAGTTATGCATATGGATGGTGATGATGGTTGCACAACAATGTGAATGTACTTAATGCTACTGAACTTTACACTTTAAAATGGTTAAAATGGCAAATTTTATGTTATGCGTATTTCACCACAGTTAAAAAAAAGAATCACCTGTAGAAACATAGCAAAGGAAGAAACTGACTAAGATAATGCAACTGAAATAACCATGAGAAATTAAACGTGCATATCTATTTATTGGTGCCAAATATCCTTATCATAAAATCTGTTTTTACCTTAAAATGTGTAGAAAATCTCAGCAAAAGAGTGCCCCCTTGTGGACCTCTGTGAAGTGGCAAAATGCACAATGAATAAGTTCTCTAAAATTGCACAGCTCTTCAGAATCATACATTCCAGTTCCTGCACATAAGCCTTGTGCTTGCATTCCTTGATTTCAAAGGACTCAAACACCTCCCAAAAGTTAATCCAGAATCAGAGACTAAAAGAAGGATGCTGATATATTTTGGAGAGATTCTTTTCTCTTAATTTCTTAGCTGACACTCAAAAGACTATTCTTTTCTTGAAAGTTTTAAAGGTTGAAGCTCAGTGGCTCTTATGCTAATTGTAACCTAGTATGTTTAAATTCATACTGGGTTTCTGGAAGAAGCTTCTCTACATGAAAAAAGAAAACATTTTGAGTGGATCTTTTTGGGGGTAGGTGGTTTAAGATTAACTTTATTTCATTCATCACTGCATTTTGTTCTGTTTCTCAGTAGAAATGCTACCTTTTTCGTTACTGCCATCCAACTTTGCTGTTAATAAATAGGAAACTGAAGAAAATAAATATCTCTTTGATCACCACAAAGTGGTATGATGTCTTTCCACAACAGATATTTTTATTTAACACTTTTATTTTAAGTTGCTTTTTGATGATTATGTAATTGTTTCTCCTGTTTTTGTTTTTTAACCTAGAGAATTTCATTAACCTCATTTGGTGGCCAAGGAACATGTTAAGTAAACTTTTAAAGGTCATTGAAAGAATGAGTGACAAAGCAAGATTAAAATTCTGATGTACTGATTTCCTATGCTAATCTTAGCTGATTGCCAAAGCTGCTGCTCTAAAAATGTATGTTCTTAAGTAGAAGCAATTTTTTTGAATGGGATTTTTCAAGGTAATTCTATTTTGTGGGGGAAAATAATTTATAGGATTTGATAAAAATTTCTTTTACAAACATAAGTTCCTAATCATGAATATGCTAATTTTGAAGAAGACAATAGAAAGATGAATTGCACCTGCTGGCAGCTTTCACTTGACCTTGGAAAGGTTACAGTCATCCAGAAATCTCCTTGGAAATACTTTTTAGTGAAAAGTTCAAATTAAATATCTTTTTACACTTTGGCTTCTGTTTCCTTAGGATCTGGAACTTGAACCAGTCTGGTATTAATGCAATAACTATAGGTATCTTAAGCAATTTGTGGTTATCCATCGTGAGATGTTTTGAAGACCATTAGTTATAAGTTCATAATGTCATAGTGTCTCATTAGTAGGCTATTATCATTTCCAATTGTAACTATGTGAGGATATTTAAAAACTTATTTTAGAATAATTTTAGATTTACAGAAGAACTGCAAAGATAGTATAGAGAATTTTTATATACCCTTCACCCAGTTTCCCCTCATGTTAACATCTTACATTACCATGTTACATTTGTCAAAATTTAGACACTAATATTGGCACATTACTGTTAACTAAACCCCCAAATTTATTCCATTTTTCCACTAATGTTTTTCTCTATCCCAGATTTTCATCCAGGATATCACTTTGCATTTAGTGGTCATACCTCCTTAGTCTTCTCTGATCTATGACAGTCTCTCAGATTTTCCCTGTTTTTCATGACCTTGACAGTTTTGAGGAATTTGTATTTTGTAGATTGTCTTCAAATTTGGTTTTGTCTGATGTTTTTCTCATGATTAGACTGGAGTTAGGGTTCGTGTGTGTGTGTGTGTGTGTGGGTGGGTGAGTGTGTAGAATACTGAAAAGGTGGCAGTGTCCTTCTCATAACATCAAATCAGAGGTTCATGATATCAGCATGACTTATCACTGGTAAGATAACCTTGATCACTAGGTTAAGATTGTGCTTGCAAAGTTTTTCCATTATAACATTGCTGGTTTTTCCATTTTTTCTTTTCACAATTCTTTGGAAGGGATCACTATGTCCAGCCCACACTGAAGGTGGGGAGAATTAAGCTCCACCTCCTGAAGGGGGGAGTATTTGCATATGCTATTTGGAATTTTCTATAAGGAAGGTTTGTCTCTTCTTTTCCATTTATTTGTTTATTCAGTTATTTCTTTATATCAGTACGGACTAATGTATATTTTATACTTTGGGTTATAATCCAATACTATTTATTTTGTTGCCCACATTTTCCAGCTTTGGCCATTGGGATCTCTTTCAAATTTGTTCCCGTGGCCTTTTGACATGCCCCCATTCTTTTGTTTTCTTAAGCACTTCCTTACTTTCTGGCATTATAAGATGCTCCAGGTTCATCTAGTATTTCCTGGTATTTCTATTGACCCAGCCCTAGAATCAACTATTTTTCCAAGGAGCTCTGATTGTTTTTATTGGCAAATGGTATTTAGAAACCAAGATCTGGGCACTCAGTATGCTCATAGAACTAGGAAACATATGTACGTATAAACATATGCATATAATTATTTCTGTATCTCTCCATCTGTAGACAGATGATAGATGAATGGTTAGGTAGATAGATATAGGAATTCATACTAAAGTCTCTGACACTAACCTAATACCAAATGGTTTATTCTAGCCTTTTGTGAGAATTGTTTAAAACTCTTGAATCTTACTTCCTCTTAATCACTGAATCTTTTTTGGTAACATGTTTTATATTACTGAATAATGTTTGCCTTTTAGGCTGCTACCAGTGTACTTTGGTGACATAATGATGTTGCAGTATCATTTTCTGTAAGTCAAGTTTTTTGACCCATATGGCAGATCCTGCTGATTACCTATTTAATATTTATTCAACTCTTCTTTATTCCTCAAACTTTAGGGGTAGCAGTGTGCCCAGCTTAAAAATTCTTCTCCCCAGACTTTCTCTAACCTAGGTTCACCTGCAATCTAGATTTACAAGATATAAGAGGAAGCTTCCTGGGTAGAGTATAATATGGGAAGGCTATTGTTTTCCCAATAAAACACATATTTTGCTCTTCATTCTGTTCTCTTCCATCTGAGACACATGATATCTGGAGGCGGAGCAGCTATCTTGTGAACAAGTGGATAATAACCATATACTAAAGATGGCAGAGGAGGATGATTAGAAGGATCCTGGTTTAATGAGTTCTCTAAGCAACTGCACCAGCTTTAGACTACCTACCTCCAGACTTCTTGTTATGTGGGGGAAGTGAGCTCCTATTAAGTTAAGCTACTGCAGTCTGTTATATGAAGTTGAACAGAATTAATTGGTACAACCCATTTGGAAGAATGGAACAATAATTCTTTTCTGTCTAAATTGGATGATCTGTTATTGTAATATGTGCCATGAAATACCAGCCAGAGCTGGTTTGTTGTATCACATTTAGGTGTTGAAAAGCATAGTTCAGTTTTTTGTTTTTTTTTTTAAACTTTGGGTTTATTTATTTATTTACTTATTTATTTATGGCTGTGTTGGGTCTTCGTTTCTGTGCGAGGACTTTCTCTAGTTGCGGCAAGCGGGGGCCACTCTTCATCGCTGTGCGCGGGCCTCTCATTATCGCGGCCTCTCTTGTTGCGGAGCACAGGCTCCAGACGCGCAGGCTCAGTAGTTGTGGCTCACGGGCCTAGTTGCTCCGCGGCATGTGGGATCTTCCCAGAGCAGGGCTCGAGCCCGTGTCCCCTGCATTGGCAGGCAGACTCTCAACCACTGCGCCACCAGGGAAGCCCCATAGTTCAGTTTTAACCGTTGATATGCAAAAAATTTAATGGTATTAGGCCAGCAAGTATACTGTATACATTGCTCATAATTCACTTTTATATGAGATATTTTGAATCATGCTAGAAATGACAGGCAGCTTTAACTGTCATTCTGATTTAGAAAATGCTAGGTATCTGCGAACTTAATTGGCATGAATAAAATATGACTTATGAAAGATTTTGGAAGGATTTTTGTCAATTTTTCTATTCATAGTAAATGTATGTGATTGTATTCTTGAAAATTATTGTTTAATAAATCATGAAGTAGAAATTTCTACCAGAATAAGAAGAAATACATTTTCCAACATTTATAGTCCTTTTAGTAGGCATACTTTTTTTTTTAACCCTACCTATAACAGATTTCCACACTGCTTATAATAGATTAGCATGGAACAACCAACTATTGCCTTATGAACATAAAGATTTTCATGAAGAGCTTATGGCATTCCTAATAAAACTGAGCACAGGACTGAATAAATTGTCTCAAATAGCAATTCCCAAGTATTGACAGTCATAGCAACAAAATCTCATATCTGAAGTAGCATCCATAATAATTTAATTCTAATATCAATACATAGTTCCATAAATTATTGATTAAAGAAAATAAATGTACCTTCTTTTTTTCAGAAAAAGACTTCTGCATATAAATGCATAAAAAGAGACAGCTAAAAATCAGTATCACTGCAGTACATGCCTCTGTGAGGGACACTGCCTGATGAAGTGTATATTATCTGTACCCTAGATGTCATGTGGGATCGCCAGTCCCCTTAATGTCTGAATAAAATTTCCTCCATCATCCCATTCCATGACTCATGTCAGCACAAAACTTTTCTCAAGTTTTCTGAAAATTATCTAGGTCTTACATTTTCTTTGTTCTTCTGGCTTCTGGCTTTCTGCTCTTTGAATTAGTTTACCTTTTCACCTTTTCAGCTATCCTTTCTGTTCCAGGTCATATTAACCCAGATATGAAATTCAGTCATTTATTATAGTACCACAAAATTTAAAAAATAATAAGACATATTATGTAATATAATGTACTAAATTTGGGGGAGAAAAGGGATAGGAGAGAATTTACCTGGAAGAAATATCGTCATCTTAAATTGAATAATAGACATCCTAGTTCAAAATACTTCAGCCATCCCACCCACTACCAGGGATTTTTCATTGCTACCTCACTGCATATAGACCCTCAGCCTCATACCATCTCTTTGGCTCCTTATTCATCTTCCCACTTCTATCTAGTCTCTTCCCTGCCCTCGCCATCCTGAATTGCCACGAAGAACTCCAAATTCAGCAGAGAAATTCATTTTGTCTTCCTCTGAGCACCTTAAAAAAACAAAAAAACAAAAAACAAACAAACAGAAACACACAGAGCCTGAATAAAGCTTCCCTGCTGTTTTATCAGGAAGTGAAATTCCAGGGAAGCAAGAATGAGGTAAAAAGGAAAGTGAAGCAAGGAAGAAAAGAAAATATAAGGGGGTGTATTACTGACCTGGCTGTAGTTTCACAAGAAAACATAACTTGTATTGCAGGACCTGTGGAATTTTTTGCATCTCCAAATAGTCAGGGGCTGGAAGAGATCAAAATATATCTGCGGGACCCTTTCCATCTCCTGCCTCTCATTGATCAGTTTCCTTCTAGTGGAGTTTTAACTTCACAGCCTTTGTAATTTTAAATAAGATTCCTCATCAGATACCTATATTACATTACTTGATTTCTGGATACACATAAATGGTAAACTCTGCTTCAGAAGTTTAATTAGCAATCAGACTCACCGGCATCCATAGTCTGTCATTTCAAACAACGTCTTATCACTGTCCTAAATTCTTCAACCCTGTTATCCTTTTGTCACCACCTGCTAGGGAAAAAAACCCCTAAAACAATATATCTGCACTATGCAATGCTGGTGAAAATTGTACAACTGGGAATTCTGGCTACAAATTCAACAACCTTAACTGGATTTTCAACACTGCCCAATTCAACTGCTTTGTTTCCTTCATTAGTTTGCTCTCCTGTTTCCACACAATTTAAAATCTTCACTCTCTTTCAATCTCAAGCCCCAAGCTTTTCCCTCACCCTTAGGAAATGACCCTCCACCCCATATTCAGAAAGAAAAAGAAAGCTTTTATACAGACTTTCCATCAAATACCTATGACCCAATTCTCAAAGCTACCTTCATCCTTTGTATCAACAGGCCCTGGCATAGAGTGGGTACACAATAAGTATTTTTAAATAAATACATACTCACTCTTATCTACTCCCCCATGTCTAATGAAGAAATGTCCGTTCCACCTGTCTCTCCTATGTCTTCAACCTCCCACTCCTTACTGATGGACATTTAAATTTGCTATAGTGTCTCTAACTTGTTTGTTTGTTTGGTTGTTTTTCAATCTTCCTTCAGTCTTACACTTTCAGCCTTACACACCCACAGCTGAATAGGATTCCACTGTGTAAGTGTCATTTCTGTATCCATTCTACTGTTGGTCATTTGAGTTGTTTCCAGTTTTTTTTTTTTTTTTTGGCTATTACAGCGATTCTACAAAGATACTTGTGCATGTTTCCTGGTGCATATATGTAAGATTTTCTCTAGAAGAGAAATTTCTGGGTCACTAGGTATACACATTCTCAACTATAGTACATAATGCCAAATTGTGATCCAGAATGGTTGGACACTTTACACTTCTGCCAGCCATACATAAGGTTTTCCCATAGCTCTACATCATCATAAATTGATAAACTCATTATTTCTTAGTTTTTACAGATCAAATGGGCATGTAATGATATCACACTTTGGCTATAATTTGCAGTTTCTTGATTACTAATGAAGCTGATTATATTTTAATGTTTTTAGACCATTCTTTTTTTCTGTGAGGAGCTTTCTCAAATATTTTGCCCATTTTTCTTTTGGGTAACTTTTTAGTGTTGGTTTGCTGTTCTTTGTATATTCTGGATATTAATAATTTTAAATTAAATTTGTTTCAAATATCTTCTATTTTGACTTGTTTTTCACTTTCTATATGCATTTTTGATAAATAGATGTTTTATTTTTAATATAATTGAATTTATCAATCTTTTCCTTTATAATTTGAGTAGTTTGTTTCTTGCTTGAGAATCTTTGCTGTGAGATACTAAGGATTCTCATAGACTGTCTTTCAAAAGTATTATAGAATTATTTAATTCACCTATAATTTTTCTGTGTATATGTGGTAGCCAGTTTCCAAGATGGCCTCCAATAATCCCTGCCTCTGTTATTCTTACCCTTGTGTATTATCTCCCCACAATGAATAAGGCTAACCTGTGTAATAAATACTAGATGTGGAAATAATGGTTTTTGACCTCTGAGTCTAGATAATAAAAGGCATTGCAGTCTCCATTTTGCTCTCTCTTATATCACTAACTATAGGAGAAAACAGCTGCCATGTTGTGAGGATACTCAGGCAGCCCCGTGGAGTAGTCCATGTGGGTAGGGGCTGAACTCTCCCTAGCCAAGAGCCAGTAAGAAACTGTTTGACAACAGCCATATGAATAAGTCATCTCTGAAGTGGGTCCTCCTGTCTCAGTCTTGCTTTCAGAAGACTGAAGCACCTGGTTAACATTTTGACTGCAACCTCATGAGAGACTCTGAGACAGAACTACCAAATAAGCTGCTCTTGAACTTCTAATTTGCAGAAACTGTGTGAAATAAATGTGTTATTTATTAGCCCTAAGTGTTGGGCTAATATGTTGCGCAGTACAGATAATTAACAATTATATATGTAAGATAGCATTTAAATTTCAATATTTTTCATTTGCATAATCAGTTTTTCCAGCATAATTTATTTGAAAAGTCCTTTTTATCTACAGTTATCTGCAAGAGTAGCTCTGCCATAAATAAATTTTCCACTTATATGTGGATCTGATTCTGGACTCCTTATTCTATTTTATTGGTCAATTTGTACACCCTTGAGTTAATTCTTCATTAGTTACTAAGCTATATAACTTTTTATATTTGGAAGGCAGCTACAATAACCACTAACCAACACACACTAACTTTTTATATTTGATAAAACATGCTTCCAATATTCTTCAGGAAGTTCTTATCTGTTTTTAACCCTTTGATCTTCTATGTGTATATTTAGAATCATCTTATCATTCGCTGCAAGAAAACCTATTGAGTCTTTTAGTATTTTAGCATTTTGAATATTTTAGTCTATGTGTATCCATTTGGAGTTGTCTTTAACAAGTATTATAATGTTCTTCAAAAAGACCACATAAATTTTTTATTAGATTTATACCTAGGTATTTCATTTTTATAAACCAGCATGGAGTATTATAAAATGGAATTTTAAAGAAGATATAATCTAAAATAGCAAAAAATATAACAAATTACTCAAGCCAGAAACCGACCTATAGTAAGCACTCCATAATACTTTAAAGAAGATTTATGAATGAATAAATGGATAAATGGTAAATAACTAAATGGATGACCATCTACCATTTATTTTTGAAGTGACTGGTATGCCTACCTCTAATATCTATTTCAGATACCATTTTAATTAGGTACTCAGTATTCTCGGGGGATTTTTCCCCCACAATAATAAACCTTGATGTTTCTAGTTCTCATCTCAGTATGCCACTGATCCAGTGATACAGGATCTAAAGGAATACTTCAAAGGGGCATAAGACAGCATCTTATATCAACTTGTCTTTTCTTTTTCCATGATACCCTTTTCTTCTTTATAACATTTGACATGTGTTACTGAGCTCTCCTGCTAAGTATATTCAGTTCAACTTATTGTACTTCAGTTCAACTTATTGTACTTCACTGAGGCCTTTACAAACCTTTTCATGTGTAAGGATAATAGTTACATATTTTTCTATACTTTATTTTGTTGCTGATTTTGTTTTTGTTTTCTTTCATTTGTTATAAAGATTAGACTCTTATTCAATGGAAAAAGTTTCAAAAATTATATCACTATTATCCTCATTCCTCACTGTATATGGAATTTATAAATATTTCCAAATTCTCAACCCTGGACATCTTTCAGTGATATTTTTTAAGTCTCTTAAGTTATTCAGCAATTTAATAACTCCTTTTTGCTATTTTTTTCAAAGCCTAGGGAAGAAAGTGCATATTGGACTTGGGCCAACAATATGTGTTTCTCTCTGTGGATAAGCAAAATTTCATAAGAACTAAGATAATTCAAGCAGATGTTCATGATGTAACTGCCAGAAAAAGCACTCGGAGGCACAAAGATAAATTCAAATTCAGTGTTTGGAAATTTCCCCACTATACCCAAGCATCTTTTGAAGAAGCTATTTTGTGGGTTTTAGGTAATTTTAAAGACCTTCCTTAATTTCATCTAAAAATCACTTTTGAAATTTGAACTACTATTCCTGGAAATATATCTTAGATGGATTTTGGATGGAAGTGAGGGAGTAGATATGGGTCTTTATCTTTTAGTGGCTCACTCACAAATATATGGAGCTCTCCGTGATCAAGCTACAGCTTATTTCTTGTCACTTCCTATTTTCATATCCTCTTCCAATTATATGGAAATTCCAGCATCTCCTAAAGCATGTCATGCTATTTCACACCTCTGTGGCTTTGCTCACTTTGTTGTCTTTCCTTAGAATGCTCTACTCTAAGCCCCACTGCCATTATCCACCAGGCAAATACATACTGTGTTTTCAGGTACAGCCCAACATCACCTGTTCTAGGAAAACTCCTCTGACTGCCATTCATCTCCCACAGGCAAATTAACTACTTTATCTTTCATACTTTCTCTCTATTCTAGACCTTTCTATCATGGTACCTATATCATTGTATTGGCTTATTTGAATTTTTGGTTCTCCCTGAGCAACCATAAATTATTTGGAGGTGAACATTTTATCGTCCAGTTCTGGATTACTAGCACCTAGTAGTATCTGACTCAGTATGAACTCAGTGAATTCATCTCAAAGGAATGAATGAATGTCTCTCTTTCCATCAGTGATTTAATACTTGATAGTAAAGGTTTTAAATTTTGTTCTCCCACATTTTGAGATTTTGACTTTAATGAAATCTCTTTCATACGTTAGACATTACTTTGTCCTTTTCATTTGTCCCTAACACATATGAGATAAATAATCTCCATAAATGTTAAGAGAACATATTATAATATGCCGTAGCATAGAAAAGGCATATCTAAAACACCATAATGCAGACACTTTGTTCCAATGTTTGACAGAATGCTGGACTAAAACTTAAAGAATCTTGAAAAGAAGGAATACTTAAATAAGGAGAACTTTATAATGTGCATTTATATCCTTAGAACTGTAATGTGTTCCCTGAATAAGTTGCCTCATTTAATTTAATGTGCACAACAAGCCTACAAGATTTGTGGGTATTTTCCTCATAGCAGATAAGGAAACTGAGAGATTAAATAAATCTCAGAGAGAGAGATTTGACATAAATTGCAGCAATATTTTTTTCAGATTAAATATATCTGAAATAAATAAATAAATAAATCTCAGAGAGATTAAATAAATCTCCCAAGGACACACAAAGTGACTTTGACTCTGGTATTTCTAACACGAAAGCCCATGATTTTTGTTTTCTTTTCTTTTCTTTTTTACAGTGGTAAGAACACTTAACATGAGATCAACCCTCAACACATTTTAAAGCATGCAATGCTGTATTGTTACTATAGGCACAATGTTATACAGCAGAGCTCTAGAACTTAATCACCTTGAGTAACTGGAACTTTATACGAGTTGATTAGCAGCTCTACATTGCTACACCCCCACACACACCCCGCCCCTGGCAACACCATTGCACTCTCTACTTCTATGTGTCTATTTTATTTTATTTTTAATTGAAGTAGAGCTGCTGTACAATATTACGTAAGCTACAGATGTACAATATAGTGATTCACTATTTTTAAAGGTTATACTCTATTTATAGTTATTATAAATTATTGGCTACAGTTCCCATGTTGTACAATATAACCTTGTAGGTTATTTTATACCTAATAGTTTGTATCTCTTAATCCCCTAGCCCTAGAGTCCCTCCCCCTTTCCTCTCCCCACTGGTAATGACTAGTTTGTTCTCTATATCTGTGAGTATGCTTCTTTTTTGTTATATTCACTAATTTATTGTATTTTAGATTCCATGTATAAGTGATATCATACAGTCTTTGTCTTTCTCTGTCTGACTTATTTCACTTAGAATGATGCCCTCCATGTCTTTTCAAGTGCCTGTTAGCCACCTGCATTTCCTCTTTGGAAAAAGGTCTATTCAGTAATGCCCATTTTTTAATTAGGTTTTTTGTTTTCTTGATGTTGAGTTGTATGAGCTGTTTTTATATGCTGAATATTAATCCCTTATCAGTCATATCATTTGCAAATATCATCTTCCATTCAATAGGTTGTCCTTTGGTTTAGTCCATGGTTTCCTTTGCTGTTAAAAAGCTTTTAAGTTTAATTATGTCCCATTTCTTTGTTTTGCTTTTATTTCATTTACTTAGGAGACAGATCCAAAAAAATATTGCTGCAATTTATGTCAAAGAGTGTTCTGCCTATATTTTCCTCTAGGAGTTTTATAGTATGTGGTCTTACATTTAGGTCTTTAATTCACTTAGGTTTTTAGTATGGTGTTAGACAATGAATTTGGTAAAGTTGCAGGATACAAAATTAAGACACAGAAATCTGTTGCATTTCTATACACTAACAATGAAATATCAGAAAGAGAAATTAAGGAAACAATCCCATTTATGATCACATCAAAAAGAATAAAATACCTGGAATAAATCTACCTAAAGAAGTATAAGATCTGTACTCAAAATCTATAAGACACTGATGAAAGAAATTGAAGATGACACAAACAGATGGAAAGATATACTGAGTTCTTGGATTGGAAAAATTAATATTATTAAATGACCATACTACCCAGGTCAATCTACAGATTCAATGCAATCCCTATCAAAATACAAATGGCATTTTTTTGCAGAACTAAAACAAATAATTTTAAATTTTGTATAGAAACACAAAAGACCTCCAATAACCAAAACAATAATGAGAAGGAAGAATAGAGCTTGAGGAATCATGCTCCTTGACTTTAGATTATAATACAAAGCTACAGTAATAAAAACTGTATGGTACTGACACAAGAGCAGACACATAGCTCAATGGAACAGTATAGAGGGCCCAGAAATAAACCCACACAACTATAGTCAGTCAATTTACAACAAAGGAAGCAAGCATACACAATGGAGAAAAGACAGTCTCTTCAATAAGTGGTACTGGGAAAACTGGACAACTACATGTAAAAGAATGAAAACGTTTGACTATTTTAGAGTCATGGTATAGGTTGAATCATACAATATTTGTCCTTCTGAAAGCCTGTTTTAATTTATTAGCCCTTTGAAAAATAACAATAATAAACTGTAACATGTTAACATAAGATTTATGAATGATATTTGCTACTGAAGAATTGATTTACAATGTTGTTTTAGTTTCTAGTGTACAGAAAAGTGATTCTAATACATATATATGTATTTTTATATATATATTTTCCTGATTCTTTTCCACTGTAGGTTATTACAAGGTATTGAATATAGTTCCCTGTGCTATACGGTAGGAACTTGCTGTTAACTTTTTATGTATTAGTGTGTATCTGTTAATCCAAAGCTCCTAATTTATTCCTCCTCCTCCCTTTCCCCATTGGTAACTATGTTTTTTTCCTATGGCTGTGAGTTTCTTTCTGTTTTGTAGATAGGTTCATTTGTGCCGTATTTTAGATTCCCCACATAAGTGATATCATATGATATTTGTCTTTCTCTGACTGACTTACTTCACTTAGTATGATAATCTCTCATCCATGTTGCTACAAATGGCATTATTTCATTCTTTTTTATGGCTGAGTAGGATTCCATTATATATATATACCACATCTTCTTTATCCATTCATCTGTCAATGGATATTTAGGTTGCTGCCATGTCTTGGCTATTGTAAATAGTGCTGCTATGAACATTACAATGAATGTATCTTTTCAAATTAGAATTTTCTCCAGACATAGACCCAGGAGTGGGATCGCTGGATCATATGGTAATTCTATTTTTAGCTTTCTGAGGAACCTCCACAATGTTTTCCATAGTGGCTACACCAACTTACATTCCCACCAACAGTGTAGAAGCGTTCCCTTTTCTCCACAGCCTGTCCAGCATTTGTTATTTGTAGACTTTTTAATTATGACCATTCTGACAGGTGTGAGGTGGTATCTCATTGTAGTTTTGATTTGCATTTCTCTAATAATTAGTGATGTTGAGCATCTTTTCATGTGTTTGTTGGCCATCTGTGTGTCTTCTTTGGAGAAATGTCTATTGAAACCTTCTGCCCATTTTTTGATTGGGCTGTTTGATTTTTTTGATATTGAGTTGTATGAGCTGTTTGTTTATTTTGGAT
This sequence comes from Balaenoptera physalus, assembly GCF_965194825.1. Taxonomy (NCBI): domain Eukaryota; kingdom Metazoa; phylum Chordata; class Mammalia; order Artiodactyla; family Balaenopteridae; genus Balaenoptera; species Balaenoptera physalus. Next base: position 73,698,092 of record NC_138892.1, read on the forward strand.
ATTAACTCCTTGACAGTTGCATCATTTGCAAATATTTCTCCCATTCCATAGTTTTTGTTTTGTTTTCTTGATTGTTTCCTTCACTATGCAAAAGCTTTGAATTTAATTATGTTCCATTTGCTTATTTTCACTTTCATTCCTGTCGCCTTGGGAGAGTGACCTAAGAAAATATTGCTATGATTTATGTCCAAAAATATTTTGTCTCTGTTCTAGTCTATGAATGAGTTTTATGATGTCGTCTAGTATTTACATCAGCCATTTTGAGTTTATTTTTGTGTATGGTGCAAGGGAGTGTTCTAACTTCATTGATTTACGTGTGGCTGTCCAGCTTTCCCAGCACTACTTGCCAGAGAGACTGTCTTTTTTTCCATTGTATATACTTGCCTCCTTTGTTAAATATTAATTGACCATAGTTGTGTGGGTATATTTCTGGGCCTTCTCTTCTGTTCCATTGATCCATGTGTCAGTTTTTGTGCCAATACCACGCAGTTTTGATTACTGTAGCTTTGTAGTATTGTCTGAAGTCTGGGTGGGTTATGCTTACTGCTTTGTTGTTTTTTTTTTTTTTTTTCCCTCACAATTGCTTTGGTAATTCTGGGTCTTTTGTGGTTCCATATAAATTTTAGGATTATTTGTTCTAGTTCTTTGAAAAATGTCATGGGTAATTTGATAGGGATCACATTAAATCTGTAGATTGCTTTGGGTAGTATGGGCATTTTAACAATATTAATGCTTTCAATCCAGGAGCATGGGATATCTTTCCATTTCTTTGAATCCCCTTCAATTTCCTTTATCAATGTTTTATAGTTCTCAGCATATATGTCTTTCACCTTCTTGGTAAGGTTTTTTTCTAAGTATTTTATTTTATTTTTTTGATGCAACTTTAAAAGGGATTCTTTTTTTTACTTTCTCTTTCTGATATTTCATTGTTAGTGTAAAGAAATTCAGTAGATTTCTGTATGTTAATCTTGTATCTTACTAACTTCCTGAATTTGTTTATCAGTTCTAGTAGTTTTTGTGTAGAGTCTTTGGGGTTATCTGCATATAATGACAATTTTACCTCTTCCCTTCCAATTTAGATAGGTTTTATTTCTTTTTCTTGTCTGATTGCTGTGACTAGAACTTCCAATACTATGTTGAATAGAGGTGGTGAGAGTAGGCATCTTGGTATTGTTCCAGATTTTAGCAGGAAGGCTTTCAGCTTTTCACTGTTCAGTATTATGTTGGCTGTGGATTTGTCATAAATAGCTTTTTTTTAATTTTATTTTTTTTATTGAAGTATAGTTGATTTACAATGTTGTGCCAATCTCTGCTGTACAGCAAAGTGACTCAGTTATACACATAGAGACATTCTCTTTTTTTAATATTCTTTTCCATTATGGTTTATCACAGGATATTGAATATAGTTCCCTGTGCTATTCAGTAGAACCTTGTTGTTTATCCATCCTAAACATAATAGTTTACATCTGCTAATCTCACACTCCCAGTCCTTCCCTCCTCACACCCCGCCCCCTTGGCAACCACAGATCTGTTCTTTTTTTTTTTTTTTTTAAAGTATTGTCCCCACCCCAGATCTACAGAGTCAGAGACTCTGAGGGTGAAGCCCAATAATCTTGGGGTTTTTTTTGTTTTTTTAAAAAAATTAATAGCTACTCTATTTATTTATTTATTTATTTATTTATTTTTAGCTGTGTTGGGTCTTCGTTTCGTGCGAGGGCTTTCTCTAGTTGCGGCAAGCGGGGGCCACTCTTCATCGTGGTGTGGGGGCCACTCTTCATCGCAGTGCGCGGGCCTCTCACTATCACGGCCCCTCCCGTTGCAGGGCACAGGCTCCAGACGCACAGGCTCAGCAGTTGTGGCTCACAGGCCCAGTTGCTCCACAGCATGTGGGATCTTCCCAGACCAGGGCTCAAATCCGCACAGATCTGTTCTTTATGTCTGTGAGTCTGTTTCAGTCTGTTTCTGTTTTGTAGATAGGTTCATTTGTGACATATTTTAGATTCCAAATATAAGTGATATCATGTGGTATTTGTCTTTCTCTTTCTGACTTACTTCACTTAAGATGATAATCTCTAGTTGCATCCACGTTGCTGCAAATGGCATCATTTCATTCTTTTTTATGGGTGAGTAGGAGTCCATTGTATTTACATACCACATCTTCTTTATCCATTCATCTGTTGATGGACATTTAGGTTGTTTCCATGTTTTGGCTATTGTGAATAGTGCTGCTATGAACATAGAGGTGCATATATCTTGTTGAATTATAGTTTTGTCTGAGTATAGGCCCAGGAGTGGGATTGCTGTTTTTAGTTTTCTGTTTTCAGTAATTCTCTTTTTAGTTTTCTGAGGAACCTCCACACTGTTTTCCATAGTGGCTGCACCAACTTACATTCCCACTAACAGTGTAGGAATGTTCCCTTTTCTCCACAGTCTGTCCAGCATTTGTTATTTGTAGACTTTTTAATGATGGCCATTCTGACTGGTGTGAGGAGGTACCTCATTGTAGTTTTGATTTGCATTTCTGTAATAATTAGTGATGCCGAACATCGTTTCATGTGCCTCGTTGCCATCTGTATGTGTTCTTTGGATAAATGTCTCTTAAGGTCTTCTGCCCATTTTTATATTGGGCTGTTTGGTTTTTGTTGTTGTTGTTGTTGAATTGTATTAGCTGTTTGTATATTTTGGAGGTTAAGCCCTTGTCTGTCGCATCATTTGCAAATATTTTCTCCCCATTCATAGGTTGTTTTTTCAGTTTTGTTTGTTTTCTTTGTTTTTATGGTTTCCTTTGCTGAGCAAAAGCTTGTAACTTTGATTAGGTCCCATTTGTTTATTTTTGTTTTTATTTCTATTGCCTTGGGGGACTGACCTAATAAAACATTGGTATGATTTATATCAGAGAATGTTTTGCTTATGCTCTCTTCTAGGAGTTCTGTGGTGTCATGTCTTATGTTTAAGTCTTTAAGCCATTTTGAGTTTCTTTTTGTGCATGGTGTGAGGGTATGTTCTAACTTCATTGATTCACATGTGGCTGTCTAAGTTTCCCAGCACCACTTGCTGGAGACACTGTCTTTTTCTCATTTTATATTCTTTCCTCCTTTGTCAAAGATTAATTGACCATAGGTGTGTGGGTTTGTTTCTGGGTTCTCTATTCTGTTCCATTTATCTGTTTGTCTGTTTTTGTGCCAATAGCACACTGTTTTGATAACTGTAGCTTTGTAGTATTATCTGAAGTCTGGGAGAGTTATGCTTACTGCTTTGTTCCCCCCCCCCCCAAGATTGCTTTGGAAATTATATGCCTTTTATGGTAGCATGTAAATTTTAGGGTTATTTATTCTAGTTCTGTGAAAAATGTCTTGGGTATTTTGATAGGGATCACGTTAAATCTGTAGATTGCTTTGGGTAGTACTGCCATTTTAACAATAATAATTCTTCTAATCCAAGAGCATGGGCTAGCTTTCTATTTCTTTGAAACCTTTTTCATTTCTTTTATTAATGTTTTATAGTTTTCAGCATATAAGTCTTTCATCTACTTGGTCAAGTTTATTCTTAGGGTTTTGTGGGGTTTTTTGGTGCTATTTTAAAAGGTTTTTTTTTTAACATTCCCTTTCTGATATTTCATTTTTAGCGTAAAGAAATGCAACCAATCTTTGAATGTCAATCTTGTATCCTGTTACTTTGCTGAATTTATTTATTAGTAGTCTTTGTGTGGAGTCCTGAGGGTTTTGTATATATAGTATTATGAAATCTGCATATAGTGACAATTTTACCTCTTCCCTTCCAATTTGGATATGTTTTATTTCTTTTTCTTATCTGATTACTGTGGCTAGGACTTCCAATATTATGTTGAATAGAAGTGGTGAGAGTGGGCATCCTTGTCTTGTTCCAGATTTTATCTGGAAGGATTTTAGCTTTTCACTGTTGAGTATTATATTGGCTGTGGGTTTGTCATAAATGGCTTTTACTATGTTGAAATAAGTTCCCTCTATTCCCGCTTTGGTAAGAATTTTTATCATGAATGAATATTGAATTTTGTCAAATGCTTTTTCTACATCTATTGAGATGATCATGTGGTTTTTGACTCTTCTTTTGTTAATGTGGTGTATTACATTGATTTATTTGCAAAGTTGAACCATCCTCGTGAACTTGGGATGAATCCCACTTGGTCATTCTGTATGATCTTTTTTATATGTTGTTGGATTCAGTTTGCTAATATTTTGTTGAGAATTTTTGCATCTATATTCATCAAAAATATTGGCCTGTAATTTTATTTTTTTGGTGGTGGTGGTGTCTTTTTCTGGTTTTTGTATCAGGGTGACTGTGGCTTCATAGAATGTCTCTGGGAGTGTTCCCTCTTCTTCAATCTTTTGGAAGAGTTTGAGAAGAATCAGTATAAGTTCTTTGTATGTTTGGTAGAATTCACCTGTGAAGCCATCTGGTCCTGGACTTTTGTTTGTAGGGAACTTTTTTTTTAATTACAGCGTCTAATTTACTTCTAGTGATTGGTCTGTTCAAATCATCTATTTCTTCTTGATTCAATTTTGGTGGGCTGTATGTTTCTAAAAAGTTGTCCATTTCTTCTAGGTTGTCAAATTTGTTGATATATAATTGTTCATAGTATTATCTTATGGTTTTATGCATTTCTGTGGTATCAGTTGAGATTTCTCCTTTTTCATTTCTTATTTTGTTATTTGGGTTCTCTCCTTTTTCTTCTTGGTGAGCCTGGCCAGAAGTTTGTCAATTTTGTTTACCCTTTCAAAGAAACAGCTCTTGGTTTTATTGAGTTTTTTCTATTGTTTTTAATCTCTATTTATTTATTTCCTTCCTGATCTTTATTATTTCCTTCCTTCTACTGACTTTAGGTTTTGTTTGTTCTTCTTTTTCTAATTCTTTTAGGTGGTAGGTTAGGTTGTTGACTTGAGATTTTTCTTGTTTTTTGAGGAAGCCTGTATGGCTATGAACTTCCCTCTAAGTACTGCCTTTTCTGCATCCCATAGATTTTGTAATTATTTTCATTGTCGTTTGTCTCAAGGTATTTTTTAATTTCCTTTTTGATTTCCTCATTGACCCACTGTTTTTTTAGTAGTATGTTTTTTAGTCTCCATGTAGTCATTTTTTCTCTTTTCTTTTCCTGTGGTTGATTTCTAGTTTCATGCCATTGTGGTCAGAGAAAATGCTTGAAATAATTTCTATACTCTTAAATTTGTTGAGGTTAGTTTTGTGTCCTAGTATGTGGTCAATCCTAGAGAATGTTCCATGTGAGCTTGAAAAGAAGGTGTGCTCTGTTTTTCATGGATGTAATGTCCTGAAAATATCAAGTCTAACTGTTCTATTGTGTCATTTAGGATCTCTGTTGCCTTATTGATTCTCTGTCTGGAAGATCTGTCCATTGATGTGAGTGGGGTGTTCAAGTCTCCTACTATTATTGTATTTTCATTGATTTCTCCTTTCATGTCTGTTAGCATTTGTTTTATGTATATAGGTGCTCCTATATTAAGTGCATATAAGTTGATGAGTGTAATATCTTCTTCCTGTATTGATCCTTTTATCATTATATAGTGTCCTTCTTTATTTTTCTTTATATTCTTTACCTTGAAGTTTATTTTGTCTGATATGAGTATTACAACTCCTGCTTTCTTGTCATTTCCATTTGCCTGGAATATCTTTTTCCATCCTTTCACTTTCAATCTATGTGTGTCCTTTGTGCTAAGGTGGGTCTCTTGTAGGCAGCATATTGTAGACTCTTGTTTTTTTAATCCAGTCTGCCCCTCTATGTCTTTAATTGGAGCATTCAGTCCATTGACATTTAAGGTAATTATTGATACATAAGTATTTATTGTCATTTCAAACCTTGTTTTCTAGTTGATTCTTTGTTTCTTCTATATTCCATTCTTTCTCTTTTTTTTTTCTTTTTGTGGTTTGATGGTTTCCTTTTATTTTATGCTTGTGTTCTCTTCTTTTTGGTTTTTATAAATCTATTTTATGTTTTTGATTTGTGGTTACCCTGTTTTTCAAGTATATTTGGTTACCCTGTTTTTCAAGTATATTAACCCCTTCCTATATCTGCTTGCTTTAGACTGATAGTCATATAAGCTCAAAAACATTCTTAAAAAAAGAATCTGCATTTTCTTACTCTTCTTCCCCACATTTGATGATTTTGATGTCCCTCTTTACATCTTCATGTTTATCCTTTTGCTGTTCCATGAGTTTATCATTGTTTTCATAGATAGGTTATTTTTTTTTGATCTGTATACTTGTTTATTTAACTGATTTACTTTCCAATTTTGATTTCCTCTTTCCTATATCTTCTTGCTTATTTTCTATTTAGAGATGACCTTTCAATATTTCTTTTAGGATAAGTTTACTATTGCTGTATTCTTTTAGTTTTTGCTTGTCTGAGAAATTCTTTATTTCTCCTCTTATTCTAAATGATAATCTTGCTGGGTAGTTTCTAGATTGCAGATTTTTCTCTTTCAAACTTTGAATATATTTTGCCACTCCCTTCTGGCCTGCAGTATTTCTGTAGAGAAATCAGCTGATAGCCTTATGGGGGTTCCCTTGTAATTAACTCTTTGTTTTTCTCTTGCTGCCTTTAGAAACCTCCCTTTATCTTTAAATTTTGCCATTTTTTATTATAATATGTCTTGGTGTAGGTCTGTTTGGGTTCATCTTGTTTTGGACCCTCTGTGCTTCCTGCATCTGGATATCAGTTTTCTTTTTAGGTTTGGGAAGTTTTCAGCCATAATTTCTTCAGATACATTTTCAATCCTCTTTTCTCTTTCTTCTCCTTCTGGAATCCCTATTATGCATAGATTGGCTCACTTTATATTATCCTATATGTCTCTTATATTGCTTTCATTATTTTTTTCATTTGGTTTTCTGTCTGCTCTTTCGATTGGGTAATTTCCATTATTCTATCTTCCAGGTCACTTATTCTTTTTTTCTGCATGTTCATTCTGCTATTCATTGCCTTGAGCTCAGCTTTCACCTCAGCAAATGAGTTTTCTAATTTTTCTTGACTCTTCCTTATAGTTTCTAGTTCCTTTTTACATCAATCTGCATTTCTGTCAATAGCCTTTCTTCAGTATTTTCTTTACCTCCTTTTTGAACTCGGTGTCTATTAGACTGAAGAGGTCTGTTTCATTTTTTGTTCCTTCAGGGGAATTCTCTTGGTCTTTTAACTGCAAGTGGTTCCTCTGATTCTTCATTCTGCTTATATTTCTCTTACTCTGTGAGTTTAGGAGAAACAAATATCTACTGTAGTCTTGGAGAACTATTTATATGTGGGAGCATCCCTGTGTAGCTTGTGTGGGTTTAATATTTTTTTGGCATGAGGGCTGTTTTTGGTTTGGATGCTTGCCGTCTCTTTCCTCAGCATGTGCTGGTGGTTATCCCCTTGATAGGGGGTGTGCAGGTGCACAGCTCATGTGCACGCTCCCAGAAAGGCAGGTGCAGTGGTTGGCTCCGGGTTGTGGTTCCCTTGGTGGAGGCGACTGGCTGCATGTACTCCCGGGGTGGTGAGGGTAGTGAGCTGCACCCACCACAGGACCCTCAGTGAGAGCAGTTCACGCCTGCCTCTGGAGTCTGAGATGGCAGCGGCAGCTCACACCTGCCCCCGTAATTCATGTAGGCAGTGCCCTGTTACCTGAGAGTTCATAGAGAAAGAAGCTCCTATGGTGGGCCCACTCGTCTCCACGTGTGCCCCCTAACAATTGCACCTTGCCTCTCTGACAGGCCCAGGCTTCTTCCCATACTCCCTAGTTGTGGCACACCACATCCTAGCCCTCTCAGGCTGTCTTCATGCAGCCAACCCCCATCCTCTCCTCAGGGTCTGACCTCTGAAGCCTGACCCTCAGCACCCAGCCCCTGGCAGCCCCAACAGACAAACATCTCAGGCTGGGGAGTGCTGGTTGGCACAAATCATTTGTGTAGGTCTCTCTCTGCTTTGTCCTCCGCAAACCTGTTGCTGTCTTCTCTGGGCTCTGAAACTCCCCCTCTGTCCTGGCTGATCTCCCTGCCAGAGAGGGGACTTTCCTGTGTGTGGAAACCTTTCCTCTTTCACAGCTCCCTCCCAGGGGTGCAGGTCCCATCCCATTCCTTTCTCTCTTTTTTTCTTTTGTCCTGCCCAGTTACGTGGAGATTTTCTTGCCCTTTTGGAAGTCTGAAGTCTTCTTCCACTGTTCAGTAGATGTTCTGTGAGAGATGTTCCACATGTAGATGCATTTCTGATGCATCTGTGGGGAGAAGATGAACTCCATGTCCTACCCTCCACCATCTTGATCCTCTCTCATAAATAGCTTTTACTATGCTGAGATATGTTCCATCTATCTACTTTGGTGAGAGTTTTTTTATCATGAATGTATTCTGAATTTTATCAAATGCTTTTTCTGCATCTATTGAGATGATCATGTGGTTTTTGTCTTTTCTTTTGTTGCTGTGGTATATCACGTTGATTGATTTGCTATGTTGAACCATCCTTGTGAATCTGGGATAATCCAACTTGATCATGGTGTATGACCCTCCTTATGTGTTGCTGGATTTGGTTTGCTAATATTTTGTTGAGGATTTTTACGTCTATATTCATCAAAGATATTGAACTTGTAATTTTCTTTTCTGGTAGTATCTTTGTCTGGTTTTGCTATCAGGGTGATGTTGGCTTTGTAGAATGAATTTGGGAGTGTTCCTTCCTCTTCAGTCTTTTGGAAGAGTTTGGGAAGAATTGGTATAAGTTCTTCTTTGTATATTTGGTAGAATTCCCCAGTGAAACCATCTGGTCCTGGACTTCTGTTTTCAGGGAGATTTTTTAAATTACAGATTCTATTTCACTTCGAGTGATTGTTGTCTTCGAATCATCTATTTCTTCTTGATTCAGTTTTGGTGGGCCATATATTTCTAGAAACTTGTCCATTTCTTCTAGGTTGTCAGATTCGTTGATGTATAATTGTTCATAGTAGCCTCTTATGGTTTTTTATATTTCTGTGGTATCAGTTGTTATTTCTCCTCTTTCATTTCTTATTTTGTTATTTGGGTCCTCTTTCTTTTCTTCTTGGTGAGCCTGGCCAGAGGTTTGTCAGTTTTGTTTTTCCTTTCAAAAGAACAGTTCTTGCTTTTATTGACCTTTTCTATTGTTTTTTAATCTCTATCTTATTTATCTCTGCTCTGATCCTATTGTTTCCTTCCTTCTGCTGACTTTAACTTTTGTTTGTTCCTCTCTTTCTAATTCTTTTAGGTAGTAGGTTACATTGTTTATTTGAGATTTTTCTTGTTTTTGAGGAAGCATGTATTAGTATACAGGTCCCTCTTAGGACTGATTTTGCTGCATCCCATAGATTTTGTAATTTTTTTCACTGTCATTTTTCTCAAGGTATTTTAAAATTTCCTCTTTGATTTCATCTTTGGCCCATTGGTTATTTAGTATCATGTTGTTTAGTCACCATGTAATCATTTTTTTCTCATATCTCTTTCTGTGGTTGACGTCTAGTTTAATATCATTGTGGTCAGAAAAGATGCTTGAAATAATTTCTATACTCTTAAATTTGTTGAAGTTTGTTTTGTGTCCTAGTATGTGGTCTATCCTAGAGAATGTTCCTTGTGCCCTTGAAAAGAATGTGTATTCTGGGGTTTTTTTTGGCTGTAATGTCCTGAAAATATCAATTAAGTCTAAATGTTCTATTGTGTCATTTAGGATCTCTTTTGCCTTATTAATTTTTTGTCTGGAAGATCTGTCCATTGATGTGAGTGAGGTGTTAATGTCTCCTACTATTATTGTATTCTCATCAGTTTCTCCCTTTATGTCTGTTAGTATTTGTTTTATACTTAGGTGCTCCTATATTAGGTTCATACGTATTAATGAGTGTAATATCTCCTCTTGTATTTTTTTTTTCTCCTCTTGTATTGATCCTTATATCATTATATAGTGTCATTCTTTACCTTTCTTTAGGGCCTTTGTTTTAAGTCTATTTTGTCTCATGTGAGTATCACTACTACCACATTCCTGTCATTTCTGTTTGCATGAAATATCTTTTTTCAATTTCCTCACTTGCAATCTGTGTGTCCTTCACCCTAAAGTGGGTCTCTTATAGGCAGCATATTGTTGGCTCTAATCTGCTGCTCTGTGTCTTTAGACTGGAGCATTTAGACCATTGACATTTAAGCTAATTACTGATAGGTATGTATTTATTGCCATTGTAAACTTTTTTTCCAGTTGCTTTTATATTTCTTTTTTGTTCCTTTCTTTTTCTGTTTCTTTTTCCTTTGTGGTTTAGTTGTTTTCTTTTGTATTATTTATGCTTGAGTTCTCTTCTTTTTGGTTTTTGTGAATCTACTGTATATTTTGATTTGTGGCTACCCTGGTTTTGAGAAGACCTTTCAATATTTCTTTAGGTTAGATTTAGTACTGCTGTATTCTTGTAGTTTTTGCTTGTCTGTGGAATTCTTTCTCTCTCCTTATACTCTAAATGATAATCTTGCTGGGTAGAGTATCCTGGGTTGCAGGTTTTTCCCTTTCAGGACTTTGAAGATATCATGACACTCCCTTCTGGCCTGCAAATTTTCTTTAGAGAAATCAGCTGATAGTCTCATGGGGGTTCCCTTGTAACTGGCTCTTTGGTTTTCTCTTGCTGCTTTTAGAATCCTCTCTTAATCTTTAAATTTTTTGATTTTATTTATGATATGTCTTCGTATGGGTCTGTTTGGGTTCATTTTGTTTGGGACCCTCTGTGTTTCCTGTACCTGGATATCTGCTTCCTTCTTTAGGTTTAGGAAATTTTTGGCCATAATTTCTACAAATACATTTCCAATCCCCTTCTCTCTAGCTTCTCCTCTGGATCCCCTTTATACATACATTGGCACACTTTATATTATCCCATAGGTCTCCTATACTGCTTTCATTTTTTTTCATTTGGCTTTCTGTCTGCTGTTCTGATTAATTTCCACTATTCTATCTTCTAGATCACTTATTCACTCTTCTTATTTTTCTTTAACATCTTTATTGGAGTATAATTGCTTTACAATGCTGTGTTAGTTTCTGCTTTATAACACTCTTATTATTATTATTTAGTTTGCTGTTTATCACCTTTAGCTCAGTTTTCACCCCAACAAGTGAGTTGCCCAACTTTGATTGGCTCTTATTTACAGTTTCTAGTTCCTTGTTACTGTTATCTGCATTTCTACTGATAACCTTTCTTAATTCATCAGCATTTTTATTGCCTCCTTTTTGAACTTGGGGTCTAATAGACTGGAGAGGTCTGTTTCATTATTTGTTCTTTGAGGAGGATTTTGTTGTTCTTTAAACTGGGAGTGGTTCCCTTTTCTTCATTTTCTTTCTATTTCCCTGACTCTATAAATTTAGGAGAAACAGTTATCCACTGTGGTCTTGAAGAGCAGTTTTTAGGTGGGAGCATACCTGAGGAACCTGTGTGAGTCCAATATTTGTGGTTGCTTTTGGTATGTATGACTGCCACATCTGTCCTCAGGATGTGCTGGCCATTATCCCCTTGATTGGGGTTGTGATTGGTATTGTGGGGACCAGAGCCTGCACTTAATGTTGAACGGGGCCTCGTCTTTGCTCTGTTGGATTGTATTTTTGGTGTTTTTATGAGTGGAGGTGGGCTCTACATCTTTCAATTTCACTATCATGATCTCCACCAAATAACTATATTATTTAAAAATTGGAAGAACGACATAGTTCTATTTTTTATTTTTTCTAACATCTTTATTGGACTATAATTGCTTTACAATGGTGTGTTAGTTTCTACTTTATAACAATGTGAATCAGCTATACATATACATATATCGACATATCTCCTCCCTCTTGCGTCTCCCTCCCACCCTCCTTACCCCACCCTTCTAGGTGGTCACAAAGCACCTAGGTGATCTCCCTGTGCTATGCAGCTGCTTCCCACTAGCTATCTATTTTACATTTGGTAGTATATATATGTGCATGCCACTCTTTCACTTCGTCCCAGCTTCCCCTTCCCCTTCCCTGTGTCCTCAAGTCCATTCTCTACATCTGCATCTTTATTACTGCCCTGCCCCTAGGCTCTTCAGAACCATTTTCTTTTCTTTTCTTTTTTAGATTCCATATATATGTGTTAGTATACGGTATTTGTTTCTCTCTTTCTGACTTACTTCACTCTGTATGACAGTCTCTAGGTCCATCCACCTCACTACAAATAACTCAATTTCGTTTCTTTTTATGACTGAGTAATATTCCATTGTATATATGTGCCACATCTTCTTTATCCATTCATCTGTCGATGGACACTTAGGTGGCTTCCATGTCCTGGCTATTGTAAATAGAACTGCAATGAACATTGTGGTACATGACTCTTTTTGAATTTCAGTTTTCTCAGGGTATATGCCCAGTAGTGGGATTGCTGGGTCATATGGTAGTTCTATTTTTAGTTTTTCAAGGAAGCGCCATACTGTTTTATAGTAGCTGAATCAATTTACATTCCCACCAACAGTGAAAGAGGGTTCCTTTTTCTCCACACACTCTCCAGCATTTATTGTTTGTAGATTTTGTGATGATGGCTATTCTGACTGGTGTGAGGTGAAATCTCATTGTAGTTTTGATTTGTATTTCTCTAATGATTAATGATGTTGAGCCTTCTTTCATGTGTTTGTTGGCAACATGTATATCTTCTTTGGAGAAATGTCTGTTTAGGTCTTCTGCCCATTTTTGGATTGGGTTGTTTGTTTTTTTGATATTGAGCTGCATGAGCTGCTTGTATATTGTGAAGATTAATCCTTGGTCAGTTGTTTCATTTGCAAATATTTTCTCCCATTCTGAGGGTTGTCTTTTCGTCTTGTTTATGGTCTCCTTCATTGTGCAAAACCTGTTAAGTTTCATTAGGTCCCATTGGTTTATTTTTGTTTCTATTTCCATTTCTCTAGAAGGTGGGTCAAAAAGGATCTTGCTGTGATTTATGGCATAGTGGGTTCTGCCTATGTTTGTTTTCATCTAAGAGTTTTATAGTGTCTGGCCTTATATTTATGTCTTTAATCCATTTTGAGTTTATTTTTGTGTATGGTGTTAGGGAGTGTTCTAATTTCATTCTTTTACATGTAGTTGTCCAGTTTTCCCAGCACCACTTGTTGAAGAGGCTGTCTTTTCTCCATTGCATATTCTTGTCTCATTCATCAAAAATAAGGTGACCATATGTGCATGGGTTTATCTCTGGGCTTTCTATCCTGTTCCATTGATCTATATTTCTGCTTTTGGGCCAGTACCATACCGTCTTGATTACTGTAGCTTTGTAGTATAGTCTGAAGTCAGGGAGCCTAAGTTCTCCAGCTCCGTTTTTCTTTCTAAAGATTGCTGTGGCTCTTCGGGGTCTTTTGTGTTTCCATATAAATTGTGCAATTTTCTGTTCTAATTCTGTGAAAAATGCCAGTGGTAGTTTGACAGAGATTACATTGAATCTGTAGATTGCTTTGGGAAGTATAGTCTTTTTTACAATGTTGGTTCTTCCAATCCAAGAACATGGTATACCTCTCTATCTGTTTGTATCATCTTTAATTTCTTTCATCAGTATCTTATAGTTTTCTGCATACAGGTATTTTGTCTCCTTAGGTAGGTTTATTCCTAGGTATTTTATTCTTTCTGTTGGAATGGTAAATGGGAGTGTTTCCATAATTTCTCTTTCAGATTTTCCATCATTAGTGTATAGGAATGCAAGAGATTTCTGTGCATTAATTTTGTATCCTGCAACGTTACCAAATTCATTGATTAGCTCTAGTAGTTTTCTGGTGGCATCTTTAGGATTCTCTATGTATAGTATCATGTCATCTGCAAACAATGACAGTTTTACTTCTTGTTTTCCAATTGGGATTCCTTTTATTTCTTTTACTTCTCTGATTGCCATGGCTAGAACTTCCAAGACTATGTCGAATAATAGTGGTGAGAGTGGGCAACCTTGTCTTGTTCCTGATCTTAGAGGAAATGGTTTCAGTTTTTCACCATTGAGAATGATGTTGGCTGTGGGAGTGTCATATATGGCCTTTATTATGTTTAGGTAAGTTCTCTCTATGCCTACTTTCTGGAGGGTTTTTATCATAAATGTGTGTTGAATTTTGTCAAAAGCTTTTTCTGCATCTATTGAGATGATCATATGGTTTTTCTCCTTCAATTTTTTTTTTTTTAATGACTTTACTTTGTTTCTTTTTTTTAAATTTTATTTTATTCATTTATGGCTGTGTTGGGTCTTCGTTTCTGTGCGAGGGCTTTCTCTAGCTGCGGCGAGCGGGGGCCACTCTTCATCGTGGTGCGCGGGCCTCTCACTATTGCGGCCTCTCTTCTTGCGGAGCACAGGCTCCAGACGCGCAGGCTCAGTAGTTGTGGCTCACGGGCCTAGTCACTCCGCGGCATGTGGGATCTTCCCAGACCAGGGCTCGAACCCGTGTCCCCTGCATTGGCAGGCAGATTCTCAACCACTGTGCCACCATGGAAGCCCTCCTTCAATTTTTAATATGGTGTATCACATTGACTTGCGTATATTGAAGAATCCTTGCATTCCTGGGATAAACCCCACTTGATCATGGTGTATGATCCTTTTAATGTGCTGTTGGATTCTGTTTGCTAGTATCTTGTTGAGGATTTTTGCATCTATGTTCATCAGTGATATTGGCCTGTAGTTTTCTTTCTTTGTGACATCTTTGTCTGGTTTTGGCATCTGGGTGACGGTGCCCTCATAGAATGAGTTTGGGAGTGTTCCTCCCTCTGCTACATTTTGGAAGAGTTTGAGAAGAATAGGTGTTAGCTCTTCTCTAAATGTTTGAGAGAATTCACCTGTGAAGCCATCTGGTCCTGGATTTTTGTTTGTTGGATGATTTTTAATCACAGTTTCAATTTCAGTGCTTGTGATTGGTCTCTTTATATTTTCTATTTCTTCCTGGTTCAGCCTCGGCAGGTTGTGCTTTTCTAAGAATTTGTCCATTTCTTCCAGGTTGTCCATTTTATTGGCATACGGTTGCTTGTAGTAATCTCTCCTGATCCTTTGTATTTCTGCAGTGTCAGTTGTTACTTCTCCTTTTTCCTTTCTAATTCTATTTATTTGAGTCTTCTCCCTTTTTTTCTTGATGAGTCTGGTTAATGGTTTCTCAATTTTGTTTATCTTCTCAAAGAACCAGCTTTTAGGTTTATTGATCTGTGTTATTGTTTCCTTCATTTCTTTTTCATTTATTTCTGATCTGATCTTTATGATTTCTTTCCTTCTGCTAACTTTGGGGATTTTTGTTCTTCTTTCTCTAATTGCTTTAGGTGTAAGGTTAGGTTGTTTGTTTGAGATGTTTCTTGTTACTTGAGGTAAGATTGTGTTGCTATAAACTTCCCTCTTAGAACTGCTTTTGCTGCATCCCATAGGTTTTGGGTCACCGTGTTTTCATTGTCATTTGTTTCTAGGTATTTTTTGATTTCCTGTTTGATTTCTTCAGTGATCTCTTGGTTATTTAGTAGTGTAATGTTTAGCGCCTATGTGTTTGTATTTTTTACAGAGTTTTTACTGTAATTGGTATCTAGTCTCATAACGTTGTGGTTGGAACAGATACTTGATACGATTTCAATTTTCTTAAATTTACAAAAGCTTGATTTGTGACCAAAGATATGATCTATCCTGGAGAAATTTCTATGAGCACTTGAGAAGAAAGTGTATTCTGTTTGTTTTGGATGGAATGTCCTATAAATATCTAAAGTCCAACTTGTTTATTGTATCATTTAAAGCTTGTGTTTCCTTATTTATTTTCTCTTTGGATGATCTGTCCATTGGTGAAAGTGGTGTGTTAAAGTCCTCTACTATGATTCTGTTACTTTCGATTTCCCCTTTTATGGCTGTTAGTATTTGCCTTATGTATTGAGGTGCTCCTATGTTGGGTGCATAAATATTTCCAATTGTTATATCTTCTTCTTTGATTGATCCCTTGATCATTATGTAGTGTCCTTCTTTGTCTCTTGTGATAGTTTTTATTTTAATGTCTATTTTGTCTGATATGAGAATTGCTACTTCAGATTTCTTTTGATTTCCATTTGCATGGAATATCTTTTTCCATCTCCTCACTTTCAGTCTGCATGTGTCCCTAGGTCTGAAGTGGGTCTCTTGTAGAAAGCATATATACAGGTCTTATTTTTGTATCCATTCAGACAGTCTATGTGTTTTGGTTGGAGCATTTAATCCATTTACATTTAAGGTAGTTATCAATATGTATGTTCCTATTACCATTTTCTTAAATGTTTTGGGTTTATTTTTGTAGGTCTTTTCCTTTACTTGTGTTTCCTGCCTAGAGAAGTTCCTTTAACATTTGTTGTAAAGCTGGTTTGGTGGTGCTGAATTCTCTTAGCTTTTGCTTGTCTGTGAAGGTTTTAATTTCTCCATCGAATCTGAATGAGATTCTTTCTGGGTGGCATAATCTTGGTTGTAGGTTTTTCCCTTTCATCACTTTAAATATGTCCTGCCACTCCCTCCTGGCTTGCAGAGTTTCTGTTGAAAGATTAGCTGTTAACCTTATGGGGATTCCCTTGTGTGTTATTTGTTGTTTTTCCCTTGCTGCTTTTAATATGTTTTCTTTGTGTTTAATTTTTGATAGTTTGATTAATATGTGTCTTGGCGAGTTTCTCTTTGGATTTATCCTGTATGGGACTCTGTGCACTTCCTGGACTTGATTGACTATTCCCACTCCCATGTTAGGGAAGTTTTCAACTATAATCTCTTCAAATATTTTCTCAGTCCGTTTCTTTTTCTCTTCTTCTTCTGGGACCTCTATAATTAGAATGTTGTTATGTTTAATGTTGTCCCCGAGGTCTCTAAGACTGTCCTCAATTCTTTTCATTCTTTTTTCTTTATTCTGCTCTGTAGTAACTATTTCCACTATTTTATCTTCCAGGTCATTATCCGTTCTTCTTCCTCAGTTATTCTGCCATTGATTCCTTCTAGAGAATTTTAAATTTCATTGTGTTGTTCATCATCGTTTGTTTGCTCTTTAGTTCTTCTAGGTCCTTTTGAAACGTTTCTTGTATTTTCTCCATCCTATTTCCAAGATTTTGGATCATCTTTACTATCATTATTCTCAATTCTTTTTCAGGTAGATGGCTTATTTCCTCCTCATTTGTTTGGCCTGGTGGGTTTTTACCTTGCTCCTTCATCTGCTGTATATTTCTCTGTCTTCTCATTTTGCTTAACTTACTGTGTTTGGGGTATCCTTGTCGCAGGCTGCAGGTTCGTAGTTCTCGTTGTTTTTGGTGTCTGTCCCCAGTGGCTAAAGTTGGTTCAGTGGGTTGTGTAGGCTTCCTCGTGGAGGGGACTAGTGCCTGTGTTCTGGTGGATGAGGCTGCATCCTGTCTTTCTGGTGGGAAGGACCACGTCCAGTGGTATGTTTTGGGGTGTTTGTGACCTTATTATGATTTTAGGCAGCCTCTCTGCTAATGGGTGGTGTTGTGTTCCTGTCTTGATAGTTGTTTGGCACAGGGTGTCCAGCACTGTATGTTGCTGGTCGTTGAGTTGAGCTGGGTCTTAGCTTTGAGATGGAGATCTGTGGGAGAGCTTTCACCATTTGATAATGTGTGTAGCCAGGAGGTGTCTGGTGGACCAATGTCCTGAACTCGGCTCTCCCACCTAAAGGCAGAGGCCTGACACCCGGCTGGAGCACCAAGACCCTGTCTGCCACGTGGCTCAGAAGGTAAAGGAGAAAAAAAGAAAAAGGAAAAAAAATAAAATAATTAAAATTAAAAAATGTAAAAATTATTAAAAATAAAAAAAATTTTAAGTAAAACAAAAAGAAAAGAAAGGAAAGAAGGAAAGAAGAGAGCAACCAAACCAAAAAACAAATCCACCAATGATAACAAGCGCTAAAAACTATACTTTAAAAAACACACACACAGAAAATAGGACAGACAGAACCCTAGAAAAAATGGTAAGAGCAAAGCTATTCAGACAAAATCACACAAAGAAGCATAC
Source organism: Balaenoptera physalus (assembly GCF_965194825.1). Classification (NCBI taxonomy): domain Eukaryota; kingdom Metazoa; phylum Chordata; class Mammalia; order Artiodactyla; family Balaenopteridae; genus Balaenoptera; species Balaenoptera physalus. The sequence goes on from NC_138892.1 coordinate 73,716,037, forward strand.
ACATACACACTCACGAAAAGGGAAAAAGGAAATATATTTAAAAATCTATATATAAAAAAAAAGGAGGAAGAGAGCAACCATCAATAAATAAATCTACCAATGATAATAAACTCTAAATACTAAACTAAGATAAACATAAAACCAGAAACAAATTAGATGCAGAAAACAAATCCCAAGTCTACAGTTGCTCCCAAAGTCCATCGCCTCAGTTTTGGGATGATTCGTTGTCTATTCAGGTATTCCAGAGATGCAGGGTACATCAAGTTGATTGTGAAGATTTAATCCACTGCTCCTGAGGCTGCTGGGAGAAAGTTCCCTTTCTCCTCTTTGTTCACACAGCTCCTGGGGTTCAGCTTTGGATTTGGCCCCACCTCTGCATGTAGGTCTCCTGAGGGCGTCTGTTCCCTCCCAGACAGGACAGGGTTACAGGAACAGCTGATTAGGGGGCTCTGGCTCACTCAGGTGGGGGGCATGGAGGGGCATGGAATGCAGGACGAGGCTACAGGCTGCAGAGACCGGTGTTATGTTGTGACAGCCTGAGGCGTACCATGTGTTCTCCCAGGGATGTTGTCCCTGGATCACGGGACCCTCGCAGTGACGGGCTGCATGGGCTCCTGGGAGGGGAGGTGTGGATAGTGACCTGTGCTTGCACAAAGGCTTCTTGGTTGCTGCAGCAGCAGTCTTAGCGTTTCATGTCAGTCTCTGGTGTCCACGCTGATAACCACTGCTCGCATCTATCTCTGGAGCTCGTTCCGGTGGTGCTCGGAATTCCCTCTCCTCGCACACCCAAAAACAATGGTCTCTTGCCTCTTAGGCACGTCCAGACTTTTTCCTGGACTCCCTCCTGACTAGCTGTGGCACACTAGCCCCTTCAGGCTGTGTTCACACAGCCAACCCCAGTCCTATCCCTGGGGTCTGACCTCCAAAGCCCGAGCCTCAGCTCCCAGCCCCCACCCACCCCGGTGGGTGAGCAGACAAGCTTCTCAGGCTGGTGAGGGTTGGTCAGCACTGATCCTCTATGCGGGAATCTCTCTGCTTTGCCCTCTGCACCCCTGTTGCTGCACTCTCCTCCTTGGCTCTGAAGCTTCCCCCCGCCACCCCCCTTCTCTGCCAGTGAAGGGGCTTCTTAGTGTGTGGAAACTTTTCCTCCTTCACAGCTCCCTCCCAGAGGTACAGGTGCCATCCTTATTCTTTTGTCTCTGTTTTTTCTTTTTTCTTTTGCCCTACCCTGGTATGTGGGGAGTTTCTTGTCTTTTGGGAAGTCTGAGGTCTTCTGCCAGCTTTCAGTAGGTGTTCTGTAGGAGTTGTTGCACATGTAGATGTATTTCTGATGTATTTCTAGGGAGAAAGGTGATCTCCACGTCTTAACTCCTCTGCCATCTTGAAGGTCTCCTGCGACATAGTTTTACATATCACCACCAGTCTCCTTAAAATGTTTGAACTATTGGGAAACATTAACTTCATGCTGAGAGACACACATTTTCCAAAATTTAATTCTTCCTTTAAAATTCAAAGTTTATCATTGGCAACCTATACTGTCAATTGTTTTCCTTGACGTCGCAAACCCACTTTGTGCATTTTCAAGAAAATATTTGCCCAATACCCAAATCTGAATAGATATAGTTTGACAACATTCTTTTAATGATCTTCTGTTTCGTTAAAAAAAAGGTGGCTTGTTCAACCTGCAACTCACTTGCACAAATGCTTTTCTTCAAGAAAACCATTATACCTTCATAAACAGCAGAAGAGCTTTATGTGTGCTTCTCATTTCATCACGCGGAATTATTAACAAGACGTATTCTCAAAGGTTGAGATTTAATAACATTATAATTTCTATTACTACATCAAGGATATACAGACCTTTTTTTTTTTTTTTAATGTGCACAGTTGTGGTTGTAGAGAATACAGTGACTTCTAGTAGAGTTTGGTGCCACTGTCTTGATTCATGCTAAGGTGACAGCAGTATTACACATCACTGCTTTTCCACCATCAGTGCATATGTCAACACAGTGAAAAAGGCAAATAACATCTTACTTATCAAGAAAATAGTCTTAACTTCATGGATTCCTGAAAGGTTCTCAGTATTTCCCTGGAGTTCCTTAGACTACACATTGAGAAGTATACAACAAGACAATTGCCACAGCTTCCTACTAGCCCTTCTATAATCTTTTCTCCCCCTAACACTCTAAATCAGATCATGTTACCCTTCTGTACAAAACTACGTGAACTTCTCATCTCATGCAGAATAACGTGGTGTGTTCTGACCTTTCCAGTCTCATTTCTTACTACTTTCTCAGTTTCTCACCTTCCTCAAATCTAGTGACCACCTTATTCTTGGACATTTCAAGTAAGGTCCTTCTCAGTGGGTCTTTACACTCTCTATTCTTTCTGCACAGAGCATTTTTTTTCCTTAGAGATTTCCATGGGTCATTTTCTCCTTTTCATTCAGGTTTCTGTTTCAATATCACCTGACAGGAAGGGCCTCCCTTGACCACACTCTACAATTGTGGTTCTGTCATTCTTTAAACCCTTGGCTTGCTTTTTGCCACTTATTTGTTATTGTCTAACTTCCCCCACGCTAGTATGTCAGCTCCATGTAACCTGAAATTTGATTTTGTTCACTACAGTGGAAAATTTTTGAATGAATTAATAAAAACTACATGCAAGTAGGCCCATCAAGGTGAATTCACAAGAATGTTTGCCTTATAGAAGCATAATATAGTACTTCTTAATTGCAAGTTCACAGGTAGACTGCACCAAATTAACTTAGGATATTTTTAAAGTAAAGAATTTAAGCTCTTCCCCCAAAATTCTGATTCAGTCAGTCTAAAATAAAAAGAGACAATGTATATTAAAAAATTCCCCAGGTATTTCTCAAGAGCTGTCAGTTTTGGAAACCCTTCTTCTAAATCAACATGCTACTTTCCAATGTAAGGCATTAGTAGATGCTGGATTTATATGAAAGTCAGTTGGGCAATCTGCTAAATCATCATTCAGATCATTCAAATTTCTAAGGATCATGATTATGCAGATGGTCATAAAAACATGTAACTTTATAAAAAACCTCAAAAAGTAGAATAAACTAAATGTTCTATATTTACTTAGTTACAGTATCAATATACAAAAATCAATTGCATTTCTATATGTTAGCAATGTTCAATATGAAAATTAAACTAATGAGGCAGTTCCATTTACAACGGCCTCAGAAAGAATAAAATGCTTAGAAATAAGTTTAATGAAAGAAATGTAAGACTTGTACCTACTGAAGACTACAAAGCATAAATAAATAGGAGGACATCCCATGTTCATGGTTCAGAAAACTTAATATTGTTAAGATGAGAGTATTCCTCAAACTGATGTACAGATTCAATCAGAATCCTCTCAAAACTCCGTCTGGCTTTTTTGCAGAAATTGACAAGCTGATCCTAAAATTCATATAGAAATTTAAGGGACTCAGAGAAGCCAAAAAAATATTGAAAAGTAAGAGCTATGCTTGAAAGAAGAGTTTTTTCAACAAATGATACCAAGATATCTGGAGATCTATATACAGAAAATGAAGTTGGATGCCTTCCCCACAATATACACAAAAATAATTCAAAATGGCTCATAGGCTTACGTTTATGAGCTAAAACTATAAAACTCTTAGAAGAAAATATAGGAGTAAATCTTCATGTACCTTGGGTTATGCAGAGTCTTCTTAAATTTGACAACATAGGCACAAACAACAAAAGAAAAAATTGACAAATTGGACTTCATCAACATGAAATATTTTGTGCTTCAAAGGATACCATCAAGAAAATGAAAAGACAACCCACAGAATGGGGGGAAATATATGCAAAAAAAATATGGGATAAAGAACTGGTATCTCTCTATAAATAATTATTAAAATGCAATAATAATAAAAAAATAAAATGCAACAATAAGACAGCCCAATTTAAAATTGACAAATAAAAAAATAAAAAAAATAAAATTGACAAATAATGTAAATATATATTTCTTCAAAGAAAATGGGCAAATGACCAGTAAACACATGAAAAGATGCTCAAAATCATCTGCCTTAAAGATATGTAAATCAAAATCACAATAAGATGCTACTTCCAGCTGACTAGGATGGCCAAAATAAAGACCAAAAGAAAATAACAATCGTTAGCAAGAATATAGAGGAATTAGAACACTCTCACATTGCTGGTAGTGATATAAAATGGTGCAACCCCTTTGGCAAAGAGTCTGGCAATTCATCAAAAAGTTAAGCATAGAGTTCAGCATTCCACTCCTAGGAATCACTACACCTCTCACCCAAAGTGAAAACATATATCCATGAAAAAACTTGTCCATTAATATTCATGGCAGCATTATTTGTAATAGCCAGAGTAGCAATAACCCAAATGTCCTTCAGCAGCTTAATGGTTTTAAAAAATGTGGCATATCCAGAAATGGAACATTATTTAACAATGAAAAGATATGAAGTACTGATGCATACTACTACACAGATGAACCTTGAAAACATTATACTAAGTGAAAGAGGCCAGTCTGAGTACATATTACATGATACTATTTGTATGAAATGTCCAGAATCGATCTACAAAAACAGAAAGTAAATCAACATTTTCCTATGTTGATAGGTGGGGGCTTGGAATGGAGTGACTGCTAATGTGTCTGTAGTTATGTAGTTTTTTAGGTCTATCAGCCAGAATGGACTAAGACAAACTCCATAGTTCAAGTATATGGTTTTCAAATCTTAAGTGTGTCAAATGTGTATTCTTGACAACCAGGTTACCTTCCAGAATAACAAAGACAGAAAAGCTTCCAAGAAAAGGGATGGAGTGAGTCTCTAGTTTAACTCCTGTGCTTCCTTTCATATCTTCCTTGACTGATTTGTGAAAAACTACATTCTTTTAAAGTTATGGACCTCGTTAGCTACAAGGGGTTTTAGCATAATTTAAAAAATTATTTTCTTAAAGTACAGAAACAGAGGGTAATAGAGGTGGGTAGGGACATTTATTTTTCTCTGCCCTTTCTCTAATGCACTCAAATACTATTTAACACTCAAATGCCCTTTCACTGCAACATCAAAATATTTAATTCACTATTTATATTTTATTTTCACAGTAAAAAATTGTTCAGCCTAAAGAGTATTAAATTGTATAGTAAGTGACTTTTTTATTGTGGTAAAATATACATAACATAAATTTACCATTTTAACCATTTTTAAGTGTAGAGTTCAGTGGCATTAAGTGTATTCACATCATTGTGAAACCATCATAGCAAGTAACTTTTATATACATAACTCGATAGAAAATTCAAACATATAATCAAATCTACAAAGTACTTTTCATTATTAAAGTAAAATCACAGTTCTAATAAAGAATGTTATCATAAGTCTTCAGCTAAACTAGTAATCCTATTCATAAATTCATGACATTATTATTTATGGAATCATATTTAAAATATATTTACACTTGTAATTTCCTTTTTTAAAAAATAATTTATTTATTTATGGCTGCTTTGGGTCTTCATTACTGTGTGCGGGCTTTCTCTAGTTGCAGCGAGCGGGGGCTACTCTTCTCTTCGTTGCGCAGGCTTCCCATTGTGGTGGCCTCTCTTGTGGAGCATGGGATCTAGGCGCGTTGGCTTCAGTAGTTAGTTGTAGCACGTGGGTTTAGTTGCTCCTGTGGCATGTGGGATCTTCCCTGACCAGGGCTCAAACCCGTGTCCCCTGCGTTGGCAGGCGGATTCTTAACCACTGCGCCACCAGGGAAGCCCCTTCTTTTTTTTTTTTAAATGTCTTTATTGGAGTATAATTGCTTTACAATGTTGTGTTAGTTTCTGCTGTATAACAAAGTGAATCAGCTATATGTATACGTATATCGCCATATCCCCTCCCTCTTTCCTCTCCCTCCCACCGTCCCTATCCCACCCCGCTAGGTGGTCACAATGCACCGAGCTGATCTCCCTGTGCTATGCAGCTGCTTCCCACCAGCCATCCATTCTACATTTGGTAGTGTATATATGTCCATGCCACTCTCTCACTTCATCCCAGCTTACCCTTCCCCCTCCCTGTGTCCTCAAGTCCATTCTCTATGTCTGCGTATTTTTTCCTGTCCTACTCCTAGGTTCTTCAGAACCATTTTCTTTTCTTTTTTTTTTTTTTTTAGATTCCATATATATATGTGTTAGCATATGGTATTTGTTTTTCTCTTTCTGACTTACTTCACTCTGTATGACAGACTCTAGGTCCATCCACCTCACTACAAATAGTTCAATTTTGTTTCTTTTTATGGCTGAATAATATTCCATTGTATATATGTGCCACATCTTCTGTATCCATTCATCTGTCAATGGACACTTAGGTTGCTTCCGTGTCCTGGCTGTTGTAAATAGAGCTGTAATGAACATTGTGGTACATGTCTCTTTTTGAATTATGGAAAAATGTTCATCTAGATTTCATATTGAAAATAAATTCATTGACGCATCATGAGACAGATTGCATATTAAGTATATTAAATGTCAGGCTTGTTTTTCTAGTTTCATTTGAAAAACAAAGTTTTCCATAAGGCATGGACAGATGTTGATAAGATAATAGCAGCTGTGGTGAGAATACATTTTCGTTAAGGAAAAATGACAGTGTTTTTCTTTAATGGTTAAGATTATTGATAGTTCTTTGGAAGTATTAGACAGAAGTTGCTACGAGATATTTTAAAATAATCATTAACCTGTGCACTGTGTTTTTTATTTTGGTACCAGCTGCTACTGTTTCTTCTCTCTTGACAAGACATCAAACTCCAAGGCCATGTCTACCTGACCATATCAGAGAGGTCAAAACATAGCTACCCACTTGACTAAGAGAATTATCCAATTAAGCCAGAATTTCCTCAGTTTTTCCTCTTTTCATGTTCTTCCTCCTTTATGCATGGGTCTTTTATCCACCCCCTCTAGGTCCTTAAGGGCTTGCTATCAATGATTTTTTCATCTATGACTTTATCTTCAAAGTTTATAGGTTCTTTCCCCTCAGTATTTCCACACTTTGTAAAGAAAAAAATAAAAAATAAAAATCCTTTTTCTTATCCCTCATGTTCCCACTTAGTTAGTATTTAAGATCTCTACTGCACTTTTTAACCAAATTTCTTTAAAGAGAAACTGACATCCCCTCTCCACTTTCTCACCATGATTCCCTCCTTAATCTACTGGAAGGTTGCATCTACTGAAATTGCCCATGCTGAGGCCATTAAGGCCAATGGATATGTTTTTGTCTTCCTACTTGCCCTCTCTTGGCCTTTGATGGTTTCATGGATCTTTACCCTTGAAACTCCCTTGCACTGGCCTGTGTAACACTAGCTGTCACAGTTCTCCACATTTCTCACTCCTTTGCAGTTTCTCTTGTGGACTCTTCCTTTTCTGTCCTCTTAAATACTGATGTTTTCCATGTATCCAATTCCTTACAAAACATCTATAATTGGATAGCATATCTCAAACTCAATTACAAAATTCAGTTCCTCATTTTCTCCTCAATATTCCCCCTCCTTAGATGCTTTCTCTCTCAGTGAAGGGTGCCACCATTCACCCAGTTGTTCAAGTCTGAGCACTACCCTTGGCTTCTTCTCCTTCCTCTCCCACATGGCACCAGTCACCAGGTCCTGCCATGTTCTCCCACTACTCTGTTCTCCCTCACCATGCTGTGCTTCATGCTCAGAACTGGCTTACTGCAATAGCTTCTAACCAGTTGCCTTATCAGTCAGTTTGATTCCCCACACTGTTTCAGACTCATCTTTCTAGTATTTAAATCTGGTCATGTCACCCCTTTACTTAAATATCCATAAATATCCCAGGCATAACCCCAGGCCAACTTTGATGTCCCCCCATTTGTTCACCTATAGCTGTCTCTACATGCATCTTTCTAATTTGGCTCATATCAGAGTAAATTGTAATCCTAGATTTGCTTTTATTTCCTCTACTAAATTGTCGACTCTTTTTTTTTTTTAAATGTTTTCCTTATTAATTTTTAGTAGTTTAAAAAAAATTAATTAATTAATTTATTTTTGGCTGCATTGGGTTTTTGTTGCTGCGCGCGGGCTTTCTCTAGTTGCGGCAAGAGGGGGCTACTCTTCGTTGCAGTGTGCAGGCTTCTCATTGCGGTGGCTTCTCTTGTTGCAGAGCATGGGCTTTAGATGCGCAGGCTTCAGTAGTTGTGGCACGTGGGCTCAGTAGCTGTGGCTCACGGGCTCTAGAGTACAGGCTCAGTAGTTGTGGTGCACAGGCTTAGTTGCTCCACAGCATATGGGATCTTCATGGCCCAGGGCTCGAACCCATGTCCCCTGCAATGGCAGGCGGATTCTTAACCACTGATTCTGCACCACCACAGAAGTCCCTAAATTGTCAGCTCTTGAGGGAAAGGAATGTGCTTCACTTGCCTCTACAGTCCTAGAACTAAGTAAAGTGTTTGGCTGTAATAGTGAGTAATAAAAGTTTGTTGAATGAAAAGTTTGTTGTAATGAATACAGGAATAAATTTAATCAACTAAACTCGTTCTGACTTAAATATATGGCTGACCATATATTGGTTATTCTTCTAACACAAGAACCCAGAATTATTACCCTGCTACTCAAAATGCTTTGAATTGAATCCACTAAATAATTGGGTTTCAGTTTGGTTGATTCTTAAACAAGAAGGTTTAGTATACTACAGAAGTCATTTAATTAAATTTTATAGTTTTATTTTTCCTAATTTTTGCAAACTGTCACATATGTATACTCTAGTGGAAAAAATATTTGAGCTTGACTTAACATTCAGTTGGTAGGCATTTGTGTGTGCATGAATATAAAAATCTCTGGCCACCAGAATAACTTGATCCAAATTGTGAAACAAAAGGACAAGAGACTTCCAGAAACATTGATTACACTGTTATAATGACAGGGAGTTCCTGTCAGCCACTCTCAGGCAAGATCCAAAAGCTATGGTTGGTTTATCTGTTTGCTTATTTTTTCCTTGCCTTCAGTGCCTGTCAATGCTAAGTACAGAGTAAGACTGAGTAATAATTTTACATTCACATAGCAATTTAAATTTAAAAGTACTTTCAAGTTAATTTTCTCCTGCGAAACATTTGTTGGTATGTCTATTTTATTTAATCCTCCTGAATCCTCAATGGTTCTAACAAGAAACAAAACTGTGTTTCTGCATTTTACTGTGTCTAAAAATCAAAATCCTATTTTTTTTTTGAATATTTTAAAAATATTTTCATTGTGTTTCAGTCAGTTTTGTTTTCAATTTTAAAAATGGTCTGTCTTGGGTTTTATAATACTTTTAAATGAGCTTTAAATTATTGTTTTCTATTTTAAAATACATAGGTATCATTCAGAGAAATATGTAGCTCTAATCAGAAGTATTCCAATCACTTCTATGGATGACCTTTAGCTCCAAATTGCTTCTATGAAGTATTTTTCCCAGTTGTTAAGGTAAAATGTCAAGTCACTACTTTATTTTGAAGTTACTCCTTATTCTTGCAATGCATTGCAATGCTCTTATAAATATATCTTCTCTTTAATGGAGGAAAAGCAGTAACTGTTATTTCCAGGCTTTAGAAGTAACTTTCTGTCCTATCTTACCCTTGAACCTAAATCTTTGAAACCTACTGAACTTATTCTTACATGCTATCTACTCTCAATGTCTTCATATTTAATTCACAGTAGGACTATACTAAGAATGCATACATAATAGAATTTATGTTTTAAATTGTCTGTATGGCTTACATAGCTTCTGCCGGTCACATATGGAGACTGTGTGACTGAGCATAAATAGTTAAAAAGTCAGCAACTAGTTTTTGATTCCTCCTGTGGGTCAGGTACTGTTATAAACCCTGGTAAATAGTACTACCATTGATATGTTACAATCATACAGAATGACCAATTGTGTTTTATATGAAGCGTCTTGGTTACCATCATTCAGAGTCACACCTTAAATTTTATATTTATTTTTCCTACCTTAGTATTCTTTTTGCCCTTAATTCTTTAATACATTATTTTAAAATTCTTGATTTGTATGTAGGTTTGTATAACCCCTCAAGTCATTATGGAATGAGGTATGATGTAAATAACCAAACACAACTCAACGTAGAAATACATTTTCAGCATAGACACAATAAAGAAGTCACTCTTTCCTCCAAGTGAACAGGAAATGAGTTTTCCTTTGCCTCAGCAGATGGAGAATGCAGAGCACTCAAGTCAGAAATCAGAAAAGTCAGCACAAGGAAGCAGAGACAGAAACCATTCCCAGATAATCAGTAACACACATTTTGCAGAGCAAACTTTTAGAAATGATGCTTACATTTTTTAATAAGGGTTGATATTTAAAGTAAACCTTGAGGAAATAATCAGCCAAACCCAGTACGTGGGAAATTCTACAGAACAAATTATCCAATTTTTCAGTAAATAAATGAAAGAAAGAAAAGAAAAAAAATAAAGAAGAAAGAAAGAAAGAAAGAAAGGAAGGAAGGAAGGAAGGAAGGAAGGTAGAAAGAAAGAAAGAAAGAAAAAAAAAGAAAGAAAGAAAAGAACTGCTATAGATTAAGAGAGTTGTACGACCTTGTTATAATCCTGACTCCAGTAAACTAACTATAAAAAAGACATTTATTACACAATTAAGGAAAACTAAACACGTATTAGGTATTAGATAATATGAAGAAAATATTGTTAATTTTAGGAACGTGATAATCGGACTGTAGTTACATTTTTTAAAGACCTTATATATGAGATACATATTAATATATTTATAGATGAAATATGTCAGATATTTTCCTTAAAATAGTCCAGATTTATTCATTTTATATGTGAATAAGGAAGTTTATCAGTTTAAAAGTAAGTAAGAAGAATAAAGCATACCTTGAATCACAGTAAGTCTCTAATAGGATTTAAATAAATACAAATTATATTCTTGTCTCAGTCCAGGTTCTTTCAAAAGTAGCAACTGAGAGAAAAGCATATTTGAGAGTATAGTCTGCCTTCTGTATCCACATCCTCTGCATCTGCAGATTTGACTAACTGTGGATCAAAAATATTTTTTTAAGTTCCAGAAAGTTCCAAAAAAGCAAAACTTGAATTTGCTATGCACTGGCAACTATTTATGTAGCATTTTTCTGTAACAGCTTATGGAAAAACCCAAATGAACTTTTTGGCCAACCCAATACATTGTATTAAGTATTAAAAGTAATCTAGAGATGATTTAAAGTATAAGGGAGGATGTAAGTAGATTAAATTCAAATAGTACACCATTTTATATAAAGGACCTGAACATTCGTGGATCTTGTTATCCACAAGAGTCCTAGAACCAATCCACAAGAGATACCTAGGGATAACTGCAATGTTTTAGGAACATGATTCCAGGGAACAACATTGAGAGTCAGAGAGAATAAAAATGGAGAAGAGAAAGCCAGCAGAGGAATGCACACTGAGTTGGCTACCCACTTTTGGATGACAAGGAGTTCAATCCTGCACGAGCAAAATGCATCTCAGAACAATTCACTGGGGGAGCAAAAGAGAAAGCATTTATCAATCACCTCCTTTCTCCACTGATAAAGGCTAGACCACAGGGCATTAACACCTCTGGACTTCTTAGTTCAGGAGCATGAATGCTGAGAGAATTCTGTGGTATCTAATGACTTGGCTAATAGAAGCCCTCCAGCAGAAAGTAAGAGGTGCTCAGCATTGGCCTGAGGCAATGTGCTGTCAGGTTTCACCTGAATGCATCTGGTTGAAGTCTTCAGGGGAACTAGTCTCCACAGCTAAGATCAGAATAAAAGGATTAGAAGAGATTCACAAGAGTTGTTCCAATAGTCTATTCCCTGTGCCTACCACCCACATTCCTTTTTCCTTCCATAAAGTCCAGTCAGTTACAGAATTCCTTTCAATATGGTGGCCAGCTGGAATCTTTGCAGAGACTGAATGTAAGAACGTTAGTGAAACAAGCTGCCATCCCCAACGCTATACCTGATTCCAAGGCCACAATAGACATTATTTATCTCCCTCATCCATTACCAAATTTAGAATTGTCTCAGCTTAGGTCTGGCTGATTTATGTTGTTTTCCTTCTGAGGTGACCCAGACTTTTATCCCCAAAGGTTCTGTGCCATTGATTTCCTTGTGCTTGGCAGTCTGTGGTTGCTGCAATCTTCCATCTATAATTTTCACTGGCCATGATAGCACCAAGAGACATCCAGGGGGCATCCCCTAGGCACTCTGTAGGTCCCAGTTACTTATCTCCTTGCCTTCATTTTGTAGTCAGAACCCTAGCTCCTCATGGTAAAAATCAGAAATAATTACCACTACGAATACAAAATGGCTTTCTTTGCCTTTTGTTAGATTTCAGGGCTATAAGTGTTCAAACATAACAATGTACAGGTTACCAATAAGATACTCAGAATATAACATTGAATGTGGTAACAGAACAGTGATCAAGGTCAAAAACAGTCTAATTAGCAGCTGGTGATGTGTTATACTTTTGTAAACTTGACTTCAAACCATTACCTTAAAATACAAAAAACAAAGCTAAACAAAAACAGGTGGTTGAACAGGTCTCAAAATACAAGGTTATGTTACATGAAAATTTCTTCCCATGAACCATTCTAGAAAACTCTAATTCCCGTGATTGTTTTTTATACTATTTAAAATAATTTATACTTTTTCTCATTCAATAAAGATTTGAAGGAAATATGTTGGATTAATAATTTTTACCTAGTGTGGACAGAAGCATAAGAAAGCTTATTTAACAGAAAAGTGGAGTCTTATCTACCTCATCAGTTATGTCTATTCTGGATGCATTTGCTTATTCATTAATAATGCAAATGCTTTCATTTATTTTGTACATCTGTTGTGATCGGCTCTTCTGTGAATTGGCCTTAATCCCCACAATAATCTGTAAGGTAGGAAACTGAGGAGTTATAGGAAGCAACTTACCCAAAGTCAAACAGTTTCTAAACACCTAAGCCAGAATTCCAGTTCAAACCTGTTGCCTTCAAACCATCATCTGGAATAACAAAAGAAATCATTCATTTTATAGGTGTAAATATTGTAGGAAATCTATTTAGATTTGCCTTCATTGGATTGTCATTTTGTGAGTCCAAGTTAAGAACAGAGGTGTAATGAAGAGCTAAGGGGTAATTCACAGACAGTTGCTTTCAAACAGCTGGCTTTTGTATTATTCCATCATTGCCTCTTCCATCACAGGCAAAAGCAGAAGTCCACATACAGTCTTTGTGGGTTGAAAATCAAGGTGCCCTGGTCTACCATAGTCAAGGAGTTGTCATTTGACTTAAGTAAGAACAGTCACATTTTCTCTCCTGAGATTTTGATATGTGAGTGAAGTGACATGACATGAAAGAATAGACAAAGCATATTTACTCTGGGGCAGCATTCTTACAAGACAGCTAAGCAATTCTGGCAGCTTAGCCTTTGGATTCTGTCATTTTATGGGCAGCTCTTTAGTCTTCCTGTAGCTTTTGTAAGGATATCATTATATCTTTCCAATTAAAAATTTTTTTCTTACATTAGGCAGTCAGCTCCTATTGGTAGCCATCAAAGAACCCTAAATTATATGCAATTGCAACCAAAAGTGATCATTTCTTTCTCTAAATACCTATTGAATCAACAGTCCACACCACAAAGTTCAGCATCAATGTTCTCTAATCCCACCGGGATTAATCCTGCCTCCCTAGCTCGAGTGTAAACTATTTGGGCATTACTATCATTATTCTTTGGCTTCCCTCACATGACCTAGCACAGGGCTATGTACTAAATTGATGGATAGACTTTAAAAACATGCTAGAATGGACACAATGGTAAGGGATAAGAAGTCAGGTAAACCAGGGGTAGGAAATGAACATGAAGATCAGGGAATGGCAAAACAGAAAGCCAAAGCCATCTCCTTATATCCTGCCTCAACCCACTCATGACTATGGCAAAAACACCATTCTCTACTGGACAGCTATTCAGACTAACAATAAGTTCATAAAAAACAATCATGCTGGTCATGTCTGCTTGTGTTTACTAAAACCCACTCTCTTCTATGTGGGGAAAAGAGTTGGGATTATTGGATTCCCATAGAATTATGAATGAGTCATGAACATGTTTTTTGCACAAATATTTTAAAAGTTATATAGAGTGGTATTCTCATCTTTTACCAGCATTAATGATTATTGAAAATATTAAGCAAATTGGCAGGAAGAAAATATAATCTCTTATTAGACACTGTAAATGTATTACTTTGTAGAGTTTCTAAAGTTGTAGTAGAATGAACTATTTTCCTAGGCTTCCAGAGTATAAACAATTTATTTCTCACACACACACACACACACACACACACACACACACACACACACACACAAGCCTCAATAGGAAAGGGTGATTACTTTTAGTATATTGAATCGTTGAGGAAGTGCTTATCATACCTCTTTAGTTCTTCTGAGATATGAATTAAGAGCATTTGTTGGTTGTTCACAAAGCATGGTTGTTCTCAGCCTGAATACTGAGAAAACAAAAAGGAAGAAAAACCTTTTAGGAAAAGTTTAGATTTTTAGAAAATAGTTCCGGTTGAATAGCATGACATCTACTGTTTCCTCTTTGCTTTTAGCCATATAAATGCATGCTTTTTAGCAATTACAAAAGGTGATTTCATCTCAGATTGGTCTCATTTACCTTGAGACAAATTAAACATTACCTCCTTATGCCTACCATGCTTTCCTTCCTTCCTATAATTTTCTTTGAAACTCTTCTTAAAGACATGTTATTATGGTAAAGTATATACCTGATAACTAAATTAAACAGGTTCTTGAAATTTTTCCATAAAGAACATTTTCTGCAACTAACAATAGTCCGTGAAGTCATTCAATTTTGAAGGACATTCACAAACTCTACCTCCTACAAAACTGCATAAAAAATTATATGAGGAGTTAATCCAGGCAGTGTGTAAAGAAATACCAAAAAAGGGAAACAGGATATAAGAAACAGGCCAGCTAAGTCTTACCCATAAGAAGTTAAGAACAAAATTTGAAAAAAAATAAGAATATCATAAGTTCAAGATGCTTGGAAGATTTCCCTTAGAGTAAGAAAATTTAATGATACAAGGTTACATATATTTCTTTAGGCATCTAACCATATTACTTGGTTCAACAGAAAATATCATTTATATAGTAATATTGTATTACTGTTGATTGGTTTTTGGAATGATTCTACAAAGGATTAGAAAGATAATTTTAGTGACTGTCATAAACCTTAGCTATCAATATAATAACACAATAACACAACTATAAAAACCAGAAGGTAAGTGGGGGAAAGAGAAATTGGGAGGTAGGGTAAGTACACTAAATGTCCTCATGCTTCTGAGTAGGTAATCAACAGATACTGTCTAATGTTGTTGCTAAATCTAAAAATGACAACCAGGGACCTACTGACCTTGAAACTAATGAAGTTTAATCCTTAATCCTTCTGGAATCTTCACCTGCAAGGACTCCTTGAAAGGCATTAGGGGAGCCCTAGCAATTTTGTATATGTAATTTTGCATTTATTTTCTTACAGATGTGTCTTCCCAAATGTATACATTTTAGGCCCCACATAATCTGGATCCACTTCTGGGCCACTCCCTGGGTGTTGGGAGAGACTTATGCACCTGGAGGACCCTGAAGTTAAAATTTCTGTAGCTACAAAGTAAATTCAACCTTAATGGTAACAACCAAAATAACTAAAAGTAGAAACCTCTGCTTCTAGAGGGTGGTCCTGGTAGAACTAGGAGGGGAGGAGGGGTGGGGGAGAAGGAAGAGGGACATTTATACTTTTCATTTCATAGCCACTGGTATGGTTTTATTTATTTATTTATTTACCTGTAGATGTATTTTTTTAATAGCAATTTATTAGTCAACATGCACTTTCCTCTTTCACATGTACAAAAGCTGTAATATTGAAGACAAAAGATAGGGCTGCAATGTATATATGTATATTTTATCGACAACTGTAGTGACAATCCTTATTTTCTCCTTACACACAGATTTATCCTGGATTCGGTGCTACCTTTCAAGTTAATAGGAATTCTACATGTGAAAATAGCAGTGCCTAAGATAGTAGGAAATAAAAACATCTGGCTTTAAATTCTTGTTCTTAGGAAGAACAACTGCAGAAAACATCAGTGATTGTCTTTTCTCACCAAATACATAGTGTTATTGATAGAATGCTTAAAATATAGTATTTTCTTCTTATAAAGAGTTTTCTCGTGAGTGAATTTTGTTCTTTCCTAAGATACTTAAAAAAAGAAATTCATGATTTTCATCATAGAATCTCTGTAGCATTACAACAACAGATGAAGCGTTGCTTTTTTCAGATAATTAGACTGTTCTTTACCTGCCGTGAAGGAAGGCAACAGTGAGCAGACACTAAATCCATGGTAACATGCAGATCAGCATTTTCCTTTTCAATACCTAGGAAACATCATTTCTCTGAACATCTGCTTGGGCATTTTTTTCTCAGTAACAGATTAGACAACTAGCAGCAAAGAAAATGTTTAAACATGTTTAAACCTGAAAGCATTATTGGGTCATTCAACTACTTAAACAAATGAAGGGGAACAAGAGAAAAAGATATGTGTAGATTTCCTCCCAGCCTTGAGGTAAGAGAAGTTTGGCTGGAGGATCCCTGCTGGTAACTAGGAAAGCCTCACTGCTTTCCTTTTGCTTATCTCCTGAACAGCTTTGTGAAGAATGGCAGAGTATAAAAAGAGAATCTAATTTAATTAAGCAATGTAAATAATTGCCTTTTGATTTATTTTTCATATTGCTTACTTCCAGTTGAATGGTTAATATTATCAATAACATTAGAAACAGGCATTTAAAAGCCCCAGAGAAGTTGGTGACAGCAGAATTAACAATAAAAATTTAAGTTGCATGGGTTATTTTGAAGTAGAAAGAAATGAATATTTGTAATTACTATACAATAACAATTAAAGTGCTAGCAAGAGCAGAATACCATGCAAGAATATTCAAGACTAAATGAATGATCTGGCATCATATTCTAGAATTCAAAAAATCAGGGGAAGAGAGAAAAACATCAAGGAGGAGCAACAAAAAATTTATTGAAAGTTTATCAGTAGAGAACACTCATTCTGCAAGACCCTATGGATCTTGTCCCTGTTACTTCTCCCAAATCATCTTATTCCCCATCACCTTCCCCCTACCATACCATGTGTTCTGGTCATATGATCTTTCATTAATTTGAACATGACAAACTCTGCTTAACTTCAGATCCTCTGATCATCCTGTTTCTTCTGCTACAAATGGTCTTCCTTCTCTGCATGACCAGTTCTTTCTCATCCTTTAGTCTTAGCTTAAAATATTATCTTGGCCCTTTATGATCCCTAGTAAAGAGCCTTAAAAAAGAAATTAAAGTCTAAGTACCCCAGTGCTTAGACTTATGGCTACTGACTGCCACTATTTTCTATGTCGGCTATCTTTATATTTTTTTTCTGCAGAGTGCATTTCAAAACTTGCCATTATTTTACTTTTAAGACTAGAAATTCATTTCAAAGCTAGAAATTAAGCACAATGAGGGAAAGGACTGTGCCTTTCCTTTTTACTGTTATGAGCCCAAGACCTACTATGGTACTTAGCATGCAGTAAGCACAAAATAAAGTATGGTGGAATGAATGACTTAATTGATTAATGAATTAATAAGCAATACATATAAATAATATGATGTAAAATACAGTGCGATAGGTAGACAAACATCTGTTCTAAGGTTGCCTTTTGCAAATATGCTATGTTTTCCCCTATTTTTTGGAAATCCTGGCTTAGCTTAGACCACAAGCCCATGGTAAAGCTGTCAGCAATCTGGCCTTTTTGGTTTCTGTAGTTAGAGGCCTCCACCAAGACTAGCAGAGTAGCAGATTTTCCAAACATCAGAGGAAGAGTCAGCACCTGGTGGCCTCTGGGCTCGAGCCTCTGAACTTCAGGACTTCCTGTACCCTGGAAGCCAGTGGCTTTAGGAGACTCCTCCCCATCTGCCCTTCTGCAGAGACTTAGGCTTTGAAGGCGGGTGTGATTGATAGCCTCTTGCTTGGTGAAGTCCTCACTAGATCATTAGAGCCATAAGAGAAGAGCCCTTGTCCAGTGAATTTGCTGCTCTCCCAGACCAGGCCGGGGACACATATAGGTGAGACCGAAACCTAGGAAATACTTATGACTAAGGTCTCTGGTCTCATGGAATTTATATTCTAGGCTGAGATTATGTAGAAAATAAAAACTGAACTATAGTTTTGTCCTAGAAAAAAAAAAAAAAAGGAAGAGTCAGGTGCTAAGCAGCCAAAAGACTCCCATGAAGAAATGTTCATAACAAGAGTCAAGGGTCCTCATATTGGGATTCATTGTGTACAAGGGCTGAGGAAGAGCTCTATTTAAGAAAAACAAGTGAGTTTGTTCAACAGTTATTACTGAACTCCTGTTGAGTACCTATTGAGAAACAATTGAGTGCCAAGCTTACTACCAAGTCCACAGAAGATAAAGAAAAAGAAGCAATCCTTGCTTTGATGAAATTCAGAGTCTAATAGAAGAAACACACAGGTATATATATAGGACAGTTTTCTACAATTTTGAGAATTATGTTCTTGAAAACTCTGTGACTGGATAATTTGTAAGCTAAAAATGTAAGAACTTAAGAGGCAGTAGGGATGTGGGACAAAGTTCAAAAAAAAAAAAACAGGAAGGTCTTATTAAATGTGAGATTTGTATACCCTTAAAAACAGTTTTTCAATGCAAGAGATCATCCAAGGATTTCTTTTTATATTAAAATTTGATATTCAATTTAGCAAGGTTCTTCTTTAAAATTTTAAGTTGAACATACAAACCTACTTATAGTTTAGTTTAGCATTTCCTGAATAATGTTTGATTGGTCCCATTTAATATTTTAAAGTATTTTAAACTATACCTATAAATACACAATATTCAATTTCCTTCTTAAATCCTTTGATTTATGACTTAAAATCCTCTGAAGTATAAAATTAATTCTTATAACGATATTAAACTTCTGAATAATTTGGTTCTTAAGTTCTCTTAAATGTTTCAGTGTATGCATTTAATAAAGGCTTAGTTTAAAATCAAAAGTCTAAATGAATCGCTAAATTACTCATTTTAAATTGAATGAAATGCTTGACGTATGTTGCTCTAAAAGGCTAATTTCTTTTTTTCATTAGAAGGACATTCCTAATATCCTCAGATTCTGTAACATAGAAATGTTAATATGATGCTTCTGATTCTTTTTAACTTTTCTGTATTTAGTTCTAAATCTTTTAATAGTTGAGAGATGCTTCCTTGATAAGGAAATAATTATGTCATCCCACTTGAATTTCAGCCCAACTTCTGTTTGGTTTCACAATCAGAGCTTTTGGCTCTGATGCTGACTAGATTGTTATCAGAGACTGATGGGACAGGTTTAGCATTACTTGTACTCCTATATCAATGTGATTTACAGTAAATCACATCACTGGGTTCCACTTACAGATATCTGATTCTTCTGCCTACTGATAGAAGTGTCATAGCCCTACCTGGGTTGTTTATATCACATGATTGGGTTTCATACTTTGTAAACACTTAAAATATGTACTTGTATTTTCTGGCTACCTTTGATCTGGAAGGAGTCCTACATTTAAAATATAGATTTCCTAATTTACAGGACACACAACTTATAGATGTGATATGCAATTCTATTTTTAATGTTTTAATGGCTTAGGATGACTATTCAGGTACAACTTCTTAGGATTTGAGTTAAACTGCTTGTAACAACAACAACAACAAAATTTTTAAGATGAGTAGTTTCTTAAACATTGGTGCTTTTAATTTTTTCATGTATGAGGAACACATAGCTGGGCAGAAAATAGCTGATACAGCATCTTCATGATGACATCAGACACCCAAGCCCTTTCCATCTTTTCCCTAACCTTCCCATTCTCATGTACAAAATATTTTATATGCTTAAAAAATAATAATAAACTCAGCATATAAAATAGAAAAAATATTTTCTTTTTTTTTAACCAAGGCATATAAATGTAAGCTCTTAAAATATAAGCTCTTAAAAACAGATTTATTAAGGTGTAATTGACACTCAATAAACTATATATATTTAAGGTGTATAATTTGGTAAGTTTTGACATATGTATACACCTGAAAAACCATCACCACAGTCGAGGTAATGAACATAACCATCCATTTCAACTGCTTCCTACAGCACATCTCTTCCTACTCTTCCCCTATCCCCAATGCCATTCTAAGACAACCAGTATCTGCTTTCATTTATTATAGATTAATTTGCATTTAATATAACATTATATAAATGAAATTTTACAGGGTATACTGTTTTGTCTGGCTTGTTTCACTCAGCACAATTATTTTGAGATCATCTATGTTGCTACATGTACCAATAGTTCATTACTTTTTATTTCTGATTAGTTTTCCATGTATAGATATACCACAGTTTGTCTAATCATCTGTGATGGAGATTTGGATTGTTTTCATTTTTTTGTCTACTACTAGTAAAGCTTCTATGAACATTAACAAAATGTTGTATGTACATATGCTTTCATCTTCAAAGAAATACCTAGGAGTGGAATGACTGGATTGTATACTAAGTGTATTTTTAACTTTTTAAAGAAAATGTCTCACTATTTTCAAAAGTGGTTGTATCATTATACATTCCTACCTGCAGATGAATGTTCCAGTGCTTCCACATCCTTGTCAACTCTTGATATGATCAGTAGGTTTACTTTTAGCCATTCTATTAGGTATGTAGTAATACCTCATCAGGGTTTTAATGTACATTTCCCTAATGACCAGTGGGTATTAAGCATCACTTCATATGCACATTTGCTATCTACACATATAGTCTTTGGTGAATGTTTTTCAGGTTATTTTGTTCACCTTTTAATTGAGTTGTTTATTATTTAATTTCAAGAGTGTTTTATTCTGGGTACGAGTCTTCTATCAGACATAAAATTTGCAAATATTTTCTAGTCTGTAACTTAATCTTCTTATACTCTTAAAGTTGCCTTTCGATAAAAGAACATTAACTTCAGCAAGGTTACATGATAAAAAATAAAAATATAAAAATCAATTATAATTCTATATACTAGTGATAAAAATGTTAATGCCAAAATTGTAAATATATACCATTTACAATCTCTGGAATGCTAATGAAAGAAATCAAAGAAGTTAAATAAATGGAAAGACAGACCATTCCTGGATATGAACACTCAACATACTCAACACTATAAAGACATCAATTCTCTCTAAACTGATATACAAGTTTAACACAATTCTTATCAAAATCTCAGCATTTTTGTAGATATATACAAGATTGTCCTAAATTTTAAATGGAAATGGAAAGGAACTAGAATAGCTAAAACAATTTCAAAAAAGAAACATAAATTGGGAAGAATCTGTTTACCCAATTTTGACACATTAGATAGTGGCAATAGTTAAGACTGTGTGGTACTGGGGGAGGGATAGACACCCAGACACCACAAATAGCCCAATTAATTTTTGACAAAAGAGCAAAAGTAATTCAGTGGAAGAAAGATGTCTTGTCAACAAAATGATGCTGGAGTAAATGGACATCCATGAGCAAAAAAAATCAATATTGACCTAAGTCACACATCTTATACACACATTAACTTAAAATGGGTCACTGGATTAAGTGTAACACTGTATGTTTTATTCCATAACACTTTTAGAAAAAAAAACTAAGAGAAAATCTTTGGGGTCTAGGGCCAGGAAAAAAATTCTTAGACTCAAAACCAAACACATAATCCCTAGAAGACAAAATAAATAAATCCGATTTGACTAAAACTGAAAACTTTGCTTTGCCAAGCTCTCTGTTAAAAGGATAAAAAAATCAAACTACAGACTTGGAGAAAATATTTGTTCTCCACATATCCAACAACAATAAAACAGACTATTATCTAGAAGATATAAAGAATTCTCAAGAGTAAAAAGAACAATCCATTAGAAAATGGGCAAAGAACATGAAGAGATATTTCACTGAAGATGATATAGAGATGGCAAATTAGGACACAGAAAGAGTTGAACGTCAATAGCCTTTAAGAAAATGTTAATTGTGAGCAGAGGGCTGGTGTTGGCAGTTGTTGGGGCCCGGTGACTGCTGGCAGTGAGAGGTTTGGTCTGAGCAGGGAGAGCACCAAGCAGGGGGTCCTGTGGTGATCCATCAGTCAGACCATCAGCCTCAGCTTCACTGGCATCTGGCATATACGTCATCACCTCAAGAGCTTCTTTAGAGCCAAGAAGCTGGTGTAGTGTCCTCTCTGTTGACCTTTCTTTTTCACCTCAATTATTTGGTATTTCCCCAACTCAACACCTTGTCTACTAGTATTGAGAGGGGAAAATGAAAAAAAGAATATAAGCCACACTGATTTCATGGCAACAAAGCTTTCGGATCAGCCACTTGTTAACACTGGTCCTCAAGAACGTGGGACATTGGTCCAAGTTTTCGAAAATCTGTCTTAGCTTTTGTGAGGAGTTGGAACAAACTCAGGACTAAAAGTTTTGCTTCTTTCACTTCCAGGCAATTCCCTCCATCCTATCACAAAATGAGCAAATGAAAAATCTCCTCTTCTACTCCTTGGATGTTTCCTCTTCTGTTTATGCAGTAGATGACTCAAATGGCCCATCAGGGAGGCACCACCTCACTGCTCCCCTGTCAGTTCTGGGCTTATTCAGTGGCACTGTGAATGGAAATAAGGGGCAGGTCTTGGCTCCAAAGGATTTAGATATTTCTCAACTTACTACAACTATTTTTTTTGTTAAATTATATATCTTCCTTCCTAGTTGAAGTGTTCTTGCCTGTATGTGGCTACCTGAAAACACCAATGCAGTCCCTTCTGAATTCTGTTTATTCACACATTTTTGATAACTACCATGGCAGCTCTCAGGATTTCAGTGTCTATGGGCCAGAGAGCAGATGTCACAGCTGCCCTCCAGGCCTTATCAGAGAGCCCAACAGAGTGAATTCCCTGGCAGTCCAGTGGTTAGGACTCTGCACTTTCACTGCCAAGAGTGTGGGTTCAATTCCTGGTCGATCCCCACAAGCCTCATGGCACAGCCAAAAGAAAAAAAAATTATAAAAAAAAAAAAAGAGAGAGAGCCCAGCAGAGAATTCTCTTGGGCATGTGTGATTGCCGTTACACAGGGCCTCAGAGCAAGAGGTAAGGTAGTGATAGAGCTAGCCCAATGCAGCACACTCATACCGCTCCCCCCCTTCACCTTTATTTAAGCTGTGGGGGATGTTTTCTTCATAGGAACCAGATTTGGTTCTTTACACAGATTTTCCCAGTGAAATAAAATATGTTGTAGTTAAAAAAAAAGAAAGAAGAAGAAGGAGGCAGAGGAGGAAAAGGAGGAGAAGAAGAAAAGAAAGGAAAAAGAAAATGCACACTGAAACCACAATGAGATATCACTATGCATCTATAAGAATGGCTAAAAGGAAACAAAGTAACAACACCAAATGTTGATGAGGATCTGGAGATTCTGGATCTGGAGGATTAATGTATTGCTGGTGGGAATGTAAAATGGTACAATCGCTCTAGAAATCATTTTGGTAGTTTCTTGAAAAACTAAACACGCAACTACCATATAACCCAGCGATTATACTCTTGGTCATTTATCTTAGAGAGATGAAAATTTCTGTTCATACAACAACTTGTACACAAATGTTTATAGTAGCTTTATTTATAATAGGCCAAAACTGGAAACAACCCAGATGTTCTTCAATGAGTGAATGATTAAATATACCATGGTATACCATACCATGGAATATAACACAGTAAGAAAAAGGGAGGAAAGATTGATACATGCAACAACTTGTATGAATATCCAGAGAATTATGCTGAGTGAAAAAAGCCAATATCAAGAGTTTACATACTGTGTGATTTCATTTAAATAACATGACAAGATTACAGAAATGGAGAACAGATTAGTGGTCTTCAAGGTTAAGGAGGATGTGAGGACTGGAGGGAAGTCAGTATGGCTCTAAAAGGACAACATAAGAGATCCTTGTGTGGGAAACGTTCTGTATCTTGACTATTATCAGCAACAATATCCTGGTTGTGATATTGTACCGAAGTTTTGCAAAATGTTACCGTTGGGGGAAACTGGGTGGAGGATACCTAGGATCTCTTTGTGTTATTTCTTACAATGCATATGAATCTACCATTATCTCAAAATAACAAGTTTACTTAAAACAAAAAGTAACTTTTGACATGAGAAATTTCCAATTTTGATGAAAACTAATTTATCAATTTGTTCTTCTACACATTGTGCTTTTGATTGCGTATTTAAGAACTCTGCCTAACTTAAGGCAACAAAAAGTTTCTCCTCGGTTTTCTTCTAGAAGATTTTTAGTTTTCAGTTCTTACATTTAGGTAAATGTTCCATTTTGAATTAATTTTTGTGTCTGCTGAAAGGTATGAATTCAAGTTCACTGTTTTTTGCGTATGGGAAACCAAATGTTCCAGCTGTCCTTTCTCCACTCAATTGCCTTTCACTGTGTTGAAAACCAGATGTGCATACATATGTGGATCTATTTCTGGACTCTATGCTATTACACTGTTATATTTGTCTGTCTTTACATCAATGCCACACTACCTTGATTAATATAGCTTTATAATACAGCTTGAAAACAAGTAGTCCTTGATTTTAACTGGCCAACTAAAGCATGTTTGTTAGTCCTCCAACTTTTTCATTTTAAAGTTGTTTTGGATATTTCATCTCCTTGCATTTCCATATAAAATTTTAAATCATTTTGTCAATTTCTTCAAGAAAAGCCTGTTCGAATTTTGAATGGGATTGTGTTTAATCTATGGATCAATTTGGGGAGAATTAACACCTTAGTAATACTGAATTTTTCAACCCATGAAGGTAGCATATATCTCCATTTGTTTAGGTCTTTAATTTTTCCTAGCAACGTTTTATAGTTTTTCTCAGTGTATAGGTTTTTCACATCTTTTGTAAGATTCATCCTGAAGTATCTAATATTTTTTGATGCAATTGTAAATAGTATTTTTATTCCAATTTTTGATTGTTGCTCGTATTTAGAAATACAACTGATTTTTGTTTATGACAGTATATCTTATAACCTTGCTAAACTCACTTATTGGTTCTAGTAGACCTTTTGTAGAGTCCTTTGGATTTTCTAGAGACCAATATGTCATCTGCGAATAAAGACAGTTTGATTACTTTTTTTACACTCTGGGTGAACTTTGTTTTACTATTATTATTTTATTTCTTTGTCTTGCTTTATTGTTTGGCTAGAACCTCCAGTACTGTATTGAATAGAATTGGTGAGAGTGAAAATCTTTAGTTTGCCCCTGACACCAAGAATAAAGTGTTCCAGCCTTTCATCAGTAAATATGATGTTAGTTGTAGATGCCTTTTATTAAGTTGAGAAAGTCTTCTATTCTTAGCTTGTTGAGGGTTTTTATTTAAATCACAAATGAATGCTGTATTTTTCAAAATTTTTTTCTGCATCTGTTGAGATGATCATACGAATTTCTTAAAATAAGTTTTTAATATAATGAATTATATTGACTGATTTTTTTAAATGTGAAACCAACCTTGCATTCTTAGGACTAACTCCACTTAGTCATGATGTATTATCCTTTTAATACACTGTTTGATTTAATTTGTTAAAATTTTTTTTAGAAATTTTGCATCTATGTATATGAGAGTTTTGCAGTTTTCTTAAAATGTCTTTGGTTTTGGAATCAGGATAATGCTGACTTTCTCCTCCTCTTTGATTTTCTAAGAGTTAGTATGGATCATATTATTTCCTCCTTAAATGTTTGGTAGACTTTACCTGTGAAGCCAACAGGGCCTGGAATTTTCCTCATGGGAAGGTTTTAAACTATAAGTTTCTTAATAAATATAAGGCTATTCAGATTATTTATTTCTTTTTGAATGAGATTTGGTAGGTTTTTTTTTTTTCTATTTCAAGGAATATGTCCATTTCATCAAATTTTTTTGGCATGAATTGTTTATCCTATTCCCTTATTATTATTTAATATTTGTGGAATGTGTAGTGATATAACCTCACTCATTCCTGATACTGGTAATTTGTGTATTCTATATTTTTTCCTTGATCAATCTAATGAGAGGATTATTAATTTTATTAATCTTTTTAAAGAACAAGCTTTTAGTTTTATTGATATTTCCCTATTGTTTTTCTGTTTTCCATTTCACTGATTTCCACTTTGACCTTTATTATTTCCTTTCCTCTACTTAAATTTTCATTTGCTCTTCCTTTTCCTGTATTTGAAGTTTGAAACTGAAGTCATTGATTTGCAATCTTTTTTTGTTTCTATTATAGGCTATGCATATCTCCTAAGAGTTGCTTCAGTGGGATCCCACAAATTTTGGTCTGTTGTGTGTATATTTTCTTTCAGTTCAAAATATTTTCTAATCTCCCTTTTGATTCCTTCTTTGATACATGGATTATTTATATATGTACTATTTAGTTTCTAAATGTTTGGGGGCTCTCTGGTATTGATTTCAATTTAATTCCATGTGAACAGAAAATATACTAATGTCTTGAATCACTCTAAATTTATTAACACTAGTTTCAAAGCCCAAGTTATGGTCTAACTCGGGTAATTGTTTCACGTGTACTTGAAAGGGATGTGTATTCTATTGTTGTTGGATGGAGTGTTCTCTAAGTGTCAATTATGTTAATATGGTTGATAGTGTTTTTCAAATCTTTTACATCTTTGTTATATCCTATTTTCTGTGTACTACTTCTATCAATCATGGAAAAATGAGTATTGAATCTGACTGTAATTGTGGTTTTATCTACTTTTCTTGTATCTCTATCATTTATTTTGAAGTTCTGGGGTTTTTTTCTTGTTTTTTTTTTGGCTGTGTGGCATGTGGGATCTTAGTTCCCCAACCAGGAATGGAACCCGTGCCCCCTGCAGTGGAAGCACGGGGTCTCAACCATTGGACCGCCAGGGAAGTCCCTTGAAGCTCTGTTTTCAGATGCTTAAACTTTTAAGATTATGTAATCTGATGAATAGACACCTCTATCATTATCTTATTTGTGTGTATTAATATATCCAGCTTTCTTTTGGCTAGTGTTAGCATGATGTATCTTTGTCTATTCTTTTATACTTAATATATAATAAATAAATATAACAATATTTAATGTATCCTTTATATTTAAAGTTGGTTTCTTGTAGGCAGCATAGAGTTGAATTCTGTGTTTTATATCTAATCTGATCATCTTTGCCTTTTAATTGGTATGCTTAGACTATTTACCTTCTATGTGATTACTGATATGATTGGGATTAAATTGACCATTTTGCTATTTTTCTATCTTTCCCTGTTCTTCATTACCTTTTTCCTTTTTTTTCACCTTTTTATGGATTGAAGTTTTTTGTACTATGGCTATTGTATATTATATATTGATATAAATGAAGTCAAAGAATTTTGCAAGAGCCAGATAATCATACCTGGAGGCGATGCGTCCAACCACATCTTAATTACTCCACTGGTTGCTCAGTGGAGACTCTTCTGCTGCTGCTGGGTGAAGACACCACATCATCCACTGCCAACTTTGGACATAGTATGCCCCCACTAGTACTCCTGCTGCCACTTTTTCAAGGCTGTATGGCTTCCCTCTGCCAGTCTTTGCCACCCTCAGTAGAATAGACTTCATAGAGAGCCTCCCTCTTCATGTTATTCTCTTCCAATCAAAGTCTTGTGCAGATGTCTTTGACTGGCTGACCTTGGGTGATATACCTGCCCCTAACTCCAAGGAATGCTGGGAAAGGGAACGTCTGGATTCTATTTTGACAAAGTGAGACTCATAATACAGGCAATTCCCCAGAGAAAGCGTGTCCAAATGTACAAGATCACAAAGTATAATAGATGTCTACTACAATTTAGGGAGGTTAAAAAAAATTGGGTTGTATTAGAAGATAATTTTAAAAAGAAAAAATTTAAAAGGCCATACGTTTTTAAAAACAAAAGACACAAAGCAGTTTTTCTTCATACCTAAACTGTAACAGAAATCTGAAGCATTATTTTTTTAATGTTTATAATTATGAGTATATATAGTTGACTGCTTTTCCCCCTTATTATTCACACTGTGAGTTTCTCATCCATTAGGATGATAATTGAAAGCTGAGTCTTCACTTAGCCTGTAGGTCTATGAAAAATAGCCTCAGGGTATTTTTAATATATATGATTACCTCAGGGTTGCTGCATGAAAATTTCATGGCAATTTCACAAAACAAAGATCCTACAGAAGAAATTGACTTTGCTTTTCTTGTCAGTGCACTATTACATTATTATTTTCTTACCAGATCACTCCCTGATGAATAGCTGTCATCATTAGCCAGTGGCAATAACGTATTAACTGAATTTTTCTGTACTCATCCAAGCATCTCTTATAACAATTCGATGATTTAGAGAAAATAATGAAATTATCTTAGATCTTCAAATGGTGCAATCTAAGGAATGCTTTTTTGCACTTGGAAGCTTTCTTTTTCCTTTTGGTATTGGGAAGAGCTGCTAAAGTATTTCCATCCCTTTCTTGTTCTCCATAGAATTCAGAGTAATTTTCTAAGATGACAGACCATTGATTGATATGTATATTGACTTAGCTTTCAGCTTGAAAATTGTCAAAATTTTCTTTTAAAAGATTTTGTATGTATTCCTATTCTATATTTTGGAATTTATGCAATTTTTCTTCTATTTGACAATTTTTCATTAGAATAGTATGCAAAACCACATAGTGATAAGCAGGGTGATTATGTCTGGTTAGTAGCTGGGTAAGATGTCTATTAGTTAAGAGGTAGCACACAGAGATTGTGCTTTGCCACTTGCAACCTAGGGGTCCCCAAATTAATGATGAAATAGACTGTAATCACTAATAGACCAGAAAAATGAAAAAAACTAAGTATATTGTAAAACCCAAAAGCAAAATGATATTATTTACTCTTTAGTTTGATCAGTTGACATTTCATCAACAATTTTGGTAGCAATTAGGAATAGGAATAATTCTATTGCAACAACTTTGTTTTTTTATGTTATACCTTTGAACTGGAGAAAATAAATACCATTTTATTTTTTTAAATTTAAATTTCAGTCCATTGATCTCTCTTCTCTTCTTAACCAGAATTTTGTCTCTTTCAATAATTTGGTACATAATGATTTAAATGATCAGCTATTTTTCTATATGGGTCTGCAGTGTTTTCCTATTGGGAATGAGGACAATTGAAGACAGTGCAAAGTAAAGTGCTTTTCATAAAGTTCAATGCCCAAGAAATATTGCATTTATTTCTGTTAACATCTATAGGCTATGCTGTGTATTTCTTAAGAAAAAGCATGCTTGTTTGATCAGTGAAAATCTGACACTGCTTGAGCTATATTTAGGGTTTGGGTCAGGTGGCATGTTATACACATAATTTGTATTATCTCAACTTGTTATTTCATCATATTATGCATAGGTATGGAAAGTGATGACTTACAGACCTGAGCCAAACAGATTCCATGCAGACTGATATCCCTCACTCACTCATTCATTCATTCATTCAATAAATACTTATGTGCCAGCAATGTGTTCGACTCAGGGGATATAATGGTGAACAGAGAAAACACAGGCCCTGCTCTCATTTACTAAGGACACTTTTCTTTAACTATGGGCTGACCTGTAGATAAAACATCTCTAATTGCACTTATGAAGACATGTTTTCTAGGAGTCTCAGTTTAGAAAAATCACAGGAAGAGAGTACAATAAGTTCCCTACATATGAACGAGTTCTGTTCCGAGAGCACGTTCATAAGTCCAATTTGTTTGTAAGTCCAACAAAGTTAGCCTAGGTACCCAACATAATTGGCTATATAGTACTGTAGTGTAATAGGTTTATAATACTTTTCACCCGTGCGCCACAACTACTGAGCCTGCGCTCCGGAGCCCGCAAGCCCCAACTGAAGCCCCAGAGCCTAGAGCCCGTGCTCTGCAATGGGAGAAGCCACCGCAGTGAGAAGTCCGCGCACCGCAACAAAGAGTAGCCCCCGCTCACCGCAACTAGAGAAAAGCCGCGCACAACAACAAAGACCCAACGCAGCCAAAAGTAAAAAAATTAAAAAAAAAAAAACCCACAAAGAAAAAAAGAAAATATTTTTAATCTTATAGTACAGTACCTTGAAAAGTACAGTAGTACAGTACAACAGCTGGCATACAGGGGCTGGCATCGAGTGAACAGGCAAGAAAAGTTACTGACTGGAGGAGGGAGAGGAGGTGTGAGATGGTAGAGATGAAGGAACGTCAGCAATAGGAGACAGAGGGCAAGCTGCAGTTTCACTCATGCCTGATGTTGATGGAATGCAGGTTTGCATCTTTGAATGTTCACAACTTGAAGGTTCATATGTAGGGGACTTACTGTAATGAATGCTCCTATTTCCACCATAAAGACTCTCTGTCCCATACTTACTGACTCAGCATGAAAATCAGATATAAAAGCAAGTTCAGTGTTACTGAATTGTCATTTAGTGTATTTGAGATATAAAAATGTTCAATGCTGTACACTGTAAAAATTGTGAGAGAGAATCTGAGAGGAAATTACAATACTGTTTTTTTGGAAACATTGAGATTGACCACTCTTCCTGAAATATTTTTTGCATAAGTTTGTTTAAACAGTCATATTTTGCATGTGCAAGTACTACTGGCTGGGAAAACAAAAGCATCCTTCAAAGCAGTGCTTGTTAATGCTGTGCAACTTATATGGTCAGTGAGTTACATAATTTGTATTATTAAATTAAAAGTTTTTGGTTCTCCTGAGTTAAGAGGAATGTATAAGGAAATAGGAATTTATTATTTTATCTAAATAATTCCAACTACAAAATATAAATTAATTGTTTCAGCTGGATATTTACTTAGTTTTAACATGGTAAGTTCACTCAGTTTGGCAAAGCAGAGTCACCCTATTACCATGCTTACAACATAGTGACTCTGCTTCAGACAGAATCACTATTACAAGTGAGTTTACAATTTGGATTCAAAATGCAAAAGAAAACCTACTGACTTTTTAAAAACAAAATCATTAGTGAGGAGCTCTTCATGTTACAAGATACATTTGAAAGTATTTTCCATTACTAGTCAAACGACTGAAACTGGCTGAAGAACCAGTGTCATACCAAGTTAATAATTTCTCAATTAAAGAGGGTGAGTTGTTACTAATTTCATTAGTGATTCTACTTTGAAACAAATACTTCCCACTACTCTCATTTCAGATTTTTGCATCCTGTTTAATTAAGAGATTTCTTGAAGTTGCAAGTCAAGATTTGTTTTTTTTTTTCCTTTCTGTTATTTTTTTAACAGTTATCATTTGCAGCTACTCATTTGGGTCAATAAATAATATTTTGACACTCTGCAATCAAAGTTGAGTTCCACTGGAATTTTTGTTTCTAGCTCCAATTTGGTATACTATGCTTTGTATTATTAGGTATATCTAAACATAGTCATGTTGGTCTTTTACTGCTTGGAATATATTGCGTTTGAGAATAGGGACTAAGTACTGTACTTTTCTGTATACATTAGAAAATGGTACCTGGAAATGTTAGAGCCCTCTTATAGAAGCCAGCAGAGGGCAAAACTAATACATTAAGAATAGCAGAGTGGAGAAAAGGACAGAATCTGGATCTTTGACACCATTTTTCAAAGACTGATCATACCATTCCTGATGCTGCCACTTCTGGACATTCAGATTTATGTAATAATACACTTCTGTAGTGTATAAGGCAGTTTCAGTATGGATTTCCTGTTACTCAGATTGAAACCATCTAACTACTGATACAGTATTATTATCCTCCTTTTACAGAAGAGAAACCTGAAGTTTAGAGAAAATAAGTAAGTGGTCATACAGTCAAGGAAGTAGCAGATTGAAGATGTGAACTTGGGTGTTCCTGCTTACAACATCTAGGTTCACTCCATCCCCCATCCCCCTATTATCCATTTCATGAAAGCTTTCTTTTTCTACTTTTATAACTTTTGTTAGTGATTATACTATTACTTATGCTATTAATTAACTATAAGAGCTAGCCTAGTAAAAGTCCTTGGGCCAACAACAGCACCCAGAATTGAGTGCTAATAGTGTAGATACTTGCCAGTCCCTCAGTTAAAAGCTACCAAGGTCAACACTGTATTTTTGTTATTAATACCATGTTCTTCTTTCCTGCTTTTTTTTTTTTTTTTTGCTTGCCTTCTCTTTTAG
The DNA here is from genome assembly GCF_965194825.1 of Balaenoptera physalus. NCBI lineage: Eukaryota > Metazoa > Chordata > Mammalia > Artiodactyla > Balaenopteridae > Balaenoptera > Balaenoptera physalus. The sequence continues at coordinate 73,748,330 of NC_138892.1, forward strand.
AGGAAGAAGTGTTCCTCCTCTTCCCTATGGCTGGGTTAGCCTCTCTCTTAATTATCTTGCTCATTTCCTCCCTGCCTCCTTTGAGACTTTGCTCTATCAATCATGCAGGATCCTGACTTGTCAATATATTCTTTTCACTTCAGTATATGAATAAATTTGTCATGCCTAACCCCTCTACCCTTTCTCTTGATCCTGATATCTCTTTAAACTATTCTCTCCTTCATTGCATTTACCAAGAGACTTCTAGAAAATGCAACCTACAGTTGCTATTTCCACTATTTTCTGTTAATTGACATTGCTCTCCTAAAAGTCTCTGAGGAGGAAGAGGAGCTGCAACCCTCCCCACCCAAAAGAGGAGGAGGTGATATTATGTTGTGTCGCAAGTTCTGTTCCCAGTTGGGCATGGTTATTAGTGGGCAGGGTCAATGTGTGTTAAAATATCATCCATGCCTCATGCTTTCTTGTATTTCCTGCTCCATGTCTCCATGTAGTAAGCAGATCTAGATAGGGCATTGCCCATTGGGCATGCTGACCATCCTGTTTTCTTACCTTCCATTCTTGCCTCCCATTCCATCTCTTCTTCCTTACAACAAGTCAAAGGCAAGATTTGGGGGGAAGTACTAAGCACATATTAAACCTCATAACTAAGCCATGGGACCCGCTACCTTTGTACCTACTAATAATATATTTATTTTGATGCTGCTATTGTCTATTATATGTACAGAAAGGAAGAAAGATCAATAAGGCAGGATTCTGGCATTACTACTTGGTTTCTGAATGTAATACCAGCAAAATACCATCAAAACAATATTCTGATTCTCAGCAGTCACCATCGACTTTTTTTTCTCTCTTCTCCCCCCCAGCTTTATTGTTGTATGACTGACAAATTAAAAATGTATATTGTTAAGGTATACAATGTGATGTTTTGATATACGCATACACTGTGAAATGATTACCACAATCAAGCTAATTAGCATATTAATCACCTCACAGATTACCTTTTTTGTGGTGAGAACATTTAAGATATATTCTATTAGCAAGTTTCAAGTATACAATATATTAACTATTAACTCTAGTCACCATGGTGTACATTAGGTCTTCACCATTGACTTTCTAATAGTCAAGTTCAATGATTTCATATGAGTTTTTATTCTCTTTGATCTCTATGCAATATATTTGGTTCTCTTAGCCAGCCCCTCCTTCCTGAAACGCTTTACTTGCCTTTTATGCCATGTTACTTTACTAGTTACTTTGGTAACTCAAATCTGTTGGTTTTATTGCCCAGGATTTATTTGCCTGTCTTCCGGCAAAAAAGTACCCCAGATTTCTTATGGGAATGCCCCCCAAACACACTCGAAGCCCACATGGTTTACTTCTATTAATAGTTCAAGATATGGGCACTAATTGGCCATCAGATATGAGTAGAATAGGAAATAGACCTTGGAACCTGCTGTAGTCACTTGGCTACCACATGGAATTTGAGAGTGGAGCGCAAGTAGCAAGAAGCAGAATGGAGAGATGGAGCTCTTGGTGACATCCTGGTTTTTGAGGCCCATATTCAGCTGTACTTGAAATCAGCCTGTTGAAAGCTTTTCAGAGACAAGAGTCAATAAATCCTCCCTCTCCACCATAATTTTGGCTTAAACCAGTCGGATTTGGGTTTTCTTTCTTTGTGATCTAAACAATAGTAAAACAAACTTTGTGTTTTACTGTGTACATATAAATGCATACAGAAAGTTCTGGAAAGATACGTTTCAAAGTGATAGGTGTGGTTATCTCCGGAGAAAGGGAACTGTTATGGTGGGAGAGATGAATGGAAAGGGATCTGTAGCAGTACAGCTAAAACCACTCTCTCACTTCTTTCCCTCTTCCTGGAGGTTGTAAAGCAAATGTACTTAAAACTTGGGTTTTCAAATTCACCTTGCAAGCCAATAATGATGCTTAGAATTATTATTTACTGTGCAATAGCAACTAGGTATATTTTAAAATTATTTTTCATTTCTAGTAAATGAGTCATTGCTGTACCAATATCTGCTCTGCAAATAAGAAAACAAAGAACAGACTAATTTAGTGGTTGTCAAAAGTTGTACAGTAAAACAGTGATACTGATAGGACTCATGTCTTTTGATCCTTAGCTTTCCATTTCATCATAATCTGCGGTTGGGGCAGGCTTCAGGGAACTATACTTTGGACTCACGCTGTAGTGTTAAAATGAACTTGGCTCCCTCCAAGGGCTGGAAAGAACTCTGTTGAGCTCTCTGATCCCTTTTTTTCATGTCACATTTCTTTTCAGATGTAACCTGATCGTAGGTATTTAGGTGCCGTGATGATTTGGAGTGGAACCATTTTAAGTAGTTTAGCGTTCTGTGACACAAAAGCTGAATTTCCAGCAAGGATGCTCAGGAGCCAAGGTGTTCCTGACAGGAGTAAAAGGAAGTTTGTTTCATCTCAGCAAGAGGGAACTGTCAACAGTACCAGCTGATTCTCATCTGGTAGAAGAGCCCTGCTCTTCAAAAGCGATGAACCGGCTCACCACCAGGTGGCGCGGTTTTATTACAGCAGGCATGGAAAAGGGCGCTCTCTTACCTGAATCTTTTTCTGTAGCCTGAATATTAGAGTTCATTGCTCCAGAGCTAAAAGCTCTCTCTGTTTAATTGATCCCTGGGAATTATGAGAGAACCTTACTTTAAAGCCACACAATAAGTTTAAACAGTTAAGTCCTCTAAGCCCATTAGTTCATTTTTCCTTGGTGCTGTTAAGGAAAGTGTTATATTATGGAGATAATCATGACTGATAATCCAAAGGAAAGCAATTTTGACAAATTCTAATATAAATTTTTATTGAAAACGAAACGACAAAATCCTTTTCTTTAATAAGAACAAGTTTTAGGCTGCATGAAAAAAATAGGCCTCAGACTAAGACTTTTGCTCAAATAAGGAAAATAAAAGAGCACTGAAATGATAAGGAACAAAATTATATGATGCTTTACCTCCTGCCCTGAGCCTGAAGAATGAAAGCAAATCAGAGGGACAAAGTTTCTCTTCTAAAGTGGAGCTGTATAAAATGATTTACTACTGACTTCAAAGTGAGGAAAAAAACAACCGGCAATTAACTCAACAGTTTAAAAAACTGGTGGCAAGTAATGTCATCTTTGCTTTGTTTCAAGCAAATGAAGCAGTTAAAATTGCCCCTGCAAATGGAAGGCAACAGTGCAGACTTCTCAGGGGAGAAGACATCCTTCCTTTTAGTGAGTATGTTGGGGGAGTTAGGTGGAGATTTCCTCTTAAACGTTAAATCACATCAAATATTGGGTTTACTTTGTACCAGTGGCAGCGCCTTGGTGATACAGGAGTGTAATGTATAAATGTGAATTTTCTTTTACACATCAGGGATCCCTGGAAGGAAGTTTGGGATTCACCTGGGGAGATTCGTTATCTCTGTCCTCAAAGAAATAAGATGTACCGTGCCTTTAAAATAAGCATAAGTTGAGGAGGGACTGGCGATAAGAAACTTAATTGCTCCAGAACAGACCCATTTTTGTCACAATATTATAAAAGTAAGGAAGAGTACTTGCTATATGCCATAACAGGATATTTTTTCCTAGGCCCTTTCCAGGCTTGGCCATCCTCAGGCTTTTATAAGAGATTCTCTCCTTGCCTTTCCAAACCGTGCAATCATCGTAGGCGGTTTCTCCGAGTCTGAAAGCCTAGTAGCCGGCATTCAAACATTGGCTTGCTACCCAGCTGCGGCCCCGAAACTAGGGGGCTTAAAGCTGTAAGGATGCGAGAGCCACGTAAGAAGGAGCCTAGGTCGGAGGTCGCGATCGACCGGGGGGGGGGGGGTGGTGGGGGGGTGGTGGGTGGGTGGGTTTTAGGGATCGGGGAGGGCTCAGGTTGGCCCCGCCCGGGGAGGGGGCGGAGCGTCTCCGGCCCGGCCCTGCCGGCTGGGGCTGCACGTGACCCGCGGCCCCACCTCCCGCTCGCTCCGCAGCGCCAGCTCGGCAGGCGCGGGGCGTGAGTCTCGAGTGAGACCCGCCAGGCTCCAACTCCGCAGCGCCGGGGCTCGGCGGGCAGCAACTTTCTCCCCGGAGCGGCCGCGGCGGCGGCGGCTGCTGCCGTGGCAGTCGGAGCGGGAGCCGGGAGGAGGAAGGCGGCGGCAGCGGTTCCTTGTGCCCGCTCGGGCTGTCTAGCCCTCCGAGACCGCCGGCCCGCGGAGCCTCGTCCCCCCGGGCAGCCCCGGGCCCCTGCCCTATGTCCCGCAAGGCGAGCGAGAATGTGGAGTACACGCTGCGGAGCCTGAGCAGCCTGATGGGCGAGCGGCGCAGGAAGCAGCAGGAGCCGGACGCGGCGAGCACGGCTGGGGAGCGCAGCCTCCTGGCGGCCGCCGAGTCCAGCGCCAGCCTGCAGGGCTCGGGCGGCGGCGGCGTCGGGGACCTGGAGCGCGCGGCGCGGAGGCAGTTCCAGCAGGACGAGACCCCCGCCTTCGTGTACGTGGTGGCAGTCTTCTCCGCGCTGGGCGGCTTCCTGTTCGGCTATGACACCGGGGTGGTGTCGGGGGCCATGCTGCTGCTCAAGCGGCAGCTCAGCCTGGACGCGCTGTGGCAGGAGCTGCTCGTGTCCAGCACGGTGGGGGCGGCCGCAGTCTCGGCGCTGGCTGGCGGGGCCCTCAACGGCGTCTTCGGCCGCCGCGCCGCCATCCTGCTGGCCAGTGCCCTCTTCACCGCCGGCTCCACGGTGCTGGCTGCGGCGAACAACAAGGAGACGCTGCTCGCCGGCCGCCTGGTTGTAGGGCTCGGCATCGGTGAGTTCCGGCTTGGCGAAGGGCGCCCGGGGGGCCCCTGGCGACACCGCCCTTGACCCTAGTCGCTGCGTTCCTTTTGCCCCTTCGGGGTCCCCGTCGGGTCTGGCCGGCTCCCGAGAATACTCCGCGTCTCTTGCTCCTGCTCTGAGAGCCCATCTGTTTGTTAGTCCGGCCTCGCAGGCTCCCCCTAGGGTGGGGGTGGGGGTTCTCTGTAGTCTGTCCCGAGCCCACGAGTAATCTTCGATTTCCCACAGACAAGTGAATCCGCGTGATTGTTGCCTCTCTGAGCCCTTCCGGGAGCCCCGCGTATCACCAGCGTTTTCCTTGATCCAGCCCTACCTGATGCCTATCTAGAGCTTAGGAAGGAGGGTCTCTTTACTTTTCAGCATTGTCTCACTTTGTTTCTCCATTGCTAGACCGTTTCCTTTCCTAGGATTCCAAACTCCGAACCCAATCAGTCTTAAAAGTCACAGTAAGATAATTTTTAAAGTTAATCAAGTCATCTGGACTCTATTTTTTGCTACTCTTCACTTTCCTTCTCTAGTCATTTATCTTTAGGGTGGAGTATTATTTTTTCTCCTCTTTTGTTGTTACTTTTTGTATTGCCCTTTGCTTTTCATTTTCTTCCCAAATAAATTCTTGCCTTTTCTGTTTCTCTGACTTTTTCCTTTAAATCTATATTCACCCACTCTCCTCTTTGTTTTGCCTCTCCTGCTTTCCCTTAGGTTATGTTCACTTCCTAAATTCATTTAGGAACTACTCGCCCTGTGGATAAATGCCTAGCAAGGTAGATGTTCGCAATTTACTTCCAAAATGAAGGGATTTAGGTTTCCTTGGCATTGATTTTTCACCCTGGTTGCTGAGCAGGGGAGGTGCAGTTGGTAAGTTCTTGGCAGATGGAAGCTATTTGGAATGTGCTTAGTATTATTAGAAAACACTTTTGAGACAAAGTAGGGGGTTGAGACTTAAATCTCGCTAGTAATTTTTCTAAGACACGCCACTGTTGCTTTTTTAATGTTGCCTTTCATAATTCAGTTTTTTTGTTTCCTTTAGGGTGCTGTTGAAGTATTTCTTCCCTATGGCTAGGGATTGATGAAAGAGCCCTTTAAATCTTGGGCTCCTGATGATCTGTCCATTCACCACTTGTTTGACCTTTATGCTTTTTGCCTCTTCTCTGTAGGCTCTATGGGGGAGAGAGCCCCATTTATACAACTCCACATGTAGGAACCATGGGCCTAAAACCCAACTCACTGCACTTTTATATCCAAAATCGATTATTACTGACTTGCTTTTTGTTTGTGTATCGCACTGTTAATTGGGAAGCAGGACAAGCCTCTCAGTAAAATGTTGAGTTGGTGCATTAAAGTCCAAAATGACCAAAAAGTACAGCTGAAATGAAACCTCTCTGTACAGGAACTACCTGTGCCTTCAGGATTATTTTCTCAGAATTCTCTGCCTGGTATAGCAGACTACCTTTTTTGTTTCTTCGGACATTGAAATAATGTAATTTTAGGTAGCAAGATTTGTTCAGTAAGACTGAATCTTATTTGTGATTTTGGAATTCAATACTGTTTTGCAGAGATCTCTAAATGAAGTTTCCTAGTGTTTAGCTATGGCAAGTATTGGATATTTGGGTATTATGTTTACTCTTATATCTGATAGGAAAATTAACCCGCTGTTGTGTGTAAGGGCCCTTTCCAGATGTTGTGAGCAGAACAGTGAGGAGCATTTATATTTCAGTGAGAGTGGCAGGGCAGGACTAAAGCAAGGTAGAACTTGCTCATCTCCATAAGAAAGGATCACAGTGAGGGCGGATGAATTAAAAGAGGGTACCATTACTCCCAACAGAAGAAAGCCTAAGCTCTTCCAGATGGAAATGGTATGTTGATGAGTAGTATTTTGACAGTAGAAGTAAGGAAAGGACCTTCTAAGCCAGGGAATGAGTAAAGAAAGGAAACCATAGGCCATACGTGGGGAAGCAGGTGGATGAAGCAAAGAGGATGAAGCCGGAGGTTAGATTGGAAAGGTTGGTGTGCAAGAACTGCATCTGTGTCTGTGGCACCTGGGCTGCTTGCCTGATAGTGCAGCCAGTTGAGACGTGGTCCTGATAAAAAATTAGTTAAATTTTTTTTAGCTAACGGCCTGTCTCATTTCCAGGGAGAGCACCCCTTAGACTAGAAGCCCTGATACAAAATTTCGTAAAAAGCCCTCCTTACTTAAAAAGTGAAGAATGTTTTAAGGTCATAAACAGGTTTTCAAATAAGCCACATTAAACATCATCACCTTTCAAATTAGGATCTATGTGATGCATGTAATTGTACACATAGAACTCTTAAAACTCACAAAGATTACTAACCATTCAAAAAAAGAAGTCACAAATATTTTTAGCTACAAGGAAATGGGTCCTAACATGAGCATTTTTTTAGGGATACAAAATCAGTTTTGCTTGTTGAGTACACTAAATCTGAGTTTATTTCATGCTGTTTTAAGTAGTTAAATTTTATGTGTGGTCAGGAGTTTTTGTTGTTGTTGTCGTTCTTTTGATATTTAGTAAATGTTGAAGAATAACAAAATGTGTCTTCTGGTATAGTTTTCAGACAAGTTTGCAATGGTAATTTCTTACTTCCACAGATTTACCTGTGGTAAATATAAGGGCCGGGAGGACAGAGTTTTTTATTCATTTTGTTCACTAATGTACAGTACTCCCAGCCCGTAGGAGGCACTGGTTGTACTTGTAGAATAAATGAGTGAATAGTAAGCAGAAACATTAAAAAATTCCACTGCTGATAGGGTATCGCTCTAAGTTAGGATTGTTATTATTTTTTTAAGGGTATCATGAAATATTTGAAAGGCCATCTAAGGGTTTTAGTTTGTAATAGTTTAATGAAATCATTTATTTGTTTAACAAATGCAAATTAAGCTTCCATTATTGATTGTGTCAGTTTCGGAGTAGGCAGTAATTAGATAAAAATCCCACCCTGGAGGTGTGCATACTCTAATGGAACAGAAAGGCCAGCAACAAGAAATTAGGGACTTCCCTGGTGGCGCAGTGGTTAAGAATCCACCTGCCAATGCAGGGTTCTAGCCCTGGTCCCGGAAGATCCCACATGCTGCGGAGCAACTAAGCCCATGCGCAACAACTACTGAGCCTACACTCTAGAGCCTGTGAGCCCGCGTGCTGCAACTACTGAAGCCCACGCGCCTAGAGCCTGTGCTCCGCAACAAGAGAAGCCACCACAATGAGAAGCCCGTGCACCGCAACAAAGAGTAGCCCCCGCTCGCTGCAACTAGAGCAAGCCCGTGTGTAGCAACGAAGACCCAACGCAGCCAAAATAAATAATTAATTTAAAAAAAAAGCAATTAAAATACAATAGAGGTTTCTCTAAGTGCCATGGGAAACACAGGAGAATAGGCAATCGCATTTTTGGGGGGGAAGAAAATAGACACATAATTAAGCCGGTTTTGTAGAAACAGATATTTAAAATGGGGTTTGAAGGATGAGTAGGAGTTCAGCAGATTTACAGAGAGCCATGAAACGAAATATTATTGGTGCTTTAGTATGGACTAGGAACCCTGCTGTTACTTTATATAGGTTATCTCATTTAATCCTTTTAGCTCTAGAAACAGGTCTCCTTTTGCTGGATGCATACCTCATAGATATTGTGGGTTTGGTTCTACACCACCGAAATAAAGTGACTATTGCAATAAAGTGAGTTACACAAACTTCCAGTGCATAAAAAGTTATATTTACACTATACTGTAGTCTATTGTGTACAAATAGTATTATGTCTAAAAAAAAATGTACGTACCTTAGTTTAAAAATACTGCTAAAAATTGTTAACCATCGTGTGAGTCTTCAGCTAGTAATCTTTGGGGGTGGAGGGTCTTGCCTCCATATTGATGGCTACTGACTGATCAAGGTGGTGGTTGCTGAAGCCTGGGTAACTGTGGCAATTTCTTAAAATAAGACAACACTGAAGTTTGCTGCATCAGTTGACTTTCTTTCACAAATGATTTCTCTGTAGCACGTGATGCTGTTTGGATAGCATTTTACCTATAGTTAGAACTTCTTTCAAAATTGGAATCAATCCTCTCAAACACTGCCACTGATTTATCAACTAACTTTATGTATTGATAGTATTCTAAATCCGTTGCTGCCACTTCAACAGTCTTCACAGCATCTTCACCAGGAGTAGATTTCTTTTTGAGAAACTACTTTCTTTGCTTATCCGTAAGAACCATCTCCTTATCCGTGAAAGTTTTATCATGAGATTGCAGCAATTCAGTCACATCTGCAGGCTCCACTTCTAATTCTGGTTCGCTTGCTGTTTCTACCACATCTGCAGTTACTTCCTCCACTGAAGTTTTGAACTCCTCAAAGTCATCATTAGAATCAACTTCTTCCAAACTCTTGTTAATGTTGCAAAATAGACCTCTTACTATGAATCACTAATGTTCTTAATGGTATCTGGAGCGGTGAATCCTTCAGAAGGTTTTCAATTGACTTTGCCCGTATCCATCAGAGAAATCACTATATATGGCAGCTATAGCCTTACACAGGTATTTCTTAAATAATAAGACTTGCAAGTTGAAATTACTCCTTGATCCATGAGCTGCAGAGTGGATATTATGTTAGCAGGCATGAAAACAACATCAATCTCATACATCTCCATCAGAATTCTTGGATAACCAGGTGCATTGTCAATGAGCAGTAATATTTTGAAAGGAATCTTCTGAGCAGTAGGTCTCAATAGAGGGCTTAAAATATTCAGTAAACTGTGTTGTAAACAGACTTGCTGCCATCCAGGCTTTGTTCCATACATAGAGCACAGACAGGGTAGATTTAGCCTAATTCTTAAGGGCCCAGGGATTTTTAGAATGGTAAATGAGCATTGGAGCCAGGCATTGACCTCTCTCTATCTATGGAAGTCCTAGAAGGGATCTTCTTCCAACATAAGGCTGTTTTGTCTATGTTGAAAATCTGTTGTTTAGTTGTAGCCACCTTCATTAATTATCTTTACTAGATCTTCTTGGTAACTTGCTGCAGCTTCAACATCAGCTCTTGCTGCTTCCCCTGTACTTTTATGTATGGAGTTCTTTCCTTAAACCTCATGAACCAACCTCTGCTAGCTTTAGACTTTTCTTTTGCAGCTTCCTCACCTCTCTTAGCCTTCGTAGAATTGAAGAGAGTTAGGCCCTTGCTCTGGACTAGGCTTTGGCTTAAGGAAATGTCGTAGCTGGTTTGATCTGTCAGACCACTATAACTTTCTCTGTATTAGCAATAGGGCTATTTTGCTTTCTTATCATTTGTGTATTGCTGGAGTAGTACTTGTAATTTCCTTCAACTTTGCCATCATCACAACTTGGCTAACTGGTGCAAGAGGCCTAGCTAGTGGCCTGTCTTGGCTTGAGACATGCCTTCCTCATTAAGCTTAATCATTTCTAGCTTTTCATTTAAAGTGAGAGACCTGTGACTTTTTTCACTTTAACACTTAGAGACTATTAAAAGTAGGGATATTAATTGGCTTAATTTAAATATTGTTGCCTCTCAGGGAAATAGGGAGGCCTGAGGACAGGGGGAGAGGGGCTGGGAAGCTGTTGGTTCCTGGAGCAGTCAGAACAAACACAACATTTTTTGATTAAGTTCCCATCTTATATGCATGCGGTTTGTGGTGCCCCAAAATAATTACATTAGTAACATCAAAGATCACTGATCACAGATCACCATAACAATTATAGTAATAATGAAAGAGCTTGAAATATTGTGAAAATTACTAAAATGTGACCCAGAGACATGAACAAGTGAGCAAGTGCTGCTGGAAAAATGGTGCCAATAGACCTGCTCTCTGCGGGGTTACCACAGACCTTCAATCTGTAAAAAAATGCAGTATCTTCAAAGCTCAATGAAACAAGGTATGCAGTAAAACAAGGTGCAGCAGTTAAATGACAAAGTCACTGGTGCAAAATCAGAATTAAAAAAACAAAACCTCGGAGTCTTTCGCTCTTTGAATTACTGGGCATTTAAGTTAACAGCAAGAGTAAAGGCAGCAAAAAGTAAAAGCAGTATATGAAGCAAAAAGTGACTGAAGGGTGATGATGGGTCAGCCATGAAACTGGAATGATTTTTTGCGGGGAGAGGTGTGGATTAGGCTGAATAGGGTTTATTTGGCCTTGCCTACGCGGGGACAGTCTTTGGAGATTTCAGTTGTAAATGATATGATCAGATTAAACATCCCTTGAATTTTTTTTTTCCTTCTTTAAACCATTCTGCTTTTAAACTCTTACTTTCTTCAACCTTTTGTCAAACCCCCACCCCCCGCAAAAAAAAAAAAAAAAATCAGGAGGCTGCAAATAAGAAAAGAGTTTATTTGGGGTCTTAAGAATTGTGATTCGGGAGATACAGATTCAGGTAACCCTGAAAGAGTGTTCCAAGGAAGGGAAAGAGTCAGGTAAAGACAGAGAGTCACGAGGTTGCTAAAAGTTGCCTGGTAAGAATTGTGATTTTCTCTGATGCAAGCTGGAAAATATCTAAAGGAATCATGAGTTGTTTTAGAGTAGGGGTCCAATAAGTATCTTGAGTTTCTGGCAGGTGTTCTGGGTGACTTCAGGTCCAAAGGTCAGATTCCATACAGGCTGAGAAATGCACTTTCTTAATGGCGTCCCAGCTCTGTTTAAGAGAGCTCTTTTAGCAGTACTGACTCCATTTTGATTTTCCTTTCACACCTTGCCTCTTTCAATTTTGTAGTATGAGAAATCCTTCGCGGAGTGGTTACTACCAGGTGGCTAAAATATGTGGTCATGAATTACTGGAATAGGAAGAGTCAGTGCTCCCTTCAACAGAAATCTTTGAAAAATATAAAGATATCAAGCAGTAGAGTATAATTGTTCAATCTATAATTAGAATGTATAATTATATTAAATGATTCATGTAACAGAAGCATAAGAAATCGGGGGTGTTTGTATTTGTTTTAATTTAAGAGTTCAGTTTCCTTGACTAGTTACAACAAAATCAGCTTATTGAGTACCCATTTTGAAAATGGCATATTTCAGGTTTTGGTTTCACCAGAGGTTCCTTTGGTTCCTCCTGTCTCTTATCCTTGACTTGAGTCCTGGGACCAGACTTTTGCCATTGTTCCTGCCCTACTACTTCTGACACCAAGCTTTTTAAACCTGAAGACTCTAATTTCAAATAGGACACAAATTTGCAAGCTCAGAATTTATTATATTCTATAGAGAATCTTATTTTCATGTCTTTTACACAGTTAGATTTTGTAAGTGCTCAGCAAAATTGTACCTACAATCAAAGTTTTTAGGTGTGGTTAGGTACAAAAGGATTGAAGGAGTGTGAATTTGCATGTTTTGCTTCATGTGATTATTGTCTGGGACCTTGTGTCTCTCATGCATAACACACACACAAGGTTGTTGTGACAGGGCAGAGTATAAGAATGCTATACTGTTATCATTGTTAGCATGTCCATAGCCAAAAAGCACGCAATGTAATTTCTACCTTTTTCCCACAGTGTTGGCATTTACTGCTCATTGTAAGTGGTGATTTAGCGCCTGTGTGGGGCATATTAAAAAGGGTCTAAATTCAGATATTTACCAGTATCCAAAACGTTTACTGAGAATTGACATGTTAATTTATACAGCACTGGGTTTGCTGAATTAATCTTAGATTTATACCAGTTTCTCCTCTGTCGGCCTCTGTTGCGGTACTCCCTCTACTGGAACACAGTTTGTAGCTGCTTATTGCAGCTTTTAGTTGGTATGTTATAGCCTGTTGAGTAATATTTTTCAAAAATGTATCAGCACTTTGAATTTTTATCCTTTAATGCAAAGCAATTGTAAAATCTTGTCTGATCAGAAAGTCATACTTTCTGAATACAATCTCAATACTGAGTTTAATATCAATAAAGAATTTCATTTAAGGTAATCATAGAATCAGACAGATTTTTAAATAGTTAATCAGCTAGTGCTGATTTTTTTCTTTTTGCAACCAAGTTTGTTCCCTTCCCCACCCTCCATAATTTCTTTCAGTTTTATCTTTTTTTGTTTGTTATCCGAATAATTATTTTCTTAACATCTTTATTGGAGTATAGTTGCTTTACAATGCTATGTTAGTTTCTGCTGTATAACAATCAGCTATATGTATACATATATTCCCATATCCCCTCCATCATGCATCTCCCTCCCACCCTCCCTATCCCACCCCTCTAGGTGGTCACAGAGCACTGAGTTGATCTCCCTGTGCTATGCGGCTGCTTCCCACTAGCTATCTATTTTACATTTGGTAGTGTATATATGTTGGTGCTACTCTCTCACTTCATCTCAGCTTACCCTTCCCCCTCCCTGTGTCCTCAAGTCCATTCTCTATGTCTGTGTCTTTATTCCTGTCCTGCCCCTAAGTTCTTCAGAAACAATTTTTTTTTTTTTTTTTTAGATTCCATATATATATGTTAGCATATGGTATTTGTTTTTCTCTTTCTGACTTCACTCTGTTTGACAGTCCCTAGGTCCATCCACCTCACTACAAATAACTCAATTTCGTTTCTTTTTATGGCTGAGTAATATTCTATTGTATTTATGTGCCACCTAAGTGTCCATCGACAGATGAATGGATAAAGAAGATGTGGCACGGTTTTATCTTCTTTTAAAGCAGGATTTCTGTATTGGATTTTTGCTCTCTACTGGTATGAAACTGACATGTAAAGTAAAACTTCATTTGACTTCTTTGACTTCTGTTTCCTTGTTTCATACGTGTTAACAGTTTGTGTGCACTGCCCCACCCAGCTACCTCCACACTTTTATATCTGGTGGCATTGACATTGTAGAGTTATAGTGGGAGTTATGACCTAATTATGTTTGCCTAGTAGTATTGCATTGCGCTCCTTGAGTGAGTTGTCAGTGAGATGACATAAGTGTTAATGTGAGTTCTATGAAGTTGTTCATGTGACTTCTCTATAAAACATTTCTCTTTTTTATCCATCCATACTTCTCTCTTCTGTGTCTTAAGCTCAGAGTAAGAACACAGTCTGAGTTGACTGATTCACACTAATGTCTTTGGCTTTAACACCTTTAATGATATAGAACCTGCTGGTAGATCTCAAATAGCAAGCAGTCTTTGCCATCTTTACTCAAAAGCACATAAACTATTTTTCTTTTTTCTTCCTGATTGAACTTGGTTCCTTTATACATCCTTCCCATCCTTCCTGTCTGTAACTCTTTTCATTTTCTTACCTTTCTCTTTTCTTTGTCCTTCAGAGTAAAGAGTAAGCAACACTTCTATAGAGAAGACTTTCATTGTCTGGAGAAAATATGTACTCAGTAGAAAACCCCAAAACATTTTGTATATTTAAACTTTAACTTCCTTGGATGTATAGAGAAAAAAATAGCCAAGTTTTACAGATACGTCTAGACTCAAGTTGGGAGGGAGTACTGCATGTTCCATACTTAGGCCTTTTATTAAATATTAGCACCATTGTTTGGAATTATGTGGTCTGGAATATGTTTTGAAAGCCACACAGCAGAAGCCTCATTTCACAACAAGGCTGAGCAGTGTGATGGGGTCCCCAGTGCCACAGTGCACAGTGGCATCATGGTGGCACCAGCATCCTTCTGTACTGATTTCAGCATCTCCCTGCTCTGTGCCAGGGGGAGTCTCCCCAGTCGCTTCAAGGCAGAATGTGAATTGGCAATCGATTTAGCGACCAGCACCCTGGAAGTGATACCTAACATTTATTCAGTGCTTACTCTATGCCAGACACTCTTCTAAACATTTTGCTTATATTCCCATAATTTTCATAATAACCCAGTGAGCTAATACTATTACAGGCATACCTCATTTTATTGTGCCTCACAGATAATTGTGCTTTTTACAAATTGAAGTTTTGTAGCAATCCTGCATTGAGCAAGTCTGTCAGCACCATTTCTCCAAGAGCATTTGCTCGCTTCATGTCCCTGTGTCACATTTTGGTAATTGTTGCAGTATTTCAAACTTTTAAATTTTTATTATATTTGTTACGATGATTTGTGATCAATGATCTCTGTTACCATTGCAAAAGATTACGACTTGTTGGAGGCTCAGATGATGGTCAGTATTTTTAGCAATAAAGTGTTTTTTACTTAAAGTAGTACATTGAGCTTTTAGACTTACTGCTGCTTTGCTTTATTGCAATATTTGCTTCATTGTGGCGGTCTGGAACTGAACCTGCAACGTCTTGGAGGTATGCCTGTATCTTCTTTTAAAGAAGAGGATATTTAGGTGAAAAGAGATGAAGTAACTTTCACATGGTCACAAAGCTCCTGAGTGGTGGAGCCAGAGATAGCTCCCAAGAGGTCTGGCTTCAGAGTCTGTCCATGCTCAACTGTTTTGTAACTCTGTCGCTTCTCCCTGAAAATAGCGTAATTGTTTTTTACCATGATATATTATTGTGAAAGTTAATTTTAAAATATAAAATTTTTAAATGAGTTTTTCAAGAACATGGCCACAGCATGTCAAGGAATGACAATGAGAAAAGCAAAGCTTAGAGGTTAGGACATCTGTTTCCTTTGCTAAGAGCTTGTGAACAGGGATGCCTATAATCAGAGCTGCTGTGTTGCACAACTCCAGGGGGCTCATGCACACTGTATTCACCCTTGAGGTATATTCACATGGAATATAGCGAAAGTGGGGCTCCCTGGAGTTGGAGAGCACAGAGGTATTGCCTGTGATACAGCAACTAAAATTAAAAACTGCTGCTTTTCCCTTTAAGTTCCTGATGTTCTCTCTGTTTGGAATGAGCTTTTCTATAACATTCTCTCTACCCCTTGTCCCAGAGCTATTTACTGAGTGATGACTTTGTTGGGTGTTGGAGAGAGAAAGATAAAACTAGTCGCTGTTCTTCAGAGACCTAAGTCTAGTGGGGGAGAGACAAACATGAGAGCACAGTAACATGTTCTTAATCCTACAATAGAAGTATCTATAGGATGTTTACTCATCCTTCCAGGTTCAGCTTTATCGTGAAAGCTTTCTCAGTTGGCCTCTGCTAAATATTGGCACTTTCTCTGAAGCAACTCATGGCCTTTAACTGCGTTATTCCTTACAATGTATATATCTTTTTGGCTGTGACTCATCTCCCCTGGTAGAATAGAAACTCATGGGGTTAGGTAATTAGGTATTAATAGTATTTGTGTCTTTTACTGTGCTGAGTTACACACTGTTTATATATTAAGCTCTTAAATATGTAGCAAACTAATGAGTACGTAAAAGTAATACCCAAAAGAACATTACTGTAGTTGAACACTAGAAGGCTCAGGTACATACTTAATTGCTTCACTGTTAATTCAGAAATGGGACTACATGGTGGTGAAGCTTGAGCCCTCTGGATTCACACTGCCTGGGCTCACACCCTGGCTGGCCACTTACTACTTGGGTGATTATGTCAAGTCTTGTCCTTCAGTTTCCTCATCTGTAGAATAGTGATAAGACCTGCCTCCTAGGGTAGTTAAGAGGATTAAATGAGTTCATATTTATAAAAGTGCTTTTAAAGTGCCTGGCAAAGTAAAGCATCAGTGTTTGTTAAACATTCACACATAAGATGTGTAACCTTGGGCATTTACCACTGTGTGCCTCAATTTCCATGTCTTTAAAATGAGTGTTATGATAGCGCTTAGAAAATAGCATTGTTGTAGAAATTAAATGAGCTAATTCATGTAAAACTGTCTGGCTATCAATAAATGGTAGTTCTTGATCATCGCTTTAACACCTTTTGTAATCAATGGAATTAAATTATCCTTAGATTTTTATGTTTATCATAACTAGTAACAGATGAGTAAAAATTCCATAATATAAATCGAACAGTCAAACTTGAAAGAATGAGTAGTTTAAAAGTGGGGCAGTATTCTTTCTTTCAAGTGTTCAGTTATATTATGTAAAATTTATTTTCCAGCAAGACAGATGAAGTTTTGAACTGGGTCTTGAAGAAAGTTACAAAAATTGGTTATCTGAGAGAAGGGTACATTTCTGGTTGGGGAAGGGGGCAGTGATAAATGTAAAGCATTGAGGAAAGTAGGCAGATTTTCTTGGCTAGGTGGAGGGGTTGAATAAGAAAGTAAAAATGTGAACCTGTTTGTTAGAGCTAGTAGTAAGGAACCAGTTGGAGCTGTGATATTAGCTCTGTCTTGTAATGTAGTATTTTATGTGCCTACTTACAGACAAAATAGTTCAGTTCTCAGTGGAAAAGATATATCTGCCTTTTTAGAGGCAAAGAATGAATAGTGTTAGTAAAACTTGAAAAATAATAGTTTTGGAATAAAAAGAATTTTAATAATGGAAACTTTCATATAAAACTTCATTATCATGTTTTTGGGCCTAGTTTATGACTCCATGTCAGGAACTCATTCTGTACAACATAGCAAGAAAATTGTGAACGAAAATGCTGTGCATGGTTTTTAAGGACTAAACATTAACCATTTAATGTTTGCTTAGCAACTGCTTGTAGTTTTGAAAGAAAAATACAGTGACTGAAAATAAGTTGCAACCATGTCTAACAGTAGATATCAAAGTTTCTTGAAATATAGTCATTATTAGAAATTAACATCAGCATAAAATTTGAAGCAGTACTGCTGTGTCTACCTAATTCTAATATTTACTATAAAATCATAAAGAAAATGGCTTCTAGAACTCCTCTCTCCACTATTTTTGGATGCATAAGTATAGTCAGTGTAACATGGCCCTCCGTGATCTTGTAGGTAAGATAATATGTGTATCTGGACTATATCAGAGGCCATGCAGGGCCCCTCCTGCCCACCTGGCAGTGAAGTTGGTGAGGCCAGAAAATGTACAAAAAACACACAAAGCCCAAAACTGTTCAAGTCCTTGGTCATGTCTCTTGAAAGCAAGCTTGTTTCTTATAAAATTCTTATAAAACCTTACAAAATCTTTCATTATATTCTTATAAAGTCTTATAATTCTTGTAAATTCTTTCATTATAAAAATTCTTATAAAATCATTATATTCATTCCTATGTTAGGAAAATATTTAGAATTTTTAGGAGTTTACTATTCCTTCCTCTACTTGTTTGTCCTTTTTAAATGATTTTTTAAGTTAAAATTCATCCCGTACTGCAAAGAACATAGAATTCTAACAGTTTGTCATTTTTCCTTGAATACCCTTTATCTGTGAAAATTCATAATCTTCATTGCTTGGGATATGATGCTTACTTAAAGGTAGCTTAATAGAGTATTGTAAAAAGTCAAAATACAGTAGGTCCTAAAACAAAGCCCATTCTTTATGCCTATGTGTGTATGTTTTTTATGTGCATTCACTCATTAACCAAGAAGGTTAGTACTTTCCTTAGTTTAAGAGTGAATTAAAGGAGTGCAAAGAGGTTAGGTAAATTAGTACTGTTAGTAACAGTGCTGAGATTCAAATCCAGGTTTCTGATCAAGAACCAATGTGTGCCTTACCTCTCCACTATGTGATAAAAGCAGTTTTTGACTGTGAAAGCTAAGTATAGTTATAATCATATTTCCTAGGTTAGTACATGTGTATGTATACATATACGTGTATATAAAATACATAATATATATGTTTTATGTGGTATAATAATATATTATTAAAAGCAGAAAAGAGGTGAACAGAACAGAATAAAAACTTCAGCAGTAGATCCAACTATTTGTAAGAGTTTCGTATTGAACCAGTCAGATAAGATAATAGGGAAAAGAAAGAATTATGAAAAACAACTGAGAAAAACACAATATGAAGAAAAATAATGTAAATGCAATTTGATCTTATATTCTCATTAATACCATATTGGTTTAAGAATCTAAGTTTAAAAAAATAGAAACATTAACAAATTGGAGAATAAAAATCATTTGATCATCTCAATAGATGCAGAAAAAGCTTTTGACAAAATTCAACATTCATGTATGATAAAAACTCTCCACAAAGTGGGTATAGAGGGAACATACTTCAACATAATAAAGGCCATATATGACAAACCCACAGCTAACATCATACTCAACAGTGAAAAGCTGAAAGCATTTCCTCTAAGATCAGGAATGAGACGAGGATGCCCACTCTCACCACTTTTATTCAATATAGTATTGGAAGTCCTAGCCACAGCAATCGGACAAGAAAGAAATAAAAGAAATCCAAATTGGAAAAGAAATAAAACTATTACTGTTTGCAGATGACATGTTACTATACATAGAAAATCCTAAAGATGCCACCAAAAAACTAGTAATGGCTCATCAACGAATTCAGTAAAGTTGCAGGGTACAAGATTAATATACAGAAATCTGTTGCTTTTCTATACACTAATAATGAACTAACAGAAAGATAAATTAAGAAAACAATTCCATTTAGCATCACATCAAAAAGAAAATACCTAGGAAGCCTAAGGAGGTAAAAGACACATACTCAGAAAACTATAAGACACTGATGAAAGAAATTGAAGATGACACAAACAGATGGAAAGATATAATGTGTTTAAAAGAATTAATATTGTTAAAATGACCATGCTACCCAAGGATATCTACAGATACATTGCAATCCCTATCAAAATACCAACGGCAATTTTTACAGAACTAGAACAAATAATTTTAAAATTTGTATGGAAACACAAAAGACCCTGAATACCCAAAGCAATCTTGAGAAAAAAAACAGAGCTGGAGGTATCGTACTGCCTGACCTCAGACTATACTACGAAGCTACAGTCATCAAAACCATCCAGAACTGGCACAGAAACAGGCACGAAGATCAATGAAACAGAATAAAGAGCCAAGAAATAAACCTACACACTTGTGTTCAGTTAATCTATGACAAAGGAGGCAAGAAAACAGTCTCTTGAGAAAAGACCATCTCTTCAATAAGTGGTGTTGGGAAAACTGGATAGCTACATGTAAAAGAATGAAATTAGAACATTTTCTCACACCATGTACAAAAATAAACTTGAAATGGATTAAAGGCCTAAATGTAAGACCAGAAACCATAAAACTAGAAGAAAATGTAGGCAGAACACTCTTCGACATGAATCGTACCAGTGTTTTTTTGTATCTGTTTCCTAGGGCAGAGGAAATAAAAGGAAAAATAAACTAATGAAACCTAATTAAACTTAAAATCTTTTGAACAGCAAAGGAAACCATCAACAAAACAAAAAGACAACATACTGAATGGGAGAAATTATTTGCAAATTATATGACCAATAAGGGGTTAGTATTCCAAAATACATAAACAGCTCCTACAACTCAATATCAAAAAAAAAAAAAAAACCCAATTAAAAATGGGCAGAAGACCTGAATAGACCTTTTTCCAAAGAAGACATACAGATGGCCAACAGGCACATGGAAAGATGCTCAACATCGGTAATCATCAGAGAAATGCAAATCAAAACCACAATGAGATATCACCCACACCTGTCAGGATGGCTATCATCAAAAAGACCACAAATTACAAAAGTTGGCGAGGATGTGGAGAAAAGGGAACCCTTGTATACTGTTGGTGCAAATGTAAATTGGTGCAGTCACTATGGAAAACAGTATGGAGAGTCATTTAAAAACTAAAAATAGAACTTTCATATGATCCATCAGTTTCACTCCTGGGTGTATATCTGAAGAAAACGAAAACACTAGTTCGAAAAGATACATGTACCTCAATGTTCATAGCAGCATTATTTATAATAGCCAGTATATGGAAGTATTCTAAGTGTTCATTGACAGCTGAATGGTTAAAGAAGATGTGGTATATATGTACAATGGGATACTACTCAGCCATAAGAAAGAATGAAATTTTGCCATTTGCAACACCATGTATGGACCTGAAGGGTATTATGCTTAGTGAAATAAATCAGACAAAGATAAATACTGTATGTTATCCCTTATTAGTGGAATCTAAGAAATAAGTGAATATAACAAAATAGAAACAGAGATCAAACTAATGGTTAC
Organism: Balaenoptera physalus; assembly: GCF_965194825.1. NCBI lineage: Eukaryota > Metazoa > Chordata > Mammalia > Artiodactyla > Balaenopteridae > Balaenoptera > Balaenoptera physalus. Next base: position 73,769,054 of record NC_138892.1, read on the forward strand.
TTGTAGGGAGAGAGAAGCCGGGAGGGGCAAGATCGGATTAAGAGGATTCTTAATTAAGAGGGGATTAAGAGGCTCAAACTACTATGTATAAAATAGATAAGCTACAAGGATATATTGTACATTACAGGGAATATAGCCAATATTTTATAATAACTCCAAATGGAGTATAATCTATAAAAATTTTGAATCACTGTGTTGTACACCTGAAATAATAATTGTAAATCAACTATACCTCAATAAAAAAAGTGTTAAAATAAATGTCATCAAAATTAAAAAAATAGGAATGGAGTGATTTTCTTTTATCTGTGTCAGTGACATCGTTCTTTACATTATAATTTTTAAAACCTCCAATCAGGTTTTAAAAGCAAATGACAGATTGGAAAAATATTATCTAAAACTAAATATACTTATGCCCAAAGCATATTAAGTAGACTATTTACAGCAAGAGAAAATGTAATTAGTGAATAAACTCTTGGGAAAGTGTTAAACCTTGTTAAAAATTAGAAGTGAAAATTAAGATAACATTGTACTTAGTAAATTAGCAAATTAGAAAACACTCAGGGTTGTACCCTAGGAAGAGATTTTTCTGCTTTAAAATATATTGGGATAATTTTCTTTAGAGAATATTCTAGATAATAGCCAGGCATATTTGTCATGTTTCATGCATTAATTCTTTTGCTCATGAATTCAACAAACCTATTTAGAATTACTCATATATTTTAGATACCAAAGTAAATACTTAGAATGTGGAAGTTAATCCGGTGAGGTGTATGCTCTTGGGGTTCACTTTGATCAGATATTCTTTGATCTGGAACTTTAGCTTTAGGGATTACAATATAAAGAAATAAAAGAAAAACTCATTTTGCATAAAGATATTTATAGATGTATACAATGCAATGTTTTAAAAACTTGGGAAATCTCCAAGTTCCTAGTGACTGGGAAATGATTATGTAGACCATGGTATAAAGAGGAACATTGCATTGCTGTTAAAATGAAAACGTGGACCTGAGATACATATAAATCCACAAATAATAAATCCAAAGAATAGAACCTAGTTGTGTGGATACACTGGTTACAGTTATCTAAAAAGTTATGGCTGGACGTAGAATTTGGAAGAAGGCATAAAATTGTATATATAATTTACCTATGACAAAATGGACTTTATATTTCATTTTTTTACTATTTCCTTTATATTTGTCATGATAACTGTACGTGGATTTCAGATTTTTGTTTTAAAATATACAGACACATATATAACAAAAGACTCCAGCAATAGAATATTTTTACAAATGAAATTTTACCTTTATTTTATGGAATGAACTTTTTAAGAAATGATGACAAAAGTATAAAGACTAATCATATGAAAGTGGCATGGTTGTATTTTTTTCTCCCAATTTTTAACTCACTGCATAAATTAGCAAGACCTCATGATGTATCATGCACATTTTTTTTTACCTTTTTTCTTCTTTTTTAATGAATCCCAGGAAAGAATCTTGCTTACTTTATCACTATGAAAAATAGAAACAATCAGAATGATGGTGTCCATCCCCAAACTCCCTCATCTCCTTCATGTTTCCTCAGAGGTCACTGCCTACACTGTCCAGAGGTTCTGTCTTCCACTGTTCGTGCTCCTGGCCAAAGCCAGCCCCTCTACTTGTGTCTGAGAGCTCATCCCTTCTCTCCTATTCAAAGCTATCATTCCAGCTATTTCCCCCTTTCTTTTATAAATTTCTCTTTCTTCTGGATCATTCCCATAAGCATGCTGTTATTTTTGCAATCTGAAAAAAAAAAAACAACTTTCTACCTCACTTCATCTTTCAGTTACTATCACATTTATCTCCTTTTTTTACACAAAACAGTTGCCTATGGCATTCCTTCTCTTCAGTTCCTCTCTTTCCATTTTTTTGTGACCCCCTTCCCAGGCAGGATTTTGCCCTTACAATTCTACCAACGTTGCTCTTGTCAAGATTCCATGCCCTCTGTGTTGCTCAGTCCAAGGGCAATTTTCAGTCCTCATCCTATTTGACCTGTCAAAGGCATTTGACACAGGAAATCATGACTTTGTGAAGTACTTTTGTTGGCTTCTTGGACACCACACTGTCCTGGATTTTCCTTAGGCTGTTCGTTCTCAATGGCCTTTGCAGATTCTTCCTCATCTCCCACACCTTTTTAACTTTGGCAAGCCCCAGGGATCACTCCTTGGAGCTCTCTTCCTCTGTGTTTGCATTCACACTGCGGGTGATCTCATCCCATCTCATTGGGATGCCTTCTGTGTGCTGAAAACTCCCAAATCTAGATCTCAGCCCAGACCTCTCTCCAGATCTCTAGACTCCTGTCCACGGCTTCTCACCCAGGTTCCTGCTTTGCCCACCATCTTCCACATACCAGGTAAGGGCATCCTTCCTGGTGTTTGGGTCAAAAGCCTTGGAGTTGTCCTTGACTCTCATGCCCCACATTCAATCTGCCAGGAAATCCTCTGAATCTATATTCTTATAGCTTATATAACTGTAATTAGCTTCTAATTATATCTAGACTCTGTTTCTCATCACTTCCACTGCTATTCACCCTGATCCAAAATGCCATCTCTCACTTGGAGCATTGCAAACTCTCCTAATACTTCACTTTGTCTTTTTCTTGACCCTTTTGCTACCTTTTCTCCACATGACAGCCAGAATGATTCTTATGTAAATAGGATTATGCCAGTTCACTACTACTCATAGTGCTGCCCTTAGTAGCTCCCCATCTCGCTCAGAGTAAAAAGCCAGTGGCCTGCAGTGCTGTAGTGTTCTTGCCTTTCCCCTCTCCTCCTGTGATCTTAGTTCTTCTCCCTACTCCTGCTGCAGCCACCCTGGCCTCCAGGAACAAACAAGTCATCCTCCCAGGCCTTTGCAAGGGCTGTTTCCTCTGCTAAGAAAGCACTCCCCAGATACCCACTTCAGTCCCTCATCTTTGCATTTCCTAAAATGTCTCTTAGTGATTTCTTCCTTAATCTCTCTGTTTAAAGTTTCAGCGCCTCCCACTGGCATTGCCTATTCTCTTTTTAAAAATTTCTTATTTTTTTGCTCTATTTTTTCTCCTTGTTTTATTTTTCTCTATGATACTTTTCACTAACTGATATTTATGTTACATATTCTTTCCCTCCACTAGGATGTAATCTTCATGAAGGCAGGTTTTTATTTTTCTGTTTTGTTTACTCCTGTTCCATGAGTACATAGTATAGAATCTGGCACACAGCAGACATTCAGTAAATGCTTAATGAGTAGATAAAAACTAAAACTGTGTAACCCTGGTGAGTAATTTTTGAGCTGAGATTGGATTATCTGTGCATCAGGGATATTGTAAGAAGTGTGTGCAGTGGGTGGAGGTAATGTTCTCTAGGGTTGCTTCTGACTCAAGTCTGCGGTTTCAAACTTTTTAAAGTAGTTGGGAAAAAACATTAATTTTAGGTTCAATTAAGACATTTACAAGTCTTATATTGTTCTCAGTACTTGGGACAAAAGCGGATCTCTTCATCAGTCTTGCGAGTCCAAAAAAAATAGAAGTTGATTCATGTATGAAAAATGACAGAGTCTCAGGGATGAATTTACAGTAACTACATTGACATACAATGGTGAAATCAACTGGCATGCAAATTTATTACGTGATGCATGTCCTTTTCAGATGGTACTAATACTCTAATGTCTCTTATCTTTCCTCACACGGAGATTGGTGGGAAAAAAGATTATGATTCAAATAGTTGCACCTTTATAGTTGAACCCAGAATTAAAATAAGATGGGAAGGAGTGTTGGAGAGTCATATTTCACTCAGACTATAAAAGAGACCTGGTCTCTTTTCCCTGACCTTCAATCATCTCTGTGATGACTCCAGTTTTCAAAGTTCATTGAATCTTTCTCCTGGAGAAAGATCCATACTGGATATGGAATTTGAAATCTTCTCTTGGTCTCTTCTTAGTGCTCAATCTGAATTTCATAAAAGACACTATTTTCCACTTATGGGTTTGCTTATAAATTTAGGGGACAAAACATATATGTAAGTGTATTATGATGTGATAAATGTTAAAAGAGGGTATTAAATGTATGGAATTTAAAAAATAAGTATCATGATCTTGAATTTGCTCTGATCCTTAAATGATTTAGATTTTAAATCTGGGTATGAAAAGTGGGGCTGTGTTTCAAGTGAAGCCAGTTTGTAACTCTTCATAGCAGTGAAGTGGCATGATCATTACTCCAATTTGTGATAATTAAAATACTAGTCTTAGATTACATTTTAAACTTTTGTTTGAATATAAGTGCTTCAGATAAATGTAGAAACTTAAACTGTCAAACAAAATAAATTATGTTATGAAGACCTGGCTCAAGCCAGATTTTCCAGTTTACCATTCTAGTTTTTAATTTTGTAAACCGCTTTAACCCTTAATAACTATGAAAAAGTCCCTGCATCCCAGACACACTTTCTTATGCCTTTCTCTATACCTCTTCTATTAACATATGTGATATTCATATTTCATTGATCCAGATGGTAATAGAAAAATATGTGAGGCACAGTAGCACAGATAAAATCTACCTGGAGCTAGCAAGTCAGATTCACAAAGAATTTACTTCATAGAGTTCTTTGTGTTGGCAAATTGATAAGGTATTTTCTATTAAAAGCTTAGCATAGTTCCTAGTGCTTAGTAAATGCTCAATAAAAATTAACTAATAATATTGTTGTTGTTGTAATTGTGTTTTTACATAGCTGTTTTTTCTATCATACTGTAAATTTTAGAAGTACAGAGACCATGTCTTTTGCCCACCCCTAACCCCTTTTTAAATCTCGGTGGTCTAGCTGAGTCCTGGCACCTGTGTTTGATTGACTGATCAGAATTTTTCCTCCCGTTTTCTTTCTGTTGTAGCTAGACATCAATACCTATTGGATTGGTGAATAGAACTAGGTTATGCTCATTAAGTGTTACTGGCATGTTAGTAATGAAAATCTTTTGTAGGCCTATAATTTGCATATTAGTATGAGTACAAATAGGCTACCTATTTACATAGTTTCACATCCATAATTCATAGCTAAATGGAGAAATTTTGAAATTTCCATAGTGTGATTTGAACCTTAAACTTTAGGGCTGGATAGAAAGAAATGGATTTACTATATTAATACATGAAATGTCATTACTCTTTGTTGTCAGTAGTTGGCCAGTTTCAACTTTAATTGAAGTGTAGGCTATTGTTACGGTATACAAAAATACAACAAAAGATTCTAATAATATGCTTTTGTTTTTAGATCAGATTTTCTTCTTATCCTGTGAAATAAACAGGAATAAATAAATGAGACTTTAATATTGTAACAGTGTCAACATAAGTAAAATTTATAGAATCTAATGACATTTAGATGGATGAATTTATTGTCAATATTTAACTTACTGCACAAAGTATGATACATAAAGTGGAATTCAGGGATCTTATTTTATATAACAAAATATCTACATGTGTACATCTTTACCAAGAATCTCTTACTAAAGATTCTATGGTAGTAACTTCATTTTCTTTTTCATAAGGCAATATAAAATAGCCACAAATAGAAAGGACATTATTTATTGTGAATAAGCAGATACTGAGATCCAGGAAGTAAGAACTCATTTTGAAAAACTGAGTTTCTTAACCTGATTAAGAAAAACATGAATGTTGGAAAAGAAACACATAATTTTGTGATATTCATTTGGTAATTACACAGTCATTTATTTAAACTTCATCCATGTAAGAGATTTTGTTCTGGAGCATTTTCAAAATTAATATTTTTCTAAATTTAACACCATTTTCAAATACACATTTATATGTATTAAGCATTCAGAATTCTACTTGTTGATAAGCATTAAAGATTTGCATATAGATAGCCACTGCTGTGGTTAATAGTTATCTTTTATTCTAAGTGAACAACTAGTGGACTTAACCCAACTTGGATTAAAAGAATTTGTTGATGTGAACTAAAAGCCACTGTCAGTAAATTTTTCTATTTCTAAGCAGTCATGAAGATGAGGTATCCAGAGATAAGACATAGAGGCAGACAGTGAATAGTTCAAGAGGGAATGAGTTCTTGGAATTATAGATCAACAGACATGACATTAATTTCTAGCAAAATTCTAAAATATTAAAGTGAAGATTTGGAAGCACTTAGAAAACAGTCTGACGATTACTAAGACCTTTTGTGGGTTCAGTAGGAATATGTATTATTAAACTAACCTCATTTTTTTTTTCTTTGAAAGCATTGTTGGGTTGGTAGATTAGGGAAATTCTACAGATAAAGAATTTGACATACTTCCTTTCATTTAACATATTTGTAGAACATTTACTTTGTACTTGGTGGTGAACAAAATAAACTTTATTAAACCTGTGGGGGATAACGATAACAAGTAATCTCTGAAATTTGCCACTAAAAAAGATGAGGCTTCGTTGGATGCTCTATCAGGGTTGAAGAGTAGGCCCAGAAGGAGGTCACTAACAGGGTACAACCCAAAGCTCAGTCCTTCGTGCTCCATGCTTATCAAATCTGGGGAGCCCAGAGTAAGCCAAATCACTGTTATGCTCAATAACAGAGTTAATATTCAAAATATTTTCAAGATACTGGAATGCTCTGAAAAATTGAGAAAAATTAAGTCACAGGTAATATGCTTATAATATCTTTATACTATCTTTTACATTTCAGATATGTTTGCAGTATTTCCTCTTGACCCACACTTAGACCTGGCCAACAGTGAGACAGAGTCCTCCAGTGTATGTCCAGTAGGGAGACTATAGGAGTCTGTCCAAGTAGGCAGTCTGCTTACCGGACAGAGAGGCCTCTTTAAAACCTGAAGGAGAAGTCTGCATTGTATTCACAGCTGGACTGGAGGACCGCCGTAGTCCCACCTGATTCTAAAATTCAAAGGGCTTCTTTGATGATTACAGCGGAGAAATGGTTTTGTCAAATCTGCAAGGGAACTTGTCCTCTGAAATGGAATAAATCAGCTAATATTGCATACTGCTTAAGAGGGGAGACACTGTCCCCTTTTTGTAACTTCCTATTAGTGTTTAGTAAATGTTGTTTGACTCACTGACAACACCTGAGTCATTTTATTTTATTACTTTTGGCTCCTGTGTTATAAGTTGTCAAATTTATTCTTCTTGAATATAGTTTGAGCCTGTTTTTATGAAATCAAGAACATTATTTCCTGTTGTTCTTTTTATAAAGAGAATTGGTAGAATATGAAGAAGGCAACTCTGCAAGCCATATGTCTCTGGCATCCTCCATGGAATTCCTTAATTCTCTCTTGACTAAATGATTCATTCTGCCACTTGCATGATTCCTCTTAAGAAAATCAATTATTTAGTGTTCTTGAGGTGATTGGCTTGCAAATAATCTTGTGATCTTAAGCACTTTTTGGTAAATTTACCAATTTCTGAAAACTAGAAATTATTTCCACACTTACTTGAGTTGTAATTGAGTTCTTTAGAACAGATATTCAAAGATTCATAGGCTCTCAAAACTAGTAGGTGTGGGCTCAATATTACACGTTCATCTTCAGTTTTGTTGTTGTTAAAAAATATTTCGCCAAAGAAATTCTTACCTTGTAAAAATGAAAGCCAACTGTTTTGTCACATGCCTTTCCTGGAGCTTAGGTCCCCACCCCTCCCTATCCCCTCATTTTCTTCCCTCCTCCATGCTCATTATACATTGGTGTTTTTACTCTGATAAAAAGGTTGGTGTTTCTCGATCTTAGGTAAAGTGTGAATAAAACCATCTTTAGAATTTCTTTGTTTATTGATCTGTAATATACCACATACATAGTATACTTTTTTGTCGGTGTTGGGTCTTTGTTGCGCGCAGGCTTTCTCTAGTTGTGGCGAGTGGGGGCTACTCTTCGTTGCTGTGTGTGGGCTTCTCATTGTGGTGGCTTCTCTTGTTGCGGAACATGGGATCTAGGCACACAGGCTTCAGTAGTTGCACCACGTGGGATCAGTAGTTGCGGCATGCGGGCCCTAGAGTGGGTGGGCTTCAGTAGTTTTGGTGCATGGGCTCAGTAGTTGTGGCTCACGGGCTCTAGAGCACAGGCTCGGTAGTTGTGGTGCACGGGCTTAGTTGCTCCACAGCATGTGGGATCTTCCTGGACCAGGGATCCAACCCGTGTCCCCTGCATTGGCAGGTGGATTCTTAACCACTGAGCAACCAGGGAGTCCCATAGTATACTTGCTGTGTCAACAATATTTCAAGACAAGGCCCCTAGCTCTTCTTCACCCTGAGTAACACCCCCCAAATCCCATCCATATAGAACTTATGGAGCTGTGACAGCAGTTTAGGTAATTACCTGTCCTTAAAAGGCAGCCATTGTTGATTATTGGGTTCAGAAAGTATTCTGAAGAACCTATGAGTCTTACCCCCGAACAGTTGACTGGCTAGTCAGATGCAGTTTCTTCTACCTTGTAATTCTGTTTATATGTGATTTGAGGTCAGTCAGAAAGATAGCAGTTTTAAAATAAAGTGGTCTTGCAAAATCAGTGTTTAAATGTCATCTTCTTCAGTTTAGATATTAGTAAAATATTCACGTTCTACCAAGCAGGTTTTTTTTTGTCGTCGTTGTTGTTTTTTTTGAGTAAGAACTGCCCACACTGTGGTGCTTATTATCTTTAACTCTTCCGCTTTTGAGCTTCGTGTCCTAAAAGAAATGTTATACCACTGATTACTTTTACTTGATTCCTAATACTTAATTCCTTTTACTTTAAACACGTTTTCAAGCCACTAAAAAAATGAATATCTCTCTTCCTCCCTCCCTTCCTTCCTTCATACAAAACTTTGGTAAAGTACAGTGGAAGAAAAAACCTGGCAGGTTAGGAAGAAATTGTAATACTCTTTCTGTCTGTAGGCTTTTAGTTTTTATTTTAAAAAGTTTTATTCTGATAAAAGCACTTAAGATATCTACTCTTAAATTTTTCAGTGTATGGTATTGTGTTGATAACTATAGGTACAATGTTGTACAGCAGATCCGTAGAACTTATTCATTGTGCTTAAGTGAAACTTTATGCCCAATGGTTAGCATCTCCCCATTCCTCCCTCTGCACAGCCCCCGGAAACCACCAGTTTGCTCTCTACCTCTATGGGTTTGACTATTTTAGCTACCTCATTTTAAGTGGAGTCATGTAGTTTCCCAATTCATCTGACTTGAGCTGTTTCCTCTTCCTGAAATATGTTTCTTCCCCTAGGCATTGTTCAAAGTATTCTAATGTATCAACTCATTTAATCTTCATAGCATACAATAATGTTATTTCTCATTTTATAAAATAGGATCTCAGACACAGGATATTGAATAACTTTCTGAAGGACATGCATTTAGTAAGTTGTGGAGGTGAGATTTGAAGCCAGTGGTTTAACCACAGAGTCTGGTCTCTTAACCACTGCACCATGCTGCTTCAAGCTGGTAATAAGAATACCTGTCTCACAGAGTTGGCTTGAAAAGTAAATGAGACAAACTGTACAAAGGTCTTAGGATAGTGCCTAGCATATAGTAAATATATAGTAAGTGTTAGCTATTAGCATTTCATTTTGATTTTAATAAGTCTACCATGTATCTTCCTCAGTGGGATAGTATAAATGATATTGATACTGATTGTAATGTGACTTGTTCCATGAACTTATATATTTTACCAGCCCCTTCTGAGTTGTTAGCATTAGCTATAGGGAAAATAGTACCCACTTCATAGTGGTTTTATGAGTATTAAATTAGGTAGCATTATATAAGAGTAACTGGTACATATAAATGTCTAGTAGTGTTGGCTTACTCTGCTCCCTTATGAGATGTATGTTCCTTAAAGACAGGGTCAATGTTTTATTATTTTTGCATCCAACCAAGGGTGTATCACAGCTGCTGGCACATAGTAGGCATTTTGTAAACGCTTGTAGAATAAGTGAATGAGAGCATTGGAAGGAGAAAGAACAGAAGGAAGGACATATGAGTGGAAATTTTTCTCCTGGAAGTAATTTTCTTCTAGGGAAAGAAGGTCATTTGAAGGCCACAGGGATCTAAAAGCTTACTTTTTTTTTTTTTTTAATTTAAAGGTTAAACTGTTCTGATATTTAATTCTAAAGTATTATACAACTAATATGGCCACTTAAGGACTGAAGAGTGGAAGAGAGTGGAGAGACAAAGAAAGGGTAAGAGATTTAGTAAGTACTATAGACATGTTACATTCTAAAGCTATAGATAATACTCTTTAGCAGTAGTTTCAGAGTCTTAGCGCCAGTGATCAGGGGCCTTTGGAAATCGAATTAGATGATTAGCCTTTATTTTCAACAAATTATTTACTCTTTGCCTGTAGGTCTTTGATGAATCCTTTCTGAATGGAACTGCAGCCAAAGGTGGTAGTGAGGGGCATGGAAGTTTGATGAGGGGGTGTGTGTGTGATTGCATCACCAGTAACAAGAGCAAACAACCTGGTGTCTGATGAAATCAAACTGAGGACATATTGTCTGTCTTCACCGTCAGAGCTAAGGCAGCAGTTGGGAGGGAAGATGCGTTTTCAAGGGTTGATTGTGATGTTCTGTCTCAAGGCCTCATTATGTCTCTTGGGATGAGGTAGTGAAACTTATGTCCTGAGACTGACCTTTGGTAACAACATGAGAGAAGTCTAGCTTGATAGGTCAGTCCCTCAACTTGGTGATTTCTCCAGAAACATGTTGCAGTGTTAGGTCAAGGGAACAACTAGGATCTGTCCGTAGCTTTAGAGGCACACCTGATTACACTGCCCATCAATTGTGTCCTGGCAGTTATGTGTGCCACAATCTTGTTACAAGTCTTTCTGCTTGTGGGCAAGAGGCAACAGTGCCTCCCTCCATTGTTCTTTCCTCTTAGTTTCTAACTGTTTGGCTTTTAAGACTGAATTGTTTGGAATACCTTCTGCTGTTGAGGTAGTAAGGAAAACAGTGTGGTATTTTTCACCAGTGGGAAAAACGAAATATTTCTTACCCATAGGAATAAAACATGAGACTAGACATGTAACTTCTTGTTTGTGAGCCTCTTTTGTTTATCAGTTCAGGTTTGGTTTTGCCATGTTATTGGTGACCACAGGTTAAGAAAATATATGCCATCAAAAGAAAAGACCACACTTCCTTTTCTCATGGCAATGTGTTTACTTTTATTTATTTTTATGAATAGATAAAATCAGATGTCTTCAAATTAAATTGTTTTTCGGAAAGATGATATCAGGTGGGAACAGGGAGATTAAGAAAAACATCACCCGGGCCACCTGCATTTCGACTGCCAATGTATCTGCTATTGGTGCCCTGATTAGCATCTCCCAGGTGGCATTGGTTCAGAAGTTTCCCACGTTTCACCCTCGCTTGGAAGGCAGCATGGAGTAGTGGAGTGGAGGGAACTTGGCATATGAAATTGGAAATCCTGTGTTATGGTCTTGCTTTTGTCTTTTACTTAAATATGTGATTTTTGACAAGTCACTTAACCCCTCTGAGCTTGCTTTCTCTTCTATAAAGTAAGAGAGTTTCATCAGATTCTAGGCAGAGTTTCTTTTAACATAGGCACTTCATTGACCAGGTGAGAGGAAAGAAAAATGAGTACTGAGATGATCTGCCACCTTCCAGGCCCCTTTCTCAATGCGAAATGGACACAGAAGCAGAGCATATCAGGCCTTAACGGGAGAGAGAGCTCAATCCTAGTCTCATAAAATTACAAGATGCTACATAGATAACTTAAGTTCATTATGAAAATGAGGCTTTAAGTCCAAGCCTGCCCTATGGTATATTTTTTTGCATTCATCCTAAATCATTTTAGCTTTTAACAGACTGCTGTTTCCCTCCACTAGGAATTGGTACTCAGTTCTGGATAGCTCTTCAATTGAATGACCTCATTTACGTTAAATTTTGTTTTTTGAGCCAGTGCTTTGAGAAGCTTGCTTTGCTGGCTATTTGTGTATTTCTTGTTATTTAAGGCATCTTGTTGAAGCTGAAGAGTACAGTCTTTGAAAGTGTTTTTAAATGGAAAACTGTTGCATTGAAAAGTGGCTTTGTGTTTTCATAGACCACACAATTCTAAGCCAACTGACACGGTTTCAAAGTAGTTTTTGGTGGATAGAACACACAGGTAAGTACTTGAGAGCCCAGTGCTTGTAGTTTGAAGTATTTGTAAGTATTAAAGATGGAGAAGAAAGCATGACCCAGGTCTGGAGTTTCCTATTTGATTATTTTTACAGTATCTTAGAATACATTGACGTTTTGCCGTTACCTTGCGAGATGTGCACTTCTTCAATAAATGTATCAGTTAAAAGCATTTGGTCTAATGTCCAATATTCTGAATACTTAATTGTTACTAATATTGTTGGAATACCTTTTACTAACTCCCAAATCCATATTTGTATCTATACTATATGCCGTAAAGGAAAACAACTGCATTTTAAAATATGGTGAGTGATATCTAGTGCTGGTTAAAATGGAGTAGTAAGTCCTCTACATCCTGTCTCTCCACTGATTACAGTTAAAAAGTCTGGAAATGGGGCTTCCCTGGTGGCGCAGTGGTTGAGAATCTGCCTGCCAATGCAGGGGACACGGGTTCGAGCCCTGGTCTGGGAAGATCCCACATGCCGCGGAGCAGCTAGGCCCGGCCCGTGAGCCACAACTACTGAGCCTGCGCGTCTGGAGCCTGTGCTCCACAACAAGAGAGGCCGTGATAGTGAGAGGCCTGTGCACTGTACTGAAGAGTGGCCCCTGCTTGCCTCAACTAGAGAAAGCCCTCGCACAGAAACGAAGACCCAACACAGCCAAAAAAAAAAAAAAGTCTGGAAATGATGCAGAACACAGTTGAGGACTCTGAAAAGTAAATGATAGCAGGCAAATTGGGGAGGGAGGTCAAAATTTGAAGCCTAACTGGTATGGCAGTGAATTTACTATTTGTTTTTTTGTCCTTAATCTCCTGTGGGTGGACTTTTTTCTTTCTTTCCTCTCCTTGCCCTGCTTTCAGGCCAGCTCCGGTCACAAAGCTATGCTGCTGCAGTGGTAGTGGCAATGGTGCAGGCACCAAGATGCTGAGATAGAGCCCACTTTCTGCCTAGAGGAACCAGGAAAGGGGTCTTTGGTCTCTAGAGAGTGTGTGGGGAAATTACTGTTACTTTTCTCTCTAGTTTCTCTTGCTACTTTGCCCAAGGGCAGTCCCAAATATCTGGAACTGCATGCCAGTGTAAAAGATTAAAGTTCTGAGGGAAATCCTGGACTTCTAGACAATAGATTGTGAAAAGGGGACCCTGGGAGCAAGAGAGTGTCAGGGAAATTTTGGTGAAGAGAGAGCTGAAAAGAAGGGGGAGCTTGTAATTTGTGTGTAAATCAACACAAGTCCCAAGTTCACCCCTAAGCTGCATATGCACCGATCAGTTATGCCCAAAGGGGCATAACAAAGTTTATGGTATAAACTACCATTCAAGTCCCAGACTATTGCCTAAATAACCCAAATAGCATAGGCTGTTGAAAACTGATTTGATATGGAGCTATTTCCTACAGAAGGCAGGGCAGAATCTGTATTCTGAACCTAACTGGGTTGACTGACTAGATTACTCAAACAAACACACGAAAAAAGTAATCTACATTTGCTAAAGGATTTTAACAGTACCCAGAGACTCACAACATATAATATTAAGTATATCTAGAATATAACCCAAAATTACTTGACATACAAAGAACCAGAGAGCTCTGACCAATTCTCAAAGGAAAAATCAACAAATGCTAATTGCAAGATGACCCAGATGATGGGTTTATCAGACAAAGAATTTAAAACAGCTTTTATAACTATGATCTAAGAGATAAAAGTGAATACTCTTGAATGGAAATATAGAGGTTCTCAGCAAAAAAAAAAAAAAAAAGAAACTGTAAAAAAGAACCAAATGGGTATTTTAGAACTGAAAAATACAATATCTGAAATTAAAAACAAAAACAAAAACTTTGCACAGGCGTTTTAGCAGAAGGGAGAAAACAGAAGAGTCAGTGAACTTAAGATAGATCAGTAGAAATTATTCAAACAATAGAAATTATCCAAAAGAAGAGGAGCAAGATTTTAATTAAAGCCTAAGGGACCTGTGGGACAATATTAGAGGGTCTAAAATTTATGACATCAGAATCCCAAGAGGAGAGGAGAAAAAGTTGGATTCAGGAAAAAAAAAAAATTGAAGTAACAGCTGAAAACTTCTCAAATTTGGTGAAAGGTATAAACTTACAGATTCAAGAAACTCAGTGAACTTCAAGCAGTGTCAATTCAAAGAAGGCCATACTTAGATATATTACAATCCAACTGTTGAAAATCAAAGATAAAAAACCTTGAAGGCAGTGAGAACCACCCCCCCCCCACCCCAGCCCTGCACCTCCAGTATACACTAGGGACTCTAATGATTGTGGTTTTCTCATCAGAAATCATGGAAGCCAGAAGACAGTGGAAGAAAACCTGTGAAGTGCTGAAAGAGAAAACTGTCAACCCAGAATTTGATATCTAGTGAAAATATATCTTTCAGGAATGAAAGCAAAAGAAAAGCATTCTCAATAAAGGAAAATTAAGAATATTTATTGCTAGCAGCTCTAACCTAAAATATTAAGAAAATTTTCAGACTGAAGGGAAATGATACCACAAGGAAACTTAGAACATCAGGAATGAAGGAAGAGCAACAGAAATAGTAAATAACTGGGTAAATATAGTATTCTGTTTTTCTCCTTTTAAGTTCTTTAAATTATGTGTGGTGTTCAAAACAAAATTCATGGCATTGTCTGATGCTTTTTCAGTGTATGTAGTTTAATATATGTGACTCCTATTACCAAGGGGGAGGTGAAGGGTTCTCTATTGTTGTGAGTCTTCTGCATTTCACTGAAAGTGGTAAAATATGATTTTTAAGTAGACCAAAAAGTTAAGGATGTATACTGTAACCCTTACAGCACATACTAAAAAGATAATACCAAGTGTTACTGCCAAATGACCCAATATATAAATTAAAATGGAATATTGAAAAACAGTCAAAAAATCCAAAACAAGGCAATAAAGAGGAACAGAAGAACAAGAAGCAGAGTGTATAAACAGAAAACAAATAATAAATTAATTATAAAATTATATTAAATGTAAATGGTCTAAATACATCAATTAAAAGACACAGGTTGTCAGATTGACTTAAAAGGAAATCTGTGTACTTTCTACAAAAAAAAGGTGACATTAAATATAATGGTAAATATAGGTTAAAAGCTAACAGAATGGGAAAAGATATATCATGCTAACACTAAGTAAAAGAAAATTGAGTGTCTGTTAATATCAGATGAAGTAGCTTCAAAACAAGGACATTTTTCTTAGATGTCCTTCAATAAGTGAATGGATAAATAAACTGTGATACATTTATACAGTCGATACATATTACTCACTGCTAAAAAGAAATGAGCTATCAAGCCACACACACACAAAATCAAGGAATATGCATTTAAACATATTACTAAATGAAAGAAGCCAATCTGAAAAGGCTGCATACTGTATTATTCCAACTATGTGACATTCTGGAAAAGGTAAAACTATGGGGACAGTAAAAAGATTGCCAGGAGTTTGGGGGGAAGGTGGGAGAGAGGAATGAATAGACAGGGCACAGGAGATTGTCAGGGCAGTGAGACTGTTCTATGTGATTCTGTGATGGTAGATACTTACCATTTTACATTTGCCAAAACTCTTAGAATATACAACACAAAAGTGAACCCACATGTAAATTACAAGACTTTAATCAATAATAATGTGTGAATATTGGCTCATCAATTGTAACAAACGCACCACATTAATCTAAGATGTTAATAATGGGGAAACTGGTTAGGGGGATAGGGGATCAGGAAGTGAAAGGGGGTATATGGGAACTTCTGTACTTTCTGCCCAGTTTTTCAGTAAACTTAAAACTGCTGTAAAGAATAATAATTTTTAAACCGATGCTCTATATCATTAGTTATTAGAGAAATGCAAATTAAAACCACACTGGATACCACTATACACCTATTAGAATGGCTAAAATAGAAATCTGACAATACCAAGTTCAAGTGAGTATAGGGTGCAACTGGAACTCTCATATATTGCTGTTTTGAATGCAACATAGTGGAGCCATTTTGTAAAGCAGCTTGGCAGTTCATTCTAATTTAGATATTCACTTACCATACAGCCCATCTAATTTAAATACACACGTACCATACAGTCATCCCACTAGTAGATATTTACACAAGGAAAATGAAAACTTATTCACACAAAACTCTTTATACAAATGTTTATAGCAGCTTTATTCATAATCACCAAAAACTGATAACAACTGGAATGCCTTCAAATGGTGAATGAACAGTGGTATTTCCATACAGTGGACTGTTACTCTGCAATAAAAAGGTATGAAGTACTGATATATGCACCACCATAACATATTTGAATCTCAAATGAATTAAGTGAATAAATCAGACTCAAAGACTACATGTTGTATAATATTTATATGACACTGTAGAGAAGGTAAAACTATAGGGATGTCAAAACCTAAGTCAGTAGGTGTGGGGCTGCTATTTGACTGCAGATAGCATGAGGGAAAGCTTTATGGTGATGGAAGTCTTCTGCATCTTGATTGTGGTGATAGTTACATTACTGTACATTTATCAAAATTCATGGAACTATACACCAAAAGGGGCAAATTTTATATAATATAAATTTAAAAATAATTAAGTTTATTCCCTTTTATACAAATGAGGGAACTGAAACTTGGAGATGTTAAATAAAGTTTTAAGCTAATAAATGGCAGAGAGAGGCCTCATTTCTTTCTTCCTAACTGGATTTTTCAGTCTTGGCAGTATGATATATTAGGCTGGATAATTCTTTGTTATAAGGAACTATCTTGTGCATTGTTTGATATTTAGCACCATCTGTGACCTGTACAAACTTGATACCAGTAACAACCTCCTGCCCCCAGTTGCAACAGTCAGAGTTTCTCCAGATACTGCCAAATGTTCCCCAGTTGTTAGATGTGGGGGGAATTGTCCCCAGTTGAGAACCACTGCTGTCACCCATACATTGAGTCACTGTATGTATCCTGTTTGGTCATCAGTTTCCACATAAGAAAATTGGCTCATAACTGGTCCTGCCTGTTTCAGAAGGTGGTCCTAAGCATCAATTAGATGATAATGTGGAAGTGTTTTGCCAAATGTAAAACTCCAAATAGATTTTATGATTTTAGATTGTTAGGAATAAAAAATAAAATTCTGGGGAAAGAAAGGATGCACAGAAAAGAAAAGGAGTACCTATTATGATCACAACTAAAGAAAAATATTTTGAATAGAGATTGAGAAGATTGACAATTAAGGAAAGATCTATAGTGGCTGTTCAAACAGGACCTCGTTGGATGGTGTAACTTTACTGGGGTCACTAATGTCCAGGTGCTGGCCCTCAATTTTCAAGTCTATAAAGTTGGTTTTTCCCAGTTTTTATTGAGTTGATTAGGTTTAGGAGTGCTGTTTCCCACCAATTCAACCCAGCACAGATGGAGGAAGAACCAGATGCCTTTTGTGAAATTAGAGAAGAATAAGTGCCAGGTGGATTGAAGTGCTCAGTTTAGCTGGTCAGCATTTTGTTGTTTTTGTTTTGTCTCTCTTCCAACCCACTCACCTTTATGGAAAGATGCTTGGTGAACTTGCAGTAAGCACAAAGAGTTAGTAGCATACCTAGAATATAGTTCGTGATATTTAAATTTTCATTTCCCATTTATTTCGAATCTGGAGAGAAATCTACCAAGTCAAGTACTCTTCCACTGTTTTTTCAGGGAGTTCTTTACCTTTTCAATGCCAGAGACACATGGACAAGTCTTCCACTTTGGCGTTTTTTTCTCATCCTAGGTTTCATACAGACCAGTTGGCATTCTATTAAAATACTTGTTGGGCTTCCCTGGTGGCGCAGTGGTTGAGAATCTGCCTGCTAATGCAGGGGACACGGGTTCGAGCCCTGGTCTGGGAAGATCCCACATGCCGCGGAGCAACTAGGCCCGTGAGCCACAATTACTGAGCCTGCGTGTCTGGAGCCTGTGCTCTGCAACAAGAGAGGCCACGATAGTGAGAGGCCCGCGCACCGCGATGAAGAGTGGCCCCCGCTTGCCGCAACTAGAGAAAGCCCTAGCACAGAAACGAAGACCCAACATAGCAATCAATCAATCAATCAATCAATCAATAAATCTTTAAAAAAAAAAAAAACTTGTTGTTCAAACTAATACTAATACGACTGATTAGTTTACATCAGATTCCACTCATGCCTTCCTGAGGGTATGTTCTTACCACCTTGATTTATAATAGCTTTGGTGTTTGGAACCCTTCAATCAAGAATTTGTTTATAAACCTTCTCTTATGGAAGGGAACCATATTAATAATAGTTCTCTTACAATAATTACAAATAGCTCTCTTAAACTGATTACACTTAAGAAATAATGAGCAGTATAAAATTAGTAGTGCACAATAATGATTTAATGTGAAACCTATTGATGAAATGCAAAATTTAAAAAGTCATAGCAAGTAAATAATGTGACTGATGCCTTATCTGAACAAAAGTTTAAATGGCAAATTATTAGGAGGTTTTAAAACATGGGGTGTTTGTTAAATGGATAAGAAACTATTGAAAGAAACTTCTTTCTGTGGAAGGTAGGCACCATTCTCCCCTCTTCTCATCACAGTACTAATTAATTCATATATTCTGCATTTCCATGGTAGCAAGATAGCACCTCTAGGCACTTTTTTTTTCTTTTAAATTAAAGTGTAGTTGATTTACAATGTTGTGTTAGTTTCAGGTGTACAGCAAAGTGATTCCAGTTATATATATGTGTGTTTGTGTGTGCGGGTGTATATATATACGTATAAACACATATTCTTTTTCAAATCCTTTTCCCTTATAGGTTATTACAAAGTACTGAATATAGTTCTCTGTGCTATACAGTAGGTCCTTGTTGGTCATCTATTTCATATATAGTAGTGTGTATATGTTAATCCCAAACTCCTAATTTATCCCTCCCCACATCCCACCTTTCCCCCCGCCACGTTGGTAACCATAAGTTTGTTTTCTGTGTCTGTGGCTCTATTTCTGTTTTGTAAATAAGCTCAATTGTATTTTTTTTCCTTTTTTAGATTCTACATATAAATGATATCGTATGATATTTGTCTTTCCCTGTCTGGCTTCACTTAGTATGATAATCTCTACATCCATCCGTGTTACTGCAAATGGCATTATTTCATTCTTTTTTTATGGCTGAGTAATATCCCGTTGTATATATATACCATATCTTCTTCATACATTCATCTATCGATGGACATTTAGGTTGCTTCCATGTCTTGGCTATTGTAAATAGTGCTGCAGTGAACATTGGGGTGAATGTATCTTTTTGAATTATGGCTTTCTTGGGATATATGCCCAGGAGTGGGATCTATGGATCATATGGTAACTCTATTTTTATTTTTTTAAGGAACCTCCCTACTGTTCTCCATAGTGGCTGTACCAATTTACATTTCCACCAACAGTGTAGCAGGGTTCCTTTTTCTCCATACCCTCTCCAGCATTTATTATTTGTAGACTTTTTGATGATGGCCATTCTGACCTGTGTGAGATATCTTGTAGTTTTGATTGGCATTTCTCTAATAATTAGCAATGTTGAGCATTTTTTCATGTGCCTGTTGGCCATCTGTATGTCTTCTTTGGACAGATGTCTATTTAGATCTTCCTATTTTTTGATTTTTAAAAAAAATATATTGAGCTGTATGAGCTGTTTATATATTTTGGAAGTTAATCCCTTGTTGGTAGTATTATTTGCAAATATTTTCTCCCTGTTGTTTTTTCATTTTGTTTATGGTTTCCTTTGCTGTGCAAATGCTCTTGAGTTTAATTAGGTCCCACTTGTTTATTTTTGTTTTTATTTCCACTACTCTAGGAGACGGAGCCAAAAAGATATTGCTGCTATTTATGTCAAAGAGTGTTCTGCCTATCTTTTCCTCTAGTTTTATAGTACCTGGCCTTACATTTAGGTCTTTAATTCATATTGAGTTTATTTTTGTATGTGGTGTTAGAGAATGTTCTAATTTCATTCTTTTACATGTAGCTGTCTAGTTTTCCCAGCACCACTTATTGAAGAGACTATCTTTTCTCCATTGTATATTCTTGCCTCCTTTGTCGTAGATTAATTGATCAAAGGTTTGTGGGTTTATATCTGGGCTTTCTATCCTGTTCCATCAGTCTATATGTATGTTTTTGTGCCAGTACTACACTGTTTTGATTACTGTAGCCTTGTAATATTTTCTGAAGTCAGGGAGCATGATTCCTCTAGCTCCGTTTTTCTTTCTCAAGACTGCTTTGGCTATTTGGGCCTTTTGTGTTTCCATACAAATTTTTAACATTTTTGTTCTAGTTCTGTGAAAAATGCCATTCTTAATTTGATAGGGGTAGCACTGACTCCATAGATTGCCTTGGGTAGTATAGTCATTTTAACAATATTGATTCTTCCAGTCCAAGGACATGGTATATCTTTACATCTGTTTGTGTCATCTTCAGTTTTTCATCAGTGTCTTATAGTTTTCGGAGTATAGGTCTCTTGCCTCCTTAGGTAGGTTTATTGCGAGGTATTTTATCCTTTTTGATGCGATGGTAAATGGGATTGTTTCCTTAATTTCTCTTTCTGATCTTATTAGCATATAGAAAGATTTCTGCATATTAATTTTGTATCCTGTGACTTTACCAAATTCATTGATGAGCTCACTTTCTGGTAGCCTCTTTAGAATTTTCTATGTATAGTATCATGTCATCTGCAAACAGTGAGAGTTTTACTTCTACTTTTCCAATTTGGATTTCTTTTATTTCTTTCTTATCTGATTGCTGTGGCTAGGACTTCCAAAACTATGTTGAGTAAAAGTGGCCAGAGTGGATATTCTTGTCTTGTTCCTGACCTTAGAGGAAATGCTTTCAGTTTTTCACCATTGAGTATGATGTACACACTTGTAATTTAGTAGTTGCTAATGGATTAAAATAAAATGTACTATTACAGAAATGTTAGCTATTGTGTTGGACACCATGATTCGGGAGACTTTTCTTTTTTCTCTGACTTATTTCTTTATATTTCTTGACATGCAAAATCCACATCATTTACAAAATTAATATTTCATCTTATTGAAGGGATACAAAAGGGAATTAACTTTATTACTGAATGTCATCAAAAGGATTGTTCAGAAACATTAAATGAATAAGTATAGTATTCAATTTCTTTCATTATACTGTATGCACTTTTCTGAATATAATATTTCTGCTAATGGATACCATAAAGAGTTTTCTCCCTTGCCTCCCTCTCTTTTCCCTTCAACAGATATTACATACCTAATATTTGCCAACTTATACCAGCTTTTCCTTATACTTTGTCTTTATGACTCTTATTATAATTACGAAGTATGTAATCATCTTATCCATTAAGAAACATAAATGTGTAAAAAGACTGTCTTCCTCTGCCCATTTATGTTTAGACATTCCTAAACATGGATGGTCATAAGTCATTTGTTCACCAGTCCCTCAGTTCCTTGCAGGCGTGCCCTGTGGTCAACTTTTGGTTACTCAGGTACTTCCTAGCCCTTTCTTCCTAGTCCTGTCTTTGGGTCATTTCACTTTTGGAAAAAAAAAAACAGAGTACTTAGATGAAGTGAATTAATTTGATAGTTATTCATTATATATACCTATTTGTGGAGTAGTTTCATAATTATTTTTAAATTTATGAAAAATGCCTACAATTCAGAAGGTTAAACTTTTTGTGCAACAGAATATTTGTTCAACATGGTAAGAACAAACAACTTTTATTAGAATCAACCTGTGTTTGAGGCTAAACAGTGAAGAAGGGTAAAGAAGAGAGAAAATCAATGAAAAAATTGATATAATGACAAATATTCTTTGAGTAAGTAAAATAAAGGTTGTAGAGAGAAAAGAATATATGCAGAAACATTTTTGCCTTAATAAGCAGTTTCTTCAGTCCTACATATTACCAGCAACCTACTGGTGACCTGAATAGACATGTAATAAATTAGTACTACTAAATAGTATTAGTAGAATAAAGAAGAAAAAAGAATAGAAAGTTGTATGTTTAGAGAGACAGTAGTCTGATACTATAAATTACCAATGATTCCAAAGAATTAATACTTCTGTGTAAATAAAAGAAGCTAGTTAAAAAAGGATTATTATTTATATTACCATGTTTACTATATTTAAATAACAGACCCTGCTCATTATTAAATATTAAAGTTCTTTCAAAGAAAGTTCTTAGATACAAAAAACAGAACAGCTTATTTAATTTAGACTAAGAATTTGATTGTAAAGAATTTAGATAATAAAATTAGCACTTCTGCTTTCTCTTGTATATTATCTAATTGAATTCTAAACCTCTTGAGTTAAGATTATCACCCGCATTTTATAGATGGTTAAATATTTTGACAGTGGTCACATACATAGGAAATGTAAGTGGCAGAGCTGTAAATTGAATATTGTCTGTTAGTGAAATCCAAATACTTGGCTCTCTCCATATATCACTATGTGATTTGCTTTAGTAGCTAGTTTAAATTAATTTCCTTAGGAATATTAAAATTAAGTCTTTAGGATTGTTAAGTCTCATGATTCTAGAGAAAAGCTTTTTTTAAATTCAACTTTGGGATTTAGCTTTTGACAGTTATGTGACTGTGATATAATTATTCATTAAGATGTAATAATTTTCCTTTCGTTGAGTTACCTCCTTTTTACTTCAAGCCTAGTTCTTTGAAACTGCCTGATAAATCCAAAGTGATCTTCCCCTCCTATGAATTTAGGAGCGCTTCTTATAGTTAACATTCATTTCACACATACTATTATGCATTATTATTAATTGTTTTGTGTCTCCAGCTATATTACAGGCTCCTTGTATTTTATTTATCTTTATGTGTAGGCATAGCATCTCATTATAGTACATGTTCGATATTTTCTGAATGAGTGATTATTATTGCTCCTTTATATCTTAGTTCTACTTCTAAAACATGTTGGGTCATCTTCTCACAGTGAATGTTCGTTAGGTAGAGTTTAAGGGAGCTGAAAGCCTTTGCTACTCTGTCATTTCTTAAAAGAGTGCATGTTATTTTTTTGACTAGACACTCATATAACATTCACTTTTCCTTTAGAGTAGTTATATTTTAGGCAAGCACGATTGGAAGAAATGCCTATGGGTTTGTTTTATGGCTGACTTTAGGTCCATTACCTGAATATTATATTCAGTACAGCTTGTCTTTCTAGTCACTGCTTTAAATATTATTAGATACAGGCCTAAAACTTTCTGGCCAGACCTCTTTACCTGGAGACTGGTTTTATGGACTCAAAGTTACTTTAATAAATAATTAATCTCAAATGTCTGCATTTAGTTACATCCATTAGATGGCTCCTTTTAATTTTTTTTTTTTTTTGTGTGTGTGTACATGCATGCACTTTCTTAAATTGTTTTTCATGTGTAAGTTTCTTAAAACTATTTTTTGAAAAGTGGGCCAAATATAAATAGTTTTAGAGAGACTCTTGGGCTACATAAGCATGAATATTCAGATCAGACAGTCTTGCCACTTACTAGCTGTGTGACCTTGGGTATTTTGTTTACTTCATTCAGGCTTCTGATTCTTTAGTTTGTTGTATAATTGGGCTAACTATATCTATTCCAAAGTGCAGTTGTGAGAATTAAAATGAAAGCATGTATGTAAAACCAGGCTCATAGTAGGTGTTCAAGAAATTATTATTGTTTATCTCCTGATTTACCTTGCCTCCACTGTGGTCAAATTTTGTAATATCGTATCACAATCAAATATTCCTATCCTTTTAAGATAATTTGGCTCTTCAGGTCACTTCAGGTTGCAATGGAGAAGTTATAAGGTGTCTGTGCCATATAGAATTTTTATAG
The DNA here is from genome assembly GCF_965194825.1 of Balaenoptera physalus. Classification (NCBI taxonomy): domain Eukaryota; kingdom Metazoa; phylum Chordata; class Mammalia; order Artiodactyla; family Balaenopteridae; genus Balaenoptera; species Balaenoptera physalus. The sequence goes on from NC_138892.1 coordinate 73,793,006, forward strand.
AATCCTAGTAGACAGCTAACAACATTTTTTAAACATTCAGGTTTTGAAGGGTGGCAGAGAGATCTGAGTATGTTAATAAAATAGCCAGAAGGATCTATAATTATTGTATTATCTCAGCGATTTATTTTCATGTTGATAATCCTGTTCATGTAGCCTACCATGGACTAGAGTTTCCTTCATTTTAATTTTTTTGGTCTTACTTAAATATTAGTGCTCCACTTAGTTTTTAGTAGCTAGACTTTAAACTTTTCAAGATTGAGTGTTATGACATCATGGTATCATCAGTATAGACCATCCACAATATTTGCTGAATGAATTATAAATTAAAAAATAAGGCATTGTTTTGTTGTGTCATTTAATTATAATGATATCAGTGTTTATGTTTTTAAAGTTTTTATTTTAATCTATATTACTTGGTTTTAAGAAAAAAGTTTAAATTTTTCTTTGAAATAATTTTATATTGAAATTTAATGAGTTTTGATTTACTAAATTAACCATCAAAATACAGATTTTTGAAGGGTTTCTAACAATATGACTAATGATTCACCATGATTTCTCCTGTTGATTTTCACTGCTAACACTTTAGTATTTTACAATAGCCTCAAGTAACATCCTTGATGGAATATTAATAGCCTTGATTAAATATTTTGCTATGTTTGTTATAATGGAAACTTAATATACTGAGATATTATTATGAGATATAACAAGCTTATAATGGATTCCAATTTTGGTAATTTTAATAAGGCAGAAAGCTGTGGGACACTTACCTTGGAGTGAGATTCTCTTGATCATGAAAAGAAATTCCTTGCGCTGTGGGAGTCCATTAGCTTTTTTAGAATTATTGTCATATTTATTCTTTCCTTCCTTCTTTCATCAATAGATAATTGCTTCACCCTAGGTATTTTTATTTAAGTTGAAATGCAGCAAAATAACATTTATTATTTATTTATTTTTTTTTTTGAAACTTACATGTTAAAAATTTAAGACCACTCAGTTGTGAGAAATGGACCTGATACTTTAACGTATATTTATAATTGATACTGAAGATTTTTTTCACACAAAAACCACTAGAGAAAAGTAACCCAATGTTTGATATTTGCTGCATAAGCAATGATGTTTGGTTTTATCAAAAGGTAACAAACTAGTTCATGAAATTACAGTCATTATTTTTATGAGGTAAGCTGAATAAAACAAGGTGAAGTTGTCGATAACATTTTTTGGAGTTGCACACCTTAATTAATTAATCTCTCCTCTTTGACTTTCTGGTTGGAATCATTCCTCCAGTTATAAATAGCTCATGCTTGGTAATCCAGATGAATGCGTGTGGCTATTGTCATTTCATCGCTATGGCAATTCTACAATTAGTGTAGGACTTTCTGGAAGGCTCTTGGGCAAGAGTTTTGATGTACTGACTTAGAAGTGGAAGAATAAAACCCTTTTCACAGCTGCTGTGTGATTCTGAACAGAGAAACAGAAGCTGGTTTTTTTTTTTTTTTTCAGTTTTATACTAATTTAGGTATATAGACATCATGCTTCAAATGAATTGTTGGCAGGAATATTTCCTTTTTCTACTGTTTATCAAAGGGGAAGCAAATTTAGATTTCAAGTAAATATTGGGACAGTTTGTAAAAATTCCAGAGAGTAGTCCTGGAACTGAATTTTCTCTCTCTCTTTTGGCTTTAAAATTGAGATGTTACAAATGGTGGAACAATCAATAATCTACAAAACTTCACTAAGAGATTTTTTAGTAATTGAAATGTATAGATTTATCCCATTCCTTGGGATAAAATAAAAAGTTGTTTAGAGAGATTGATGAAAGAATATCTTTCATCAATTATAAAATAGATACTGGAAAATGGTAATTTTATCTGCATTTCACTAGCTAGCTATTAACTTTTTCAGTAAATGTCATTTTAAAAAAAGAGATACGGTGACTTCTTACTCTTTCACCAATCACTAAGTTTCCATAAAGATAGATAAAGCAGGATATATAATTCATGTTTTCAAAAGGGAGACTTTTCTCTAAATTTAGTGTCTAATAATGTTAGTATAATACTCAAAAAGATTTTAGGAAAATTTTTTCCTGCTCAAGATGAATTTGAATGTTTATCTTAAACTCTAAGTTTTTTTTTCCCCTAACAGCTTAGTACTTTTTAAAAACATGCCAACCCAGTGTAATTTTTTTCTACGAATATGAAAGATTGCAGTAAAGTTTAGTTTAGCCATCAGTTTTTATTCTGAACTTACTCCTAAAATAGTTTAGAGTTGACTTCTTAATTTTGTTTTTAATTACAAACATCTTTTTCTCATTTTTTTCTGAAAATCCTCAAATATATAAAATCAGATATGCTTTTTTTCTTTCTGTTTTGTGTTATCAATATGCAATATTTTCTTCTTTATACCATCTCCATATTTACAAGCTGTGGATCTTTTGCTTTCTCTTTCTGATGCTACAAAAGTAAGAAAACAAGAAATTTAGTGTTTTTTTGTGAATCTGTACTATAGTAATCTCAATTTCTGGTCAGGGTGCTACCGTCTATCATCAGCTAGCATAGGTTATCCTGAAGATTTGCAGATCTTCTCATTACAAAATAGTAGCCTCATTACAAACTTTGTAGGTTTGATTTTGGAATGCATTTCTTTAACTCAGCTTGCATTGATAATAGTGAGAGGTAGGGGTTCAATTTCATTTTTTAACATGTTGATGGCCAGTTATCTCACCATGATTTGTTAAAAGGCCCATCTTTTCCTCTTGACCTACAATATGTCCTCTGCTATATATCAAGTGTTGATGTATGATTGTGTCTCATTCTGAGTGTTCTCTTCTGTTCTGTTGGTCTGTATGTACTATGTGGTTATAATAGCATTATAGTTAATCTTGACACATGGGGGGACAAGTTCTTTATTTGTTCTCAAGAGTATAGTGACTATTCTTGGTTTCTTGATTTCCATCAAAGTGTCAACTTGCAAATTTCCATTTTTATTTTCAGCTTATCAAGTTAAAAAAAGTCCCGTAAGCTTGTTGGAATTTTGATTTAGAATGTTCTGAATCTATATATCAATTTGGAAAGAATTAGCATCTTTATAATACTGAGTTTTCTAATCCATGAATATGGTTTATGCATCAATATTGAGATATTCTTTAATGTTGTAAAAATAAAGTCATATAATTTTCTCCTTAAAAGTCTTTTTTTTTTTTTTTTTGAGTTTACAATAGTGTGAAAGCAATGGCATTCAGTAGAGAACTGCTTTGAATTTTGATCTTTTCCCAGGCTAGCAGTATGTGGTATGATACTCTTGTGATGGTGGGCAGGGTGGCAAGCCACAGCTCCCAGTCAACCATGCAATCATGAGGGGAAACAACTGATATACTTACAACCATTCTGTACCTATACAACCATTCTGTTTTTATTTTCAGTACAGTATTAAAAAAAATTACATGAGATATTCAACACTTTATTATAAAATAGGCTTTGTGTTAGATGATTTTGCCCAACATAGGCTAATATAAGTGTTCTGAGCACATTTAAAATATGACCTTTGGTAGGTTAGGCATATTGAATGCATTTTTGACCTAAGATGTTTTCAACTTACAATGGGTTTATCGGGACATAACCTCATTGTAAGTTGAAGATCTGTCCTTGAAGCTAGATGTTTTATATTTGTTGATGCTGTTGTTAATGGTATATTTTAAAATTTTATTTTCAGCCATTGCTAGTGTGTAGATATATAATAGATTTTTAAGTACTTTTTAAAATCCAGTGATATTGTTAAACCCTTTTATTAAATTCCAATAATGTATCTGAAGTATTTTGGGGATTTAAAAAAATACACAATTATATTACTTGTGAATAATGACTTTTTCCCTTTTCAAATCTTATACATATTTTCTTGTCTTATTCCATTGGTTAGAACCAGTGTTGACTAGAAGTTTTCTTTCCAATTTCAGATAAAATGCTTTAATCATTTCTTCTTAAGTATGCTGTTTGTTACAGATTTTTTTGTGGATACCCTTTATCAAATTAATGTAGTCCTCATTTAATTCTTTGTTTGCTCTTCATTTTTATTTTTAATTATTAATGGATGTTGAATTTTATCTAGCACATTTTCTATATCTGTTGCTAGAAGCATGTTACACTTCTTTGATGGCTTACATTAATTGATATTGTATTTGGAGGCTAATCTTGGTTCCCGGGATAGCATGATACATTTTTATACAGTGGTGGACTGCTAGGTTTGGTTTGTTATACATTCTTAGGATTTTTCTTTTTTCATTTGCTCATTTGTGCTATAGGACTTATGCTGACCTTTTTGGGTTTAAGCATGTCAGGAGCTGTGAAGGGTGTGAGGTTTTATTCTTCTTGTAAGCTAAAAGTTAACCTGCCATGGTTTTATGGATTCTGGTAGAAGACACAAGTTTCCTGGGTCAGAGATGAAGGGCAGTTTTTTATGCACAGCAATACCCAGAGAATCAGCATTTTTGCACCTATTCCCTGAGCCCCAATTCCTGCATGGTGATGTGAAGAGAACCGGATAACACTTGCACACACAGTGGATTGTGTTTCAGGACAGGATCCCTGAGCTTAAGGAATTCAACCTTTGTAATGGGCAGTAAGCATGCCTGCCTTCTGCTTTGGTGGGAGATGCTATCTATATCTTTAATGCTGTATTCAAAACTGCCCTTTGCTCTGAAGAGAGGTACTCTGTCTGTCTTACAAGACTGTTTGCTATACTAAACATCCTTGAAAAGACAGTATGGAACAAAGCAGTCAGTGCCTATTTGTAAGACATGCAAAACCCAAGAGATCCACAGAGAAGAGTCTCCCAACACAATTTGTTTCTTGAAAGTTTGGTAGAACTACTTAAATAAAACCATCTAGACTTGATGTTTTCCTTATGGCAAATTTTTTTGACCATTGATCTTGTTTCTTTAATGGTTACAGGACTATTCAGGTTTTCTAATTATTCCTGAATAATTTTTTTTAGGAGTGTGTCCATTCATCTCAGCATTTTTTTTTTAAGTTTCCTGTGTAATTGCTTTGAGGTTGGAAATCGTGATCCATATCATTTTGACCCTGTGATACATGGTGAGGACTGTTTCATGGACTAGAAGATAGTTTTTATAAATGCTTCTTTTGTGCTTGTAACAATAATATGTATTGATATCTTCACTTGTTGAATGTAAAGTTCATAAAGTGGATGTAGGTCCACTTTAATTGTATTGTTCACCTCGTCTGTATTTTTCACAGAACACTTATTTCCTACATCTATCAATTACTGATTTTAGATGTGTTACTGTCACCCACTATGATTTTTTTTTTAACGTCTTTATTGGAGTATAATTGCTTTACTCCCACTATGATTTTTGTGGATTTGTCTGTTTCTTCATATATTTCTGTCATCTTCTGATCTCTATGTTTTGAAACCATATTATAAGGTCATATACAGTTTTTTTTAACATCTTTATTGGAGTATAATTGCTTTACAATGGTGTGTTAGTTTCTGCTTTATAACAAATTGAATCAGCTATACATATACATATATCCCCATATCTCCTCCCTCTTGCATCTCCCATATACAGTTTAACAGGTGAATTGAACCCTTTATCATTAGCAAATGACCTGTTTGGTCTTTAGTAATGTTTTTGCTTTAATGTTTATTTTGTCTGGATGAATATGGCTACTTCAGCTTTTTTTTGTTTAGATTTTTCCTCATTTATCTTTTCTATTCTTTTGCTTTCAGTCTTAATCCTATCCTTTTAACTTATGTTTTTTCGGTACAAAAATAAAGTATAAATTTTAAATCCAGACAGATTGCTTTAAATCCAGGCTGATTGATCTTCTTTTTACTTGGTACATTTGATCCATTTACACATATTATGATTATTGATGTAATTGTATTTATATCTGAGTTTGCATCCCCAACTTATTTGTGCTTCTTTTTCTCTCCTCTTTGAATTGCCCTGTATGTATATTTTTTTCTCATGAAACTTTCTTTCAACTAGTTTGGAAGTTATATTTTGTTTGCATGTATGTTTTAGTAGTTGCCATTGAAATTTTACTTATGCATATTTAACGTAACAGAGTCTGAAGTTACACAGTATCTTTATCTTCCTCCTCAATAACATAAACAACTTAACAGCACATTAACTCCTTTTAACCTCCTCCCAACTTTAATTCCATTTTTTCATGTATTTTGATTTCCTTCCTGAGGTTGCATTTATATACCACAAGATATTGCTAATGTTGTTTTGTTTTGTTTTCTTCTTTAGATTTTCATATGTATTTACCACATTCTATGCCTTTCATTCCTTCTTGCATTTTTCTTGCATCATCTATTTGAGATCACTTTCTGTCTGAAATACTGTGATATTATGATTTATGGGAAATATATATTTGGTCATTCAGGTGACCAGGATATATTTCTCATGTATATTTGGTCTTCATCCACAGTTCTTGGATCACACAGCTTGAAAACCTTTGAAATTTCCTAAATGTTGAGAGTAATAAATGTGCCATTTGTTATGTTAAGGAGGTGACTTTTGGAAAGCACATAAGGATGGGGCTGGTTGCCAGTGGAGCCAACCTTGTGATTAGAGGGTTGGAACTTTCATTTCCACTCCCTGACCTCTGGGGAGGAGGGTGATAAAGTCGCCAGTGGCCAGTGATTTAATCAATCATGCCTATGGAATGAAGCTTCCATTAAAAACCCAAAAGGACAGGGTTCAGAGAGCTTCCAGGTTAGGTAACATGTGGAGGTGCTGGGAGAGTGGCTCCTGAAGAGGGCATGGAAGCTCTGCATCCTTTCCCCATTCCTTGACCTGTGCATCTCCTCCATCTGGCTGTTCCTGTGTTATAACCTTTTATAATAAACTGGTGATCTAATAAGTAAAAAATTTTCTTTGAGCTCTGTGTGCTGCTGTAGCAAATGAATCGAACCCTAGGAAGAAGTTGTGGGAACCTCTGATTTATAGCCAGTCAGTCAGAGGTACAGGTAACAACCTGGATTTGCAATTGGCATCCTGAGTTGGAGGGGGGGGGGTCCCTGGAACCTCCAGTTTGTAGCCAGTTGATCAGAAGCACAGCCTAGACTTGCAACTGGCATTTGAAATTGGGGATGTGTGCAGGGGGTGGTCTTGTAGGACTGAGCCCGCAACCTGTGGAATCTGATGCTGTCTCTGGGCAGATGATGTTAGAATTGAGTTGAACTGAGTTGAATTCTGAGACATCCTGTTGGTGTCCAAGAATTGTTTTTTAGTGTGGAGAACCGCCCCCCCCACCCCGCCACTGCGATTGGGTCCCCAAAGAAATACACTTTTGGAATTTCCTTATTTAGGAATTTTGCTTTTATTCTTTTTTAAAAAATTAACATAATAAACTTTTATTTATCTCTCACTCTACATGTGTAATGTGTCAAACTGTTTCTCACAGTCTGTCATGGATCCGGGCTGGTGGAGGCTCCACTGTCATAGAGCTGTACCATCTGAGACACATAGGCTTCCTGGTAGCTGTTGTATTGGAAGAAGATGCTGGAGGGTTTGTACCAGGAGTTAAATGAATGCATATCACTTCACCTCACAGCTTGCCAATCTGTCATGCACAGAGCAGGGAAATCCTCCCTCGTGCTAGGTTGGAGAGGAGAAGTAGATGTGAATAATCACTCTGAGGCTCTCCTCAGGTAGTTTTTTATTTTAAGTTATCATTTTTCTTTTTTCTTTTTTTTCTTCATACATCTCTGTGTATGTTTAAGGTGTACAGCATAATGATTTGATGTATATCATGAAACGATTATCACAGTAAGTCTAGTGAACATCCATCATCTCGTATAGATAAAACATTAAAGAAATAGAAAAAATGTTTTCCTTGTGATGAGAAATCTTAGGGTTTACTCTCTTAACAACTTTCATATATAACACACAGCAGTGTTCATTATATTTATATTTAGGTTATATATATTATACTTAATTATAACTGGAAGTTTGTACCTTTTGACTACCTTCATCCAAGCCTCGCCTTTGTTCTGAAAAGGGATTTTTTTCTGTTGGAGTAGAAACCTAGATTGATAGTTATATTCTCTCAGCACAATGAAAATGAAAATACCATTTTACTGTCTTTTGGGTTCCATTGTTGCTGGCAAGATGTTAGCTGTCATTTAACAAAGAATTTCTGATGTTAATTAGAACATTGGAGATGGCCAAATACTGTGGTATTTCTTGCTTTCAACTTTGTATTTCAGAAGAAACTAGTTATGTATGGGAATTTCCCTTCTTATGTTTCTGATCCCCTCCCATAAATATGAAGAAAAACACAGGCTTAAAGTTGGGACATACCTGAAGAAAAGAAACCTCAGGACTTGGGGGACCTTTTCCAACTTTTCCAAGGCAAATGTTAATAAAAGGAGTTTTTAATTTTTTGCATTTAAAGTTACCCATTTAAAAGTTTTCATCAAGTTGAAATTAGTCCTTTGAAAATGGATTTAAATGATATTTAGTTATATATCTTTTTTTTTGTCACCTACTCATCATCCTTCCACATCTGTCTGTCCTCTGTATCTATCTATCATAGGTCTTTGTACCTACTCTGCCTTCTCTTGAATAGGAGATTGACTTTATATAAATAAGAGCCCATTGGAATATGCCATTGACATACTTATAGATAAGAGATTTTGCAAAATATAATTAAAAAAGAATAAGACAATGAACTAGGTAATTTTACAATTAAATCGTTAAAGTAAAATGTGAGTAGCAGCAGTGGTAAAAGTCATCTTACCTCATCATTTGTTAAAGAATTGGAAATCACTGCTTCTGTTCTGGCCTGTCAGTGTCACAAAGCTGCTGGAACAGAAATAAGTGACAATTTCAGAGTTAATGCCACATAATTTGTGCCAGAGCTAGGCTCTGTTGACTTAGAGCTGCCATTAGATGTACAAGTAGAGTGAAAAGATGTTTATAAGCCATGGAGAGTAATAAGGGGTTCATTTTAATCACCTCTCTCTAAAGCCAGCTCTTTTCATAGTCATTTGGCTTGTTCATTATTTGTCATATCACTTGGAGTCTGTTTCTAACAGTGTTAGTTGTGGTATCTTGCTTATTGCCTTTTATAAATGTTAAGGATCCGTATACTCTCTTTAGACCCTCCAAGAAAAAAGTATTGTAAAGCATTGATATATGTTTCACTGTGATTGGTTCTTACAATTTCAAAGAATCAACCAAATGATATTAGCATTATGTGTGCATTCCTGATACACTAAAGGACAAATTATGAAGTTGGTTATATCTATTAAAATAATCTTGACTCTGTGTTAAAGAGAACATAAAGATCTTCCCTCTCCTTCACTCTATTCCCTTTTATCATTAGTGAGATTTAGCTTCCTTAAAGCTAGATGATACAGAACTAGAGCTCCTAGAAGCAGACTCTGTTTAATTTTAGTGTGGCTCTAATTCTTACCATTGCTCTTTAACAAACTTCCATTTTCTATTTCAAAAGTGTCTTGGACAATAACACAAAACGTGTACATGTAGAAAATAATTCCCTATTTTATAGTACTGCAATAAGAGGAAGTGGAAGCAAAGTTGGCTATGTTCCTCATCAAAAAATTAAAAATTTATAATAGACTCCCATGATTACCATGGATTATCATTGAGGCGTCTGGAGAAGTGTGTATCACTGTAGATCTTAAAAAAATGTACCTTTTTCCTATGCATTTTTACTTGGTTAAGAATTTACTACTTATATTGATTTTTGAGTATAAGCAGCATAACGATGTTCATATGGCCTAGGTAGAAAGATAATATTAGAAGAGATTGGGAAAGATAATATCTTTTGGTGGGTGGCTTATATGATTTTTACCACTTGAAAAAAACTCAAAAGCCAGGGTCATTCAGTCTACTTTTTAGAGACACAGGAAATCATTAAGAGAGATCTTTGGTAATGAAGATGGACATTATGTTGCTCTATGAATCTATGTCTCATGAACATTAAAAAAAAAAAGAAATTTTAATTTAATAATTACTCAAGCTTAGCGTTCTCACCAGGTAAAATGTTTAGTGATTGTTACCAAGTGCTGGAACAGGAAAAGGGCAGTTAATTGCTTTGAAGTATCAATAGTTATCAGACAAGCCAAAAATTCTTTCTATGTAGCTGAAGAAGTGTGTTACTAGAACTGGGGAAAGAGATGAGCCATAGGAAGAATAGTTGAGTGAGCACTCAGTGGTATCCTTATTCAGCTCGATTTCTGTAGTCCAAACTAAGTGAGGGGCAGATCCTCTGAGCCGCTTATACTAAAACTTTCCTATTCGTAAAGTTTTTGTTGTTGTTAATCTTCGGGTTAGTTTAGAGGTTGTTTCAAAAGTAGTAAAGTGGTGATTTATTTTCTGAGATTTTTCCTACTTGAGACTGGCTTTCACATGCTCACTCCTGAAAGACAACTTGGCAAGGCATAAAATGCTTGGATAACAATATTTTTCTCCTTAAATGTTGCAGTTGTTGCTATATGGCATTTCATATTGCCTGGTTTTTATTACTTTGTGTGTAAGCTTTTTTTTTTTTTCTTTCTGCCCTGTCCATAAGAAAACTGATCAATTTTTGTTAACCTTGGAAATCAGAACATTTCCCAGGATGTCTCTAGCTGTTACTACCTACCCCTGGGCCCATTTACTTTTTTTATAATGGTTTCTTTTTCAAAAATATCTTTTATCATTTTAATTTCCTTTGATTTCCATTTTTATTTTTTTCAATTAAATATTTATTTATTTATTTATTATTTATTTATTTATTTTTGGCTGCGTTGGGTCTTCGTTGCTGCACACGGGCTTTTCTCTAGTTGCGGTAAGCTGGGGCTACTCTTCATTGCGGTGCGTGGGCTTCTCATTGTGATGGCTTCTCTTGTTGTGGAGCACTGGCTCTAGGCATGCGGGCTTCAGTAGTTGTGGCATGCAAGCTCAGTAGTTGTGGCTCACGGGTTCAGTTGCTCTGTGGCATGTGGGATCTTCCTGGACCAGAGATCGAACCCATGTCCCCTGCATTGGCAGGCAGGTTCCTAACCACTGTGCCACCAGGGAAGTCCTTCCATTTTTAAATTGAAGTATAATTGACCTTATAACTGAGGTATAATTAGTATCAGGAGTACAACGTAATTATTTGATATTTATACATACTGCAAAATGATCACCACAGTAACTCTAGTTGAAATCCATGACCATACATACACACAAAATTTTTTTTCCCTTCTGATGATAACTTTTAAGATTTAGTGTTTAAGCAACTTTCAAGTATGTGATAAAGTATTAACTATAGTCAACATGCTATGCTATAGTTAACATTACATGTAACTATAGCATGTACATTACATGTACATTACATCCACATGACTTATTTTTTTTTATAACTGAAAGTTTGTACCTTTTGATTCCTTTCACCCATTTCTCCCACTCCCAGCCATTGACCCTGGCAACCACTAATCTATTCTCTGCATCTATGAAACTTGGCGGGTTTTTTGGTTTTTTTTTTTAAGATTCTACATATAAGTGAGATTATATAGTATTTGTCTTAATCTGTCTGAGTTATTTTACTTAGTATAATACCCTCAAGTCCATCCATCTTGTCACAAATGGCAAGATTTCATTCTTTTTATGGCTGAATAATATTTCATTGTATAAACATATCACATTTTCTTTATTCATTCATCCATGAACATTTAGGTTGTTTCCATTTCTTGGCTATTGTAAATAATCCTGCAGTGAACATGGGGATGCCTATATCTTTTCCAGTTAGTGTTTTTGGATAAATACCCAGAAGTGGAATTACCCGATTATAGTAGTTCTATTTTAATTTTTTGAAGAACATGTAAACTGTATTCCATAGTAGCTGCACCAGTTTACATTCCTACCAACAGTGCACAAGGGTTCCCTTTTATCCACATCCTCGCCAGCAGTTGTTGTCTCTTGTCTTTTTCATAATTGCCATTCTAACTGGTGTGAGGGGATATCTCATTGTGGTTTTGATTTGTATTTCCCTGATTTCTTTTCATGTTCCTGTTGGCCATCTATATGTCTTCTTTGGAAAATATTACTATTCAGGTCCTCTGCCCATTTTTTAATTGGATTGTTTACTCTTTTTGCTGGTGAGCTGTATGAGTTCTTTATATATTTTGGATATTAACCCCTCATCAGATATATGATTTGCAAATCCCTTCTCCCATTCAGTAGGTTGCCTTTTCATTTTTGTTGATGGTTTCCTTTGCTATGCAGAAGCTTTTTAGTTTGATGAAGTTCCATTTGTTAATTTTTGCTCTTATTGCCTTTGCTTTTGGTGTCAAATCCAAAAAATTATTGCTAAGGCCAATATGAAGGTGCATACCATCTATGTTTTCTTTTAGGAGTTTTATGGTTTCAGGTCTTACATTCAAGTCTTTAATGTATTTTGAGTTAAGTTTTATGTATTGTAAAATAGTGGTCTAGTTCTATTTTTTTGCATGTTCCTCTCCAGTTTTCCCAGCACCATTTACTGAATGAATTTAGCCTTTCCCTATTGTATATTCTTGACTCCATTCTCATAAATTAGTTGACCATATATGAGTGGGTTTATTTTTGGACTCTCTGTTCTGTTCACTTGGTTTCCACTTGTCTCTTTTTATGCCAGTACCTTACTGTTTTGATTACTGTAGCTTTGTAATAGAGTTTGAAATCAGGGAACCTGATGCCTCCAGCTTTGTTCTTCTTTCTCAAGATTGCTTTTGGTATTTGAGGTCTTTAGTGTTTCCATACAAAGTAAAAAGTTATTTGTTTTAGTTCTGTGAAAAATGCCAATGGAATTTTAATGGGGATTGCAGTGAATCTGTAGACTGTTTTGAGTAGTTGTGGGCATTTTAAAAATATTAATTCTTTAAAAGGTGAATCAAGATGGCAGAGTAGGAGGATATGGAGTTTACCACCCCCCACCCTGCAAACAGATCAAAAATACACTCACATGTGGAAAAACTCTCACAGAAAACCAACTGGAAATTGGCAGAAGATCCCATACAGTCAGAGCTGCAAGAATTGGTAGGATAGAAAGAAAATGAAGAGGACAAGACCTGCACCTCTTGGAGGAATCTGTGAAGGAGGGAGGGTCCAGCCATGCAAGCCCTCACCCTTGGAACCGCCCCTGCCTCCTAGGAGGTCTGCTAAGAAAGATAGAGGGGCTAGAGGGGCCTGGACTCTGCTTATGAGGAGTGCATGCATGCTGGCTTGCTAGCAGTCAGGGTGGAGAGCGACCAGTGCTGATGGCTGCCACCTCACAGCACTTCCCAGCCCAAAATGGTCACCAGGCGGTGCTGCTAGTATGCACAGTGGCTAAGTGCTGAGTCTCAGGTCGACAGGCCCTGGGAGAGGAATCAGTCTAGCTGCCCAGAAACAGCCCTGAGGGACCTAAGGTGGGGTCTGGGCCTACCCTCAGAGCCCATGGTCAGCATGTGCATAGTGGGGTATGGGTCTGCCATTGGAGCCCATTGTAAGCCTGTGCATGGTGGGTGGGTTGGAGGTGGGTCTGGCAATGGTGAACTTTGTTTGCATGCCCACTAGGTGGTGTCACAGAATCACATATTTCTGGTGGACAGCCCCTGGGGAGAAGTATGTAGTGGTTTCTTTCCCTGTGGGAATGCTGTGGTTCCACTCACCTAACACTGAAGCTTGAAACCACATTGGGGGTGGACAGGTCCTGGGAGAGCCCTCCCACAGAGACAGCCCAGGTCCCATGTTGCAGCACAACCATCTCAATTCCTACAGTCACAGCACCTCAGGCCCCAGCACCGGCCTAGCACTAGGTCTGAGATGAACACAGCTGAGAAAGGAACATGAACTTGGGCTGCTTCTGGGCAGAACCATGGATGCCTGCAAGGGTAGCGCATAGGTTTGCTGTGACCACACAGGCGGCCTCGCTTGCTTCAGCACTCACCTCCTTTGGGAGAGAGCATGCACTTAAGGGCAAGGGAGCCTTATCAACCCCAACCCTCAGGGCTTCTACTCCAACAACTCGAGAGTAGATCTCACCCCTGACAGGACTGGGACAGCCAAGGAACAAAAAAGGAGGCTGCACCTAAAATCCAGTGCAGACTCTGGACACCAGAACATCAATCACACCCACGCTCAAGGGGATAATGGCCAACACACTCTGAGGAAATGTGTGCCTGGCATCCATGCCAAAAAATGCCCTTGCACCAAAAATATTGGATTCACACAGTCTACACAGGGATGCTCCTACATAAAAACAACACTTTAAGACCATAGTGGATAACTATGAAAATTAAGTAAAGTGAAAAAGCAGAGGAACTACTCCTAATGAAGAGAACGAGAGAAATTCCATGAAAGAATAGTGAAACAGATCTCACTAGTCTACTAGACCCCAAGTTCACAAAGGAGGTAATAAAAGTGCTAAAGGAATTAAGAAAGTTTATTGATATGAAATGGAGATCACTGTACAAGGAAGTAAAAACTATAAAGATGAACCAATCAAAAATAGACAACTCAATTGTCAAACAAAAACCAATCTAGGAGCAATGAATAGCAGACTAAGTAATGCAGAAGAATGACTAAGTGATCTGTAAGACAGAATAATGGAAATCGCCCAATCAGAACAGCAGACAGAAAGACAAATGAAAAAAAAAAAAGAAAGCAACATACGAGATCTATGCGATAATATAAAGTGTGCCAACCTACACATAATAGGGGTTCCAGAGGGAGAAGAGAGAGAAAGGGATTGAAAATATATTTGAGGAAATTATGGCCAAAAATTTCCCAAACCTAAAGAAGGAAACAGATATCCAGGTACAGGAAGCACAGAGGGTCCCAAACAAGATGAACCCAAACAGACCCACACTAAGACATATCATAAATAAAATGGAAAAAGTTAAAGGTTAAGAGAGGATTCTAAAAGCAGCAAGAGAGAAACAAAGAGCCAGTTACAAGGGAACCCCCATAAGACTATCAGCTGATTTCTCTACAGAAAATTTGCAGGCCAGAAGGGAGTGTCATGATACATTCAAAGTCCCAAAAGGGAAAAACCTGCAACCTAGGATACTCTACCCAGCAAGATTATCATTTAGAATAGAAGTAGAGAGAAAGAATTTCACAGACAAGAAAAAACTACAAGAATACAGAAATACTTAACCTAACCTACAGAATTATTGAAAGGTCTTCTCTAAATAGAAAAGAAGCAAGAATCTATAGGAAAGGGAAAATCACAATAGGAAATGAAAATACATAAAAGGATTGAAGATCACTTAAATAAGCCAGTACATAATCTGTACATTACAAAAAACAATCCAAAAATTTTGTGAAAGTGATTATGACTTAAATTAACAGCAAAAGGGTAAACATGAAGATGTAAATAGGACATCAAAATCACAAAATGTAGGGGAGGGGAGTAAAAAATACAGATCTTTTAGAATGTGTTTGAACTTATATGACTGTAAGTCTAAAGCAAGTAGATATAGTTTGGGTTAACATAATTGAAAACCAGGGTAGCCACAAATCAAAAACGTACAATAGATACACAAAAACCGAAAAGAAAGGAACTCCACCATAATACAAAAGAAAACTTTCAAACCACAAAAGGAAAAGCAAAAAGAAGAAATGAACAAAGAACTACAAAATCAACTGGAAAACAAGGTTTAAAGTGGCAGTAAGTACATACCTATAAATAATTACTTTAAATGTTAATGTACTAAATGCTCCTATCAAAAGACATAGAGTTGCAGACTGGATAAGAAAAAAAGAACCTACAATACAAGATAGAATACAAGAGCCTGAAAGAGACTCACTTCAGGGCTAAAGACACAAAGTGAGGGGATCGAAAAACATATTTTTATGCAAATGGAAATGACAAGAAAGTGAGGGTAGCAATACTCATATCAGAGAAAATAGACTTTCAAATAAAGTCTGTAACAAAACACAAGGGCATTATACAGTGATAAAGGGATAAATACAAGAAAAGGATATTACACTTGTTAACATATATGCACCCAATGTAGGAGCACCTAAATATATAAAAGAAATACTAACAGACATTAAAGGAGAAATTGACAGGAATACAATAATAGTAGGAAACTTTTTGCACCCCACTCTCATCAATGGAAAGATCTTCCAGACAGAAAATCGATAAGGCAACAGAGATCCTAAATGACACAATAGACCATTTGGACTTGCTTGATATCTACAGGACACTACATCCAAGAAAAACAGAATACACATTTTTTTCAAGCTTGCATGGAAAATTCTCTAGGTTAGACCGTATACTAGGCTACAAAACAACCTCAACATATTAATGTTTAAGAGGATAGAAATTATTTCAAGCATCTTTTCTGACCACGATGGTATGAAACTAGAAATCAACCACAGAAAGAAAAATGGGAAACAAAAGCTATCACATGGAGACTAAATAACATGCTCCTAAAAAAACCAGTGGGTCAATGATGAAATCAAAGTGGAAATCAGAAAATACCTTGGGACAAACAACAATAAAAACACAATCTCAAAATCTATGGGATGTAGCAAAAGTTCTTCTAAGAGGGATGTTTATAGCAATACAGGCCTTCCTTAAGAAACAAGAAAAATCTCAAATAAAAAAACCTAACCTACCACCTAAAAGAATTAGAACAAGAACAAAAAACCCAAAATCAGCAGAAGGAAGGAAATAATAAAGATCAGAGAGGAAATAAGTAAAATAGAGATTAAAATAAATAGAAAAAAATCAATAAGACTAAGAGCTGTTTTTTTGAAAGGATAAACAAAATTGACAAACCTCTGGCCAGGCTCACCAAGAAGTAAAGAGAGAGCACCCAAATAAACAAAATAAGAAATGAAAGAGGAGAATTACAACCAATGCTGTGAAATACAAAATACCAGAAAAAATAATTATGAACAGTTATATGCCAACAATATGGAAAACCTAGAAGAAATGGACAAGTTTCTAGAAACATACAGCCTGCCAAAACTGAGTAAAGAAGAAACAGATAATTGGAATAGACCAATCACTAGAAGTGAAATAGAATCTGTAACAAACACTCCCTGCAAACAAAAGTCCAGGACCAGATGGCTTCACTGGGGAATTCTACAAAACATATAAAGAAAAACTTACACCTATCCTATCAAACTATTCAAAAAAATTGAAGAGGAGAGAACAGTCCCAAATTCATTCTATGAAGTCACCATCATCCTGATACCAAAACCAGACAAATAACACTACAAAAAAAGAAAATTACAGACCAATATCTTTGATGTATATAGATGCAAAAACCCTCAACAAGATATTAGCAAACCAAAAAAAAAAAAAAAAAACTCTAGGAATATACTTAATCAAGGAGGTAAAAGACCTATATGCTGAAAACTATAAAACCTTGTTCTTTTTTTTTTTAATTTATTTTTTTGGCTGCCTTGGGTCTTCATTGCTGCACACAGTCTTCCTCTAGTTGCAGCGAGTGGGGGCTACTCTTCATTGTGGTGCACAGGCTTCTCATTGTGGTGGCTTCTCTTGTTGTGGAGTATGGGTTATAGGCATGTGGGCTTCAGTAGTTGCAGCATGTGGACTCAGTAGTTGTGGTGCTTGGGCTCAGTAGTTGTGGCTCAAGGGCTCTAGAGCGCAGGCTCAGTAGTTGTGGTGCACAGGCTTAGTTGCTCTGTGGCATGTGGGATCTTCCCAAAGCAGGGATCGAACCCATCTCCCCTGCATTGGCAGGCGGACTCCTAACCACTGCACCACCAGGGAAGTCCCTAAAACATTGTTAAAGGGAATTGAAGATGATTCAAAGAAATGGAAAGATATTTTTGATTGGAAAAATTAATATTGTTAAAATGAACATACTACCCAAAGCAATCTACAGTTTTATGTGATCCCTGTGAAAATACACATTGCATTTTTCACAGAACTAAACAAATAATCTTAAAATTTATGTGGAACCACAAAAGATCCAGAATTGCCAAAGCAATTCTTAGGAAAAAGCACAAAGCAGGAGGCATAACTCTTCCAGACTTCAGACAATACTACAAGGCTACAGTAATCAAAACAGCATGGTATTGGCACAAAAACAGACATATAGATCGGTGAAACAGAATATAGATCCCAGAAATAAACCAACATACCTACAGTCAGTTAATCTACAACAAAGAAGGCAAGAATATACAATGGAGAAAAGACAGTGTCTTCAGCAAGTGGCGTTGGGAAACCTGGACAGCTATGAGTGCTTTAATGAAGTTAGAACACTCACTCACACCATATACAAAAATAAACTCAAAATGTTTCAAAGACCTAAATATAAGACGTGACACCATAAAACTCCTAGAAGAGAACAGAGACAGAACATCCTAGCGCATAAATCATAGCAGTATTTTCTTGGATAACTCTCCCAAGGCAAAAGAAATAAAAGCAAAAATAAACAAATGGGAACTAATTAAATGAAAAGCTTTTGCACAGTGAAGGAAACAATCAACAAAACAAAAAAGGACAAAGTATGAAATGGGAGAAAATATTTACAAATGATGCAACTGACAAAGGGTTAATATTCAAAACAAACAGCTCATATAACTCAATATCAAAGAAAGAATCAATCCTATTAAAATATAGGCAGAGGATCTCAATAGTAATTTTTTCCAAAGAAGACATACAGATGGCCAACAGGCACATGAAAAGATGTCAACATTACTAATTATTAGAGAAATTCAGGTCAAAACCACAGTGAGGTATCACTGTGGAACCAGAAGGCTATCATCAAAATGTCTACAAATAATAAATGGTGGAGATGATGCTGAAAAAATGGAGCCCCTCGTGCATTCTTAGTGGGGATGTAAATTGGTACAGCCACTATGGAGAACAGTATGGAGGTTCCTTAAAAACCTAAAAATAGAGTTACCACATGGTCCTGTAATCCCACTCCTGGGCATATATTGGAGAAAACTATAATTCTAAAAGGTGGATGCACTCCAATGCAGCCCTATTTACAATAGCCAGTGCATGGAAACAACCCAAGCGCCCATCAACAGACGATTGGTTTAAGAAGAAGTGATAAATGGGTATATATGTCTATACACACAAATATGCATACACATATATGTAGTGGAATATTACTCAGCCATAAAAAAGACTGGAATATTGCCATCTGCAGCAACGTGGATGGACTTAACAAATATCATACTAAGTGTAGTAGTTAGAGAAAACAAATAGTATATGATTATCACTTATATGTGGGATATAAAAAATAATACAAATGAATCTATGTAGAAAACAAAAACTGACTCACAGACATAGAAAACAAACTTACGGTTATCAAAGAGGAAAGGGAGGGAGGCAGATAAATTAGCAGTATGGTGTTAACAGTTATTAAACTACTATACTTAAAATAGATAAGCAGCAATGATTTACTACGTAGCATAGGGAACTATATGAATTTCTTGTGATAATGTATAATGGAAAATAATCTGAAAAAAATATATATAACTGAATCACTTTTCTGTACACCTGAAACTTACACAATATTGTACATCAACTATAATTCTCTAAAAACATATTCATTCTTCTAGTCCATGAGCACAGAATATCTTTCCATTTATTTGCATCATCTTCATTTTATTTCATCAGTATTTTATATTTATCAGTGTAGAGCTCTTTCACCTCCCAGGTTAAATTTATTCTTAGGTATTTTATGCTTTTTGATGCAATTTTAAATGAGATTGTTTTCTTAATTCTCTTTCTGATAATTCATTATTAGTCTATAGAAATGCAACAGATTTCTGTATATTGATTTTGTATCCTGCAGTTTTACTGAATTCATTTATTAGTTCACAGTTTTCTTGGTGGAGTCTTTAAGGATTTTCTATATATCGTACTGTGTCATTTACAAATAGTGACTGCTTTACTTGTTCCTTTCCAATTTGGATGCCTTTTATTTTTTATTTAATTTTTAATTTTTTACTTCTTTTGCCTAATTGCTGTGGCTAGGAATTCCAATACTATTTTGAATGAAAGTGGAGAGAGGGAGCATCCTTGTCTTGTTCCTGATCTTAGATTTTTTTTTTTTTTCGCTGTGCTGTGCAACTTGTGGGATCTCAGTTCCCCAACTGGGGATTGAACCCAGGCCACAGCAGTGAAAGCCTGGAATCCTAACCAATAGGCCACCAGGGAACTCCCCCTGATCTTAGATGAAAAGCTGTCAGCTTTTTATTATTGCATATGTATTTTGTGGGCTTTTCATATATGGTCTTTATTATGTTGAGGTATGTTTCCTCTGTATTCAGTTTGGAGGGAATTTTTATCATTAATGGCTCTTGAATTTTATCAAAAGCTTTCTGCACATATTGAGATGATTATATGATTTGTATCCTTCATTTTATTAATATGTTGTATCATGTTGTTGATTTGTGGATATTTAACCATCCTTGCATCCCTGGGATAAATCCCACTTGATCACGATGTATGATCCTTTTTTTTAATATATAAATTTATTTATTTATTTATTTTTATTCATTTATTTTTGGCTGCATTGGGTCTTCGTTGCTGTGTGCGGGCTTTCTCTAGTTGTGACGAGCAGGGACTACTCTTTGTTGCAGTGCATGGGCTTCTCATTGCAGTGGCTTCTCTTGTGCGGAGCACGGGCTGTAGGTGCACAGGCTTCAGGAGTGTGACACGCGGGCTTCAGTAGTTGTGGCTCACGGGCTCCAGAGCACAGGCTCAGCAGTTGTGGCACATGGGCTTAGTTATTCCGCGGCATGTGGGATTTTCCTAAACCAGGGCTCAAACCCATGTCCCCTGCATTGGCAGGTGGATTATTAACAACTGCGCCACGAGGGAAGTCCCTGATCCTTTTAATGTATTGTTGAATTTGGCTTGCTAATGTTTTGTGGAGGTTTTTTGCCTCTATGTTTTTCAGGGATATTAGCCTCTGATTTCAGTGTGCATATGTATTTTACTAATACATGTTCATTGTATGTACTTATTACATATATATACTTATTATATGTATTTTTTTTGTAGTATTTTTACATTGTTTTGGTATCAGGGTACTACTGGGCTTGTAAAATGAATTTGAAGTGTTCCTTCCTCTTCTGTTTTCGTAAGAGTTTGAGAAGGACAGGTATTAATTCTTTCATGTTTGGTAGAATTCACCAGTGAAGCCATCTGGTTATGGTCTTTGTAGGGAGTTTTTAAATTACTGATTCAATCTCATTACCAGTAATCTGTCTCTTCACATTTTCTATTTCTCCATGATCCAGTTTTAGAAGATTGTATGTTTCTAGGAATTTACCAAATTCTTCTTTGTTGTACAGTTTATTGGCATATAATTTTGTGTGGTTTCTTATGATCTGTTTCATTTCTGTGGTATCAGTTGAAAGGTTTCTTCTTTTATTTCTGATTTTATTTATTTGAGTAAAAAATAAAAAAAATTATTTATTTTTTTCTTGCTTAGTCTAGCTAAAGGTTTGTCAATTTTGTTTATCTTTTTAAAGAATCAGCTGTTGGTTTCATTGATTTTTTTCTGTTGTCTTCTATTTCTGATCTCTGATCTTTGTTATTTCCTTCCATCTACTATCTTTGGGCTGTGTTTATTCTTTTCCTAGTTCCATTAGGTGTAAGGCTAGGCTGTTTATTTAAAATTTTTCTTGTTTTTTGAAGTAGGCATTTATTACTCTGAAATTCTCTCTTAGAAATGCTTTTGCTGAACCCCATAAGTTTTGGTATGTTATATTTTTATTTTTCTTTGTTACAGGTATTTTTTTATTTCACTTTTGATTTCTTTGTTAACCCTTTGGTTGTTTAGTAGTGTGTTGTTTAGTCTCTACATATTTGTGACTCTTTCATTTTCTTTTTGTATTTGATTAGTAGTTTCATACCACTTTGGTTGTAAAAGTACTTGATATGATTTCAGTCTCCTTAAATTTGTTTAGATTTGTTTGTGGCCTTACGTATGATCTGTCCTGGAGAATGTTTCATTTGCACTTGAGAAAAATGTGAATTTTGTTGCCTTTTTGTGGAATGTTCTGTATGTATCTGTATACCTTGGACTAGGCCATGTAGTCCAAGGTATCCTTTAAGGCCAATATAGTCTTACTGATTTTCTTTCTGGATGTAAGTGGGTTATTAAATCCCCCCAGTATTATTGTGTTACTGTCTATTACTTCCTTTAGGTGTGTGAATATTGCTTTATATATTTAGTTGCTCCTTTTTTGGGTACATAAATATTTACAAATGTGATATTCTCTTCTTGAAATGACCACTTTATCAATATTTAATGTCCTTCTTTATCTTTTATTACAGTCTTTGTTTTAAAATCTTTTTTGTGTGATATAAGTATAGTTACTCCAGGTTTATTTTGGTTTCCATTTTCATGGAATATCTTTTACCATACTTTCAATTCTAATCTATGTCTGTCCTTACATCTGAAGTGAATCTCTTATAGGCAGTATACGTACGAATCTTGCTTTTTTTTTTTTAAATCCATTCAGTCACTCTATCTTTTCATTGGAACCTGTAGTCCATTTCCATTTAAAGTAATTATTGATAGGTGTGCTTATTTCCATTTTCTAAATTGTTTTGGCTGTTTTGTACTTCCTGTTTCTTTTTTCTTCTTTTGTTCTCTTTCTTTGTGGTTTGATGACTTTCCTTAGGGGGATGCTTAGATTCCTTTCTCATCTTTTGTGTATCAACTACAGGTTTTTGCTTGGTGGTTACCATGAGCCTTACATATAACAATTTATATGTAGAACAGTCTATTTTATGTGGATGACAACTTAACTTTTAATGCATTCTAAAGTTCTACATTTTTACTCTCCCTCACACATTTTATTTTTGATGTCACATTTTACATCTCTTTATATTTTGTATCCCTTACTAATTATTGTAGTTACAGTTATTTTACTACTTTTGCTTTTTTTTTTTTTTAAAACGTGATAATCCATTTATTTATTTATTTATTTATTTATGGCTGTGTTGGGTCTTCGTTTCTGTGCGAGGGCTTTCTCTAGTTATCGCAAGTGGGGACCACTCTTCATCGCAGTGCGCCGGCCTCTCACTATCGCGGCCTCTCTTGTTGCGGAACACAAGCTCCAGATGCGCAGGCTCAGTAATTGTGGCTCACGGGCCTAGTTGCTCCGCGGCACGCGGGATCTTCCCAGACCAGGGCTTGAACCCGTGTCCCCTGCATTGGCAGGCAGACTCTCAACCACTGCGCCGCCAGGGAAGCCCTACTTTTGCTTTTTAACCTTTATATTCGTTTCATAGGTGATATATATGCTACCTTTACTGTATAGTTACCTTTACTAGTGAGACTCATACTTTCATATGTTTCTTGTTACTAATTAGTGCCCTTTCTTTTCAGCTTAAAAAAGCCTTTTTAACATTTCTTGTAAGGCCAGTTTAGTGGTGATGAACTTTTTTTAGCTTTTGCTTATCTGGAAAACTCTCTGTCTCTCCTTCAATTATGAATGATAACTTTGGCAGTTTGAGAATTCTTGGTTGGAAGTTTTTCTCTTTCATCACTTTGGGTGTATCATGCCACTCCCTTCTGGCCTGCAAAGTTTCTGCTGAAAAATCTGCTGATAGTCTTATGGAGTTTCTCTTACATGTAACAAGTTGTTTTTCTCTTGCTGCTTTTAAGATTCTCACCTTGTCGTTAACTTTTAACATTTTAAAATTATAACATGCTGTGTTTTGTGTCTCTTTTGGTTCATCTTATTTGGTAGTCTCTGAGCTTTCTGAATCTGGTTGTCTATTTTTTTCGTGAAGTTAGGGAAGTTTTCAGGCACTATTTGTTCAATGAAGTTTTCTGCTCCTTTCTCTCCTCTCCTTCTGTGACTCCTATAATGTGAATGTTAGTTCACTTGATGTTGTCTTGTAAGTCCTGTAATTTCATTTTAAAAAATTCTTTCCTCATTTTTCTGCTCTGTCTGGGTGAGTTCCATTGCTCTATCTTCCAACTCACTGATTCATTCTTCTACTTCATCCAGTCTGCTATTGAACCCCTCTAGTGTATTTTTAAGTTCAGCTATTGTTTTCCTCATCTCTGTTAGTTCTGTTTGGTACTTTCTGATGTTTTCTGTCTTTGTTGAAATTGTCACTGTGTTCATCCATTGTTTTCTCAGGTTAGGTGAGCAATTTTGTGACCATTACTTTTTAATTCTTTATCAGGTCAATTACTTATCTCCCTTTCATTAAGGTTTTTTTTCTTTAATGAGGTTTTATGTTATTCTGTCTCTGGAAACATATTACTCAGTTTCTTTCTTTTCTTTTTTTTTTTTTGCTTCATTCTCTGTGTTGGTTTCTGTGTATTAAATGAAGCAACTCCCTCTCTCAGTCTTGAATACAGTATTTGTCCTTGTATAGGAGATGAACCTTATCATTCATCCCTGCTGTAGCTCTTGGTTGTTTTTCAAACCTTTGTGATTGTCCAAGCAGCCTATTTTATTTTTAGTAGCTCCTGGTAATTGAGGGTGTGCCAAGACCAGTCAGTGTCCCAAAGGGGAAGATCTCGATCAGCATCTAGATTCAGGTTGATTGGAAGGCAGATGCTCAGGCCATGGCTTTTAAAGAGTGCAAATATATAGTCATGTGGGTCTGCAAGTTTAAGCTCTGAGGGCTCTCTGAGGGTGATCTGGCAGTGTCACCTGGGTAGCAGTCACAAAAATCAGGGCTTCAGACAAGTGTACTAACTCCTTTCTGGGAGATATTGATGAGCTTAGCGAGGCAGAGGTGGAGTACAGAAATGTTGGTCCCCATTCTGCTATCCCTGAGCATACCTCCATAGCTTCTAGCTGTGTGCCAAGGCTGAAGCCTGCCCCTGTGGCTGAACCTCCATGACTAGCAAGGAGGCTTCTTTCACCAAAAGACTAGGGGTGTGTTTTAGTCTGCTATCTCTGTTGTGCTCTGGGGGTGGTAGCCTGCCAAGTACTGTCTTTCTGATTGTTTCAGTCCTGTGGGACCTAGGAACATAAGCCCTCCTGGCCACCAGAACCAGGTGATCAAGGGGTATCTCGTAGGCAGCAGCCATAAAAACCAAGGCACCAGTCATAAAAACAGGGGAACCAGATATGTATAAGAGCTCCCCTTGGAGAGATTCTGGTGCTCTGGAGTGCTGCAGAGGGAGAATGTGAAGTTAGTAACCTCCCTCCAAGGTCTCAGGAAAGGTTTACAGTCAGACCTTAGATGTGTGTTTAGTTAGAAGCCTACCCCTCATGTTGCTGCTGTGGTGGCACGGTAATAGTCCTCTTTCACAGAAAGGTGAGCTCTTGAGTCTGTTGCCTCTTCCTGTGCCCTGGGGGTGGGAGCTGTTTAAGACCTCTTTCTATGTTGGTTACAGTCCTGTGGGACCTGCGAGCTAAGCCCCACTGGCCACCAGAGCCAGGTGTCATAGGTGTGTTTGTTCCCTGGCTGTAGCCACACAAATCAGGGTGTCAGACAAGTGCATAAGCTCCATTCTGTAAGATGCTGATGAGCTGGAGTGAGAGAGAAGGAGAGTGCAAAGATTGCATTCACCAGCCTTTGTTCACTGACAGCCCCTCTGTAGGCCCTATAAGTGTGCCAAACCAGAAACCAGCCCCTCAGGCCAAAGCTCCTGGACAGGCAGCTAGGCTTATTTCTGAGAAGGATTAGGGTGTGTTTTAGTCTGCTATCTGTGCAGGGCACTGAGAGTGGCAGTCTGCCAAGAACTGTCTCTCCAATTGTTACAATCCTAGGGGACCAAGGGACAAAAGCCCACTGGCCTCCAGAGCCAGGCGCTTCAGGAAATCAAGGGGCATCCCCTGGGTGGCAGCTACAAAAAACAGGTCATGGGTGAAAACAGGCTCCAGATACGTGTAGAAGTTTCCCTCTGGGAAATACTGGAGCTCTGGAGCATGGCAGAGGGGGAATGCAAAGATGGCACCTGCTGAGAAAAGGAAAACAATGGAAAATAAAAGAAACAAAAGAAAAAGAAAAAGATGGTACCCACTGGCTTTAGCAAGGCAGATGAGAGTGTGCAAGATGGCACCCACTGGCTGGAGCATAAAGATGGCACCCGGGGGAAAGGGAAAATAAAGTGTTGTGGTGGGGAGATGGTGCCTGCCAGGTTTAGCAAGGCAGAGAGAGAGCAGGACGATGGCACCCACTAGCCTGCATATCCATAGAGTATCCCAGGAGGCCCCTGCCCCTCAGACCAACACTTTATTTAAAAGTCGAAAATGAGTCTCTTTTGTATAAAGTCTGGTCATTTTTCAGAGGGCTGCTTCTCCACTGGGACCTGGGTGGATGCGTCTGTGCACTGGCCCTTTAGGAGCCATTCCTCAGTTCATCCCAGCCTCGTTGGTCTCATGGGTGTGAGTCCTACTGGTCTTCAAAGCTAGATGTTTTGGGAGCTCATCTCTCAGGGACCCATCTTAAAAGTTGGGGTGCTGGATGTTGTTTGCCTCTCATTTGCCTGATGTGAAGCGGTTGCTCTGCCGGTGTTTAGGTTTTTTTTCAGAGGCAATTGTTCCGTAAATAGCTGTAGATTTGGCGTGTCTGTGAGAAGAGGTGAGTTCAGAATCTTCTTAGGTTGCCATCTTGAACTGGAACTTATGCTTTCCGTTCTTGGAGAACATCTCAAATTGATGTTCCACACTGGTTCAAATTTCACACATATTTATCTCTATTATTTACTGCCTCCAATATGGTGTTTACTTCTGTAATTATTTATATATTCTGCTATTAAATTTTTAGTATTCTTGCAACCCTTCTGTACCCTACCCATTTCCCTGTTTAATTCTATTCTGTTGTCTTTTTACTTAAACCATTTTCCTCCTCCTGGCTCTCTTCCTGCGTTTTAGGTAAGGCCCAACCCCATATTGAAGAACAGCTTAAACATTTTTTGAAGGGTGTGTTCATTTATTATTTTGCTACTTTAATATTTTCTTTAATAGTTCCTTCTATTTTACTCCTCAACCCTTTATATCTATTGGATGAATATTTCTATAGGTAACTTCTAGCCCTGAGCTTATCTTACTCTGTATATATTTCTTAAGTATTTTATCTGTTCCTATTCAATTACAGTCTATATGCAGGCGATTCACAGACTTTTAGCTTCAGTTTAGGTCCACATTGTTGTTGTCCTTAGAACATTTACCTCTAGATGTCACATAGAGCTAAATATGACAAAGCACCACTTACTTTGCTGTCTGCTAAATTCACTGCCTTGATGAAAAGGTATTGATTTCTTATTAACCTTTGTGCATTCCATTTGTCAGGTGTAAAAGCATACTGCTTCTGCTTTTGCAGCATTTCATACAGCTCTCTTTCTTTTATAACCTCGAAACTCTATTGTAAGAAATTTCTTACATATCTAGTAATTTCTGTATTTGCTATCTCTCCCCATAAAGAAATTTTTTCCTTCTCTGTTATTTTCCTTCCTTGGTTACATCTGTGTGTTCCAGCAACACATCTTTTTTCACCTTATCTGAATAGTGGAATGTTATACTGTTACTTAAAATGATTTTGTACTATAAGGGTGCTAAACCGGTATCAAGAGTGTTGTATATGGCTACATAGGGATGTGTTTTGTTTGGCTGTTTTCATTGGCCTATAGTGTATTGTACCTTAGTTGTTAGTAAGCAGCTTTTATGCTCAGTCAGCTTCTATATTTATGGTACCTGCCTAGCTTATGTAAGAAGTTTGAAACTCCTTAATGGAAAAGAATAGTTAGAATGAAAATATTTGCAGTATAATGAGTTAAAGTTACCTTTAAAGACTTATGGAAAAAATACTGCAAGTTATAACCAAATTTTAATAGTGGTTATCTACGGGTGGTGTGCTTAAAGGGGATTCTTAATTACCTTACTTCTTACTTGTAGTTTCCAAATTTTCCCTAATAAATAACATATTTAGTATAAAACCAATCTATTAAGACTAACTTAAAAGGATATGGTTTTGTGTATGCATCCCATAGTATTAAGCGACAACCGTTAAGCCCAGGTCTGTGCTTGACATGTAGACCAATTATAGTTCAGAAGATACATGAGATATGAACATTCCATTAAAGGGCTTGTAGTCCTGCTTTGAGAAACAATGTGATACAGGCTCTACTGAGATGTTACCAGTAAAAAAGGACATTGGCAGATCAATAGAATATTCTCAAGTAATAAAAAAGGAAGAGGCCATTTAGGTTGTGAGAGACTTTACAGAGTTGAAATGATGGTGATATGTTTGTAATGCCTTGTTAGGAGGTTTTTAACACTGTAGAACATGAACTCTGCTAGTTATCCCCATAGATAGAATCTTTCTCATAACCTGGATCTTCTGTTACAGGCGCTTGGTGTTGTATATATTTTCATCACTTTGGGGCTTACTGCTCTTTGAAGTTGCCCAGCAGTTTTTATGTGCCTTAAGCCTTATTGTTCAGAAAAGAAACAAAAACAAAAACTGTATTCTAAGGTGTTAATAATCTGGTAAATGTAGATACTTGATTATTTAGAAGAATGCAGACATACCAGTCCTGGGCAGGACAGCCAAACTGAAACAACTACAGTGAGGGATACTGTTTGTATGGACAGATTATTTTTATTAAAATTTTTTCTTTAGAGATCATAGAGCAATAATTTACAAAATGAAATTAGGACCTCATAATCATTCTTGTTCAAGAAGCATTATTATTAAAAGGTAGCTTCATGTGCTTCTAAGAAGCTAATTAGTTGCTGCCTGGCTTATCATGCTGAGAGGCTGCTGTGATTCATGGGAATTCACCCATCGCAACAGGATTTTCTAATGCTATTTGGTTATGAAATTATTTATACTTCTGACTCAGGGCTTTAAAAGGGCTTCCAGCAGATTTTGAAAGCCAACTTTTGAGCTCAAGAGCATTTTGTGCCATTTATGGTGAATCAGCTTGGCAGTATGAGAATGTGTGAATTGGGTTGCGCTGTAGTACCTGAGGTACAGTTTTCTGGTGAGGCTCCTCAAGCTAAACATGATAATGAGTTTTCATTGATGTAGACCTCCTTATTTTGTTAGAAATCAAACTTTTAAAAAATATTCAGAAACAATACCAACACAGGTTTTTGTGGTTGTATTTACTCTAATAAGGTATTAACAAGAACTTGTACCACTACATTGTTTATGTTAATTTCAATTCATGAGTTTAGTATGGATAATTAAGAATTTGTTCTTTCTTTATGAGACATTTATTTTATTTAATTAGTGATTTGAATAGGGCAGAAATCAAAAGCTCTTTATAGAATACTCCTAAACTTTAAATATCATTAATTACATCCATTTGTGAAGCACTTAGTTCTTAATTTGCAGGATCTCATACAATATTACTTAACTGTCTTTCATAAGAATAGTGAGCTTTGTTGTTTCCCCAAAGTGGAATGGAGATTTTGGGGTAACATAGCCTTAATGTTGAAGGTTTTTCCAGAGTAGACATCATGTTTAGAAATCCACAAGTGATGGCTTGCCAGGTTGTTTTATTGACAGCAAAGTGAGTTAACAGGGCCTGTGCTTAACATATGCATATTGGACAAATGTAAGTAGTGAACATGGAGCCTACTACTACTCTTCCTGATCATCGGCATTCTTTTATAGTTCTCCATTTTCATAAGGCAGTTTTATGAAAGGAGACTTTAAACTTGTCTAGCTTGAAATTATACAGTTAATCACATTCAGTTCTCATTTTTCTTACTAATTCATCTGAGCTCTTTAACATGACACCTGCTGGCAGTAAGTCACATAGCAGGTAGTAGGAGCAGGGAAGAGATCAGACTCTTCTGCCCCTTGAAGTTCATACGTGCTCACTAAGGTAATAGGGCCAAAAATAAAATGTTCCTGAGAAATTTCCAAAGGGTCACATTTGAAACAGGCATGGCAGTCCGTCTTCCAGTGACACGTTACAAAGATTAGGGGATGTGAGTCTATGAGATCCACTTTGATGTTAACTTGCTATGGGACTTTCTGAAAACTTCTTATTGTCTGCCTCTGAGGCTGGGGTTCTTTACCTTTTCTAAGGGGATAGTGAATGATACCTGTCCCACCTACCTATTGAAAGGATGACCTTACATGAAATACAAAATGGTAACATAAAAAGATTGTAGAAAATAACATAGTATTCAAGGGTAAGGTAGATGCTTGCTGGTCACTTCTTTTCTTTCTTCCTTCTTAAATATTGGAATTTTTCAGGACTCAGTTCTAGGCATTCTTCTCGGGTTCCATTGCTGGGAAATCTCATCCTTCCCATGGTTTCCGTTATATGTACCATCCACACAGAACCATCTTTTGAGCTCCAGGTATTTGTATAACTCCCAGGCTCCACTGGGCCCAGTCCAGTCTCAGTTTGGAATTGCATTTAAAGAAATACAGTCCAGCAACTAAAAGTAATTAAATAGTAATACTACTCCTTACTTGAGTCTCGAAGGATATAATAGCATGGAGGTTATAATTCAGCAATATTTCAAAAAATCTTTTATCCACTCCCGCCCCCAGTCAAACCTCAGTCAGTCCCTGTGTTATGGGCTCCCATTTTTCCATACTGAGCCTGAGACTCTCATTCACAACTTCCTGCAGTCTTTTTTCATTTGAACGTCTCACAAACCAGATCTTTGGCCCATGTTTTCTTCTCTATCCTTTTTTGCCTAGCATGATAACAGCCCAAGAACTAGGCGGCAAACACCAGATTCTCCCTTGAGGATGAGAGAGGAAGGAAAGGTTAGTTAGTGTGGCAAAGGCTCTTATTTGGGTAGGAGAAAAGAGGGGGCTGGGAATATTTACATGTAAATAATTTATGTTCCCAGCATACTTGTGGAGTGTTCTACTTGTTCTCTACTTGTATATTTCACAGAGCACCTCTGACTCAGCCTGTCTAAAACTTGACCTTACTATCTTCCACACAAATTTGCTTCTCCTCTAATATCTTCATACAATGTATCTATCGTGCTTCTAGTTGCTTATTCCGGACATCTGAACGTCATCCTCAAATTTTTCCTCTCCTTCACAGTTCCATTCATGTTCTCTTCAGCCTCGATACTGAATACATACTTCTAGGGTCTCTCCATTTTACTCCATATCTACTGCTGCCAGTGAACTCCTTGTTCCCCGGCAATATGTTTTCTGTACTCCAACCAGTATGATCCTTTAAAAACATGAATCTGATCATGCCTTTTCCTCCTTTACACTGTTCAAAGGTTTCTGAGTCCCAAGCCCTTAATTGTGGCCTCTAAGATCCTGTATACTCTGGTTGGTCTCTGCTTATGTCTCTAAAAATAGTCCCTTCCTCAACAGGATGCATTTCTTCCTGCCTCAAGGCCTTTGTCTAAGCTGGTCTGGTTGTATAAAGTATCTTTCACCCTCCTCACCCTCCACCCTGTCCCCCAACCTCCTCATCCAAGGTTTCTCTGACTCCTCAGGCTGGGCCCAGTCTCTTTGATGAGACCCATTGCACTTGAAATCTAATTACTTGTTCCCACACATTTTGCACAGTAGATCCTAAGCTCCACGAGGGATGAAGTGCTCTCTTGTGTAGCACTTCATCCCTCGTGGTTAGCACAGTGCCCAGCTCAGATCAAGTATTAGTTGAACACTTGCTGATTAAAGGATACTTCTTCCATGATTTGGGCTTTGTCTGTCTCTCATCTCCATACATATTCTGCTTCACGCTCTGTTTAGCCCTGAGAAAATGTGATTTCATATTTTTTAAGCTCATGCTCTTCTTTGCAGAATTGTCTTCCCAGCCCTTCCTAGCTACCACCTAATCATTGTCAGCACCTCAAAATAGAAACCAATGTGTAGCTGCACTGTGTCCCTTACCATGGTATTCTGAAATTATTTGATTGCATGTTTTTGTGAGTAAGGCTGTATGTGGCTTCCTTTATAGCAGGGGCAGTATTTTTGTTTACTTCTCATCTTGATAATCCCAGCACCTAACAAGGTCACACTGAATCAAAAAAGTTGGCATACTCATAAGTAGAGGTATTGTAATAATAAAAATAACTGCTGACATTACTGATTATTTTCTGTATGCTAGGCACAATTTTAAGTTCTTTCATGCTACTAACTCATTGCATCATCTCAGCTCCTATGAAGGAGTTACTTTTATTCTTCCAATTTATAAATGAACTAGAGACCCAGAAAGGTTAAATAAGTTGTCCAGACTTAACCAGCTGGTAAGTGGCAAGGCTGGAATTTAAACCCACTGTTTCCGGAGCCTACCTCCCTCTGTGGGACAGTCACTGTAGTCATAGTGCTTTCAAAATTGAGTTCTGGAATCTTTGTCTGATTCCAATTCTGTTTCTACTTACCTGTATGACCTGGGGTAAGGTCCTTTTCTGTAAAGTGGGGATAATTATATGTCCTTTATAGGGATGTTCTGACGATTAAATAATCAGTCCATCTGTAATATCTAATAGGATGTAGGCAATTGTAACAGCATTAAGTCAGTGTGAGCACTTGGACAGATATTTTGGGATTCTTTCCAACTCTAAATCCAGTGAGTCTTTTTATAGTTTTTTAGTCTTTTCCATTTGCCATTTACTTTTCAGTGTTCTGGTATTTATTTTTAATAATCAACATTTATAAGGGCCTGAGGACATCTCTGCATTTGCTATCAAGTAAAATCTAAGGGCTTTGTGAAAAACTTGTGCTGCCTAAAACTACAGTGCTGATTTCCCATGCTCAAATCCCCTGCTAGGTGGCTGAGTAAAGATCTCTGGCTAAAGAGAGCAACTGAATTACAGCCAGACCAAAGCAGAAAAAGAAATCTAATCAGTTACTGTTATCTGATTTTGAAAGTTTATTGAGATGTTCTAATCATAAAAGAACTAAAAAGAATATACAGTTAACAGGTCAACATTTGCAGCTAATGTTTCCTCTTTCCAAGTTAAATGAAAGTCGATTTAGAGTAGTCTGTGCTATTAAATTGATTAGCAGTCAGATGGAAACTTTCAGCAGTTTAGGTGATGATTCAATTATAACGACTATTCATAGTTTGTCTACTAACATTTGCTTATTATTTTATGAAACTCATAAAATCATATGATTTTTTTTCACCATCACCATATACCGACAAGCACTATAGTAGCAAATAACATTGGTAGAAAATACAGAGTATATAGTTCTGAGACTTAATGGTCTGACTTGTGTGCAAACTCAATAAATGCTTACCGGTAGTTTTACAACAATACAATGAATATTCCAGAAGTAGATATATGTACGATTTAAATAAATCTTCTTGATCTGTTTATTTGTTCTACCTTTGAACAAAGCAAATAAATAGCAAAAAAATATTTTAAATAGATGAAATTGTAGATGATTGTGGCATCAGGAAGGAATTTAGTTCACAGAATAAATACCATGAAGTCCAAAACACTTGGTAGAAGTGTGCCTCTCTGACTTCTACATAAAAAGGGAGATAAAAGACGGCTATGTGATTTATAGTACCCATAAACAAACACAAGTCAGTTATTGAGAAGCACAACTATTGCAGCTGCTGAGACTAGAGAGGAGTTTCTCCTTTGTTGGAATGTGGTAAATGGTAAATGGCAACTTTTCAGCCCTTGTACAGAAAACACAGCCACAGGATTTCTTAGTGCTGATACCTTCAATAGCAGCAGGCTATTTTTTGACATCATAAAGATCAATTCATTAAAAACAATTCTACATGGGTCTATTATGCAACCCATTGATGTTCTTGCTTAAACTGGGTATCTGTTTATAGTATCTACAAATATAAAAAGATTAAATTACTTTAGATAATCCTTAATTTTTTACACTATGCTTTTGCTGACTGTTGATTAGATGTTAGATTTATGTTAAATAACCAGACATATCTGGAAATTGGAAGTGCCACTGGGAAGTGAGCTAGATATGGCCAGCAGGGCAAAGATTTTCTCTTAAGAAATAATTTAGGATTGGCTCAAAGTTGTATACCATAGAACTGTAGTTTTTAAAATATGTGGTGAGCATCAGGATCACCTGGAGGATTTTTAAAAGACAGGCTCATCTCCCGCCTCTGTAGTTTTCTACTTAATAGGTTTGGGTGGGAGAGGTGAATGGATCTTCATTTTATTTTTATTTATTTATTTATTTATTTATTTATAAAACATCTTTATTGGAGTATAATTGCTTTACAATGGTGTGTTACTTTCTGCTGCATAACAAAGTGAATCAGCTATACATATACATATATCCCCATATCTCTTCCCTCTTTCGTCTCCCTCCCACCCTCCCTATCCCACCCATCTAGGTGGACACAAAGCACCAAGCTGATCTCCCTGTGCTATTCAGCTGATTCCCACTAGCGATCTATTTTACATTTGTATATAATATAATTTGTAGTACATATATGTCCATGCCACTCTCTCACTTCATCCCAGCTTACCCTTCCCCCTCCCTGTGTCCTCAGGTCCATTCTCCACGTCTGTGTCTTTATTCCTGTCCTGCCCCTAGCTTCTTCAGAACGATTTTTATTTTTAGATTCCATATATATGTGTTAGCATATGGTATTTCTTTTTCTCTTTCTGACTTACTTCATTCTGTATAACAGTCTCTAGGTCCATCCACCTCACTACAAATAACTCAATTTCGTTTCTTTTTATGGCTAAGTAGTATTCCATTGTATATATGTGCCACATCTTCTTTATCCATTCATCTGTCGATGGACACTTAGGTTGCTTCCATGTCCTGGCTATTGTAAATAGTGCTGCAATGAACATTGTGGTAAATGACTCTTTTTCAGTTACGGTTTTCTCAGGGCATATGCCCAGTAGTGGGATTGCTGGGTCATATGGTAGTTCTATTTTTAGTTTTTTAAGGAACCTGCATACTGTTCTCCATAGTGGCTGTATCAATTTACATTCCCACCAACAGTGCAAAAGGGTTCCCTTTTCACCACACCCCCTCCAGCATTTATTGTTTGTAGATTTTTTGATGATGGCCATTCTGACCGGTGTGAAGTGATACCTCATTGTAGTTTTGATTGGCATTTCTTTAATGATTAGTGATGTTGAGCATCCTTTCATGTGTTTGTTGGCAATCTGTATATCTTCTTTGGAGAAATATCTATTTAGGTCTTCTGCCTATTTTTGGATTGGGTTGTTTGTTTTTTTGATATTGAGCTGCAGGAGCTGCTTGTATATTTTGGAGATTAATCCTTTGTCACTTGCTTCATTTGCAAATACTTTCTCCCATTCTGAGGGTTGTCTTTTCATCTTGTTTACAGTTTCCTTTGCTGTGTAAAAGTTATTAAGTTTCATTAGGTCCCATTTGTTTATTTTTGTTTTTATTTCCATTTCTCTAGGAGGTGGGTCAAAAAGGATCTTGCTGTGATTTATGTCATAGAGTGTTATGCCTATGTTTTCCTCTAAGAGTTTGATAGTGTCTGGCCTTACATTTAGGTCTTTAACCCATTTTGAGTTTATTTTTGTGTATGGTGTCAGGGAGTGTTCTAATTTCATTCTTTTACATGTAGCTGTCCAGTTTTCCCAGCACCACTTATTGAAGAGGCTGTCTTTTCTCCATTGCATACTCTTGCCTCCTTTATCAAAGATAAGGTGACCATATGTGCGTGGGTTTATCTCTGGGCTTTCTATCTTGTTCCATTGATCTATATTTGTGTTTTTGTGCCAGTACCATACTGTGTTGATTACTGTAGCTTTGTAGTATAGCCTGAAGTCAGGGAGCCTGATTCCTCCAGCTCCGTTTTTCTTTCTCAAGATTGCTTTGTCCATTTGGGGTCTTTTGTGTTTCTATACAAATTGTGAAATTTTTTGTTCTAGTTCTGTGAAAAATGCCATTGGTAGTTTGATAGGGATTGCATTGAGTCTGTAGCATCTTCATTTTTAAAAAAAGCCACACAAGTGACTCTAGTGATCAGTGAAGTTTGAGAATTGCTACCATAGATTATGCTGTATTAATTTTATATAGAACAAGTTTAAAGCAGATGTAACCAAATACACGTTATCCACAAAACCATCTATTTTATGGTTAAGATCATCTGGTTTTGAAGACTGTAAATTCTCAAGGTACTATCCATTGTAAGCTGTTTCTGAAATGTACATCTAGCCAGTTGAGTAAGGTGATTTAATGTATAGACATCTAATTAGTAAACCAGTTAGGAGTTTTGGTGTGTCTACTGGAAATGATGACTTTGAATAGTTAATATGTATTTGGGGATAATTTTTTATTCTCACCATTGTCTGATTACATTTCCATATGGACCAACAATATTTCAATAATTATATTCTATCTAGAGAGCATTTTCCTATTTTTAGTCTTCAAAAAGTTATAAAGCATACTGACATGCATTCTGAAGTTATCTGAGATCTCTAGGGGTACTTTCATTCGTAGGCTTTCAAGTGATAATATGAAAAATGATACTCAGAGATTGGTATCTCACATCTTATCTGCAGTAGTCACTACTTATAAACAAAATCTTTAAATATGTGGTAAACCTTTGTTTAAAGTAGAAAACTAAGCTTGTATATGTGTGTGTATGTCTTAATCTGTCTTAATATCTATGACAACAGAAATCTTGAATAAATGTCTAATGTTTACTTTTTATTGTTCCTTTATAGGCATTGCTTCTATGACAGTGCCAGTGTACATCGCTGAGGTCTCACCCCCCAATTTAAGAGGTCGATTAGTCACCATTAATACCCTCTTCATCACGGGAGGGCAGTTCTTTGCAAGTGTTGTTGATGGAGCCTTCAGTTATCTCCAGAAAGATGGATGGAGGTCTGTAAATAGTTCTTACATTTAATTTTCAAATGAATTATGACTATTTAGGGGATGGAAGAAAAATTGAGAAATGATAGAAAAAATATAGGGTATTTTGAATCATTATAGCTAATTTATATGATGGCATTCAGCAAAATCGAAAGTGGACAAGAAGCTGATATTTATTTTAATGTTAGACAAGGAACCTACCGTTAACAATTGATATTTACAGGGTGTTTTAGCATTTACGTGACATTGCTCACAGTGAGTGTAATATTTTGCAATATTTGTTTAAAATGAATGCAGCAATAAATATGCGTGGAGTTTTTGAATTGTATCAGTGATTGACAAGCTGTTTATGAACTGCAGATATAACTAACATCCTTTTTTAGATTTAGGTAGCTACATTCTAATCTGAATGAAAGAAAACTCAGTCTTTAAAGGTACAGGTTTAGTTATATAAAAAGATGATATATATGTAAAACTTAAAATACACAAATTATTTATGATCATTATTTGGCTTACTTTGAATCAAAAGAGATGAGAAAAATGTTTTAAAAACTGCTTTAAAATATTTTCAAACCTAATATTGTAAAACAAACTGATCTTATGTTAAAGCTTAAAGATATTATGGGCTCTGGATTTTGATATACTTCATGGTATTCAAAACAACAGATTCATGTAACCCTTCCAGGGTTTTAAATTTTAATAAAATTTCCCTATACTCTGTATAGGTGCTGGAGATAAAATATTCCACAAGACAGACTCTGGTGTGTTAGCATGGTGCTTAAAGTATTGAGGTTAATTCTTAACAGCTGAAGAAAAAGGGTTTGCTGCTATGTGGATGTAGGGAATTAAACTTATGTATGTAAGTAGCACAATAAATCGAAGCTATAGAAGACTTAGACTGATGAAGTTTTGTTAAAAGTCATGTGAGAAAACTCAGTGAAGGCAGTTAGGGTGTATGTTTGTCAGGACCACTGAAGAGAGGACACATTTCTTTAAAACATTAGCTGTGTCTGCACATGTTGCTAAACCACTTTCTACCTCTGAAGGAATGAATCTCTGAAATAGTGAGAAATTACTGAAAAATTGAAGAGGCAACAACTTCATCTTTCTTTTCCACTCTGTAGAAGAACAGAAAGAGGGAGATGATAACTTGTTACAAGCATAACCTGATATTTTGAGTTTTTCCTGGAAGGTCAATGGAAGTCAGTTAATCTTTCAGCCCCATATAGCTTTAAGATCTAACTTATCTATTTACATTTTGTTAAGGAATTTTATTAATGTAACCAATATAGAAATATATATCTGCTTTTATTAAAAATCTGTTTTTAAGTGAAAACATATAAATTACATAAGTCATGTTTTTAATCCAAGTATCACAATTTATTTTTATTTATGTATTTATTTTATTAATTTTAAAAATTAAGCAATTTATTTAAACTAAAAAGAGAGTTTACCCATTTCCCCCATCCCCCACCCACCACTTCTGGAAACCCCTAGTCTGTTCTCTGTATATATGAGCTTGGGTTTTTGTTTGTTTGCTTTTTTATTTTGCTTTTTCTGTTAGATTCCAGAAATCTATAAGATTTCTGTATAAGAAAGCTCATAGAGTGTTTGTCTTTATCTGTCTGTCTTATTTCACATAGCATAGTGCCCTCGAGGTCCATCCATGTTGTTGCAAATGGCAAGATTTCACTCTTTTTTATGACTGAATAATATTCCATTGTGTGTATATACCACATTTTCTTTATCAATTCCTCCATCAATGTTGGACAATTAGGTTGTTTCCAAATCTTGGCTATTGTAAATAATGCTGCAATGAACATGGGAATACAGACATACATATCTTTTTGAATTAGTGTTTTCATTTTCTTCAGATAAATATACAGAAGTAGAATTGCTGGATATTATGGTAGTTCTGTTTTTAATTTTTTGAGGAACCTCCATACTGTTTTCCACAGTGGCTGCACCATTTTACAATCCCACCAACAATGCACAAGGGTTCCCTTTTCTCCACATCCTCACCAACAGTTGTTATCTCTTGTCTTTTTGATGATAGCCATCCTAACAGGTGTGAGGTGATATCTCATTGTGGTTTTGATTTGCATTTTCTTGATGATTAGTGATTTTGAGCATCTTTTCATGTACCTGTTGGCCATCTGAATGTCTTCTTTGGAAAACATGTCTATTCAGATGCTCTGCTCATTTTTTAATCAGATTGTTTGCTCTTTTGCTATTGAGTTTGTATGAAATCTTTATATATTTTGGATATTAACCCCTTATCAAATATGTGATTTGCAAATATTTTCTCCCATTCAGTAGGTTGCCTTTTCATTTTGTTGATGGTTTCCTTTGTTGTGCAAAAGCTTTTTAGTATGATATAGTCCCACTTATTTATTTTTGCTTTTGTTGCTTTTACTTTTGTTCTCAGATTCAAAATTTATCTCCAAGACCTATCTCAAGGAGTTTACTGCCTATGTTTTCTTCTAGGAGTGTTATGATTTCAGGTCTTATGTTCAAGTTTTTAATCCATTTTGAGTTAATTTTTGTGTATGGTATAAGATTCATTCTTTTGCTTGTGGCTGTCCAGTTTTCCCAACACCACTTAAATATAGCAATTTAGGTACCTTTTCTCAGTACTGGGTTAGGAAAGAAAGAAAGATACAGTAGTGAAAATAATTTATGAATGTGGTATCCCTGTGCAGAAGTGGAGGTCTTAGGATAGGCATTAGAACACTTTTGAGAGGCAGGGTGACATAGTGATAGACAGAGCTGTATTTAAATCTGTTTTCTATGAGTAATTAGCTACAAATTTTGGACAAGTTACGTAGTTCCCCTGAGATTCACTTTTGTCATTGTAAAAAATGTGACCAAAGATGCTTATCTTGTAAGGTTATTGTGGGATCTAAATTAATTATTGTATATAAAGTACTCAGCACAGTGTTTGGCACATGGCAAATACTCAATAAATGATGAATCACGTTATTATTTACTATTCTGATGAATGCATAAAAGATGGGTGCTACTAGAGGTAAATTGTAAGGGAAGTTGAAGGTAACACCTTCTATGACCTCTGGTTTCTTAACCAGTAAAGTTGGGGCTTGGAGGTACTAGGGCAGAGGCCTAGAGAAAAAAAAAAGTTAAATGCTTATATCTACCATAGAAAGTACAAGAAGGAAAAGACTGAAGACAAAAACGATTTTCCAAATAACCATGAGATCCCAGCTTATGTTGGAGGCAGATATTTGCGATAAAGTGAAGTAGCATACCTGTGTGAATTTTTCCCATAATATTGGAGAACCCAGGGGTGAAAAAATAAAATAAGAGGATGGAAAACAAACTTGGGCTAGTATTCAGACCAGTGCATTAACATATCAGATCACTTTGAATCCACTTAATTTTTGTACAAATACATGTTTATTTGTGTATACATGCAAATATGTCTACTTTTTTTCTTACAGGTGAATTTTCTGTGTACTATTTTCTTCTATTTTTCAGCGTCCTTAGCTGTGTGTTTACCTCATCTGACTCCTGGACTCATAGGAGTGTGGTTACAAGCAAGTGAAAATTGGAGTATTACCTAAGCATCAACATTAGAATTATCAGCAATTATAGCTTACTCATGATTATAACAATAGATAATTCATCATTTTGTGGCCATGTATTCCAAAAGTTCTAAGGAAATGTGGTTTTAGATGTTTCATATAAAATTGCTTTCTCATACTCATATTTTCATGTATCATAAAGTAAAATGTTCCTTACATTCCAAGAGTTTGAATATGTTAACATTTTGTTTCTTTTTTATTTGCCTTTTTGACCTTTATTGCTCTGAAACTCTACTTTAAGCTACTAACATTTGATGTCATACCATATACCTAGTGTCCCAGATTAACTAGTTCACTTTACACTGATGAACAGTTTTAGAGTCTGTTAGTGAATATCATTTGATCTTCACCAAAACCTTGAGAGGCTGGTGGAACTAGTATTATTCCCTGTTTGTAGATTAAAGAAATGCTCAGAGAAGTTAAATATTTGCCTGAGACCACATGGTTATTATGTGGCGTAGATTAGAGCCAGTTGTTTTTACTTGACATGTAACCACCTTTTTCCTCATTCTGCTTCTAAGTGTTTATAATCTAAAATATGATTACTGATAATTTTTATGATAGTGATCAGATTAAGATATACAGAAGATGAAACTGACAGAAAAACTTCTTAGATGTTGAGGTTGATGAAAGACTAAATCACCTTTTGTGTCAGATGGGTCAAAACTTCTGTTCTCTTATTGTTTGGATGTCATAGAAATAAATTGTTTTTTGCTGAACTGTTGAAAGATAAGCTTTTCTAGAAAAAATTGCCAGTAGAAGATTGCCTGCTGATACTTTTGTAGCACTGTAGTGTCATAATACTACTATACTGGGAAGAATATCATTGGGCTCCATGAGGAAAGAGGAAATAAGGATTTTGAAAATATCAGTAAAGATTAAGTTTGTAAAAATAACTTTATTGAAATATAATTCATACACCATTCAATTCACCCATTTAAAATGTACAATTCAGTGGCTTTCAGTATGTTTACAGAGTTGTGCAGTCATCACTACAATCAAATTTTGAACATTTTTATTACCCCGAAAAGAAAACTTGTACCCCATAGCTATCATCATCCAACTTCCCAGCTCCTCCCAGCTCTAGAACTATTAATCTGCTTTTTTTCCTCATAGAGTTGCCTATTCTGGGTATTTCATGTATCAATATGTGGTCCATTGTGACTGGCTTCTTTCACTTAGCATGTTTTTAAGGTTCATCCATGTTGTAGCATGTGTCAGTACTTCATTTCTTTTTATTGGCAAGTAATGTGGATATACCACATTTTGTTTAGCCATTCATCTGTTGATGGACATTTGAGTGGTTTCCACTTTTTTGGCTATTAAAAATAATGCTGCTCTGAACATTTGTGTACAAGTTTCAGGGTGGGCATATATTTTCAGTTCTCTTGGGTGTATACCTAGGAGTAGAATTGCTAGGT
Organism: Balaenoptera physalus; assembly: GCF_965194825.1. Classification (NCBI taxonomy): domain Eukaryota; kingdom Metazoa; phylum Chordata; class Mammalia; order Artiodactyla; family Balaenopteridae; genus Balaenoptera; species Balaenoptera physalus. The sequence continues at coordinate 73,834,703 of NC_138892.1, forward strand.
CATATGGTAACTATGTTTACCTTTGGAGGAACTGCAAGACTTTTCTCCAAAGTGGCTACACTATTTCACATTCCCATTCAGCAATGTATGAGTTCCAGTTTTTCCATATCCTAGTAAACATTTATTATCTCTCTTTTTCAATTATAGTCATCTTAGTGGGTATGAAGTGGCATCTTGTTGTGATTTTGATTTCCATTTCCCTGATGACTAATAATTTTGAGAAAGATTTTATTTTTACCTAATATATTATAGTGCTTATAAAGATGACAGAGTTATTTTGGTAGTTAACACCTACATGACGTTTTATCACTGTTTGCCCTTTTCTGTGCTAGTATTTTTGAATTGTGCTTATTGAACATAGTGAGGTTTACTCACTACACCTCAGGCAAAGAAAGGTTTTCTTTCTTTCTTTTTTTTTTTTTTTAACGTTTTTATTGGAGTATAATTGCTTCACAATGTGGCACATGGTGTTCTTTTTTTAATTGCCGAGTTAAAGCCTGGCACTCTATAAACATATAGTAAAGTGAACTTCGCCATCACCATTATCGGTCTAAAACACTTATCTGGACATGCCACTGCTAAAATGCTTCCAAGACTCCCCATTTCCTACAGGAAAAAAAAATCAGTCTCTTCATCATGGCTTGTAGTGTCTTTCATTATCCAATCCGTGCCTGCTTTCCTAGATTTTTAAATTCATTATTACTTCCTTCCTTCCTTCTTTATACAACATAGGTTTACGTCTATAAACTGCATACACTAGTCACATCTTGCTTTTTCATGTTTGTTTTTTTCCTTCTGCTCACTTTGCCTATAATGTCTTTCTACTCTGTCCTGCTTTACTGGTTCAGTTCTTGTTCCTCTTTTAAATCTTTTGCTTGTATATCATGTGAAACTGTTCCTTTGCCTTTTCATAATACTTTGTACGTGGCATCACTATTTTTTTGAACCAGTTGCTTATTTTGTCTATTTCTTCTAATTCACTTTGGAGCTTTTTAATGTCGTTGACCTTGTACTCATTTTTAGGTCTAGGAAAGGGTCTGGAACATAGTAAAGGCTTACTAAATGTTTATTGAACTTAGCTGAAATTGACTGGGCTCCAGGGAAGAGACTCTTAACCAAAGTAAAAAGATATTGATTATAAACCAAAATACCAATTCATTAATTTATGCTGGGGAATAGATATCTTTGCAGGTAGCTGAAAAACTAAATTATTAATTGTAAGTATTTCTTACTGAGCATAAAAATCAGAGAAAGAAAACTGGTTTCTGAGCCTATGAAAATTTACATCCCTCAAAATAATGTACCTCTCTGGGCCCCAGGACATTCTTTGCTCTTCTCTCTTGGATAGAGCTGATTTTCCAATGAGTGTTCCTCTGTTTATAATTACATAAATCATCATGTGATTTATATTAAAAAGAATGGTATATCTATAGAAGGGCTAAATTCTCCTTTATATTGACTTTTACTAATTCTCAGGTTTAATTTTTTTAAATTACAGTTATCTTATTCCACCTCACTAGACTATATACAGCTATTTGCAAAGTATACTGGGTATTTTTGCATGTTTCATCGTTCACATGATGTTCTTTTGTTTTCTTTTTCTTTTTTCACCTGAAGAAGGAAAATTTGAGGTAATACAAGTATTGAATGAAAAGCACAAGGTATTAGTGCTAGTTACCTCTATATTAGATATTTTTCTGGAGTATCACCAGGCTAATTCATGGACAATGTGAGACTTGTGCTGAGCTTTGAAGAATTGGCAGGATTCATGTGGACTGAGGTGAAAATGAGGACAGAGAGTAGGATGGATGAGGGCAGGATCAGGAGGCTTGAAACTGAAGTTAAGATGTACATGGTAGATTGGAGCCCGATTGTAGAGGTCTATGAATTCTAGGCTGGAGAATTTTATCTTTGAAATTTTATCTACAGACAAAGGGAATCTATTACTTTTTAAGCAGTTCATGCCATAATGTTAGCCAGTGATTAACGTGACAGTGAGGTCCAGAATTTATTGGAACTGTTGGCTCTTGGGTGGGTTTAGGGAACCTATTGTGAGAGTACTGCCAGAATATTGGTGTGAGGTACTGACGTGATACTCTTGGAGACATCAGTTAACATTTTTTTTTAAATTTTTATTTATTTATTTATTTATTTATTTATTTATTTATTTATTTATTTATTTATTTTTGCTGTGTTGGGTCTTCGTTTCTGTGCGAGGGCTTTCTCTAGTTGCGGCAAGTGGGGGCCACTCTTCATCGCAGTGCGCGGGCCTCTCACTATCGCGGCCTCTCTGGCTGCGGAGCACAGGCTCCAGATGCGCAGGCTCAGTAGTTGTGGCTCACGGGCCTAGCCGCTCCGCGGCATGTGGGATCTTCCCAGACCAGGGCTCGAACCCATGTCCTCTGCATTGGCAGGCAGATTCTCAACCACTGCGCCACCTGGGAAGCCCAGTTAACATTTTTATTTGAGTATAATTGCTTCACAATATGGCACATGGTTTTATTTTTTTTGGAGTATAATTTTTTGGAGTATGGAAATCATTCAGTCATTCAAAAAAATTGTTAGGCACTACTACATACTCCTGTTGTACTTGATACTAGAGATAGAAAGATCAATAAGAAATGTACCTGTCCTTAAGCAATCAAGCACCTCACAGACTAATGAAGGAGAGACTTTTCGTCAGCGTGTTAAGTAAATGATAGTGTTATGGGAGCTCTCGGGGAATAAATAACTTAGCTTCACAAATGGAATAATATTTGAGCTGAGTCTTTTATGAATAAAAGAGTTCGAGGCAGAGTGCGGGAGAGGGAAACTCTAGGTGAAATATAATTTTCAAAGGCCCTATAGTGTAAAAGAGCCAGTCATATTTGGGCAATGGGGAGAAGTTTAGAGTGGCTACTGGGAGGGCCAATGATTACTATTTGGGAGTTTGAGAGTGAAGTGGGAAGGCTAGTCTTAACAGGTATGAATAGAACTTTAAATCCATTGCACTCTCTAACAGTACATTGAGTTCAGGTTTGTTTATTGACAGTCTTAGAAAATAATTAAAAAAAAATCAACATTACTTTAGATGAAAAAATTTATGAGCTTCTCTCCCCCGTAATATTTTGCAATTTAAAAATCATGCCAATATGATGATTTTCAGAATCATATTTAAAAGAGGGTGTTATTTCTAAACAAATTTATGCTGGGGAAAGTACTCTTATAATTTATGACGTTGGCCATTTTAAGATAGATGGATTTGGTTAACAAGTAAATATCTTACTACTGAAAATATTTGTAATTTGACAGAATTAAGATACAAGATATATATATGACTGTTTATCATAAAGGTGTAGTGGACGGAAGAGATTTGAGACTTGCTTTAACAACACATGCATTGCTTTATTTAAGCACTGACATGCTCATTAGCTAATGCTTCAGCAACTGTACAGTGTTACTGTGAGGATCAAATGAGTTTTAGTAGGTGTGAACATACTTATAGACTCTTAAATGTTCCTAGGTATTGTTTGCTGTTATCTCCAGAAAAATCTTAGGTTGGGTCTCTATCCTGCATAAAGCTGGCAATAAAAATCGCCCCCACGTTCAACTATCTGAATTTTCCAGGTGAAAAGTTAATATAGTTTGCTAATGAGACTGATTGGCATAAGACTAACCTCCCCTGAAGGTAACCATTATAAGTCATAGACAGAATTAAAAAAAAAAATGTTTAAAACACTGGAGAGCTCCAGCACCAAGAAACTAAAGGGGGATTTGATCCTTGAAGGGAACAGTTCATGGTGAGATCTACACCTATGACTTTTTCTCTGAGGGCAGCCCTCAATCTATGATGCTGGGCAGCGAGAACTTAAGCAGAAAACTACAGTTTTATTGGCTTGTGGTATAAGTGGCTAGAGTTTGGGATGGCCAGAGCAGCTGAAATTTGAGGGGTAAAATCCAGGAAAAGAATGACCCAGAAAGGAGGAAGCCACCAAATCTGAATATTAATTTGCTACAAATGTTTTACAGATCCCTGAACTGTGAATATTACAGGGGAGATTCCATGGAGCCTGCAGAAAGCAACAGTTAGAAGATGGTGAAAGATGAGACAGATTTTATTTCCTGCCCATAGGAGGAAGGACATATTTGGAATTTGAAACCTGCCAGGTTAGAGGGGCCAAGAGCTTGAGCTTCCACGGAAATCATAGAAGCACCAGCCTTAGGAGTAAAGACTTGTTGCATGATTAAGGAATTTCCCCTAAGACAAGCCAAAACTGAAAACAGATTTACACTAGCCAAGTGTAAAACCAAGCTTCCACAGATATAAGGTGCCTAATAAAAAAGTGAGTGTTCTTCAGAAGAGAACAAAATCTAGAGTCTCCAGAGTTTATCCACAATACTCAAAACACATTAAAAATTATTAGATAGGGCTTCCCTGGTGGCGCAGTGGTTGAGAATCTGCCTGCCAATGCAGGGGACACGGGTTCGAGCCCTGGTCTGGGAAGATCCCACATGCCACGGAGCAACTGGGCCCGTGAGCCACAATTACTGAGCCTGTGCGTCTGGAGCCTGTGCTCCGCAACAAGAGAGGCCGCGATGGTGAGAGGCCCGCGCACCGCGATGAAGAGTGGTCCCCACTTGCTGTAATTAGAGAAAGCCCTCGCACAGAAACGAAGACTCAACACAGTCATAAATAAATAAATAAATAAATAAAAGAACGTGAATTTCTTAAAAAAAAAATTATTAGATATGCAAATAAACAGAAAATGTGACCCATAATTGAAAGAAAAATTGGTCAGTATAGGCAAACCTCAAGATTATGCTTATAAAGACATTTTCAAATAATCTAAAGTTAGGACAAATTGTCACCACTAGACCTCCTGCATTATAAGAAATACTAAGGAAAATTTTCAGACTGAAGGGAAATGACACTAGATGAAAGCTCATCCATCTACAGTAGGGAGGAAAAGTAGTGGCTATCAATAAGAGACCAAATATAAAGGAATTTGTTTTTTTCTTCTGTCCATTTTTTGAAAGACATATGACTGTTTACATTTAAATTTATTGTGCAATTTATAATATATATAAGTTATAAAATATATGATGACAATAGCAGAAAAATTGGGGTCAGTAAATAGAATTATACATGTTTGTGAAGAGTTACAGTGTTATCTCTAGGTAGACTGATAAGTTAAGATGCATGTTTTATCCCGAGAACAATCACTGGAATAGATTACAAAAGGATACAGCTAAGAAGCCATTATAAGAATTAACATGAAATACTTAAGATATTTGGATAATCTGAACAAAGGCAAGAAAAAAATAAATAGGGACTTCCCTGATGGTGCAGTGGTTAAAAATCCGCCTGCCAATGCAGGGGACACAGGTTCAAACCCTGGTCCAGGAAGATCTCACATGCCGTGGAGCAACTAAGCCCGTGCGCCACAACTACTGAGCCTGTACTCTGTGCCACAGCTGCTGAGCCCACGTGCCACAACTACTGAAGCCCATGGGCCTAGAGCCTGTGCTCCACAACAAGAGAAGCCACGGCAATGAGAAGCCCGCACGCTGCAACGAATAGTAGCCCCTGCTTGCCACAATTAGAGAAAGCCCGCACGTAGCAATAACGACCCAATACAGCCAAAAATAAATAAATAAATAAATAATTTTAAAAAAAGAAGAAAGAAAAAAATAAATAGCAGATGGGACAAATAGAAAGCAGATAGCAAAATGGTAGACTTAAAATCCAATTACAGCAACAGTTACATTAAATGTAAAAAAGTATCATTGTGTACAAAAAGCATGGCACAGATTTATATTGTGTAAAAGAGATACACTTTAAGTAAAATGCTATAGATAGGTTAAAAGTGAAAGGATGGCAAAAGATAGACTATGCAAACAGTAAGTATAAGAAAGCTTGTGTGCTATATTAATAATCACAGAAAGTAAACTTTAAGACAAGTGGTATTACCAGAGATGAAGAGGGACATTTCATAATGATAAAAGAGTCAATTCATCAGAATTAAAAATGATAAAGAATGTATAGTTTACTTCAAAATGCATAAACAAAAGTTAACAGATGGTGGTTGTACAACATTGTGAATGTACTTAATGCTACAGATCTATACACTTAAATATGATTAAAATGGGAAATTTTATTTTGTATACTTTATCACAATTTAAAAATTACAGAACTAAAGGAAGAAATAGACAAATTCAGACTCATATTGGGAAAATTTTTAACTCTTTTCTTAGCAACTGATAGGACAACTAGACAAAAAATGTAGAAAAACTGGAAAACACTCTTAATTGCCTAGGCATAATTGACATTTGTGGATAGCTACACCCAACAGCTGCATCATACACATTCTTTTTCAAATTCACATCAGACATTCTGTAAAATTGGCCATATCCTGAATCATAAAATAAATGTTAATAAATTTAAAAAATGACTCTTATAGAATATGTCCTCTGACAATAGCAGAATTAAATTAGACATCAATAAAATAGCCAGAAAAGCTTCAAATATTTGGAAATTAAAGCAGCATGTTCTAAATAACTCATGGATTTAAGAATATGTCAGAAGGAAAATTAGAAAACAGTTTTGAGTTCAAAGAAAATAAAATATATCAAAATTTGTAGAATGCAGCTTCAACTGTGCTTAGAGCATAATATATAGCTAAAGTGATTTTATTAGAGAAGTCAAATGATCTAAGTTTCATGTTAAGCTAGAAAAATATGAGCATATTAAAACCAAATGAAACAAAAGGTATTAAATAATGAAGAATAGAAGCCAATGTAATACAAAGCAGACAAACAATAGAAAAATAATGTTGGTTCTTTGGAATTATTAATAAAATTGGTAAACTGATTATGAGCAATTTAAAAAGATAAAGCACAAATTATCAATATCAGGAGTAAAAGCACATCATTTCTATGGACATAATAAGGATAGTGAGGGAATACTTTGAAAAACTTTGTGCCAATAAAGTCAACAACTTAGATGGAATGGACATATTGATTGAAAATCACAACTCTACTAAAAACACAAGGTAAAATGGAAAATCTGAATATTCCTATATTTATTAAGTCGAATCATTGCTAGTAACCTACCTGAAAAGCTAACTTCAGGCCCAGATGGTTTCACTGGTGAATTAAATAAAACATTTAGAGAATAAATAGCTCCAAGCTTAAACAAAAGCTTTAAGAAAATAGAGGTAGAAGGAGTACTTCCCGGCTGAGTTTTGAGGTCAGCATAGCTAATATTGTGGCTTTTTTTTTTTTTTTTTCTGAAATTAGTCATGCCTCATTTAATTGTCCAGTTTTTTTTTAGTACATTCAATAGTGACACAGATTCTCAATAATTCATAACTACATGTTAAATGTTAAAGTATATCATAACAGACTCCAATACGTTTTATGTTAGATATTATACCTAAGGTCTACCCATTCCTATAACAAATTGAATGAGGCTCTTCTTCGTGAAATTGCCACTGAATACACTTTACTTAATTTTGTTTCTGTCCTTCTGAGACTGTTAAAGACCAGCAGTGACCTGGATGGGCTGCACTTTTGGTAGTAATGGAGATTCCAGTACACTGGGAAAGACAGTGGTTCGGATTCATGGCTTGTTAGTTCTGGAAGTGGCTTAAGTTGTTACAAGCAAAGAAAATTCTAGACACAGTTTGAAGTATCCTTAAAATAGTAGTAAGATCAAACCCAATAATATATAAAAGAATAATAAATCCTTTTATATAAACTGACCAAGGCAGTTTTCTCAGAAAAGTCAGTTTGTTTACCATATGAAAATTAATTTGTGCAAGTCACCATGTTGAAATTATTTAAAGGAGGAAAACCTAAAGGATTTATCTCAATATATGCAGGAAAACATTTGACAGAATAACCTTTATTTATGATAAAACCTTTCTGCAAACTAGAATGGAAGAGCACTTCTTGAATTTAATAAAGGGCATCTACAAAAAAACCTGCAGCCAGCTTTATACTCAATGGGGAAAGCCTGAATGCTTTCCCTTCTGATGGAATTCAAGACAAAGATGTTGGCTATCACCACTTACATTCATTCAAATTCACTGAAAAGGAAAAGTAGATTCTAAAATTTTTACAGAAAAGTAAAGGACCTAGAATTGCCAAAACCATCTTGAAGAACAAGTTGGACGATTCACTATCTGATTTCAAGACTTACTATAAAGCTAAAACAATGAGACTGGTAAGGATTGATAAATAAATCGGTGGGTCAGAAAGAATGGATGTATCTCAAAAACAAGATTGAAAGAAGCTAGATACAAAGAAGTATGGTCTCTAAGATTCCGTATGAAGTTCATCAATATGCAAAATTAGCTATGGGGACTGAAATTCGATCAGTGATTGTCTAAGGCAGTGGGGATTGACTGGAAGGGGGTAAGGTATGAGGGAACTTTCTGGGATGGAAAGTTCTGTTTCTTGATTGGGATGGTACTTACAAGGATATATATATATATATATATATATATATACACACACACACACATATATATATACTCATAGAATGGTACACCCTGGATCTCATTTTATTATATGCAAATTTTGCCTAAAAAGAAGTTAATTTCAACCTTATGTTGGCTCCCTCCATTATATTCCTTTTCTGCAATGGTCAGTGATAGTTTAAATGTTGTTTCTGCCATGACACTTTTTCTAATATCCTCTGTTGAAATAACTTTTCTCCTTACTCTTACACTGTGCCTAAATCTCAGTCATAGCAATTACATAATCCAATTTTGTTCCATGATTACTAGGTATGAGCTTCTTGAAGCAAGGGAATATCTCTTAGTCATTTCTGTATCTCCAGAATCCCAAACACAGAGCTTTGCATATGGAAGATATTCAGAGTTTGAAAAAAAATGATGTGTATATAGGTATGGTTGTGCGTGCATTATTTTCAGCACTCGTACTGTGAATTTTGTACATCTTAATGCATTTTGCCATGTTGTTTAAAACTATCTAATATCTCTGCAAAATACCACATTCATTTATTTAAATAGCATCTAATCTTATTCTATTAAAGCAAGTATATCTTGCTACTTCTGCTATGACCACAGCACTAAATAACCTCAGCCAAGCCATTTGCCTTATGTACTGATATCAAATTACTTTGAGAGATTTTCCCCTAACTATGTAGATAGAGTTAATATTTTCTTTGGCTTATATATATGTTTACATCTATGGCTATGAATTTTTTAGTAGTTTACATAGACTCATTTACTAGGTAACATAAAAATTGCTCATTTGCTGGTGATGTATCACATCACCTTTTTACTTGAAAGAATCCAACTTGACACATTGATTTTTTTTTTTTTATTATGTACCCCCAGCTGTGTGTCTCCTGTTTGCTCTCTAACTGCCATCAGATTTTCAAGTGTATCAGTCACTGATGTTGATATTCTACATGGCCCTTAATGGCAGAGGAAAATTAACTTATTAGCCTGAGGTCTCAATTAGGCAGTATTTTCTTTTTTTTTTTTAAATTTTTATTGGGGTATAATTCATTTACAATGTGTGTTAGTTTCAGTGTACAGCAAAATGAATCTGTTGTACAAATACATATATCTGCTCTTTTTTATATTCTTTTCCTGTATAAGCCATTACAGAGTATTGAGTAGAGTTCCCAGTGCTATACAGTAGGTCCTTATTAGTTATCTATTTTATATATCATAGTGTGTATGTGTCAATCCCAGTCTTCCAATTCATCCCTCCCCCACCCCTTACCCCCCGGTAAGCATAAGTTTATTTTCTACATCTGTAACTCTATTTCGGTTTTGTAGGTAAGTTCATTTGTAGCCTTTTTTAGGCAGTATTTTCTTATTTTAATTTCTTATCTATTGAAATGGATCTGTGAGTGATGAAGAAAAATTTTTAAATATATTATCAAGTAAGTTGTTGTAACTATAGCAGGTAGTTAAATTCAGTGTTATCTTCTTGCATTTAAAACTTGCATTAAGTAGGAACATATATAAATCACAATTCATGTTTGATGACTATCGAATAATTATTTTATCATTGATATTTAAAGGTGGCTGTTTCTTTTGTAAATCCAAGAATAGGGATCTAGGAGTAAATGCATTACTCATGTGATTATTACTTAAAGTTTATGAAAAAACTCAAAATCCGTAGGACTCTTTAACAACGAAGTTGGGTAGCTCTAGATATAGGGCTGAAGGACGGTGTTCTTGGATGTGATTTGAAGGGATGGGGTTATGCCATTTTAAGGGGAAACTTAAAAAGTGTATAATGATAGAGATCATTGGAAAGGTGAGCTTGGGGAGATGTTTTCGGATTTATACAGTAATGCACTGTCTCTGGTTAAGTTCATTCATGATGCTCAATTGCTTAATGATTGGCTTAGAGTTTGGTACTTAACTTACATTCAGATGTTTGCTGGGTAAACAGCTGGAAACATCTCAGATGGCAAGTTCAGCCTTAGCTTTCAAAGCAAACACAGTAAATCTTCAAAAAGTAACATTTTCAAAGAATTTACTTATTCTAACTGCTAACCCTTTCTATTTTCAATAAAATGTTTCAGGAAAAAAAGGTTTAAAGTTTATTTCACAGTTATATGTAAAAGAATACCAATTTGAAACTGTAGAGTTTTAAAGAATAAAGCATAGCATTATGCTTAGTATTTATGATACAGTATTCCTCTAATTGATTTGTGCTCTTAGAATGGGCTAACCATTCTTGATTTGCAAATTAATAGCAAATAGATATAAACAGAATGCAAGCTAGAAGATAGAGGATGGAGGTAAAACTATTGGAATAACAAATACAGATTTGTCATTTGATTTTTTTTCAGTTTATTATAAGACAGTATTAGATATTATTAGAGAATATTGCTAAAAACCCTCCCTGTACCCAGGACAGTTTCAGAGATTGTGACTGAGCTCATCTTACTGTTTTGAAAAATATCAAGATCCTCTAGGACTAGAAAAATGTAACATGAGAATTTGGCTTAAAAATGTATACTTTTAACAACACGAGGTCTAGAGACAGGTAAGGAAGTGATTATTGAACTGCACATTAATGCTGTCATGGCCTATTAGGAGGATATTTGGCTAAATGACTGCAGTGTCCAAAAAATCTTTACTGTGCTTCTCAGAGTGAAAATGTCTTCCCTTAATAGAATTCAGCACCTCAAGAGCCATAAAAATAATTTTATACAATTTGTTTTAAATATAATATTTTGTAATACAGTTCCCTTAGCTATGATAGTCTTTCTGTTACAGCTTGACTTACAAGTAAAACCATAAATCGTATAGCTCTTGCATTATAAGGCATTGGCAACCTCTTCCCATCATTTGAGAATTTAAGGAGGAAAAAGAATAGAGGGGAGAAGAGAAGTAAACAGAACGTGATGTAGGATACAATTCCTCAATCCAGCACAATTCCTTTTGGGGCAGCCTCTGGAAGGCAGACATTGGAAAACAAAGTGTAGAGAAAAGTGACTTTAGATCTATCACTTCTGTCATATAAAACATTTTAAAAGGATCAAATCTCAAGTCCAAATTTTTTGCTCTCAATCATATTTTAAACTATCTATTGTGTTATTATCTAAATTTTTCCTATATGAAAAGTTTACCAGTGTATGTTAAAGAAAAATGAGATCAAAATTCATTTTGGCACAGTGTTCAAAGTGAGCACTGCAAGTTTACCCTTACAAATGATATATTTTCTTTTAACTAATAGTCAACTGTTTTCATAGAAGCACTCTGGTGTTGAGGATAATAGAATATCCCATTTGCCACGACCGGGTCTGTGTTGTTAAATCCAGTTTGCAGTTCCCTAGCCCAGTGGGTGCTAAGTGTCAGGTGCTACGCAGGGTTTGGCGAGATTGGGAGGGGCTGCACCCAGCAGCCCTTTCCCCTGTTATCGCCACAGGGCTTTACTGCATTTCACAGAGATGTGTGAACAACAGACTTCTAAAGCGATCCTTAAACATGAGGCTGAGGTAAATTTATGCCCCCTTTTATGAGTTCTGCAGAATTATTATCAAGTAATCATGAAACATTTATTATAGCTTGACTTACAATAAACATTTATTATAGGGATCCTGGGTTTTAATCCTGGTTCCACCGCATCCTAGTTCTGTATCTTCTTTGTGCCTCATTTCTTTGTCTTTAAAATGGTAATAATAATGGTTCCTACCTTATAGGGATGTTGCGAAGATTAATGAGTTAAAGTATTTTAATTCTTTTGAACAGTGCTTGGCACATAGTAACTAGTGCTATGTGTTAGCTATTCCTTTTGCTGTTTAAGCTGAGTTTGACCTTCAAGTAGATTTTTATGTATTTGGAACATAATCATCACCGCTGTGGAACTACTAGAGATAAGAAACATGTTTATCTGTTGACTGTTTTCAGATAACCATGTTATCATCAGTTCAGAGAGGGGCAATTATGAACTGCAAAATTCTGTGTCTTAAATCGCCATCTATTCAAAGATACTGGTCTTTTGTTTCATAGGTTAGAGCAATATGATTCCTTTAAAACAAGAATGATTGTAAATTGTTCAGTTCAATGAAGGACTTGTTTGGTTTTGTGTGAGGCACAGGCCGTCTGATGGCAGCAGCTCAGCAGGTCTGCTCAGCCACAGTGGGGAGGGCAGGCACCCAGGAATGAGGGATGTTTGGTTTACAGAGTTTCAGTTCCTGACACTGGGAAGGCTTAATCTGAGGTGAAGAAGCCCGACTTGTCTCCTTTGTTGATAGGTGGCCCAAACACACAATTTGAAAGTATTGCTTACTATTTGAGGTCCCCTCCTTAGTTTTCTGGTAGGCAGGCGCTGGTACTGCTAGTTGTACCAGAAAATAGCTCATTTGTTAACTTCAGTTTAGAAAGTTTTAAAAGGTATCTTTCTGTGAGTGATCATGATGCTAAAGAATATTCTAAAAATTTTTAGAACTCATGAAGGCTTGGCATTTTTGATTGAGTCAACCTCCTTTCCCCTTCTGTCAGCTTGATGTGCTCTCTGGCCTCCAGAAGGTAAATGGCGTTTGCTCTAAGGTGGACCTTGGGTGCTTATTGTTCACTTTCACCCCCTGGATTTTTAAAACACTTAGATCAGTGGTTCTCAGCCTTGATGGCACCTGGGGAGCTTTTAAGAAAATAGAATTCCCTGAGCTTGAAGCCCAGAGCAATTAGTCAAAATCCCCAGGGTAGGTGGGCCCTGGACACTGGTGTGTTTTAAAAGTCTCCTGGGTGATTCTAATGTGCAGCCAGGGTTTAGAACCCTTGATTTGGCTTATAATTATGAGATCCCCCATGTCAATAGGGGGCTGCTTGTCTGTTTGGGGATTGCCTGCCTGGTTTGTCAGTGTACTCTTGTCATTCATCTGGTTCCTGGTTTCCTTGGATTTACAGGACTCTTGGTAAGTCTGTAATCGTGCCTTAACTAGCCTATAGAGTTCCTCCTCTCTTAGTCTCATGTTAAAATTTTCATCAGTATCACAGCAAAGCAAACTCTTATTTATTCTTCTTATTCTCCAGTATGCATATCATTGGAGGAACAGTTTTTCCTCAAGAAAGAAACTGGTTACTGCTGCCTACTAAAAGTTTGGGTGGATGATATAGCTGGGATAGAAAAGTTGCATTTAATTAGTTGAGAGGGGAGAAGGTCAGGGAGGTAAAAACATTTTTTGCTGAGCTTTCTCTTTGTGCTTAGGTACCGAAAGAATGATCTCACTTAATTCTCCCAACAGCTCAATGAAATGGACACTGTCATCTGTGCATTAAAATGTTATGTAACCTGATCAGGGTTTTGTGGTTAATATGTCCAGAGGTGAAGTATGACCCACGTCTGCTCCTACCCTCTCTCCATCATAAACCACAGTTACCTGATCTCTTGTGTATTTGGTCTCTACAAAGCCATGGTAATTTATTTCTATCAAAATATTTTTATCATGAAAGATAATTAAAATATAGTAAAATAAGCTCCTTTGTTTTACTTTTAGAAATCTTAGGATGTAAATGTATAAAACATGTTTGATCTTGACTAGTCTCTGAAAACAGGCTTTAATATCCTTAAAGTTTGGCAATAGAGTGTGAGTTCCTTTTTCCTACCCTAGTATTAAGGCATTGAATTGTAAATGTCAGACCTAGACTCTTGGGACTTAGAGATTTCAGAAGGCTGGAGGGCTAAAGTATTCTGTCTTCTACAGCTCACTTAAAAAAACAGGCTAATATGTATCTTTGCATTTTTCTTTTTGTATTTTCCCTTTTCTTCCCTTCTTTTCTTTTTTCTTTTAATTTTTAAAAAATATTATGTTCTGGGATTAAATAGTAGTAAAGTGCAAAGTATTATGTGAGCATCTTCGGGTCTAAAAATGATTCAGTTTCTATATTCATTTCAGTGCTTCTTTGAAGTAGTCAGTGCACCCCTTTAATCTTAATTCATCACTAAGGGGGTTTGGAAGACAGAAGGAAAGATCAAAAAAGGTATAGAGAAATGAAAAGTAAAGGCTTTCATCTTTAGTACTTTTCTTATTTATTTCCTAATCCAATATATTTGGTTTCTACCTTTTTATTGCTTTTCTTTTGAATAATTGGCAATGTAGGATAACCTTTTTTCTTAAATTTTTTAAGAGAGAACACACTGAATAGAAATTTCATTCATTTATAGCATTAAAACACACGTTAAGATTTGGTTATACAAGTTAACATCTTAAGGGAAAGAGGCCAGAAATATTCATTTGTGTGAGCTGATCTCTCTAGTTCTCATCAGATGAGTCTTCAGAAGAAAAGGTCTGGTCATATCTAGAGTAACAAACAGAAGAAAAGTTCTGGTTATATCTAGAGTAACAAATAGTTTCATTGGAAAGAATTTCTGTGTAAGTAACTTTGCAGAGCTAAATGATCCAGTAGAGTTGCTGCATAAAATGTTACTATATGAGTGCGAAACAGTTTTCTGTTTAGTTTATATAGACAGTTTCGATATATATAGCTGTTTTTGTATCATTTCATAAAACAAAAAAAATTTACTAAATGCCTACTGTGCAAGATACTTTATAAGGTGCTATGTTGAATATAAAGTTAAATATGCAATCAAGTGAAATAGGTAAGTAATTTATTATAATACAAGGTATAATGACATAAATAGAGGTTAAAAATGTTTTCTAGGTGAGCAGAGGAAGGAGTGATTAAGTATTGGTGTAATTATCAGTACTCATGGATTAAAGTATAAAACATGTCTAATAAGATTTCCTTTAATATTGTAGGCCAAGTGATTCCTTTAGTCATTCATAAACACTTTGTTCACTTTCTAAATCTTAATTTTTCTGAGTGTATTTATAGCTACTGTTTGGGTAGGAGGTACTCTTAACACCCATGTAGCAATTGTGTTTTGTTTTTCTACTCTTTTTGGAAGTAAAATGAAATTGCCTGGAAAATAATAGACTTATTCACAAGATATGTGTCTTCAGGACTGCTATACTTTAGGTTTAGCATGGCTTAAAAGTTAGAACAGCTTTGAAAAGTGTATTGAGTCAGGTGAATTCTCGTTGATTTATGAATACCAGTGAGTATAGGTTGTTATGTAATCAGGACTGGCCTTCTGAGCTCTACCACCATAAATCTACCATGGAAAATATTCTGGGAACTTGGATCAATAGAAAACATCCAGGTGTCCTAGATTCATAGAAGCCACCAATTTAAAGAGACCTTGAAGTTTATGTAATCTAACTCAGTTTAAATAGATTGAGGCCTAGAGGTATTAGGAGATTAGTCCAGTGGTCAGAATAATTTGGAGAGATCTTTGATATTGATATACTCATATTGCTATTTTTGTTATTTCTCTGGTAGATTTAAAGTGCTATGCTTATTTGTTATTTAGAATTTTGCCAGTCATTAAGAATAGACATTTGAAGAAGATGACAACTTAAAACATTAGCAGCTTTTTCATATTTCTAGTCATTTTAATAATGATTATTAGCATCTGACTTCATCTTTTTTCTGCTATCGGCTGCTATGTGCTTTCCTAACTCACCCTCCACCCCCCCTTTTTTTGTTAAGTAAAGGGCTTTTTTGTCTAAAAAAAAATGATGCTTGATGGCAAAATGAAATCATAACTAATCATTTACAGAGAAGAAATACTGTAAAGAAATAAATCTGAGCATTTATTTTAATGAAAAATATATCTTTTAAACAGATATCAGAGAGTATTGTCTTAACCCCATTTTTATATTGTAAATTACAGAATTATATTATATTAGTATTAGATAGAAATGGTGATTTTGGTGTTTTGCATGTTGTGTTTGGTTCAGAATGCCTATCCAAAATGATCGTGACTTTTGTCCATTCTTTTTCATTGTAATTTGTGGGAGAGATAAAGAAGAATCAGATTTTTCTCATTTTTCAATTTTTCACTACAGTATAAAAATATCTTTTCTGGTGACACACACATGCACATACGATGAAAAGAAAATCATTCTAATTTTTACCATTATATGTTATTCCTAATGTGGTGAACACAAACCTTTTATTCATACTCAATGCTAATAAGACCACATTTTACAACAATGTATTGATTTCTTATTGCAGGTACATGCTGGGACTTGCAGCAATTCCAGCAGTTATACAGTTTTTTGGCTTTCTCTTTTTACCTGAAAGCCCTCGATGGCTTATTCAGAAAGGACAGACTCAAAAGGCCCGTAGAATTTTATCTCAGATGCGTGGTAACCAGACCATTGATGAGGAGTATGATAGCATCAAAAACAACATTGAAGAAGAGGAAAAAGAGGTTGGCTCAGGTATGTGGATTTTATACATATATGAATTTTAAAACTACATAATAGTTTTACTTATAAATTATATTCTTTTAGTATTATTTAATGTCTCTAAATGATGAAGTGGTTTAATATGTATAACTAAACCAAAATAAATATATTTTAATATTAAAAGCAATATAATAATGTTATAAAAGAATGAAGAAAACACTGCCATAATGCCACTGTCCTCAAATAATTACTATTTTTATTTTTGTAATTTCTTTTAAGTCAGATATAATTGACATAGTTGTCATTTTGAGTGTGGGGACATTTTTTGAGTATATGTATATTTTACATATAAATATTTAATATATAAAGATAAGTATGTATTATTGACCTTCTATATTAAATAAAAATTCAGTTTGAACTATTGTCAAAATAAATCACTTTAGTAAAATTAAATACCTTGTTTACATGTGTTACATTAATTTCCATACTAATTTTTATAAAGATTAAGAATACCTTCATATACTATTTATGGAATAATTTTGCATTTCCCTGTTCTCATTAAAATGTTTAATTGTCTAATCACAATTTAACCATGTCAGAAAACAAAAAAGCATGGTTCTGGTTAATTTATGTTGGTGAATTTATTTTCAGAGAATAAATCATGTAGGGATTTAAAAATTCTCAGGCAAGATCTGTAATCTTGACAGTCTGACTTGGGTAAGCAATTTGCCAGATGGGAATGATGGGAAAAGGTAGACATTTTACGATTCCCTGCTGGATTCACATTTCCCAAAATTGTTTCATTTTCTCTCAACCTTCCTTCTGCCTCTACATTAATTGGTTGTTCAATGGAGATGCTTACTTATATTAGTCAAATTATTTTTCACACCTGAGAAAATGCCAAAAACACACACAACGCTTTATTGATATATGTCATACACAAGTCTTGGAAGGTCTGTTCACTCACTCTTAGTATCTTTTGGTAGAGCTGAAGAAGCAGTAGAATGAACACTCTGCAGAAACTGGTCACTGTGGTAGCCACACATGGTTTGACTTACATATACACAGTACATGATATTTACATACACAGTGTGATCTTATTACCTCCTTGCTCAGACCAAAGCCCCTAGATAATTGTGAGCCCACTCTAGGTGAAAGTCATTTTTAGCAAAAAGTTTCTGAGTATATACCATGTGCCTGGCATTGTCAGCATTTCCGATACTCTGCACATTAGTGCAAGTATTAAAGAGAATTTTGCTTTAACAAAATTAATTCACTTAGTGAGTTCAAGATTGTGTTAATTTTTAAAATACACTTTTAAGTGTCTATTTAAATTACAAATAACTTCTTTCATGCTTCTGTCTAAATTCCTCTCAGCAGCTGCTTGAACGAAATACGAGGTTGTTTCATATTGTAATCAGTAATGTAATGTAATTGCATGTAATCAGTATACTTGAAACCCATGTGCTAATAATGTGTGAGTGGAAATCTTTTCAGAGTATTAGGTTATATTAAATACTACTCAGAACATAAGTTTTTATTAATTTATGTTAAGGATAGAAACAACAACTTAATAAAAAACACCTCTTGTTTAGGAGTAGGGATACCACTGACTTTACTACAAAGCATTGAACATGTAGCTTCACTTTGACTACTTAAAAAGTTGTCTGACTGGTCTAGCCATGCAGTTGTTGACGACGCACGCTGTTTGAGTCTCATGACTATTTGGAATGTGTAACCAAATGGGTTTTTAGAAACGAGGTAGATAGGATTACAGTTATCTGTGTCTGCTTTAGTTTTTATTAGACGTCTTTGGGAACTAAGTAGGGCACTATTTTACCTATACCTATTGGATATAGATAAAATAGTTAGCTATTTACCTATTTTCTCATATTGCTTTATATGCACATTTGGCACAAATCTTTTTTTTTAAATTATATACATAAAATTTATTTGTTATGCATTACACATTGATAGAAAAATTAAAGGCAGATATCACTTCAAAGACAAAGTGCCACAAATCTTAACACCATAATATTATCCACTGAATCCTAATTTGTCTTATGCTTGGGTAAATATTGTAAACTTTGTAACTAATAGGATTAATAATTTTTCCATTTCTGGATTTGTATTATTTGAGTACTGTCATCTTGCTTAATTTTAAAACTAATCTTATGTTCTTTTATAAAGGTAAAGAATTAATAGCATTATGGCATGAATGCACACAGACAGTTTTGCCAGGGTTACACAAGCACCAGTAATTTGGGACTTCATTTTTGTGACTGATAAATTTGACCACAGTAAAACATATTCTGCACAGTATGAATTTTATTGCATCGTTTTCATGTCAGGTCAGTTGGAAAATAGAGAGTAGTGCTAGGACTTGTGTTACAAACCAGAAGGTCCTGCCCTCAGTCACTTTACATTTGAAAAGATAGGCTAGATGGACAATTACACATTAAGAAACAGCTAATTTTGAAATAACAAAAATGTTCTGGCTCAGAGAACAGTCAGCCATTGTGTTGGAGGGTTAGAGAGTGACCTGTGTTAATCTGTCCATGGATTCTGATGAGGTGAATTTTGAGCCATGACATCAAGCCCAGGAACTCTGAGTAGTGGAGGGCAGTTGCTTGGAGGGACGAACCTTGTCCTAGGCACCATAAAATACTCAGCTATTCCAGGAGGGTAGAAAATAGTTGTTTAATATGACCAACTTTCCTTTTGGCAGAAATGTTTTATCATCAGACATGGTGGCTTAGTTACCTGCTACCTGTGAGCCAAATAGGTCTGATTCCAGATCAGTGAACGATGTCCTTCTCTCAGAGTTTCCAGTGGATTTGTGACTTGTGACTATTATGGTACTTGGTTATGTGACCCTCCTCTATTTGTAGGATTTTTTTCCTTGGTCACTTGAGTTTAAATTTGACCTCTTTGAGGAAAATAGGCATAGCTGCTGAACTATGTATTAATTTTTTTGATGTGTGAAATGTCAGTGTATATGGGACTTATTTGCTTCCTGTTTCAAAACAGACTTTATGACTTTATGTAGTGAATATGGTGGCTTCTCTGACCAGGTCTGCAGGAGAAGTGAGGCTTATAGGCCATGCTGTGGAACAGGATTGGGTTATAATGGGATTTCATCTCTTCTTCTGCACATGACATAAAAGTCGACCTCTTTAGCATGTGATTTCTCCACTATAGGGGAAAAAAGGCAGTTTATGGGAAAAGAAGCAAACAATTTTCATTTGTATTCAACACTGTTTATACATCCTGTAGGACTAATAAAGTGAGACTGGAAGAAACGACAGCTTGGTTGGGAAAGCTCTCGGAACTGGGAGACAGGAAAATGAAAGACTTGTCCTGGCTCCATTCCAAACTTGTAATCCTAAAAGGATTTTGGGGGGAGCACTGAACCTCAGTTTTCTATTAGGTTTGTAAGAAAAGAGAACCAGATTATAACAGCTCCACAGTCTGATTTTTTAGTTTTAAAAGCCTGTGAGAAATGCCTGTTTTAAAATTTCTAAATACTGGGACTTCCCAGGTGGTCCAGTGGTAAAGAATACGCCTTTCAATGCATGGGACACAGGTTTGATCCCTGGTCAGGGAACTAAGATCCCACATGCCGCAGGGCAACTAAGCCCGCGTGACACAACTACTGAGCCCATGCGCCTCAACTAGAGAGCCCCCCATGTGCTGCAAACTACAGAGCCCATGCGCTCTGGAGGCCGTGCGCCACAACTAGAGAGAAGCCCACATGCTGCAATGAAGATCCTGCGTGCAACTAAGACCCGACACAGCCAAAAATAAAAAAAATTAAAAATAATAAAATAAAAATTCTAAATACTGTACAAGAGTCTTTCATTTATTGAGTGACACCAATAAATGTGGGGATGTGGCAGTAAGTAGATAGACAAGGTTCTGGCCCACTGGGAAGAGGCACACAACTGATAAATAAAAGAGTAAATAATTACCAGATAACTACAAATTGTGGTAATTGCTTTGAAGGAAACAAACAGGATAATAACATATTTATAGAGGGACTGAAGAGGGGCTACTTTAGGTGGGATGATTAGGAAACGCTTCTCTGAAGAGGTGAGTTTGAATGGTGATAAAGAATCAGCAATGTAGAGAACTAAAGGGAAGACTGTTCCAGGCAGAGGGAACAGCAAATGCAAAATTATATGTATCGTTAAGTTACCAGATTAATTTTCTTGGAACATTTTGATTATATATATACATGTACATGTACCAGAGTTTAAAGACATTTCAGTAATAACTAACTATACATCTTTATTTATCCCAGGTTGCCAAGCCAAAGCTTGGAATTAGTAGAGACACAATTACTACTTTAAGAATTAAAAGCACATTTGAGTACAAAATAATATACCATTTCTAACATTTTGTTGCTTATCTCTTATGGTTTATCTTACTGGTTTATTTCATGTTGCATAGATGTGGAATAGAGTCATGACTTGTATGTACATGCGCACTTAGGCTGCTTCCAAGTCTAGGCTATTGTTAATAATGCTACAGTGAACACAGGGGTGCATTTATCTTTTTGAATTAGTGTTTTGGTTTTCTTCGGGTAAATATCCGGAAGTGAAATTGCTGGATCATATGGTAGTTCTATTTTTAGATTTTTAAGGAACCTCCATACTGTTTTCCACAGTGGCTGCACCAATTTACATTCCCACCAACAGTGTAGAAGTGTTCCCTTTTTTTCCACATCTTCGCCAACATTTGTTATTTGTGGTCTTTTTTTTTTTTTTTTTGTGGTCTTTTTGATGATAGCCATTCTGATAGGTGAGAGGTGATACCTCATTGTGGTTTTGCTTTCCATTTTTCTGATGATTAGTGATGTTGAGCATCTTTTCATGTGCCTGTTGGTCATCTCTGTGTCTTCTTTGGAAAAGCGTCTATTCATGTCTTTGACCCATGTTTTAATTGGGTTGTTTTTTGATATTGAGTTGTATGAGCTATTTATATTTTTGGATATTAATCCCTTATGGGTCATATCATTTGCAAATATTTTCTCTCATTCTGTGTGTTGTCTTTTCATTTTTTCGATGGTTTCCTTTGCTGTGCAAAAGCTTTTAAATAGGTCCCAATTGCCTAAGGTGACAGATCCAAAAAACATTGCTTTGATTTATGTCAAAGAGTGTTCTATGCTTTCTTTTAGAAGTCTTATGGTTTCCAGTCTTACATTTAAGTCTTTAATCCATTTTGAGTTTATTTTTGTATATGGTGTGAGAAAATGTTCTAATTTTATTCTTTTACATGTAGCTGTCCGGTTTTCCCAGCACCATTTATTGAAGAGACTGTCTTTTCCGCATTGTGTATTCTTGCCTCCTGTGTCATAGATTGACTGACCATAAATGTGTGAGTTTATTTCACTCTATTCTGTTCCATTGATCTATGTGTCGGTTTTTGGGCCAGTACCATACTGTTTTGATGACTTTGTAGTATAGTCTGAAGTCAGGAAGCATGATACCTCCAGCTCTGTTATTTTTCTCAAGATTGTTGTGGCTTTTCAGGGTCTTCGTGTTTCCATACAAATTTTAAAATTACTTGTTTTATTTCTGTGAAGTATGCCACTAGTAGTTTGATAGGGATTGCATTGACTCTGTAGACTGTCTTGGGTAGTATGGTCATTTTAACAATATTAATTCTTCCTATCCATCAACATGGTATATCTTTGCATCAGTTTGTGTCCTCTTCCATTTCTTTCACAGCGTTTTATAGTTTTCTGAGTACAGTTATTTTATTTCCGTAGTTAAATTTATTCCCTAGGTATTTTATAATTTTGGATGTGATGGTAAATGGGATTTTTAAAACATTTCTCTTTCTGATATTTCATTTTTAGTGTATAGAAATGCAACATATTTCTATATATTAAATTTGTATCCTGCAACTTTACTGTATTAATTGATGAGCTCTAGTGCTTTTTCAGCGGCAGCTTTAAGATTTTCTACGTATAGTACCATGTCATCTGCAAACAGTGACAGTTTTACTTCTTCCTTTCAAATTTGGATTCCTTTTATTTCTTTTTCTTGTCTGCTGTGGCTGGGACTTCCAATTCTATGCTGAATAAAAGTGGTGAGAGAGGGTATTCTTGTCTTCTTCCTGATCTTATAGGAATCCTTTCAAATTTCACTGCTGAGTATGATGTTAGCTGTGGGTTTTTCATATTTGGTTTTATTATGTTGAGGTATGTTCTCTCTGTACCCACGTTGTGGAGAGTTTTTATCATAAACAGATGTTGAATTTTATCAAAAGATTTTTCTGCATCTATTGAGATAATCATATGATTTTTATTCTTCATTTTGTTAATGTGGTTTATCACATTAATTGATTTGTGGGTATTGAGCCATCTCTGGGATAAATCCCACTTGATCATGGTGTATGATTCTTTTAATGTATTGCTGAATTTGGTTTGCTGTTATTTTGTTGAGGATTTTTCCATCTATGTTCATCAGTGATAATGGCCTGTAATTGTTTTTCTTGTTTTTGATATTTCTGTCTGTTTTTGGTATCAGGGTGATGCTGGCCTCGTAGAATGAGTTTGGAAGCATTCCTTCCTCTGCAATTTTTAGGAATAGTTCAAGAAGGATACATGTTAACTCTTCTCTAGATGTTTGATAGAATTCACTTGTGAAACCATCTGTTTCTGGACATTTATTTGTTGAGAGTTTTGATTATTGATTCAATTTCATTACTGGTAATCAGTCTGTTCATATTTTCTATTTCTTTCTGGTTCAGTTTTGGGAGATTGTACATTTCTAGGAGTTTGTCCATTTCTTCTAGATTATTCATTTTATTGGCATATAATTGTTCATATGATCCTTTGTACTTCTGTGGTGTCGGTTGTA
The DNA here is from genome assembly GCF_965194825.1 of Balaenoptera physalus. Lineage (NCBI taxonomy): Eukaryota > Metazoa > Chordata > Mammalia > Artiodactyla > Balaenopteridae > Balaenoptera > Balaenoptera physalus. The sequence continues at coordinate 73,858,310 of NC_138892.1, forward strand.
AGTATTCCTTTTTACATTTCTGATTTAATCGATTTGGGTCCTCTCTCTTTTTTTGTTGGTCAGTCCGGCTTAAGGTTTATCAATTTTGTTTATCTTTTTAAAGAACTGGCTCTTCATCTCAGTGATCTCTTCTATTGTTTTTTTAGTTCCTATTTTATTTATTTCTACTCTGGTCTTTGATTTCTTTCCTTCTACTAACTTTGGGTTTTGTTTGTTCTTTTTCTAGTTCCTTAGGGGTAAGGTTAGGTTATTCATTTGAGATTTTTCTCATTTCCTGAGGTTGGCTTGTATCACTATAAACTTCCTTCTTAGAACTGCTTCTCCTACATCCTATAGATTTTGGATTATTGTGTTTTGTTTTCATTTGTCTCCAGGTATTTTTTTTTTTTCTCCTTTGATTTCTTTTTCCATCCCCTCACTTCAGTCTGTGTGTGTCTTAGATCTGAAGTGAGTCCACTGTAGATAGCATATATATGGGTTTGTTTTTGTATCCATTCAGCCACTCTATGTCCTTTCATGGGAGCGTGTAGTCTATTTACATTTAAAGTAATTATTGTTAGGTATGTACTTACTGCCATTTAAAAATTGTTTTGGGGTAGTTTTGTAGTTATTTTTTGTTTATTTCCTCTTCTTTTGTTCTATGCCCTTGTTATTTGGTGACTGTCTTTAGTGTTATGCTTTGATTCCTTTCTCTTTTTTGTTTGTATCTATTATAGGTTTCTGGTTTGTGGTTACCATGAGGTATATTTATACCAATATATGTATTCATATATATATATGATTATTTTAAGCTGCTGATCTCTTAATTTCAAATGCTATTTAATAATCCTGCATTTTATTCCCCTTTCCCAGGATTACTTTTTTTGACGTCGTATTTTACATATTTTTGTTTTGTGTATTCCTTAACTACTTATTGCAGATACAGATGATTTTACTACTTTTGCCTTTTAACCTTTTTACTGACTTTGTACATGGTTGATTTACTACCTTTACTGTATTTTTGCCTTTACCAATGAGCTTTTTCTTTTAGTAATTTTCATGTTTCTAGTTGTGGCCTTTTCTTTTTTGCTTAGAGAAGTTCCTTGAACATTTCTCGTAAAGGAGTTATGGTGGTGCTGAACTCTTTTAGCTTTTGCTTATCTGTAAACCTTTTGATCTCTCCATCAAATCTGAATGAAAGCCTTCCTGGGTAGGTAATCTTTGATATAGGTTTTTCCCTTTCATCACTTTAAATATGTTGTGACACTCCCTTCTGGCCTGCAGGGTTTGCAGTGAAAAGTCAGCTGATAGCCCTGAGGGTCCCAAGTCTAGTGTCTGTGCACTGATGTGTGGTCCTCGGTCCTAGGCCCTCTGGTGGACACGGCCATGTCCAGGGGTGGCTGTGGGCTCAAGGGATCTTAAGGCAGCTTTCCTGCTTTTGGGGGGCTGTTTCCCCTCCAGGCTAGTTGCTTGGCCTGAGGCGTCCCAGTATAGGTGCTTATAGCCTAGTGGGCAGGGCCAGGTCCCTAGGCTGATAAGCTAGAGGGAGGGCTTGCTAGCACCACTGTCCATGTGGTAGAACAAGCTCCCCAAAATGGATACTGCCAGTGTCTGTGTCCCCAGGGTGAGTTCCAGTTGCCTCCTACTTCTTCTGGAGAGTCTCCAAGATCAGCCTGCATCTGACCCAGGGTCCTTTAAAATTACTGTTTCTGCCTTAGGTCTCTGAGCATGTGGTGTGTGTGCCCTTTAAGAGTTGAGTCTCTACATTCCACAGCCCTCTGGCTGTCCTGAATGTAAGTCCTACTGGCCTTCAAAGCCAAATATTCTGGGGGCTTGTTTTCCCAGTGAAGGACCCTCTGCAATTGTAATTATCCTCCCATTTGTGGGTTGCCCACCTGGAGGTGTGGGTCTTGACTATACCTCTGCCTCTCCTATCCATCTCATTGTGGTTTCTTCTTTATATCTTTAGTTGTATAATATTTTTTTTTCTGGTAGGTTCTGGTCTTTCTCATCAATAGGTGCTCTGTAAATGGTTGTAATTTTGGTGTGCCCGTGAGATGAGGTGAGCTTAGGGTCTTCCTACTCCACCATTATGGACAAGATCTCTTCATTTTTTTTTTTTTTTAAATGGAGGTATAATTGACATATAACTTTATATTAGTTTCAGGTGTACAACATAATGATTTGATATATGTACATACTGTGAAATGATCACCACAATAAGTTTACTTAATATCCATCACCACACATAATAAAAAACATTTTTTTTCTTAACTTTTTCAATTTCTTATCCAGCACCAGAGAACAGGTATTTATCTAGAGTGGTGTCAAAGGAGAGTGAAGGCCGTTGCTGACATGCTTAGCAGAAGAACCCCTTAGGCAGGGCTCAGGGAAAGTATGAAATAAGGCACCATCTCTGCCACTCCCTTCTGGGCTCTGCAGTGGGGGATTAAGGCAGGATCATTGGAGGGAAAATGTAAACAAAGAAAGCTTTTTCTCCCTAGAGAAATATGCAGATGTTGATGTTAGAACCATTACAAAAAGACCACGGAAAGTGTTTTGGGAGCTTGGAGCTGTCAGGGCAACTTCAGTGCAACAACAGATTGATAAAGGGAGCCACGCAAGGGGGAGACTGAGTCCAGACCTCGGGTGGCAGGGGCAGCCTCCTGCAAATCTGTTCATCTGTTTACAGCACATGGTCATTCTCAGGAATTTAAAACTGTATATGGACTTTCTTTTAAGGAAAAAGCTTTTTTGTGTGTCCTATCTATTTATATATATATATTTTACAGTTAATATTACCTAAGTCACCTAAATCACAGATACTTCCAAAATTGATTTATTTCATGTAAAACTATCACTGAGAAAGCTGGCCCTACCCTTTGGGCACTAAAATCTTAATATTTAGGTATATGTGAGAAGTAGCAGCCTAGAGGCACTAACTAAAGCTTTAAACTGAAATTAGATCCAGGTCTACTGGTTGCTAGTCACTACTGTAGTGCATTCAGGGTTACCTATGCAGTTTATAATCTTTGCAGAAACATTTACATCAAGAAGATTTGCATTGTTTAATTGTATCAACAAATCAATTCAGTAATCTGGGAGAATGTTGGCTCTTTGTTTTCCCTTTGTTGGGTAGTTTAATCTCTAGCCTGGAAAGGAAGAATGTTGTAGGGTAGAAAATTTATTCAAGACCCTCCTGTGAGTTTGTTTTTTAAAACCTGGTTTGATTTACCTCTAGCTCTTTGGGGGTCACATCTATGGTGTACAGGAAAGAACAGCTGCATCTCTCTTTTTTTCCTCCAGTAATTTTACAATTAGGTCATCAAGACTCATATCCTCATAAGTCAGTTTCTTTTCCTGTGAACTGATATTGTCTGTGGTCATTTCAACAAATCATGTTCTGCAGAGAGGTCAGAAAGGGTAGATATATATCATCGATTTTGATAGAAATCCTTCCAAAAGTTTCTTTAGAAATCTAATTCCAGCCTAGTGACATTGCAGTGGAATGCTCATTACAGGTGACATCTGCTGCACTTAGAGCAAAGTGTCATTTTTCCTAATATTTCTGGTAGTTTTGCTTATGTTTTCTTCGTGTGATAGTACAGTGCTTTCTGACCCAAAATAATTGCATGTATGCTATTTACTGGGTGAACTTGAAATAGATATTAACAAATTGTTTCTCAGCAAGATGACAACCAATTTTCCACATGTAGGCCAAGAAAACATATCTATATCTAATATTCTTGAGGTTGCCACAAAATTGCCCAAATTGTCAATGTGTGAGGTTGTTATACATATCTCCTATGGTAAAGGGTAGATTAAGATAAAAGGTCAAGTAAAAAGCTGCTTTAATTTTCTATCCTTGTGTTAACAAGCTGTAAGCTGAAGGATTATTAAAACAATATATATGTCTTTTTTTTTTTTTTTTTTAATTTTGATGGCTGTGTCCGGTATTAGTTGTGGCACACGGGATCTTCATTGCAGCGTGTGGGCTTCTCTCTAGTTGTGGTGTGCGGGTTTTCTCTTCTCTAGTTGTGGCATGTGGGCTCCAGAGCGCATGGGCTCTGTAGTTTGCGGCATGCAGGCTCTCTCATTAAGGTGCCCGAGCTCAGTAGGTATGGTGCTTAGGCTTAGTTGCCCCGTGGCATGTGGGATCTTAGTTCCCCAACCAGGGATTGAATCTGCATCCCCTACATTGGAAGGTGAATTCTTTATCACTGGACCACCAGGGAAGTTCCTCAGATTTTAGTTAAACTTACTTTTTTAGGCATCATGACTTATTTAAAAGAACCTCTATTTAATTCAACATGGCTTTAAATAAAGGTTGCTTTGGATTTTCTAAACCCCAGAGAATTTTTAAAATCATAAGCAGAATTAGAATAGTTCTTAGACAAAGAGATAAAGAATGGCATAGAGAAGATTTTCCACTCAGCAAATCACAGGAGAAGGAAGTACTTTTCACATTACCTGTAGCCTTTCAAGCCATTTTCACTAATTTGTATTGAAAATCCAGATTGTCTTAGGAAGTTGATAGGTAGTACTTCATGGTTCATCCTTCTGCTTTCTTGCTACGATGTACTTAAATCCATATTTCATTAAAAAAATCCATGCTAAAGGAGTTTTGATTGTGTCAAATTTTTCTTTTTTACTCCTACACATTGTGAGGTTTTTCTGTATTTAATACAAATAGGAGGAGAAAACCCAACAAAGTACATTTCAAAAGGAATATAGTTCTTGAGTTGCTGCTTTAGGGTAGTTCATTTCCAACTTAACACTAAACCCATCATTCAACACAAGTGACAGTCTGGTTTGTAAATAAAACTCTGGTCTGGATTTTTTTCCTTGAGAAAAGGCAAGTTGTTGTGCCCTTTAAAGGTTACCTAAGGTGTGGAGAAGGTTAGAGGAATATTCTGAAGAAAACCCAATTTTCTCCATCTCAAAGGGGAAGGCACATGAACCACTCTTGAATGTTGGGACTTTTTAGTGATAAAAGGAAAGTTCCATTGATGGGCTCTAGAATCACAGTATTAATAACCATGTCGTGTGATATCTGAAGAACCTTACCTATTAACAAATATCAGAAGAGATCTTCTCGAATGTTTCTCAAAGATCGAGGAATTACTCTTAATTTTTTCTATCGTTTTATTTTTTTTAACATCTTTATTGGAGTATAATTGCTTTACAATGGTGTGTTAGTTTCTGCTTTATAACAAAGTGAATCAGCTATACATACACATATATCCCCATATCTCCTCCCTCTTGCGTCTCCCTCCCACCTTCCCTATCCCACCCCTTTAGGTGGTCACAAAGCACCGAGCTGATCTGCCTGTGCTATGTGGCTGCTTCTCACTAGCTATCTGTTTTACATTTGGTAGTGTATATATGCCCATGCCACTCTCTCACTTCGTCCCAGCTTACCCTTCCCCAACCCCGTGTCCTCAAGTCCATTATCTACGTCTGCGTCTTTATTCCTGTCCTGCCACTAGGTCCTTCAGAACCATTTTTTTGCTTTTTTTTTTTAGATTCCATATATGTGTGTTAGCATACGGTATTGGTTTTTCTCTTTCTGACTTACTTCACTCTGTAGGACAGACTCTGGGTCCATCCACCTCACTACAAATAACTCAATTTCGTTTCCTTTTATGGCTGAGTAATATTCCATTGTATATATGTGCCACATCGTCTTTATCCATTCATCTGTCAGTGGACACTTAGGTTGCTTCCATGTCCTGGCTATCGTAAATAGAGCTGCAGTGAACATTGTGGTACATGACTCTTTTTGAATTATGGTTTTTTCAGGGCATATGCCCAGTAGTGGGATTGCTGGGTCACATGGTAGTTGTATTTTTAGTTTTTTAAGAAACCTCCATGCTGTTCTCCATAGTGGCTATATCAATTTACATTCCCACCAACAGTGCAAGAGGGTTCCCTTTTCTCCACACCCTCTCCAGCATTTATTGTTTGTAGATTTTTTGATGATAGCCATTCTGACTAGTGTGAGGGGATACCTCATTGTAGATTTGATTTGCATTTCTCTAATGATTAGTGATGTTGAGCATCCTTTCATGTGTTTGTTGGCAATCTGTATATCTTCTTTGGAGAAATGTCTGTTTAGGTCTTCTGCCCATTTTTGGATTGGGTTGTTTGTTTTTTTGATACTGAGCTGCATGAGCTGCTTGTAAATTTTGGAGATTAATCCTTTGTCACTTGCTTCATTTGCAAATATTTTCTCCCATTTTGAGGGTTGTCTTTTCCTCTTGTTTATGGTTTCCTTTGCTGTACAAAAGCTTTTAAGTTTCATTATGTCCCATTTGTTTATTTTCGTTTTTATTTCCATTTCTCTAGGAGCTGGGTCAAAAAGCATCTTGCTGTGATTTATGTCGTACAGTGTTCTGCCTATGTTTTCCTCTAAGAATTTTATAGTGTCTGGCCTTACATTTACGTCTTTAATCCATTTTGAGTTTATTTTTGTGTATGGTATTACGGAGTGTTCTAATTTCATTGTTTTACATGTAGCTGTCCAGTTTACCCAGCACCACTTTTGAAGAGGCTGTCTTTTCTCCATTGTATATTCTTGCCTCCTTAATCAAAAATAAGGTGACCATATGTGCGTGGGTTTATCTTTGCTCTTTCTATCCTGTTCCATTGATCTATATTTCTGTTTTTGTTCCAGTACCATACTGTGTTGATTACTGTAGCTTTGTAGTATAGTCAGAAGTCAGGGCGCCTGATTTCTCCAGCTCCGTTTTTCTTTCTCGAGATTGCTTTGGCTCTTCAGGGTCTTTTGTGTTTCCATACAAACTGTGAAATTTTTTGTTCTAGTTCTGTGAAAATGCCATTGGTAGTTTGATAGGGATTGCATTGAATCTGTAGATTGCTTTGGGTAGTTTAGTCATTTTCACAATGTTGATTCTTCCAATCCAAGAACATGGTATATCTCTCCATCTATTTGCATCATCTTTCATTTCTTTCACCAGTGTCTTATAGTTTTCTGCATACAGGTCTTTTGTCCCCTTAGGTAGGCTTATTCCTAGGTATTTTATTATTTTTGTTGCAATGATAAATGGGAGTGTTTCCTTAATTTCTCTTTCAGATTTTTCATCATTAGTGTATAGGAAGGCAACAGATTTCTGTGCATTAGTTTTGTATCCTACTACTTTACCAAATTCATTGATTAGCTCTAGAAGTTTTCTGGTAGCATCTTTAGGATTTTCTATGTATAGTATCATGTCATCTGCAAACAGTGACAGCTTTACTTCTTCTTTTCTGATTTGGATTCCTTTTATTTCTTTTTCTTCTCTGATTGCTGTGGCTAACACTTCCAAAACTATGTTGTATAGTAGTGGTGAGAGTGGGCATCGTTGTCTTGTTCCTGATTTTAGTGGAAATGGTTTCAGTTTTTCGCCATTGAGAACCATATTGGCTGTGGGTTTGTCATATATGGCCTTTATTATGTTGAGGCAAGTTCCCTCTATGCCTACTTCCTTCAGGGTTTTTATCATAAATGGGTGTTGAATACTATCGAATGCTTTCTCTGCATCTATTGAGATGATCATATGGTTGTTCTCCTTCAATCTGTTAATATGGTTTATCACATTGATTTATTTGTGTATATTGAAGAATCCTTGCATCCCTGGGATAAACCCCACTTGATCATGGTGTATGATCCTTTTAAAGTGCTGTTGGATTCTGTTTGCTAGTATTTTGTTGATGATTTTTGCATCTATGTTCATAAGGAATCTTGGCCTGTAGTTTTCTTTCCTTGTGACATCTTTGTCTGGTTTTGGCATCTGGGTGATGGTGTCCTCGTAGAATGAGTTTGGCAGTGTTCCTCCCTCTGATATATTTTGGAAGAGTTTGAGAAGGATAGGTGTTAGCTCTTCTCTAAGTGTATGGTAGAATTCACCTGTGAAGCCATCTGGTCCTGGGCTTTTGTTTGTTGGAAGATTTTTAATCACAGTTTCAATTTCATTGCTTGTGATTGGTCTGTTCATATTTTCTATTTCTTCCTGGTTCAGTCTCGGAAAGTTGTGCTTTTCTAAGAATTTGTCCATTTCTTCCAGGTTGTCCATTTTATTGGAATATAGTTGCTTGTAGTAATCTCTCATGATCCTTTGCATTTCTGCATTGTGAGTTGTTACTTCTCCTTTTTCATTTCTAATTCTGTTGATTTGAGTCTTCTCCCTTTTTTTCTTGATGAGCCTGGCTAATGGTTTATCAATTTTCTTTATCTTCTCATGGATCCAAATTTTTGTTTTATTGATCTTTGCTATTGTTTCCTTCATTTCTTTTTCATTTATTTCTGATCTGATCTTTATGATTTCTTTCCTTCTGCTAACTTTGGGTTTTTTTGTTCTTCTTTCTCTAATTGCTTCAGGTGTAAGGTTAGGTTGTTTATTTGAGATGCTTCTTGTTTCTTGAAGTAGGATTGTATTGCTATAAACTTCCCTCTTATCACTGCTTTTGCTGCATCGCATAGGTTTTGGGTCGTCGTGTTTTCATTGTCATTTGTTTCTAGGTATTTTTTGATTTCCTCATGGATTTCTTCAGTGATATCTTGGTTATTTAGTAGTGTATTTTTTAGCATCCATGTGTTTTTTTTTTTTTTAACAGATTTTTTTCCATAATTGATATCTAGTCTCATAGCATTGTGGTTGGAAAAGATACTTGATACGATTTCAGTTTTCTTAAGTTTACCAAGGCTTGATTTGTGACCCAAGATATGATCTATCCTAGAGAATGTTCTATGAGCACTTGAGAAGAAAGTGTATTCTTTTGTTTTTGGATGGAATGTCCTATAAATATCCATTCAGTCCATCTTGTTTAATGTATTATTTAAAGCTTGTGTTTCCTTATTTATTTTCATTTTGGATGATATGTCCTTTAGTGAAAGTAGGGTGTTAAAGTCCCCTAGTATTATTGTGTTACTGTCAGTTTCCCCTTTTTTGGCTTTTAGCATTTGCCTTATATATTGAGGTGCTCCTATGTTGGGTGCATAAATATTTACAATTGTTATACATTCTTCTTGGATTGATCACTTAATCATTATGTAGTGTCCTTCTTTGTCTCTTGTAATAGTCTTTATTTTAAAGTCCATTTTGTCTGATATGAGAATTGCTACTCCAGCTTTCTTTTGATTTCCATTTGCATGGAATATCTTTTTCCATCCCCTCACTTTCAGTCTGTATGTATTCCTAGGTCTGAAGTGGGTCTCTTGTAGACAGCATATATACAGGTCTTGTTTTTGTATCTGTTCAGCCAGTCTGTGTCTTTTGTTTGGAGCACTTAATCCACTTACATTTAAGGTAATTATCGATATGTATGTTCCTATTCCCATTTTCTTAATTGTTTTGGGTTTTTATTGTAAGTCTTTTTCTTCTTTTGTGTTTCCTGCCTAGAGAAATTCCTTTAGCATTTGTTGTAAAGCTGGTTTGGTGGTGCTGAATTCTCTTAGGTTTTGCTTGTCTGTAAAGGTTTTAATTTCTCCGTCGAATTTGAATGAGATCTTTGCTGGGTAGAGTAATCTTAGTTGTACGTTTTTCCCTTTCATCACTTTAAATATGTCCTACCCCTCCTTTCTGGCTTTTAGAGTTTCTGCTGAAAGATCAGCTGTTACCCTTATGGGGATTCCCTTGTGTGTTATTTGTTGTTTTTCCCTTGCTGCTTTTAATATGTTTTCTTTGTATTTTATTTTTGAGAGTTTGATTAATATGTGTCTTGGCATGTTTCTCCTTGGATTTATCCTGTATGGGAGTCTCTTTGCTTCCTGGACTTGATTGACTATTTCCTTTCCCATATTAGGGAAGTTTTCAACTATAATCTCTTCAAATATTTTCTCAGTCCTTTTCTTTTTCTCTTCTTCTTCTGAGACCCCTATAATTTGAGTGTTGGTGCGTTTAATGTTGTCCCCGAGGTCTCTGAGACTGTCCTCAATTCTTTTCATTCCTTTTTCTTTATTCTGCTCTGCGATAGTTATTTCTACTATTTTTTCTTACAGGTCACTTATCCGTTCTTCTGCCTCAGCTATTCTGCTATCGATTCCTTCTAGACAGTTTTTAATTTTATTTTTTGTGTTGTTCATTTTTATTGTTTGTTTGCTCTTTAGTTCTTCTAGGTCCTTGTTAAACGTTTCTTGTATTTTCTCCATTTTATTCCCAAGATTTTGGATCATCTTTACTATCATTACTCTGAATTCTTTTTCCAGTAGCCTGCCTATTTCCTCTTCATTTGTTTAGTCTGGTGGGTTTTTGCCTTGCTCCTTCATCTGCTTTGTGTGTGTCTTCTCATTTTGCTTAACTTACTGTGTTTGGGTCTCCTTTTCGCTGGTTGCAGGTTCGTACTTCCCATTGTTTTTGGTGTCAGCCCCAGTGTCTAAGGTTGGTTCAGTGGGTTGTGTAGGCTTCTTGGTGGAGGGGACTGGTGCCTGTGTTCTGGTGGATGAGGCTGGATCTTATCTTTCTGGTGGGCAGGTCCACATCCAGTGGTGTGTTTTGGGGGTGTCTCTGACCTTATTATGATTTTAGGCAGCCTCTCTGCTAATCAGTGGGGTTATGTTCCTGTCTTGCTAGTTGTTTGGCACAGGGTGTCCAGCACTGTAGCTTGCTGTTTGTTGAGTGGAGCTCGGTCTTAGCGTCGAGATGGAGATATCTGGGAGAGCTTTCACCGTTTGATGTTATGTGGAGCCGGGAGGTCTCTGGTGGACCAGTGTCTCGAACTCGGCTCTCCCACCTCAGAGGCACAGGCCTGACACCCGGCTGGAACACCAAGACCCTGTCAGCCACACGGCTTAGAAGAAAAGTGTGAGAAAAAGAAAGAACACAAGAATGAAAAATAAATAAATAAATGAAAGAAAGTCATTAAAGTAAAAAATAAAAAAATTATTAAAAATAAAAAAATTAAAAAGTAATAAAAAAATAGAAAAGAAAGAAAGAAGAGAGTAACCAAACCAAAAAACCAATCCACCTATGATAACAAGTGCTAAAAACTATACTTAAAAAAAAAAAAAGAGAGACAAAACCCGAGGCCAAATAGTTAAAGCAAAGCTATACAGACAAAATCACACAAAGAAGCATACACATACACACTCACAAAAAGCGACAAAGGAAAAAAAAATATGTCTATATATAAAAAAAAAAGGAAGAGTGCAACCAAATCAATAAACAAATCTACCAATGATAATTAAATCTAAATACTAAACTAAGATAAACATAAATCCAGAAACAAATTAGATGCAGAAAGCAAACCCCAAGTCTATAGTTGCTCCCAAAGTCCACCGCTTCAGTTTGGGATGATTTGTTGTCTATTCAGGTATTCCGGAGATGCAGGGTACATCAAGTTGATTGTGGAGATTTAATCCGCTGCTCCTGAGGCTGCTGGGAGAAAATTCCCTTCCTCTTCTTTGTTCACGCAGCTCCTGGGGTTCAGCTTTGAATTTGGCCCCGCCTCTGCATGTAGGTCTCCTGAGGGCGTCTGTTCCATCCTGTCTGGATGGGGTTAAAGAAGCAGCTGATTAGGTGGCTCTGGCTCACTCAGGCGGGGGAGGGAGGGATACGGAATGCGGGGCGAACCTGCGGCGGCAGAGGCCAGAGTGATGTTGTAACAGCCTGAGGTACGCCGTGTGTTCTCCTGGGGAAGTTGTCCCTGGATCACGGGACCCTGGCAGTGGTGGGCTGCACAGGCTCCCGGGAGGGGAAGTGTGGATAGTGACCTGTGCTTGCACACAGGCTTCTTGGTGGCTGCAGCAGCAGCCCTAGCGTCTCATGCCCGTCTCTGGGGTCTGCGCTGATAGCCGTGGCTCGCGCCTGTCTCTGGAGCTTGTTTAGGCAGTGCTCTGAATCCCCTTTCCTCGCGCACCCCGAAACAATCATCTCTTGCCTCTTAGGCAGTTCCAGAGTTTTTCCCAGACTCCCTCCTGGCTAGCTGTGGTGCACTAGCCCCCTTCAGGCAGTGTTCACGCAGCCAACCCCAGTCCTCTCCCTGGGATCTGACCTCCGAAGCCCGAGCCTCAGTTCCCAGCCCCCACCCACCCCAGCGGGTGAGCAGAGAAGCCTCTGAGGCTGGTGAGTGCTGGTCGGCACCAATCCTCTGTGCGGGAATCTCTCAGCTTTGCCCTCTGCACCCCTGTTGCTGTGCTCTCCTCCGTGGCTCCAAAGCTTCCCTCCCGCCAGCCCGTCTCCACCAGTGAAGGGGCTTCCTAGTGTGTGGAAACTTTTCCTTCTTCACAGCTCCCTCCCAGAGGTGCAGGTCCTGTCCTTATTCTTTTGTCTCTGTCGTGTCTTTTTTCTTTTGCCCTACCCAGGTACGTGGGGAGTTTCTTGCCTGTTGGGAAGTCTGAGGTCTTCTGCCAGCGTTCAGTAGGTGTTTTATAGAAGTTGTTCCACATGTAGATGTATTTATGTTGTATTTGTGGAGAGTAAGGTGATCTCCACATCTTACTGCTCCGCCATCTTGAACGTCCCCCTTTTCTAACATTTTAAATTCAGTTTGTATTGGTAGATAGAGTAGGCAAATAACATTAATTTTCTCCTCCTATTACCACTGTACATCAAGCCCTGTAAACCCTTTGGTTTACCCAATGAGAGTGATTTTTAATAAGTTAACTTTAACGAATTTAACTAATTAAATGAAGTATTTTTAACAAATTATTTAATTTTTAATCTTAGTGAACACTTACCACAGGTGTTTACATTTCAGTTAACTTACTTATCAGCATCTGTATTGCTTGAAATGTAGTAGCCTTTGATAAGGAGATGTGTGCTTGGCAGAATAGACTGAGGAGAAAAATACTAGGTTTCTGAAGCTACATCAATAATAAATTGCTGTAGAATTGTCTCACATTTTTCGTATAGTTGTCTCCTCCCTGAATTTTTCAAGATATTTCTTTGAAAATGATTCCCACTGCATGTCTTAGAATAAACCTTCAAAATACTTTTTTTTTAAAAGATAGAGCCCAATAAATGTTCTTTTCTAGGGGTTGGAGGAGACCCAGAGACCTTTTTTTTTTTTGGCTGCGTTGGGTCTTCATTGCTGTGTGCGGGCTTCCTCTAGTTGCGGCGAGTGGGGGCTGCTCTTCGTTGCAGTGTGTGGACTTCTCATTGCGGTGGCTTCTCTTGTTATGGAGCACAGGCTCTAGGCACGCAGGCTTTAGTAGTTTTGGCAGGTGGGCTCAGTAGTTGTGGCTCGCGGCCTCTAGAGCGCAGGCTCAGTAGTTGTGGCACACAGGGTAAATTGCTCCGTGGCATGTGGGATCTTCCCAGACCAGGGCTCGAACCCGTGTCCCCTGCATTGGCAGGCAGATTCTTAACTACTGTGCCACCAGGGAAGTCTGAGACCCAGAGACTTTTAAAACCAGCTTTGCATAAAGCAAAGACCTTTTATACTGCTGTCTTATTCATATTTAAATAATAATAGTGTGAAAATGACAGTAGCAATAACTATTTACTGAATGCCTAGTTCTGTAAATGTTTCTTGTGTGCGCACACACACACACATTCTCTCTGATTCTTAAAATAACCCTAAAAATTAGACATTATCATCCATATTGTACTGAATAAATGAACAGCTGTCAAAGTCAAACATCTAGGAAGTGAAAGAGGCAGGATCTGAGCCCCACGCCACCACCTCTCAAGCCTTTCCTTATTCCACTTGGCCAACTGTGAATATCATGCCACTTCTGTGCTATGCAGTTTGGATGTAGATGCTGTAAAAATAAATTAGACTTGGTCCTTGCTCTTAAGAAGCTTAGAACTTTTTAAATTTCCTTAAGAATGTCTTCCTTTTCTAAAGGAAAGAACACAAAACAACCTGAAAATACATAAACAAGACAACCCTCAGAGTCAGTTGGCAAGTTAATTTAATTCACTTGCTTTCACCTTGAGAGCATATTTCCCATCAATTCCCTCTTCTCCACTCTTGATGTCATTGCCTGCCTTGGGTTTCTTCTGTTCATCTTCTCTGCTTGGGTAATAGCTAACAATGGCTTCCACTGGTCTTCTTGCTTCTGGCATCTCCCCCTCTTCATTCACTTTCCCAAAGGCCTCCAAGGGTTATCATCCCAACACACAGACAACATCATGTCCCTTTCCTTCTCAGAAAAACATTTCTTAACTTGTTATTAAACTTTCTTTAAAATATGCTTTCAGTTTTCCTTTCCAGTTTATTTCACTAGAGCCAAGACTCCATCATCATCAAAAGGAAGAAGCCACCCCCATTGACTGAGAGCCTCCTGATTCTCAGGGCAGGGAGTTGATGACTAGGTTGGAGGTGGGGTAGAGTGGAACACACCCTGAGATGGTCTGGGTGGAGTTCCTGAGCTTCACTATTTAATCCAGCCAGTGCATTATGCAAAGAAAATGTAAATATTGCCTCACAAAAAGAATATATTAAATTTGAGGGCTAGTAACATAGTAGGGATTTTCTATGCTAAGAAGACCTTTTTTTTTTTTTTTTTTTTTTAAATTTATTTTTTGTTTACTTATGGCTGTGTTGGGTCTTCGTTTCTGTGCGAGGGCTCTCTCCAGTTGCGGCAAGTGGGGGCCACTCTTCATCGCGGTGCACGGGCCTGTCACCGTCGCGGCCTCTCCTGTTGCGGAGCACAGGCTCCAGACGCGCACGCTCAGCAGTTGTGGCTCACGGGCCCAGTTGCTCCACGGCATGTGGGATCCTCCCAGACCAGGGCTCGAACCCGTGTGCCCTGCATTGGCAGGCGGACTCTCAACCACTGCGCCACCAGGGAAGCCCAAGAAGACCTTTTGATACTACTCTCCATTAGCAAATTTAACGTGATTCATCATTCAGTTTACTTGTGTGAACTTATTTTGAAAAAGACAGATGTAGAAGTACTTGGACATTTCTTTCTGCTTAGTCCAGTAGATGCTAGTATTGTTTTTATTGGGTTGTACAAGAGTAGAAAGTCTACAGATTAGGTAAAATCATGTTTCATCTGAAAGAAATTTTAAAAAGGTACTAATAGGGATTTTTTTTTTTAAAATAAATTTATTTATTTATTTATTTTTGGCTGTGTTGGGTCTTCATTTCTGTGCGAGGGCTTTCTCCAGTTGCGGCAATTGGGGGTCACTCTTCATTGCGGTGTGCGGGCCTTTCACTGTTGCGGCCTCTCCCGTTGCGGGGCACAGGCTCCAGATGTGCAGGCTCAGTTGTTGTGGCTCACGGGCCTAGTTGCTCTGCGGCATGTGGGATCTTCCCAGATCAGGGCTCGAACCCGTGTCCCCTGCATTGGCAGGCAGATTCTCAACCACTGCGCCACCAGGGAAGCCCTAATAGGGATATTTTAATTGTGCTTTTAATGTAATAGGCTTGGTGCTGTTCTCATTGTTGGTAGAATGATTTTTATTTTGATGCCTTATTCCAGGAGTACCAAACTTTTTCTGTAAGGGCCAGATAGTTAATACTTGGCTTTGTGGCCACGTGGTCTCTGTTGGAACTACTCAGCCTGCTGTTGCCACATGAATGCAGCCGGAGACAGTCTGTGAAGGAATGAGTGTGGCTTGTGCCAATAAAACACAAAAGCTTATTATTTTGTACCTGTTATATTTTATTATTTACAAAAATAGGAAGCTGACCAAATTTGCTATGGGTTATGGTTTGCTGACCCCTTCTTAATCAGTCATTAAAAATGTCTTATTTTATCAGTTGCCTCAGTTTTTACTCTTACGACTATTTTAAATTAGGGATTCTACTTTAAAAATGTGCATTGAAGCCTCTTCAACATAATATTCACTAGTGGGTGTGTCTCCTTTGCTTTCTATGCAGGTGGTAAAGTTGTGTGAGAGTGTGTCTGTGTGTAACTGTGCACGTGGTGCATAGTCACAGAACCAAAAAGGTAGCGTTTCAGGGAAGCTTCTGGGTAATAGAAGCAATAAACCTTTATGAGACCACTGCTCAGAGAGGCTTTGCCTAGCTGCCCTTTCGAAACGGCTTGACCCCCTTGTTCACACATGAACAGAAACTGTCACTCCCTTTCCTTGGATTACAGTCAAAGCAAGATGATACCCTTTGTGGAAGACAAAATGCATTGGACAGTTGAGGTGATTTTTTTCAGGCTGTTCCAACAGGGAGGTTCACTGACAATGAACTTCTCAAAGAAGAGGGAAAAAACCTGGGGTTTTACAGTGCAGGTAAATAAGAGTTCTGAGGAAGGGTGAAGGCAGGTCTTACCTCAGAATGGGGGAGGGCAGTGCCTACCTCTCTGCGCCCCTCCAGAACCTCAGTAATGCATCTCTGCGGCAGCTGACGTTTCATCTTCCCGTCCCTGTCCCACTAGTGACTCATCCTTATTTATCTTTGCATCCCTGCCACCAGATACAGTCCCTGCCCTACATCAACAAGGTACTTAATGTTTCTCTGATTGATTTTCCACTCACATGGGAGGAGTGGATGGTGAAGTCTTATCTTTGACCCTGGGATTTGGAGGAGGAAATGGAGTTATTACAGCATGAGAAGGCTTCCTTGTGTGTGACTCAGTCATCTTGAAGCTCCAGGGAGCCCCAGTGGTTGGTGAAGAGGAGATGTAATTCAGCACACATGATTATTTGTTGAATGACCCTGTTTTCAGGGGCAGATGTATATATTTAAAATCTCATTGTGGATTTTACCAAACCACTTGGAATTTATTTGTGTGTGAGGAGTTAGTATTTTCTTTTGGTCTCTAACATGTTGGGCCCAATTAAAAAACTTAAACTTTTTGAGGTCAAACATGTATGAGTAAAATGGAATTTCAAATATAAAAGTTATAAAATCTTATGTGATTTATTATTATTTTACAATTAATTTTTAAAAAGACCCTGTTCATGTCCAAATCTGGAAATACCACTTACAAATGAATGAATTAGGCTTTTGTTAATAACTATGGGGAACAGATTATAATTCAGAGTAGGTGCTTATAGGTATGCAGACTTCAAGTGTAGAATCTTCTACTGTGAAGGGTGAGCCTTCTGAAATCCAGATATTTTTTCACTAGCCATGGCTACAGTGGTTTTGGCACTCTTAAAACAAATGACAGTTTTGACAGTAGAATTGTAGTCAGAACTTTAGGTGTGAAATTTGGTGTTTGTTTTGTTTCTGCTACTCTCATTAACTAGTATATATTTAGATGTACCCACTTCAGGAAGTAATTGGAAACTCATATTCCTCAAAAATGTTCTGTGAAAAATGTTTTAATTTTACTTTTTTTTTTAAATTTTTATTTTTTTTATTTTTTTTAATGATATTCTTGTGTGCTTACATTCTTTTTATGTATGTATGTATGTATGGCTGTGTTGGGTCTTCGTTTCTGTGCGAGGGCTTTCTCTAGTTGTGGCAAGCGGGGGCCACTCTTCATCGCGGTGCACGGGCCTCTCACTATCGCGGCCTCTCGTTGCCGAGCACAGGCTCCAGACGCGCAGGCTCAGTAATTGTGGCTCACGGGCCGAGTTCCTCTGCGGCATGTGGGATCCTCCCAGACCAGGGCTCGAACCCGTGTGCCCTGCATTGGCAGGCAGATTCTCAACCACTGCGCCACCAGGGAAGCCCTAATTTTACTTTTTGAAACAGCTTGTCATCAGGGTGTCTATTCATTTCTCAAGAGTTAATGAAATACAGTTGGCATCATTAATGTAATAATTCTGTAGATTCTTCTATTTTATGCTTAATAATCCTGTTGAACATTCATTCAGCTTTCTGGAGTAGTGTTTTTTTAAAATAGTGTGTTTTAGAATATGAGTTCTGTATCCTCATATGGAATAATGGCAATTGCTGCTTACCTATACAGGTGACTTTTTTGGCAGCAAAGAGAATAGTATCACTTAAATTCTTATTGTTTTTAAAGAGGAAGTTTGAAAAGCAATCATGAATATTCTGATTTTAATTTATCTGTTAGCAATTTGTTTGAAATTAATAAAAAATAATGATCATTTTTGAGCATTTACTATGTGCTGTGCAGTGTGTATAGCACTTTACATGGTATTATTGCATCCTTTAATTCTACAATCCTGTGAAATAGTAGTAGTAGAAGTTGTTATTATTGTTATTATATTATTTTAGAGATGAGAAAATTAGGCTTAGAAAACATAGGTCTCCTTGTCTAATAAGTGGCAAAAGTCAGAATTCAGACCTTAGTTCAGATACATATTCTTAATCATTAACCTGTAATTCAATGAATTTTAAGATTTTTGTATGATAAGAAAAGTATTATTTCCATGCTTTAAGATTTGCTTTTAAAAGTATTTGTTGTATTACAGTTTCATATACATACTGTATTTGTTTATAAAGAAACACAGGCTATTCAATTTCTTTGACAATCTTTCTTGAACTGTAACATATTATCACATCATTTTAGTAGCTGGAATTGAACAAAATGAAACTCTTTTTCTGCCTAGTATCAGTTCATTTATTTATGGTTCCTGCCATGTTAAAATGAGTTCCCAAAGATAATTGTTCATACTTTTTCTGATTCAAATCAGAGTTTTGTTTTTTAAGTAAAGGTTGATCACACTTTATTTATTGACTATCAACTATAATAGAAGAGAGGCAGTTAAGAACTCAGAGTTTTGTAAGGTTAGAATAATTCATTTATCCACAATCATTGTTTGGCTACGTACCATGTTTCGAGTACTATGCTAGGTGCCAGGATACGGGGTTTTACAATAATGATGGCTAATATTTGTTGAGCACTTTCTATGTGCCAAATATTATTCTAAGTCCATTATGTGTCTAACCAGTATAATTATCACGGCAACAGAGGTAAATACTATTAGGATCCCCATTTCACAGATGAAGAAACAGACTCAGAGGGATTAAGTAATTTGCTGAATTACTTAATTCAGCTGGTAAGTGGCAGAGCCAAGATTTGTTCTAAGTAATCATCTCTTAACCATCATACTTTATAGCCCGTCATACTGAATAAAATAGACAAGGTCCCTATTCTGATAGACCTTATTTCTAACTAAAAGAAACAATCACTAACTGGCAAAATAAGTAAAGAACAGACTGCCAACTACTGTCAATAAAATTGAAATGTTCTGAGGAGGAATGGGAGACTATTCCAATGGGTGGTCACAAAAATACAGAGATAGGGGCAGATGACAGTGGGGTTGTGTAGACACAGTAATACACAGGGGAATCAGATAAGATTCTTATTAAATCATACAAAGCTTTCAATAATCTTATCTGTTAATATTATACTTATGTAGCCCTTGGAAGTACACAAAGTAAGTGCATTGATTCAGAATGCAGTTTGCATGGTTTCCAGTAGTATCAGTGAGGGTAGTCTATCATGTGATACATTTTTGTTTCTTTTAATGATCCTTTAAACAATGAAGGCTATTTAGTCAACAAATCAAAAGGCTTTAAGTAAGTAAGAAAGAAGGTTTTATTTGCTACATTTCATTATTCAAAACTTGGTGTGTCCCTTGAAAACTTGAGACAGGGGAGTTTAGGACATACAATCATTTTTCAAAAGGAAGTACAGGTCCACAAATAGATACAAAGATTATCTCAAAAAATACAGTTTACCAAAATATATATGATGTCAAAATTCTTCTGAATTTCTATAAAGAAGTGATGACTCTTTTATACTTAGTTTGCTATTTCCTGTGTATTTTAAAGTTTGGAGAATTGGTAAAATTAGAACAGAACCTATAGTAAGTGGCAAACTTGCATACCCATTGGCAGCAGAACTTTCACTACATTCATTAATTTATTCACTTAACAAAAATTGAGCACCTATCAAACACCAGACTCTGTTCTTACTGCTAAGATTACAGCAGTGACCACAGCACAGACTCTGCCTTCATGGATTGACATTCTGGTGAAGGAATACAGACAGTAAAGGAATATATAACATACCGAGGAGTGGTAAGTGTGATGTGGAAACGTACAGTGTGTAGGGGAGAGAGAGTGTTAGGAGCCTGTGGGTTAGAAAGGTGAGGAGTGGCCTCTTTGTTGAGGTGCCCTCTGAGCGGAGTCCTGAGGAAGTGAGGGAGCCAGCCACATGCATGTCTCCAGGAAGAGTGGTCTGGGAGGGGGACCTACTGGTCGTTGTTAAGAAGATCCCTGGGGTGGGATGGTACTTGGTAAGTTCAAGGAAGCCAGTGCTGCTGGTGTGGATAATGGATAAAATTTGGCTGGATCTAATATAGCTTATATTTTGTATAGGAAGGTGGTAACTTAGGAATGTCTTTTGTAAGCTGGATGAGTCTAACACTTGATTTTAAATTACTGAAATGGAATATTTGTATGGAATTCTTAGGGGAATTGTCTCTCAACTTGATGTTTTGGTGTACTAGTTTGCTAAGTCGTAAAATCTTCCCCTTTTATAGAGGGATAGACAGTTTCCCTACTTAGGTAAATTAGTGGGAGCTAGAGATCTCCACAGTTGTTAGCATTTTGTATCTTGCACTTAATTGGCATATCAGACACACAGTTCTTTGGTGAATTTTTCTTACCTCTGGGCCAGACATACATATTCATTCATTATTTGACACATGTTTATCAGTTCACTACTTGCAGGTTATAGTATTAAACGCAGTGTGGTATGCAAAGTTTTTAAAAACAAAGCTTCCTGTTTCCAGGAGCTTTTATACTTTACTAGATAAGATTAAACATCTAAACAAGGAAGCAGGAAATTGGTGTTATATAATATTTGAGTATAGATATGTTCTAGATATATATGAACATTTATGTCTCAATAGACTGTATTTTCTCATTTCTGTTGAAATTATATGGTTTTGTTTAAATATAAGCCTGACCATTTGCTATCTGTGTAAACATGAGGAAAATACTTAATTTCCTTTCTAAGTATTAAATCTCTTTGGCTTTAAAATCAGGTGAAGTCTGCACTACACAGTTGTTGTGAGGCATGACTAGGACGGAGTATGTACAGTGCCTTTTGCTGCGGGGCTACAGAGAGTAAGAGCTCATTAGAGTGGATTCCTCATCCTTTGTTTTGTACATTGGTGAAGTAAGCCCCAAAAGAGCATGCCCACAGTCAAATTATAATGAAGTTATTTTCATTATGCGAAATATAAATGTAAAATGTCTGAGTGGCTTACCGTTATAGGTTTAGGATAATGAGTTCATTATATAGTGGGATCAGCTTTGCAAAATGGCAGAATTGAGTGGATTCAAGGCCTAGCTTTGATGCTTGTGACTTCCGTAAGTTACTTAACATCTCTGAACTCAATACAGAAGGAGTAGTAAGATTTAAAGGTTCCAGGCAACTTTTTGAAATTATTCATTGTGGAATGAGCAGCTTTATCTATTATGACCTCCTGGTCAGTCTCTTAAGACCCATACTTTGCAGTGGTTTCATGAATCTACAAGTTTTCTGACATTGGTATTGGTTATACATTCAGTGTTTTATGTCTAGAGAGCTGCCTGCCTTAAAATCTCTGGGAACTGATGGTGGCTCTAAGGGCTTCGGTAGCAGTTATTAAGAGATAAATTTGTGGAAGACACAGCTACCATTGTAGCTATTTTAGGAAGACCCTCACTGGTTTTCTTAATTTTATAAGGGTTAAGCATAAAAAAAGAAGACATTTCCTTCAAACATCATGTTTACATATAATATTCTCTTTTATTATGCATCCTGATCTTTTAAGCCTAAGCAATCCACCAGACTAGGTGGGCTGAGAGGGAGCAGAGACCAACTAGGAGACCCTGCTGATCTCATCTGATGTGCTTCTTCGAAAGTACCAGAGGCCTCTGGAGTTCCCTCAGTATTTGTTTACAGTGGTTCCTTTCGGAGAATAAACTGCAATTCACAATGGTCTCTGAATTACAACTGAGGATAAAATGTACAAATTCTTGCTATAATTCATTTTGTGAGAAAGACTGTTTAAAAGATAGGTTAAAAGAAGCAAAGGAAGTCATAGACCATAGTGAAAAACAAACAAAAAGATCTTCAGCTCCACCCCTACACTGAAAAGACAAACCATAAAATTTGGCAAAGGATAACCTTATATTTGATTGGCAACATAAAGTTTAATTTTTCCCTAGATTTGTGAAATAATGATATATTTACTATGAGTGAGATAGGAAAGCAGTGCTTTTCATCATAGTGTTTTGTCCTGTAGATTGCTTTATACTTCTGTGGTAAAGAGGTTAAGAACGTGAACTCTCTAGAAATAGAACACCTGGGTCTTAATTGCAGCTGTGCAACATTAGACAATTTAGTTGACCTCTTTGTGCTTCAGTTTCCTCTTTTGTATCCTGGAGATAGTTATCATGTCTGTCTCAAATAGTTATTTTGAATATTGATTGATTTAATGTATACATCTATATGAATACTGCTTAATACATTATAAGCTCTGTACAAAGTGTTTATTATTATTGAGGTCAGCATACCAACAAAGTAACCAAGGGTGTGCTAAAAGTAATTAAGTTTGCACACCTCTTGCATTTCTAAAAGGTTTCATATAAGGAATGAGAAGTCAGAATCTAATCCACTATGAGCCAATTTATTCTACTATCTTTTTGAAAACACCTGTCTTTTTTCACTTATCATTGGAGGTGACAACTGATTTCATTCATTTAATACATATTTTTTTGAGTGCCTGCAACATTCTAGGCATGGGGAAGAGGGTGATAAACAAGATTCTCTGCCCTTAACATTAATCCTTCCCTTTTCTACTCTACTGTAAGTTTTAGATCTCCTTCAGCCTTTGTAGAAAATAGTTCATTTTTACTCGTTTTTTTTTTTTCTTTCATCATTTAATAAAACTTGGTGATTTGTGGTACTCTCTGGTTAAATAAAAATTCAAATTTTAAGAGAAGACAAGAAAAATTTAAACATAATTTTTTTCTCTGCCCATTTTTGCCTCCCTCCTGCCCTCTAGTGCATTGTGCATCTTCATTATGCCTTAAGCAGACCTCCCCAATAGCAGAAATGCCTGCTCAACCATAAAGATCAATATTTCTCCTCCTTTCTCAATTATATAAAAAGGTCATGATGACACACCACTCACCTTGTACATGTAGACAGCTTTGGTGAACTTTATGTCCAATGCCAATATGTCAGTTCTCTTGAAGATAGTGGTTGATGCAGAACAGACTGGTCAGATTGCCTGGGGGAGATACTGGCTGCTGCACCTACTGGAAGTTCTTAGCTTAAATACTTACTTATGACCTACTAATGTTACTGGGTATATTACTTCTATTCTGCCTATTTTATAAGATAAGTTTCTTGCATTACCAAATGTATGACTGAGCCTCAGATAAAATGAATGATGATTAGGTGATTTGAAACGATTGATCAAATAAATAGTTCTATAAGGTCAATGACTGTAATAGTGTAACTCTAGATATGGGAAGAAGCAATGAGAGGGAACCATTTCCTGGACCGTAACAGACTAGTAAGATGGGCAGTCCAGAGGCTTTTGGCTACTGGTAACAGGGCCTAGTCCAGTAATGGCACATTGAGTGACCTATCAGTGAAATCCTTGCCTGATCTGGGAATGAGCATTCCTAGTGCTGTGGACAAATTGGTCATGAAATGCCACCCAAACCTAGGTCAAAATTAAGACTGAAAAAAAAAAAATTAAGACTGAAAGGGAAGGGATTGTAAAATAAAAATGTTGCCCACCATCCAGTTCTGTAAGAATTAAGTCATTAGCTACTGCAGTCACTGACCTACAGTACATCCTAAAAGGAATTCAGGGTGAAGATCAGGATGAGGCACTCTACTCTGGGAATACTGACAGAACTGCCCCTCAGATAGTTAGATATTTTCAGGAGAAATTTTTATGAACCTGATTCTTCTGTCTTCCCATACCTATAAAAGCACTAAAACCATTAACTAAGATGTCTGTTCCTAGTGACTAGCAGTGACCTTCTACCAAGATGTGTGCTTGGTTGCATGTACCCCCTTCACCAAAATCACACATATACTGGCCTCCCCTTTTACCTCTTTGGAACAATTCTCAGAGCTCTCTGAGAGACTGTCTCCCAGTTTGTAACCCTCAGGTTGGCTTGAGTAAAATTTTCCATTTCTTTCTTAGATTGACTATTAATTTTTTCATTGACACATTTTTGCAAATAGTTCCTTAGAAACTGTCCTTTGTATATATCTTTTGATTATACAAATTTTTAAAACTATTTTTTTCTGTAGCTGCCACTATATATACTTTGCCAGTGCCTCCTTATGTCTGAAGGATGATAGAAATATCTTTAGAGGAGTTTTTCTTCCAACACCCTTGAACTTAGAAACTGGAAAGCATGGATTTAGAAGTGACATCTTCTGTCAAACGTTCCCTAGCAATTGCTTTTAACAGCATTGTCATTTGGTCCTGGTTTCAGAGGTGTGCTGTCTCTGGCTGCTGAAGTGTGACTTCCTATGACACTTTCTATTCTGGAATGGTAAAATTGGATTTCAATCACTTGTTCGGAAGATTGTGATTTGTTGTTTTAAACATTACTGAACCAACGTACTGACCTGTGTTTTGGAAGCCACCTTATCCGTAACAGAAATACTTTTGCCTTGTTTAGTTACATTTGGAAGAATGTTAAAAAAAAACAAAGGAAAGGAAAAGGTAGAGTCAAGTATGTCCTAGTGATCTTTAGCAGGTAAGACCAAACTGATGATATTAAAGCTAGATTTTTAGGTTCATTGTGGTCACACACGTGCGACAGAAAAACATAAACATCATATCTTTCATTAACACACGTTCTGATATTTTATAGTAAGTGGTTATATCTCCCTTGATTATACTGAAACAACGCTAATTTCTACACCTGGAGTCAAAACACTAATCACTTAAAGAATGAATCCATTGCCAAAGATAAATTTTGAAGAAAGAGTATATGTTCCCAAATGGCAAAAGAACATCACTAATATCTTCTCTAGCATTCAAAGAAAGGAGACAGATGCTACCAGTAAAATATTATGAGCTCCTCATGGTTGTTTCCAATAAAACACAAATGATTTCCTGGTCCTATAATTTGAACTGTCAATGTCATTCAGTAGGTTTGTGTTGAAAAGTCTGATTTCTAAAATATCGAGACAAGACGTGAATTTACTATTATATGTGATATATTTTTGTGAAATATAGGGAATATTAACGGAAAAATGTGATAAAGGAAAATTCGAGACCTTCCTCGTTGGGATATAATAGATCTTAACATGACTCTAAGTTTAGGAAACACAGCATCAGGAATCCCAAATCATAAGTCCTGCCCTGCCCATGACTAGGTGCCATCAGCAGGGCTAGCTTCGTGGATGTGCAACCTTCTGCAGTTGCCTGGGGCCCTGCACTCAAAAGGGCCCTGTGCTTGGTTTAATGCTCTACTTGTTGCTGCCTTGAAATTCTTAATTTTTGAATGAGGGGCTCACATTTTCATTTTTCCCTTGGCCCTTCAAATGGCCAGTCCTGGCCATTGATAGATACTTCTCTGAATTTCAGAAAAGGCAACAAAGATCCTCAGTGTGGAGTTCAGAGTCCCAACAAAATTTACTAGAAACCGAAAGCTCCATGTTCACCCTAACCGCAATGGTTCTCAGCCAGGAGCAATTTTGCCCTCTAGTGGACATTAAGCAATGTCTGGAGACATTTTCAGTTGTCCCTGCTCAGGGGAAGCTGCTACTGGCATCTGGTCGTAGTGGGATGTCCTCCAAATGCACAGGACAGCCCCCACAGCAAAGGAGCCCCCAATTTATACACTTCTGAGGTTGAAAAACCCTGCATAACTCATTATTTGTATCTCTAACATACTTGGTACTGCACCAGCGAGGTTACTCAGTGGTTGTTGAACCAGTGGGTATAGCCAGGATCTGAGGTTGTTGTGTTCCTTCCCATATACAGACTGAAGAATGAATATGGTGATTATTGAATGTAATCTAACATTGCCACAAGGAGCAGTACAGAGATACTCTCTCCACTTCTCACACTTAACCCAGTTAACTGGCAGGCTCCTGACCCTCATTAGACCTTCTCTAAAACACACCACACTGACAGTTGGTGGATGACTTTCCAGGACACCTTTGTATTTCTGCTGCCACCTGTTGGGCTGTCAGTTTACCAAGTCCTTGAGTTTGTTCCCAAATCTGTTTACGCCATTGTGCTGGTTGCTGTCATTATGCAATGTAATCAACTATTACAGAAATTTAGGGAAAGAAAAATATAAAAAAAGAGAGATTTCAGTGAAAATCTAAGTTGAATGCTTTGGAAAGATTCAATAAAGGTGTCACTAAAGAAAATTGCCCTTGAATTAACTGTAGGCAAGATGACTAAAAGATTTGGGAGAGAATCATTAGAATTAGATTCTGTGTTGAATTTGCATAACCATTTATGGAGACTATAGACAACTACATCTGTGGTTTTTGCAAGAAAGACTACTTTAGCTAACCGATCCATGCTCAGAAAAAGGCCTGACCCACATCACAAGATTGCAGAATGACATTTATGTATTTTGGAATGGTATGAATTGTTTTATTTAGGAATGTAACTTAAGATGATTTTCCTAATAATCAGTGTATCAGACAACAGGCTTTCTACTGTATTTTCTGGTGGAAATAAAGAATATATTTAGATATTCTACTTTGGTCACTTGTAGAGCCAAACAACTCTCAGCTCAGTGATGTCTATGAATAATTTTCCTTACTTACCACCACCTTATATCTTAAGAAGATACTCCTTTAGTTTTTGATTCCATAAACACCAACATAAGGTCTGTCTCTTGCCAGATTCAAGAGCTGCTTGCTTCCTTTTTAGTTCATATATTTTATTTCTTGAACTTTCCATGTGCCTGTATAGATTAGAGGTAATGTGTCACATTCTTTAAGAGTTGAGCAAGTATAAGTAATATGATCGGAAGTGTCATCAAATCAGTTAATTTCAAAATACTGTTTGAGCTGAGGTGAGAGACATTTATTTGTTAGTCTGTGATTTTCAGGGTGGCTTTTAACTTGGTATTGTCTTGTTAGGACTCGTGTCCCTGACTTGGAGCAGAGTTCTGGGTCTCTTAATCCTAAGCTTGTTGAAAAAAGACAGTGGACAACCTCTTTAATATAAATCAACCCTTGGTACTTTTTGTTATACCCAGTGTAACACATCTTTGTTACACCACATAATATTTTATCTTCCATCAGTCGTCACAATTTTGCAGACATTGTTGAACAATTTAGGCATAAACATCTTATTTGGCTAGTAAAACAAAGGATTTAACATTTATGATCAAAGACATCAGGAACTTTTTAAAAAAGTAGTTTAATTTAACAAGTAGTATATAAATATACCCTCCTTTTAAAAAGTTAGAACTTTAGAGATAAAGCTAAATTCCTCTTTGCCCATCTAATACAGACTTGAAATGTATCCTTTCAGACAAGGACACACCCCTACATACAGAAACACACCCACACACCTCTACAGATTTTTTTTAGAGTTCTGGTATCATACTGTGTGTATTGTTTAGTTACTTGATTGGTTTCTTTAGACAAGTTCAGTCAATTTGAGTCAGATCTTATATAAATCTAGTTCATTTCTTTTAGCTGCTATATGATATCCCAGGTATGATTATACCTCATTTTATTTTTCTGTGTCATTGTTAACGGACATTACATTTTTGGTATCAATGTTGTAATGAACATCCTTTATATGTTTTCTTTTGCACATGTACATATGTTTCCCTAGGATAAGTTCCTAGAAAGTAGACCTGTGGACCATCTATATCATAGTATTACAGTGTTGTCTTGATTCATTTGTTTTAGTGGGAGATTCTTTCTTAGCTACATAGTATATAGGACAAAAGTCATAGAATCGTAGCCTTTTAGAAATCTAACGTATCTTAGGTATCACCATATGATATAAAGGATTAATTTATTTCTCCATACTCTTAATATTTAATATTTTTACCCTGGAGCTTCCTTCTACTCCCCCTGCTTTTGATACCTTAGTAAAATCCTTTTGGGTCTTCTATCACTTCTGCTTTTAGTAACAAAGTTTCAGTCAACAAAATACATTATAATAAGGAATCATTTTAGCAGGCATGTTACTATGTTCAGTCTAAAATTTTTTTAAAAAATTAGTAGGGCTTCCCTGGTGGCGCAGTGGTTGAGAATCTGCCTGCTAATGCAGGGGACACGGGTTCGAGCCCTGGTCTGGGAAGATCCCACATGCCGTGGAGCAACTAGGCCCGTGAGCCACAACTACTGAGCCTGCACATCTGGAGCCTGTGCTCCGCAACAAGAGAGGCCACGATAGTGAGAGGCCCGTGCACCGCGATGAAGAGTGGCCCCCGCTTGCCGCAACTAGAGAAAGCCCTCGCACAGAAACGAAGACCCAACACAGCCAAAAAAATAAATAAATAAATAAATAAACAAATGTGGGGTTTAAAAAGAAAACAGAAAGAAAGAATGAAATTTATAAAAAAAAAATTAGTAAAATACTTTCTTGAAATGTTTTGAGTGACTGATTCTTTCAGAATTACACCTACATTGGTTTAACATTTGGGATAGTCAGATATTGTTGAATTACCTCAGAAGTGGAAAATGCTTAGATTTAAAATCTAGGTTTTCCTTTAAAACCCATTGTGTGCTATAAATGTACCATAAATAAGGCACACATGTATGGTATGAAAACTAGGGGCTGATTGCCTCCTATCTTATTTGGATAGTGTTTCTTCACCTGAATAATTACCACCACTCATATTTAATGGCTTCTATGTGTGAGGTGTTGTGCCTGTGTTTTTCCCTTTAATTCTTACAGCAAGCCTAGGAACATGAAAATATTATTCTCATTTTATAGTTGTAAAAATTGAGAAAGAAGTAACATTCGCAAGGGTCACACTATTAGGAAGTAGTGGAGCTAAGAATTCAAAACAAAGCTTATCTCGTTAGAGCCATATCCACTCTTCAATGTCTATATAGGGCTACCCCTTGCCCACCATCATTTAAAAATCATGAGAGTCTAGTTTTAGAGTTATGTTTAATTTTTAAATACTAATGATTAAAAAAAAAATCTTTCAGTTGCTTTCAAGCATAATTGTAGGTAAAATAGTTTTTGGTGGACAATCACAGTTAATTTTGTCTGCTTTTATTTTTTCTCAAGTTGTCAAAAAAACTTACCAAGGTGTAGAACATTTATACTGTTACTTTCATTTATTCATGAACTATTTATTGACTTTCTGTTATTGATTAGGCCCTATGCTTAAATTTTTCATATGTTGAAAATAATACAGGCTTATTATGGAAAATTTGAAAAATATCCTAAACTATTGAGGAAAAAAATGAAAATTATTGGTAATTCCATCAGCTCTATTTCTAACAGCAAAATGAACAAATGACTGTTCCCCGCCCCAGCATGTGCCTGTGTGCCTGCACACTGACTGCTTCTCACACACGGAGTGGGGTGTGGGCATGGTTTAGTAGTTTCAAGAAATTCTTATACTGGGTCAAGTTTAGTGAAAAGAAAGAAAGTACATGAATAATTGTACACATGTGTTTGTTTGCTAATTAGAATATCTGACTCATTTTTGTTATAAGAACTAACTAATGGCTCACTGCTGCAAACTGGAAAAATCAGCAGTAAATATGCATCTACTAGCATTATAGATTCTCAAATGGGATTTCCTTTTCATTATTTTTAAGATTTATTATTTATTTATTTATTTATTTATTTATTTATTTTTGGCAGCGTTGGGTCTTAGTTGCGGCACGCGGGATCTTGTTGAGGCATGCGGGATCTTTTGTTGCATTGTGGTGCACGGGCTTATCTCTAGTTGTGGCGTGTGGATTTTCTCTTCTCTAGTTGTGGTGTGCAGGCTCCAGGGCGCATGGGCTCTGTAGTTGTAGCGCGTGGGTTCCAGAGCATGAGGGCTCTGTAGTTTGTGGCACGCGGGCTCTAGTTGAGGCACCTCGTGAGCTCAGTAGTTGTGGCACACAGGCTTAGTTGCCCCGCAGCATGTGGGATCTTAGTTCCCTGACCAAGGATCGAACTCGCGTCCCCTGCATTGTAAGGCGGATTCTCTACTACTGGACCACCAGGGAAATCCCTCCTTTTCATTAGTAATGGTTAACTTAATGAAGAAATTAAGAATATTATCTTGGTATCAAAGAGAGTAAGAATTCGTTATCCATATTTGAACACTGTCTAGCACAACTGCCGGCATGCATTTTTAAACTCTTGTGAAGCACTTAATCCCTAGAGAGGCCTGAGTGAACAACGGGTTGCTTCCATTGACAGGAGGTAAGGAAGTTGAATGCAACGTCCACAGCTATACTCGCTGCCTCCACATAAGATAGGGAGAACTCCCCTAAAGTTTTAATATTGCTGTTGTTTTTATACTTTTTTCTTAGCTTAGAATATCACAGAGATGTTTTACCAGACTCTTAGAACTTACACATTGTTTTGTTGCTGTATTTTCATTTTAGTATGATTTTCTTCTTAGTTATAAGCCCACACTTAGCATAAATATGTGCCAGTTATTGTACTAAGTACTTTACATGTTTTATTTATTTAATCGTCGCAACCTCGCTTTGATATAGGCTCATAGTATTGACTATTTTATAGTGGAAGAGAAGTGGAAGCTTAGGAAAGAAAAATGAAATTAACCAAAATGTTACAGCTGATGGATGACAGAGCCAAAAACTTTTGCCCACCTGTACCTGAGTTGCAAAGTCAATTTTTCTTACCACTCTGTTAGAGCTTATGTATTTCAAAATTTCTTTTTAGAAAAATAATTTTTCCAGTCTTATGTTTTTCACAATTGACTTGTTTAATAAAACCCTTTTCGTTTTTTATTTTTAACTGTTAAACCTGTTTTGTTGATTTCAACTTTGTATTTTGCCTAAGTATTAGCTGACTCTGTAGTTGTTTTAGTTATTAATTTACATTTACTTGGCAAAAAAAGATGAGTATTTTGCGACTTAAAACATTAATACACTGTTTTTCTTTCTTAAATTTTTAAACCAGTTTGATTGAGACATTTAAAGACGTGATTCTCCGCCGTGGCTGAACATAGGAATACTAGGAATCTAAACGAATAAGTAAGCAACTATTAAATCAGACTTTCTGAAGTGGGGCCCAACCTCAGAAGCTTCCAGGTGATGCTAATGTGCAGTCAATGTAGAGAGCCAGGGACTTAAAATAGTCTTTGGTGGTTACATGGTACTTAATATAGTTTAGAACAATGGCTCTTAACTATTGTACATCTGAATCACCTGCAGAGAGAGCTTGCCCAGCAATCTGAGTCAGTAGGTCTGGCCTGAGGCAGAGCCCAAGAATTTGCTTTTCTAACAGGTTTTCAGGTGATTCTGATATTACTCTTTTGTGCTGTCCTTTGAGAACCACTGCAGGTCTAGGTATTGCTCTTTGAGGCAGTGAAGGTTTCACTTTCTGAGTTGTCCTTTCAGTTTAAGTGATCATACCATACCCACCCACCCTTCTGGCTACATACCCACATTGCCTTTGCAAGCTATCATTCAGAATTACTAGGAGCCCCCATATGCCCACTACCACTATTAAAGTGTAGTCGTATCTCTACATGAGGGATTTGTTTTTGCCCACATGGCAAGACCTCAAGTAAATTTCACTCTTCCTTCACCTGTCCTGTGAACTATAGTCAGATCACTTCAGTTTAGAGATCTCTTCATACCATAGCTATAGGCTTTCTTTTTTTCTCTTTACTTCTTCAGTGATTTTTAAAATCCCAAAAGGTGAATATTTTCCACCCTAATTTCCTTTTGCTAATTTGTTGAAAAACACACACTTTTGCTAGAAACAATGGTAAATGATTATAGATAAATTAGGGTTAGCCAATATTTACCAAAGGATTATTTAACTTAGAAAATTGGAATAAAAAACTTTTTTGTGGTTAAATACATACAATATAATACTACCATCTTAAATCATTTTTAAGTTACATTTCAGTAGTATTAAGTACATTCATAACATTGTGCTACCATCACCACCATTCATCTCTGTAACTTTTCATCTCATACGTCGGAAACCCTGTACCCATTAACTTCCCATTCCTTCCTCCCCAGCCCTTGTCTCTATGAATTTGACTACCCTAGGTACCTCATTTAAGTGGAATCATATGGTATTTATCTTTTCTGTCTGGCTTAATTCACTTAGAATAATGTTCTTGAGGTTCATCCATGAGTGGCATGTGCCACAATTTA
Source organism: Balaenoptera physalus (assembly GCF_965194825.1). Classification (NCBI taxonomy): domain Eukaryota; kingdom Metazoa; phylum Chordata; class Mammalia; order Artiodactyla; family Balaenopteridae; genus Balaenoptera; species Balaenoptera physalus. The sequence goes on from NC_138892.1 coordinate 73,890,402, forward strand.
CTTCCTTTTTAAGGCTGAGTATTATTCTATTATATATATTTGCTAACTTATGTATAATATAACTAATAATATACCATTATATATACATGTACACATAGACACACACAAACACACACACCACATTTTGCTTATCCATTCATCTGTTGATTGCTTCTACCTTTTGGCTATTGTGAATAGTGCTACTTTGAATATGGGTGTACAAATATCTGTTTGAGTCCCTACTTTCAGTTCTTTTGAGTGTATACCCAGAAGTGGAATTTCTGGGTCATGTGGTAAGTCTATACTTAATTTTTTGATGAACTGCCAGACTGTTTTGCATAGTGACTGTACCGTTTTACATTGCCACCAACAGTGCACAGGGGTTCCAAATTCTCCATGTTCTCACTAACACTGGGTGTTTTCTGTTTTTATGATAATAGTCATCCTAATGGGTGTGAGGTAGAGAAAGTTGGCATTCTGAAAAAAAATGGAGGAGAAAAGGACAGATAAAACCTTGTTATTCGGCTGTAAAGTTTCCAGTAATAAATTTGGGTGGAGAGAATTTCCATTTAAAATTGAAACTATCAATGCAATACACAGTTTGTTGTTCAATAAAATTAGCTATTTAAATTTTTCTTTGAGAGAAGATAATTTAGAAGCACACTATATCAATTACACATATTTCTGGAGGGATTGATACATGATCTATAAAGGATGTCAAAAATCTCACATTCATGCCTTTGTGGATGGTCCTGGATATCAGTTACTTTGCCAGTTAGCACATTCTTTCTGTTGAAGAAGGGAAAGAATGGGGGAAAGTAGAGTTTTGTTAAAAGTAACAAGTTGCTTTTCAGCAAGAAATTCTTTGATTTAAAAAATTTACATTGGTATATAGTTATAACAATACCTGCCATTCATTGTTTTCTATATCACAGTAATTCTATTTTATTTTTTCATTCAACCACGTAAAAAGGTAAAGCATAAAGCCAAGCATGTGGACTGAACTCGTGTGGCCTGGTTTCTAATTCTGATTCTGCCACTTAAAAACAAATTATTTGATCTCTCTGTAAGGTTATGTCAATTTTCTTAACACATATTACTTTTAAAAGTTTTATCTTTACCTTAAAAAATATGAAGGCAATAGATACCCAAAGCTTTTTAAAAATCAAATAATCCTAAAGATTTATAATGCAAAAGAATGACAGTGCCCAAACTTTGTTACCTCTCATCATCCTTCTACAGAGTAAACACTTTACTCTCTTAGAATATGTTCACCTTCAAATGTAAAGAAATATGTTTATATCAACTTTTATTTCTTGAATCATCCTTTTGGGTAAAGTGGCCACTTTGACAATATTAATTCTTCCAGTCCAAGAGCACAGGATATCTTTTTGTTTTTTGTATCATTTTCAATTTTCTTCATCAGTGTTTTAGAGTTTTCAGAGTATAGGTCTTTCACCTCCTTGGTTAAGTTGATTTCTAGGTATATTATTCTTTTTGGTGCGAATTTAAACGGGATTTTTTAAACTTTCTCTTTCTGCTAGTTCATTATTAGTGTATAGAATGACAACAGATTTCTGTATATTAATCTTGTATCCTGCTGCCTTGCTGAATTTATTTATTAGTTCTAATAATTTTTGAGTGGAGACTTTTGGGTTCTCTATATAAAGTATGTCATCTGCAAATAGTGAGAGTTTTACCTGTTTCCTTCAAATTTGGATACCTTTCTTTTTTTCTTCTTTCTGTGTTTGGCTACAGATTTATCAATTTTGTTTATCTTTTCAAAAAAAACCAGATCTTGGTTTCATGGATATTTTTAAATTTTTTTTTAATCTCTATTTTATTTCCTCTCTGATCTTTATTATTTTCTTCTTTCTGCTGACTTTGTTTTTCTTCTTTCTGATTATTTTAGGTGGTAGGTTAGATTCTTTATTTGAGATTTTTCTTGTTTCTTGAGGAAGGCCTATTATCACTATGAACTTCCCTTTTAAAACTGTTTTTACTGAATCCATAGATTTTGGAAAGTTATGTTTCCATTTTCATTTGTCTCAAAGTATTTTCTGATTTCCTCTTTGATTTCATCATCAGTAGCATACTGTTTAGTGTACATGTTTGTTCTTTTCCCATAGTTCTTTCTGTAGTTGATCTCTAGTTTCATACCACGGTGGTAGGAAAAAAATGCTTGGTATAATTTTTCTCCTTGTAAATTTGTTGAGGCTTGTTTTATGGCCAAGTATGTGAACTATCCTGGAGAAAGTTCCATGTGCACTTGAAAAGAATGTATATTTTATTGTTTTTGGAGGTAATGTTCGTTAGATATTTAAGTCCAACCGGTCTTTTGTGTCATTTAAGATTACTGTTGCCTTATTGATTTTCTATCTGGATGATCTGTCCAGTGATGTCAGTGGGGTGTTAAAGTCCCCTACTATTATTGTATTGTCAATTTCTCTCTTTATGTCTGTTAGTATTGTTTTACACATTTAGGTGCTCCAGTATTGGGTATGTATATTTTAATGCCCTTTGTTATAGCCTTGTTTTAAAGTCTTTTTTGTCTGATACAAGTATGGCTACCCCTACTCTCTTGTTGTTTCCATTTACATGAAATATCTTTCCATCCCCTTCACTTTCAGTCTGTGTGTGTGTCCTTAGCCCTGAAGTGAGTCTCTTGTGGGCAGCATTTTGAAGGGTCTTTTTTTTTTTAAAATCAAATCAGCTGTCCCGTGTCTTGATTGGAGCATTTAGTCCATTGACATTTAAAGTAATTATTGGTAGGTATGTACTTATGGCCATTTTATTCCTTGTTTTCCAGTTGTTTTTATAGTTCATCTCTGTTCATTTCTTCTTTTTATTTCTCCTCTTGTGGTTTGGTGATTTTCTTTAGTAGTAAGCTTGGGTTCCTTTCTTTTTGTATTTTTGTGGTTACCATGGGGTTCATATATCTTGATCCTTAATTATATCTACTTGATCTAAACTGATTGTCATAAATTCAAACACATTCTAAAAGATCTATATTTTTTACTCCCCTCTCCCACATTTTGTGTTTTTAGTGTCATATTTTACATCTTCATTCTTATCACTTTACTGTTTATTGTAGTTATAGTTGCTTTTTTGTCTTTTAATATATGTACTGGCTTATTTAAGTGATCCTCAATCCTTACTATATATTTGCCTTTCTTATTGGAATTGTCCCTTTCCTGTAGATTCTTACTACTTTTCCATTTAGAGAAGACCCTTCAACATTTCTTTTATGGTAGGTTTAGTATTGCTGAATTCTTTTAGTTTTTCCTTGTTGGAGAAATTCTTTGTCTCCTTCTATTCTAAATGATAGTCTTGCTGTGTAGAGTATCCTAGGTTGCATTTTTCTCCCTTTCAGCACTTTGAATATATCATGCCATGCCCTTCCGTCCTGAAAAGTATTTGCAGAGAAATCAGTGTATAGCCTTATGGGGATTCCTTTGTATATGACTCTCTGTTTCTCTTGCTGCCTTTAGAATTCTCTCTATCTTTAACTTTTGACATTTTAATTATGATATGTCTTGGTGTGTGTGTTTGTGACCTTCAGCTTGTTTGGGACCCTCTGTGTTTCCTGTACATGGCTAATTGTTTCCTTCTTTAGGTTTGGGAAGTTTTCAGCCGTAATTTCTTCAAATACATTTTTGATACCCTTGTCTCTCTCTTCTCCTTTTGGAACTCCTATCATGTGACTGTTTGCACATTTGATGTTATCCCTGAGATCTCGTATGTTGCCCTTGTTTTTTTGCCTTTGCCTTTCCGTCTGCTGTTCTGATTGGGTGATTTCCGTTATTCTATCTTCCAGATCACTTGTGTGTTCCCCTGTGTCATTTAGTCTGCTATTGATTGCTTTTAGAGTTTTCCTATCTCATATATTGAATTACCTATTTTTGGTTGGGTCTTTTTATATCTTATAGTCCTTTGTTAAAATGATCTGTGTTTAAAACAATTCTCTCCCTAATTCAGTTAACATTTTTTATTACCAATGTTTTGAATTCTTTGTCTGGTAAATTGTTTATTTCTGTTTCATAACTTATGTTTCTCTTACTCTGTTTGACTCTGCTTTTTTTTGTTTTTTTTTTTTAACTTAAGTTTCTCTGTCTCTATGATTTTAGTTGAAACAATTACGTATTGTGATCTTGAAGGGGTGTTCATTCATGGGAGCATCCCTAGGCAGACTGCGTGTACCCAGTGACTCTGGTGGGAGGGCTGCATTTGATGCGGACACAATCATGTCTTTCCTCAGGGTGTGCTGGCACCTATCACCTTGGTAGGTGGTGAGGCTGGAGATAAGGGAGCTAGCTAGAGCCTGCTCATGGTGTGAGGCAGGACTTCTTATCTGCTCAGTGGCCATCACTACCCTGTCAGGAGTGGGACTTGTTTCCAATTTGCTGGAGCAGAAGCCCTGAGGGTCTGGTTCAAGCTGACTGTGTTCCCTTTAAGTGTGTGTTTTTCCTTCTCCCTACACTGGGACTTTTGCCTCAAAGGAGGGGAGTGCTGAAGCAAGTGGGGCTTGTGTGCTTACAGAGGTCTGATGCCCTGCCTGTGCAGATGTCTGTGGTTCCACTCAGATGCAGCCCATGATTGTGTCTTTTCCCCTGTTGTGCCTGCCCCAGATCTAGTGCTAGGCTGTGGCCTGGGGTGGGTGGGGCTGGAGCATTCACTAGGCTCAGACTGGGGAGCATGGTGAGGAGGCAGCAGTTAGGACAGACCTCTCTCTGCCCTAACTGGGGGCAAGCCAGCACTCCTCACAAGTGGAATCTAGGCTTCTCCAGCCTTTCTCTCTGTCCCAGCAGTTCTCCAGGTTGTCAAGGGGGTTTGTCTCCTCTGCATAGGACCCCAGGACTGGGAAGCCCAGTCTGGTTCTATCCACTCACTCCTCAGCATGTCTGCCCATATTATCTCCCTTTCCTTTTGAGTCCCCTCCCAGGGTCACAGGTCCCAATCTGATGCTTTTCTTCCCATGATACCCGATTACATGTGTATCTTTCTTACAGCCTTGGTTGTACAGGAGTCCTTCTGCCAGTTTCCAGTTAGTTTTCCATGAGAATTATTCCACATGTAGATGTATTTTTGATGTGTTTGTTGGGGGAAGTAAGCTTCTTGTCCTCTTACTCTGCCATCGTGATCTCTCAGTCTAAACCTCACTATTCATATTTTGTTAGTTTTACTTAATGTCCTTTTTTTCTGTTCCGGGATCCTATCCATGATAACACATTACATTTAGCTATCATGTCACCTTAGGCTCTTTTGGACTGTGAATTTCTCAGACCTTCCTTGATTTTGTTGACCCTCAGATATGAGGAATATTGGTCATATATTTTGTAGTAAGTCCCTCAACTGGGATTTATCTGAGTTTTTCCTCATGGTTAGACTGAGACTGGGGGCTTTTGGAAGGAAGACCATAAAGATAAAGTGCCATTTTCATAACATCATATCAAGAGTGCATACTTATCAACATGACTTGTCACTGCTGATGTATGGTGCAGTTACTCTTCTCCCCTTCCAGCGCGCAACCTTCTTTACTGTACTCTTTGAAAAAAACTCACAGCATAGCCCTCACTCAAAGTTTGGGCGTTATCTTCACCTCTTTGAGGACAGGTATCTACATAATTTTTTGGAATTCTTTCACATGGGAAATTTGTTTCTTTTTCTCCATCTATTTATTTATTCATCACATATACATCACTATGGGCTCATGGATATTTACTTTATACTTTGGGTTATAATCCAATATATTTTGCTGCATAAATTATTCAGCCTTCGCCTCTGCTAGCTCTTTTAGTTGGCCCTTATGTCCCTCTGATCTACTCCTGTCATTATTTTTGTTTTTAGCATTTCCTTAATTTCTGACTCAACTCCAGTTGGAGAACAGTATTAGAAACCAAGGTCTGGCACTTGCTGTGCTCATTGCCATGTAAGTATTATTGCTTTTAGGCCCGCTCAGCTGAGAGCAAGGAAATATATGTGCATATACAATTTCAGGTAGATATACATATCTATAAATATTTCTATATGTAACCATGTATATCTATATTAGACTAAACCTGAGTTCGTACTGATATTTCTAAATAGTAATGGTAATAATGGTAATGTACATGGAATGAGAACAAAGGGGAGAAGAGACATGACACCTGAGAAAGAGAAGAGGATGAAGATGGTTAGGACAAAAATACTAGAATTGATCTAACCCTAGTTTCTGTCTGTTTCTGTCTCTGTCTTGCTTAAAGGGAATTTTGAGAATTTATACATTTAGGAAGATTTTTAAAAATATACTTAATTTAATTAAAATATAGTAAAATAAGGAAGGCCAATATTTGTGATGAGTTGGTTCTAAAGCTTGTGTATTGAACAACTACTACAAGGAATTCTACTCTTTTTTAAACTTTTTTTTCTTTTTTATATGGAACTATATTGAAATCCAGAGAGAGACAAATAGGCTATGAAGGGAGAAGGAGAAAAGAAAGCAGAGGTAGATTGAGAGGTTGATCATTTCATGGAATAATATTGCCAACTCATGGACTTTCAGGATCTCTACTAAAGTATTTTCCAATTTAATATTTATGAATGAAGATAAGATGTCTTCATCATGTTCTTGTATGGCGATAGACCAGGTTTGAGTAAGAGCTCTTTCCCTTATTGCCTAGGTAAACTTGGCAATAGGAATAGCAATAGCTACCTTGCTGAAGTGAGGGTTAAATGAAATGAAGTATGTAGGGAACTGAGCACATTGATTGGCATAAAATAGAGAATTATCAAATGTAATTTCCAGCTTGACTTGTATGTTGAATGCCGTTGAAAGGTCCAAGGTTTTTCACCATTTCCCTAATATGTCTTTGGGAAGATGGATTAATTCTAAGACTTGGGTATGACTTAGGTCTAGCCAGCATATATGCTTCAAACTTATTATCTGCTCTGTTGGAAAAAAAAATAGACATTTGATTCAATGTTCAGTTTTACCTCATATTAAGTAAGTTTTATGTATGAGAAACTAAGTTTATAGAGAACTCAACAGTGGGATTGTTTTAAATAATGAGTTCCCATTATTGATTTGAAATTATTTGAATTGCTCTACAAACTTGGAATTATAAATTTGGTCACATCATTAATTTTTTTTTTTGCAAATAAGACTTTTTATTTGTCACCATTAAAAGACTGGATTTTAAAGAGATTCTTGAACTGATGGCTCATATCTTTCAGCTTGGTCAACCTTAACACCTATCTCATCCCCAGTAACTTTTCCAGAACCACTGCCTTCACGGTGAAGCTCCATGAGTTTTCCCAATTCAAATTGAGCTTCTTCAGCATTTTTACTTTGTTAATGACTACATCATGGGGGCGGGGGTGGGGATTAAGTAGATTACCCTTTTCCATATCTTTTTCAGTGCTATCTGGAATCACTTTGTTGACTGCTTCTTTCAAGTCATCTGTCTGCACCTTGAGCTCATGATTTCCATCTTCGTCTGGATTTGGTGGACCTGTTGATGGTGACCATAAGAGGTCTTCTCAATCTGATTTTTGTGTTTTTTTAGTAAAACCAATGCAGAACAGAAAAAGCAAATAACCATCAGTAGTCTTGACATCAACATGAGCTTCATTCATATCTGCTATGTTTTTGATCATGGAGCACATCTTGTCATGAGTAAGATTCATGCTATGGAAATTAGTCAGGTAGTTTTTAAACATTCTCAGTAATTAGGGTGAATTTTCTAAGTGCAAATTCTTCATTCTGCAATTAGTAAATCTCATTTCAGAAACCCTTGAGGCCACCAGATCACTTTTGGTTCCTTGAGTTCTTGTGACTAGTGTTTTCCCAATATTTCTTATATCAAACATAGCTGGTGCTTTCATACCATAGCAGTTTTTCTTAGAAAATGGATCGACCTTTCTTCTTGGCTCCCTTTTTGCCGCTTTTCATAAGATGCTTGTTTTTGCCAACCAGCAGGTGTTGCTCAGAGAGCCAAAAGAGCACATCATTTAAATTTATTCTTTAAGTTCAATCACTGAAACCCTTAACTGTCTTATTGAAAGAAATCTGTCATCACCTTAATCACATCTGGAAGTTCTGTTTGCCATGTAATGTAACAAAAAAGATAACAGATGATAGATATAAGATAAAGAAGGCTGTATGTATGAAGATTCCAGGGATTAAGTCATGGGAATCTTTTGTAGGGGGGCACATGCCTCTGGTACCACACCAGGTTACAGCTCTTTTTGGTTCACATGCTCAGGCTCTCCTATTGCTTTACAAATCACAATTGCTGGTCCAGAGGCAGATTTTGATTCTGCAGCAGCCATACGTTCAGCTGTATTGAGCCTTTTTTCCCCCCCGCAAGCTCTCAAATAGTGATGTAGGGCACAGGTCACTAGCCTAGGTGCTTTCTTTCTTCAGTGTGCATATTTTTATTTCAGAGATCTTGTTTCACATCCCTGCCAATAAGCTTTTGTAAGGGGACCTCCTGGTCTGCTGTGAAAACACGTTCCTAACTTCACCACTCTGGGAGCTGAGGAATTATAGATTCGGTGCATTTCTTAAAGTAAATTCCCAACACTTATTGAAGGTTTCTCTTTCGGGAAGATTCGCATTTTTATATCAAGCGTTAAGGCATATCAGGGATTTGGGATGTTGTTTAGCCCCTTCAAAATTCACCTTAGTGGGAGTCTTAGAATTAGCTACCCCACTGTGCAGTGTGCCCAAGGCTTAGACTTAAGGATTCAATAACCCTTATAGGTATTTTCCTACAGGGCAACTTTGACTTTTAAGTTTGGTTCTTACTGTCAACTCCCATTCATTATTTGGTTAACTGATGTTTTCATCTCTCTCTTCCTTGGTCCTAGAAGATATCCATTAGTTTCTTCGGAAGCTAGCACTGCAATATCAATAACAAATACTGATATGAGAGATTGCAGAATGAATGGATTCTAACTTGTATTAAGTAGGTGGCCATCTTTGAAGAACAATTTCAGAATCTATAATATGAGACATAGAAACAGAAATATCTCTAACCCCAATATCCACCTTCCAGAAAGCCATTTCATCTGATGGTGTAACTAGTGATTTTCGTTATGTTAGCCTGAAATTGTTCATTGTAAAGCAGTCTTCTGAGATGTTTTATAGGTATAGTTAATTGTGTTTTCATCATCAGAAGAGTCTAAAACAGTGTCCTCTGGTAATTGTAATTCTTTAGTAATGACTCATTTTATGTTGCCAATGGGTTACTACTCGTAAATAATAAGATAACATTTTTTTTAACATCTTTATTGGAGTATAATTGCTTTACAATGGTGTGTTAGTTTCTGCTTTATAACAAAGTGAATCAGTTATACATATACATATGTCCCCATATCTCTTCCCTCTTGCGTCTCCCTCCCTCCCACCCTCCCTATCCCACCCTTCTAGGTGGTCACAAAGCACAGAGCTGATCTCCCTGTGCTATGAGGCTGCTTCCCACTAACTATCTATTTTACGTTTGGTAGTGTATATATGTCCATGCTACTCTCTCACTTTGTCCCAGCTTACCCTTCCCCCTCCCCGTATCCTCAAGTCCATTCTCTAGTAGGTCTGTGTCTTTATTTTTAATAAAACCTTACTAGAATTGCCTGTTAGACTGACAGTAAAAGATATTATTAAGAGCTGTCAGAATTTAGAGTTCTTTGAACTAGTATCAGAGATTCACTCATTAAAAAAGCAGTAGAATTACTGTTGACACTTGAACAACATGGGTTTGAACTGAGCAGGTGGATTTATGTGAGGATATATTTCAATGGTAAATACTACAGTAATGCATGGTTCGTGATTCGTTGAATCCACGGATACAGAGGAACCAAGGATACATTGAGCTGATTATAAGTTATATGCAGATTAACCCCAGTGTTGTTCAAGGATCAACAGTACTTGTTTTTAAAATATAATGGGCCCTCTGGGCAATTTCCAGGTAAAATACTCTCATATATGAAGTGCTAAAAGAGCAAATAATTTGATTTGTAAGTCACAAACAAGTTAACTGCTTTAAATACTTTTTCTTTTTTTTTGGAGTAAAGGCAGGTATAAATAAATCAATAATAAAAAGAAGCTATAATACTTTTTGCTACAAGGAATTAAAAATTTCCAACTTTCTTTGCTTAGCAGTTACAAAAAGCCTCCAGAAAGTTTATGCTTGAAATTGCTAACATATATTTACTTTTTTGATGATGTCATACCATATTAAGAGCCATCATGATTTGTATGATTGGGCACCTCATAAAAATGTCAACTGTTTACTTGTATTTGACAACTATTTTCAAGTATTCTAACTGAAAATAAATTTAATAAGGAGACTCATTCCACAAACTTGTGGTTTATTTAGTATGAAATGAATGTCTGTGAGTGTTGGTTAGTAAAATAGAATAAGGCAAATAAATGGCTATTATTCCATACATTGTTTCATTTTAGATTGTTTAGATGTTTAGATTGTTCAAAATAGTGCTTTTCTCGGAAAATATCTTATTTTGATGAAATAATATGAACTGAAGGTGGATGAGTGAATAAATGTGGACAAGAGGATTTCAGACTAGGTACTTTAAATTATCTAGTAAAAATGTAAATGTTTTTGTTTGTTTTGCTTTACTTTTTGTTTTTAAGTATGGTTTATTGAAAAACAGCCTTCAGTTTATACAATAAATAAACTTTGGAAATACGTTATTTCTACCTATATATTGTAGTATTTACTGAATGTAAACTCTATATAAAGACATGAATCTAGCTCTGACCTCAAAATAGATAGAAAAATGCAAAAATATTGAGCCTTATTAACAATTATACATGTTACATCTCTAGTCTCAGTAACAACCTTGTTTAGTGCAGTGTAATGATTGAATTTTATCTTAATAAATGCATCTTAATGAACTATGGACATTGAAACATTCCTTTGGATCAGATCAATGCTCCATATAACATTTAATTTTTAAAGTTTTTGGACTCAAAAATTATATTCATTCATTCATTTTTTTAAAAGACAATAATATGACAAAAGTGTCTATCCCTGGGTTTCCTACCCCCCTACTCCAGTTCTTCCTCAGTCCCAGAATTGGACCCTGACTGGGCCTCACAGGCCTCTGAAATGTAGGCAGCAACATTGAGGGACATGTCCTCAATGGATGTGTTGTAGAAGTTCTCTGTGTCCTAAGAGGTCCTCTTCTTCTGTCCCTATGTTGATAACCACACCCTTAGGCGAAAATGTCCACCATGACTGATTCTGTGGATATAGCTTTTCCACAGAAAACTAAAGCAGGCTGCTTTTGTCATTGTTGATGACGAAAGCAGGCTGCTGCACATCAGTGCCTCTGGCCCACGTCAAGAAAGACGGCAACTTCAGTATGTGGATGTGAAAGGGGGACTTAGGCATATATGTAGGCAGTTGTAAGTCAAAAGAAAGCATCATTTTACCCTCACAGACCTTGAGCATACCAGATTTTATCCTGAGTTGCTATGTTTCTGGGAGCTTGGGGAGCACTGGCTGGCCCGCTGGAGAGGAGATCACCTTGGAAGAACATACTGTGTAATATATCTGAGTGATCAAACGAATACTTTGTGTGAAAGGACAGTAATGTCCTTGCATGGGCATTATTGGAAGGTTACTAACATAATATTCCATCCACAACTTTATGTAACTCTTTCATAAGTGCTTATCAGGATCATGTTTCTTTTATTGCTAATCTACTGAGTCACTTAGCCACAGGACTTAAATAAGAACCAGGGTCTCTCTAACTGATGTTTTATCACTTTTTTTTTGTTATTTATATTTGCTTTTATGTATTTCTGAAATTCTCTTTAAATTTTTGTATGTATGTGTGTAATAAGGTAGTTATGAAAAACTAAAATGTCACTTTAAAAAATGCTAACAGTCAGGGAAAAGGGGGGGCAGCATGATCACTTATTACATCTATGATGCTCATTAGATGAAAATGTATACTTGTTTGGAAGAAGTACACCTTTTCTTATTACTGAAACAGGAAGTCTGATTTGCTCTACTGACTCTTACGGAGGAGACCTTGCTATGTAGCTATGTAACTGATCAACAGGCTTTTTTTTTTTTTTTAACATCTTTATTGGAGTATAATTGCTTTGCAATAGTGTGTTAGTTTCTGCTTTATAACAAAGTGAATCAGCTATACATATACATATATCCCCATATCCCCTCCCTCTTGCGTCTTCCTCCCACCCTCCTTATCCCACCCCTCTAGGTGGTCACAAAGCACCGAGCTGATATCCCTGTGCTATGCAGCTGCTTCACACTCGCTATCTATTTTGCATTTGGTAATGTATATAAGTCCATGCCACTCTCTCACTTCGTCCCAGCTTACCCTTCCCCTCCCCGTGTCCTCAAGTCCCTTCTCTACGTCTGCATCTTTATTCCTGTCCTGCCCCTAGGTTCTTCAGAACCATTTTTTTTGTTTGTTTGTTTTAGATTCCATATATGTGTGCTAGCATATGGTATTTGTTTTTCTCTTTTTGACTTACTTCACGCTGTATGACAGTCTCTGGGTCCATCCACCTCACTACAAATAACTCAATTTCGTTTCTTTTTATGGCTGAGTAATATTCCATTGTATATATGTGCCACATCTTCTTTAACCATTCATCTCTCAATGGACACTTAGGTTGCTTCCCTGTCCTGGCTATTGTAAATAGTGCTGCAATGAACATTGTGGTACATGACTCTTTTTGAATTATGGTTTTCTCAGGGTATATGCCCAGTAGTGGGATTGCTGGGTCATATGGTAGTTCTATTTTTAGTTTTTTAAGGAACCTAAATACTGTTCTCCACAGTGGCTGTATCAATTGACATTCCCACCAACAGTGCAAGAGGGTTCCCTTTTCTAGACACCCTCTCCAGCATTTAATGTTTTTAGATTTTTTTGATGATGGCCATTCTGACCAGTGTGAGGTGATACCTCATTGTAGTTTTGATTTGCATTTCTCTAATGATTAGTCATGTTGAACATCCTTTCATGTGTTTTTTGGCAATCTGCATATCTTCTTTGGAGAAATGTCTATTTAAGTCTTCTGCCCATTTTTGGATTGGGTTGTTTGTTTTTTTGATATTGAGCTGCATGAGCTGCTTGTAAATTTTGGAGATTAATCCTTTGTCAGTTGCTTCATTTGCAAATATTTTCCCCCATTTTGAGGGTTGTCTTTTCGTCTTTTTTATGTTTTCCTTTGCTGTGCAAAAGCTTTTAAGTTTCATTAGGTCCCATTTGTTTATTTTTGTTTTTATTTCCATTTCTCTAGGAGGTGGGTCAAAAAAGATCTTGCTGTGATTTATGTCATAGAGTGTTCTGCCTATGTTTTCCTCTAAGAGTTTTATAGTGTCTGGCCTTAACATTTAGGTCTCTAATCCATCTGGAGTTTATTTGTTTATGGTGTTAGGGAGTGTTCTAATTTCATTCTTTTACATGTAGCTGTCCAGTTTTCCCAGCACCACTTATTGAAGAGGCTGTCTTTTCTCCATTGTATACTTTTGTCTCCTTTATCAAAAATAAAGTTAACCATATGTCCATGGATTTATCTCTGGACTTTCTATCCTGTTCCATTGATCTATATTTGTGTTTTTGTGCCAGTACCATACTGTGTTGATTACTGTAGCTTTGTAGTATAGTCTGAAGTCCGGGAGCTTGATTCCTCCAGCTCCGTTTTTCTTTCTCAAGATTGCTTTGGCTCTTCGGGGTCTTTTGTGTTTCCATACAAACTGTGAAATTTTTTCTTCTAGTTCTGTGAAAAATGCCATTGGTAGTTTGATAGGGATTGCATTGAATCTGTAGATTGCTTTGGGTAGTATAGTCATTTTCACAGTGTTGATTCTTCCAATCCAAGGATATGGTATATCTCTCCATCTGTTTGTATCATCTTTAATTTCTTTCATCAATGTCTTATAGTTTTCTGCATACAGGTCTTTTGTCTCCTTAGGTAGGTTTATTCCTAGGTATTTTATTATTTTTGTTGGAATGGTATATGGTAGTGTTTCCTTAATTTCTCTTTCAGATTTTTCCTCATTAGTCTACAGGAATGCAAGAGATTTCTGTGCGTTAATTTTGTATCCTGCAACTTTACCAGATTCATTGATTGGCTCTAGTAGTTTTCTGGTAGCATCTTTAGGATTCTCTATGTATAGTATCATGCCATCTGCAAACAGTGACAGTTTTACTTCTTTTCCGATTTGGATTCCTTTTATTTCTTTTTCTTCTCTGTTTGCTGTGGCTAAAACTTCCAAAACTATGTTGAATAATAGTGGTGAGAGTGGACAACCTTGTCCTGTTCCTGATCGTAGAGGAAATGGTTTCAGTTCTTCACCATTGAGAATGATGTTGGCTATGGGTTTGTCATATATGGCCTTTATTATGTTGAGGTGAGTTCCCTCTATGCCTACTTTCTGGAGGGTTTTTATCATAAATGCGTGTGGAATTTTCTCGAAAGCTTTCTCTGCATCTATTGAGATGATCATATGGTTTTTCTCCTTAAATTTGTTAATATGGTCTATCACATTGATTGATTTGCATATATTGGAGAATCCTTGCATTCCTGGGATAAACTCCACTTGATCATGGTGTATGATCCTTTTAATGTGATTTTAGATTCTGTTTGCTAGTAATTTGTTGAGGATTGTTGCATTTATGTTCATCAGTGATATTGGCCTGTAGTTTTCTTTCTTTGTGGCATCTTTGTCTGGTTTGGTATCAGGGTGATGGCGGCCTCATAGAATGAATTTGGGAGTGTTCCTCCCTCTGCTGTATTTTGGAAAAGTTTGAGAAGGATAGGTGTTAGCTCTTCTGTAAGTTTTTGATAGAATTCGCCTGTGAAGCCATCTGGTCCTGGGCTTTGGTTTGATGGAAGATTTTTAATCACTGTCTCAATTTCAGTGCTTGTGATTGGTCTGTTTATATTTTCTATTTCTTACTGGTTCAGTCTCAGAAAGTTGTGCTTTTGTAAGAATTTGTCCATTTGTTCCAGCTTGTCCATTTTATTGGCATATAGTTGCTTGTAGTAATCCCTCATGATCCATTGTATTTCTGCAGTGTCAGTTGTTACTTCTCCTTTTTCATTTCTAATTCTATTGATTTGAGTCTTCTCCCTCTTTTTCTTGATGCATCTGGCTAATGGTTTATCAATTTTGTTTATCTTCTCAAAGAACCAGCTTTTAGTTTTATTGATCTTTGCTATTGTTTCCTTCATTTCTTTTTCATTTATTTCTGATCTGATCTTTATTATTTCTTTCCTTCTGCTAACTTTGAAGTTTTTTTGTTCTTCTTTCTCTAATTGCTTTAGGTATAAAGTTAGGTTGTTTGTTTGAGATGTTTCTTGTTTCTCTTGTTAGGATTGTATTGCTATAAACTTCCCTCTTCGAACTGCTTTTGCTGCATCCCATAGGTTTTGGGTCGTGGTGTTTTCACTGTCATTTGTTTCTAGGTTTTTTTTAAATTTCCTCTTTGATTCCTTCAATGATCTCTTGGTTATTAAGTAGTGTATTGTTTAACCTCCATGTGTTTATATTTTTTACAGATTTTTTCCTGTAATTGATATCTAGTCTCATAGTGTTGTGATCGGAAAAGATACTTCATACGATTTCAGTTTTCTTAAATTTACCAAGGCTTGATTTGTGACCCAAGATATGATCCAACCTGGAGAATATTCCATGAGCACTGGAGAAGAAAGTGTATTCTGTTGCTTTTGGATGGAATGCCCTATAAATATCAGTTAAGTCCATCTTGTTTAATATATCATGTAAAGCTTGTGTTTCCCTATTTATTTTCTTTTCAGATTATCTGTCCATTGGTGAAAGTGGGGTGTTAAAGTCCCCTACTATGATTGTGTTACTGTCAATTTCCCCGTTTATGGCTCTTAGCATTTGCCTTATGTATTGAGGTGCTCCTATGTTGGGTGCATAAATATTTACAATTGTTATATCTTCTTCTTGGATTGGTCCCTTGATCATTATGTAGTGTCCTTCTTTGTCTCTTATAATAGTCTTTATTTTAAAGTCTATTTTTTCTGATATGAGAATTGCTACTCCAGCTTTCTTTTGATTGCCATTTGCATGGAATATCTTTTTCCATCCCCTCACTTGCAGTCTGTATGTGTCCCTAGGTCTGAAGTGGGTCTCTTGTAGACAGCATATATACGAGTATTGGTTTTGTATCCGTTCAACCAGTCTATGTCTTTTGGTTGGAGCATGTAATCCATTTACATTTAAGGTAGTTATCGATATGTATGTTCCTATTACCATTTTCTTAATTGTTTTAGGTTTTTGTTGTAGGTCTTTTCCTTCTCTTGTGTTTCCTGCCTAGAGAAGTTTCTTTAGCATTTGTTGTAAAGCTGGTATGGTGGTGCTGAATTCTCTTAGGTTTTGCTTGTCTGTAAAGGTTTAATTTCTCCATCGACTCTGAATGAGATCCTTGCTCTGTAGAGTAATCTTGGTCATAGATCTTTCCCTTTCATCACTTAAAATATGTCTTGCCACTCCCTTCCAGCTTGCAGAGTTTCTGCTGAAAGATCACCTGTTAACCTTATGGGGATTCCTTTGTATGTTATGTGTTGTTTTTCCCTTGCTGCTTTTAATATTTTTTCTTTGTATTTAATTTTTGATTGTTTGATTAATATGTGTCTTGGCATGTTTCTCCTTGGATTTATCCTGTATGAGACTCTCTGCGCATCCTGGACTTGATTGACTATTTCCCATATTAGGGAAGTTTTCAACTCTAATCTCTTCACATATTTTGTCAGTCCCTTTCTTTTTCTTTTCTTCTTCTGGGACCCCTATAATTCGAATGTTGGTGCGTTTTATATTGTCCGAGAGTTCCCTGAGACTGTCCTCAATTCTTTTCATTCTTTTCTCTTTATTCTGCTCTGCAGTAGTCATTTCCACTCTTTTATCTTCCAGGTCACTTATCCATTCTTCTGCCTCAGTTACTTTGCTATTGATTCCTTCTAGAGAATTTTTAATTTCATTTATTGTGTTGTTCATCATTGTTTGTTTGCTCTTTAGTTCTTCCAGGTCCTTGTTAAACGTTTCTTGTATTTTCTCCATTCTATTTCCAAGATTTTGGATCATCTTTACTATCATTACTCTGAATTCTTTTTCAGGTAGACTGCCTATTTCCTGTTCTTTTATTTGGTCTGGTAGGTTTTTACCTTGCTCCTTCATCTGCTGTGTGTTTCTCTGCCTTCTCATTTTGCTTAACTTACTGTGTTTGGGGTCTCCTTTTCTCAGGCTGCAGGTTCGTAGTTCCCATTGTTTTTGGTACGGCCCCCAGTGGCTGAGGTTGGTTCAGTGGGTTGTGTAGGCTTCCTGGTGGAGGGAACTAGTGCCTGTGTTCTGGTGGATGAGGCTGGATCTTGTCTTTGTGGTGGGCAGGACCACGTCTGGTGGTGTGTTTTGGGGTGTCTGTGACCTTATTATGATTTTAGGCACCCTCTGTGCCAATGGGTGGGTTTGTATTCCTGTCTTGCTAGTTTTTTGGCATAGGGTGTCCAGAGCTGTAGCTTGCTGGTCATTGAGTGGAGCTGGGTCTTAGCATTGAGATCTGTGGGAGAGCTTTCACCATTTGATATTACGTGGAGCCAGGAGGTCTCTGGTGGACCAATGGTCTGAACTTGGTTCTCCCACTTCAGAGGCACAGGCCTGATACCTGGCTGGAGCACAAAGACCCTGTCAGCCACACGGCTCAGAAAAAAAGGGACAAAAAAAGAAAGGAAGAAAAAAATAAAGAAAAAGAAATAAAGTTATTAAAATAAAAAAAAATAATTTAAAATATTATTAAAAATTAAAAAAATTAGAAAGTAAAGAAAAAGGAAAGGAAGAAAGAAGAGAGCAACCAAACCAAAAAACAAATCCAGCAATGGTAACAAGCACTAAGAACTATACTAAAAACAAAACAAACAAAAAAAAAAACGGACAGACAGAATCCTGGGACAAATTGTAAAAGCAAAGCTATACAGACAAAATCACCAAAGAAGCATACACATACACACTCACAAAAAGAGAAAAAGGAAAAAAAATATATATATATCTATATATAAAGAAAAAAGGAAGAGAGCAACCATCAATAAACAAATCTACCAATGATAATAAACTCTAAATACTAAACTAAGATAAACATAAAATCAGAAACCAGTCAGTTGCATACAGCAAACCCCAAGTCTACAGTTGCTCCTAAAGTCCACTGCCTGAATTTTGGGATGATCTGTTGTCTATTCAGGTATTCCACAGGTGTAGGCTACATCAAGTTGACTGTGGAGATTTAATCCGCTGCTCCTGAGGCTGCTGGGAGAAAATTCCCTTCCTCTTCTTTGTTCTCACAGCTCCTGAGGTTCAGCTTTGGATTGGCCCCGCCTCTGCGTGTAGGTCTCCTGAGGTTGTCTGTTCCCGTCCAGACAGGATGGGGTTAAAGCAGCAGCTGATTAGGGGGCTCTGGCTCACTCAGGCTGGGGGGAAGGAGGGGTACAGAATACAGGGCGAGCCTGCGGTGGCAGAGGCCAGAGTGATGTTGTAACAGCCTAAGGCATGCCGTGCGTTCTCCCGGGGAAGTTGTCCCTGGATAACAGGGCCCTGGCAGTGGTGGGCTGGACAGGCTCCCAGGAGGGGAAGTGTGGATAGTGACCTGTGCTTGCACACAGGCTTCTTGGTGCCGGCAGCAGCAGCCTTAGCATTTCATGCCTGTCCCTGGTGTCCGCGCTGATAGCTGTGGCTCACGCCCGTCTCTGGAGCTCATTTAGGCGGTGCTCTGAATCCCCTCTCCTCGCGCAGCCCAAAACAGTGGTCTCTTGCCTCTTAGGCAGTTCCACACTTTTTCCCAGACTCCCTCCCTGCTAGCTGTGGTGCACTAGCCTCTTCAGGCTGTGTTCACTCAGCCAACCCCAGTCCTCTCCCTGGGATCCGACCTCCGAAGCCTGAGCCTCACTTCCCAGCCCACACCCGTCCCAGCAGGTGAGCAGACAAGCCTCTCAGGCTGGTGGGTGCTGGTCAGCAGTGATCCTCTGTGCAGGAATTTCTCTGCTTTGCCCTCTGCACCCCTGTGGCTGCACTCTCCTCCATGGCTCTGAAGCTTCCCACTTGCACACCCCGTCTCCACCAGTGAAGGGTCTTCCTAGTGTGTGGAAACATTTCCTCCTTCACAGCTCCCTCCCTGAGGTGCAGGTCCCGTCCCTATTCTTTTGTCTCTGTTTTTTCTTTTTTCTTCTGCCCTGCCCATGTACGTGGGGAGTTTCTTGCCTTTTGGGAGGTCTGAGGTCTTCTGCCAGTGTTCAATAGGTGTTCTGTAGGAGTTGTTCCACATGTAGATGTATTTCTGATGTATTTGTGGGGAGGAAGGTGATCTCCACGTCTTACTCCTCCACCATCTTGAAGGTCTCATCAACAGAGTCTTTAAAAGATTTTAACTTGAATTCTCTCTTTCATGTTATGCTTAAAGATCATTTAAATATAACATGTTGAGTAAAATTCTGAAGGATATACAATTCATTCATTCTTGTTTAAAATTTTTTTATCACGATGAAATTCATATACCATAAAATTCACCTTCATTTATTATTTAGATAGTATAACTATCAAAAATTTGTGTGTTTGGTCCACATAATTTTGGCCCATCAGAAATTTACTTTTTCCCAAATAACAGAATATTACATGGCACTGGCTTGCAAGGAGAGTGAAAACCAGCATCATGAAACCCCTTCATATGGCATTTTTGTAACTCTAGTCTATGCCATTACTCATATTAATACCTTTTAAAATCTCTTCTGTATGTTTACCTTCCTTTGTAGACTTTGAACTTTTCAAGTGAAGGGATTGTGTCATATTATTCTTAGAGTCTTAAGGAGCTATGAGAGTGCCTGATTTATGGTTTATGACTCAACAGTTTTGTTGCATGAAAGAATAAATACTTCTTTTTTTTGAGACTTTCAGAGGAAATTCCATTATCTCATTCATTAATTTTATTAATAGTGCATGCTGTTTAGAAAGTTAGGTTTATTTTTGTGGCTCTATATGCCCATTTCTTCTCCTGCTTTCACTTGTGATAGGTGATATCGCGTTATTCTTTGTGTTCAGAATCAAGGCAGTAGAGTGAAATGGGTTTGAAAAATGGGTATGAAGTAGTACCCGCTTCATAGAATGGTTGTGAGGATTGAGCAATATAATGCACACAAAGCACTTAGCAGGCTAATAATAAGCATATAATAAGTGCTCAATAAAACAAATTTTATTGTAGTTGATATTTGATAGTTTGTTTTCCCTTCATCCTAATTAAGGACATTTTCTTTGACCTAATCAAAGTCAAATTTTCCAGATCAAAGTCTAATTTTCCAGTAGTTCAATTGTTGTCATTAATTTCAGTTAGCAGGAGGAATGTTTATAGACTAGTGAAAATGTGTATAGTAGATAAATAAGATCTACTAGGTTAAATTCTGCCTTGTATTATTAATTATGGAAATTCCTTTTGTTGCTTTGAATTTTTATTATGTTTACCTAGTTATTTGGCATAGTGAAATAAATTCTCATAAAAAATGCTACTTTTAAAATCTAAGATGATAGATATCTTTAAAATGTTATATTTGTTGAAGAAGTGGTCAGAATTATTTTTATTTCAGACTAAATTCATTTTGTGATTATGTGCAGAATTTCAGCAAATCTAATTTTATTTGTAGACTTTTACAGCCCGGTGGTGCTAAATAAAGAGCAATTTGCGAGATTGTAGTTTCAATGCCCTGAATGTCATTAAGTCCCAAAAATAAATAGTGCTGACTTAGAAGTCAGAAGACCTGCATTCTTGTTCTTATTCCCTTGGTTATTAGTTTGTGACCTTGGGCAAGTCATTTAATGTCACTCAGTTTCATTATCCTCATCTTTTCCCGCCTTCTCTATCTCACAGAGTCATTATGAGGGTGAAGTGAGAAAATGTTAGGGGATGGTAAAAACTGTAAAAATATAAGATATTATTTTTTGTGTAAGACAGTGTTCTGTGACGTTAATTTTTTAGATGAGATTAGAGCTCAGGCTGAAATAGTGAAAATGTGTTTACAATCTGAGTTTTTACTCCAAATAAATTTTAGAAATATTCAGGAACTGTTTTTAATGATTTTTATAGTTCCTTTGAAAGAAAATTTGCAAAGTCATCACATAATGGCTTGTCATTTGTATCCCCTCCCCATTGTTGACTGCCAGTTTGCATTTTAGCAATGAGGTTCTTTTAGTAGAAGGCCCAGCTTAAGTAAATGCCAGAGTCTGCAGTTAGGGTTGAGGAAACTTTCTGAAAACAGTTGAACATACCAGTGTTTATCCTTTCAGTTTGTGAGTCCAAGAGACTTTTATTTCCTCAGCCATGTTGATATTTATGTATATTAACATAATTTCTCCTGAATGGCCATGCCCTCCCTTGTTTTTTTCTTTCTTGATAAGGACCTGGAGTTTTTGGGCAATAGGGAATGCTTTGCAGCCTGTGTCTCGAGCTGGTTATCTGGTTACCTTTCTTAGTGCTTAGGGTTCCACTGAGATCAATTAGAAGTGGAATGTTATGAACTAAAGTGTGCCTCTCCACAATTTATGACATCCTAACCCCTACTACCTTAGAAGTGACTGTATTTTGGCAATAGGGCCTTTACAGAGGTAATTAAGATTAAATGAGGTCACATTGGTGGGTCCTAATTCACCATGGTGTCCTTATAAGAAGAGGAAGAGACACCAGGGGTGCATGTGCAGGGAGGAAAGACCATGTGAGGACACAGTGAAAAGGCAGCATCTACAAGCCAAGAGGAGAGGCCTCTGGAGAAGCCAAACATGCTCACACCTTGATCTTGGACTTCCAGCCTCCAGAACTGTGAGAAAATACATATCTGTTCTTTAAGCTACTCAGTCTCTGGTATTTTGTTGTGGCAGACTTGGCAAACCAATACATGGAGTCCCCCAGATCCCAAGTGCTGGAATTCCTTGCGTATATGTTGGCCACTGGGATTGTAAGAAACACCCTAAAGAGGGTGCATAACCGACATGTAAATTCAGTTTCAATTTGAGTTTAGTAGAGGGTCACAGATCCTGCAGCTTGTAAGTTCATTCTCTTGAAGTTAGAAGTGATGGCAAAGCTACTTTTAGCATGGAAAAGACGAAGAGGTCATTATTTTAGATAGTTTATTTAAAAGCTTACTTTTACATCTTTCATAGTTTGATATACTGTTCTACTTTGAAATTATGGAGGAATTAATGCAAATGACTTAAAACCTTTTTAGAGACATGCACAAGGTAAATTCTTTCTTGTGTTTTTTTTTGTTTTGAATCATTGCTTTCCCATATTAGTAAATCACACCAAGTGTTTTGATGTTAATATCAGTGAAACAGTCTAATTTATGTATGAAATTTTGGAAAAAACCTCATCCATTAATGATTTTTAGTTGGCTTAATTTTGATTTTCAAATATTGAGTCCTATTCACATGTCTATTCACTGAATTGGCCATTTTATAAATAAGATAACAATACTCCCTTTTCATGTATGGTGCTATACAATTTTAAAATGCTTGCACATGCATCATTTCATCCCATCCCCCCCAAAACCTACTTATGCTAGCATTATTCTCTTAATTTTCTGGGAAATGGTTCCCAGAGAAGTTAAGACACTTTTTCAGAGTCACACAGTGAATTAATGGATCTCATGTTTCCCAGCTCCCCATTCAGAGCTCTTTTATTTTTCCTTAGGCCCAAGTAAACCAAGCCCCAAGGACTGAGAAATGCATTTGATGTGTATGTGAGCGTATGTGTGCACATGTGCCTGTGTGTGCAGTGTGTGTGTGTGTGTATGTGTGTGTTTTCCCTTAAGTTGTTTCTAGTTGTTTCTCCTCTGGTTATTCTGAGCCAAGTATTTTATTGTGGTAGTGGTGATGTGTGTGCTTTCTTTCTTATTCTTTTTCATTTCTTGTGTATCGTGTGTGTGTGTACACAAAGGTTAATGTGCATACACATATATATGTGTAGCAGTATCAAAATACAGCTTGAAGCAATGAAGAGATTAGTTCTTATCATCTGTAAGTTTGGATAGCAGGATGGGTGCAACTCCTGGCTGAAAAAAATATTTTAAGGTATCTACAGCTGTTACTTCTTATTTCAGTAGGTAATAGAGTCTGTTTAAAATAGTTAAAGGGTACGACTCAAAGTCTGTTTCTCTGCAAAACATCACCTGTAATCTTTAGCTTCCTAAGGTAGGCAACAGTTAAAGAAGGTTATACGTTAGTGTTCAGATAACGATTAAGCTAGCTCTTTGTTCCCCACACCTAATACTGAATCCCTCTTTGACGTTTCCTAGCAACTGACTCACGTGGAGGATGCAGAAGGAAAGCCATCAGGGACTTGCTCTGCATTTCTCAAACAGCATCTGAGAAATGGTACCCAGATTACATTGTTTCTCTTCATGGTTCCTACTAAAAGCATGCCTCTTACATTTATTAGCTTCTAAAAAGGATAGTCATAGAAGATGAGCATGAAAAATTGAGTAGTGATGATAAAAAACTTTCAAATTATTGGAAAGTTTCATCAGTAGTAATAGGTTTTAAATAGTCATTGCTATTTATGTAATCTTGAATTGATGGTTACTGGGATAAGGAGATGAAATCAATTCTGTTTTATGCTTGAAAATTAAAATCTTTATTATTATAAGGATATTCCTCTTAGATGCGTAATTACTTGTTCATATTTATAAAATAAGATGTATCTTCAGTTTTTTTCCTTAAAAGACAGGAGGACAATGTACTGTAAATATATTATACATATATGCATGTATATGTAACTGTTGTACACACATCTGTGAATTTTAAACCTTTAGGTTGGCAATTTGAAAAATGCTTTGTGAACTAAATGATAAATTTCATTATGTTTAAGCTAAGAAAAATAACACCAACTGAGCACCAATTTCTGTTTATGAGAAATTGATAGTAATTTGATTTTGTCAGCTTTAGCACATGTTTAAAATGGAAACTATGATTTTGTACTTTTATATATTTTTATGGTCATTTAATCTTATCACTTAATTTTGGTGGTCTAAAATGTAAAATATAATGATATTAACCTGTTAATAATAATAATAATGACATATCTATTAGAAAATAATGGCTTTCAGATGACAAGAATCTGAAATGATGTCTCTTCCTTTTTTAACTGTCACTCTGCCATTTGCTGTAATTGACCCTAGCTAGGAAAGGAGATAAAAAGAAGAGTGATGGGTGAAGATGGGAAAAGAGAGCAAGAGGAAAATGGAAGGAAAGCTGAAGCATGAGTAAAAAAAAAAAAATGGCTACAACCAATGAGTGGGGGGGCGGTGGAATTTACATCTTTCTGCCTACTGCCTCTATAAAATATTATTCTATTATTCTCCTGCCCAGTATTGAGTTTGCTAACCAGCTAGCCCCTACTAGGGGCAACTGGTGTTATCCATGACATATTCAGATGGAAAAAAGGTTAAGGGTAGAAAGCATAATCACCTGGGTCCTTAAGTGTGAGCTGAACACCATTTTCCTCATGTGTGAAATGAAAGCTTGGATTAGATCAAGTCTTTCCCAAAAGCTACACGTGGACCTGTGTTGATCCATAGAGAGGTTTTCCTTGATTTGCAGCCAACTTAGAAAACTAAGTATTTTACATCGGGTTCATTATATAGTCTTAACTTCAAAGATTTCCAACATAAAAATAGTTTATTTTTCTTTACTCATTGAGCCCAGCTGTGTTTTTTAGAACTGCCTTTTCTCATAGGTAAGCAGAGTTCTCAAATTCTGTTCCCCATTTTTTATAAGTCCATTTGATGTAAAACTTCAATTTCATATCTGAATTAAAGTCTTGCCCTTCATCTAAGATGAGCTCAAAGCATCACTGTTGTTCTGCCACATGACAGTTGTTCAGGCTACTCCATTCGACTCCCCTACTCTCCCCTCTCCTACTTCCCACCTACTACTCCTGCTGCCATTACTCTCCACATCTCCCTCCTTCTTTTCAAATACACACAGGGGGCAGATCAGCAAGGATACCTCATAAACACATGTCCAGCTAGGCAGTGAGATGCTGGACTCCCCCATTCATGCAGGCACCTCCTATCTTAAAATCATCTATAAAGATAAATGATTTTCTTGATCCCTTATCTGTTGGCTTAGGAGACAAGGAACAACCCATCTCTTCTCACATGGGAGCCCTTTTTAGAATATAGGTTACTTAATTGCTGTTGATCTACCACAGCTTTCAACACTATCAATTCAGGGCAATTAAAAAATGTCCCATTCACCATGCTATTATTTTTTCATGTGTCTTGGTGTAAGGTTGCCTAAGGGTCTTTCTTTGGAAGTACTTCACCTTATGCTAAGATCATATTCTTTCTACTTTTAAAATTCTTTTCTGTATGAAATGGTGATAGAAGAGTGTAATTGGTTTTTTTTGTTTGTTTTTGATGGAAAAATTAAAAGTTGCCAGCCCCTTCTACCTCACACATCCTGGTTGGTAAGCCCAAATATTCTCTAGGCATTCTTTTTCCCCTTTTTTCACTTTGATTACACTTAAGGTCTGAATAAGGTGCACCCACTGTTACCCTGCAGGCAATTTAAAAAGAGAGAAACAGCAGTTATGGCAGGTTTTACAGCTTTCTCCAGATCACTGACCATCAGTGAGCTTTCCAGGTATCTGGCTTCTCTGGCTGGTGTGGGGGGAGGAGAGGCTGAGAGAAGGTCCCTAAAGTGGGTGGGGAAGGCAGTGGTGAAGTGCTTTTTGTTCACAAAGCCAATTAGGGAGCTGCCACAGCCTGAGGAGACCTGAACCAGGAAAGAAAGATGGTTCCCGGGCAGCTGTCTGAACCAATACAGAAGGCACTGTTGATTACTACCTGCAATGATTGACAGGGAATTAGCAGGCCTTGGGGTTCCTTCATCAACCAGTGAAACATTATTTCACATGTGTTATAAACACAAAAACGTCTTTTGAATGATGCTAATAGCCATTCATGAAATGTATAACTAAATGAATGCATAAATGAATGAATGAGTGAATTTTGATGGCGGGCAGCAGAAGATGAGGTGGAGGGAGGGAGAAATGGATGCTGCAGTGATGGAAAAAATAGAGAAGATTTAGGCCTTGATGCTTAGGTTTGTAAATTTAATACAATTGAGACTAATTTGAGTGTGTGTGTGGGAGTTTAGAGATTTAAGGAGCAATACTATTTTGGCTTTTACTAAAGGTTTTATTATAGAGACAATTGGCATTGCTTAAATTTTTAAACTGTGATCATGTTATATAATGCATACATTAAGTATGGGTAGTAATACATTGAAGTGTCCCAAGCACAGCTGCCACAAGAGGATGACAGAAGGCCCCAAGTGTCACCTCTGTGAGGCAGAGATACCTAGTTGCCACCCTGAAACCAAGGTTGCAAGAATCCCTTTGCCTTCTTTGGTCCTGTTTCTCCAAGCACTATATCATCAGAGCAACTTTTCCCACACTTTATGCTTCTCTAATATGTGCTGAGATACTATTCCCAGAGGTGGTAAAGCCAGAAATGCAAGTGTGGACACAATTCTACTTGTACTTTTGATGATGTCGTTAAGGAGAAGACCTCTTACTCAGGAGAAAATGTCCTGCTAAAATACGTGCTGGAAGTTAAAGTCTTAACTCCTTGTGTGAACCATTCATTTATTTATTACTTGAATTTTATTTATTCAATAAATATTTATTTATTTTAATTTATTCATTGAGCATTTATTGATTGCTCTGTGTGGTTGGCACCTATCAGACCCTAGGGGTACTGTGGGAAAGATAGACAAGTCCCTACTCTGTTTGAAGGAATTCATTTTCTAATGAGAATGTAAGAAATAAGCAAGAAAATATGAGGTAAAATGAGGTAATATTTGAGAAATATGATTTTAGGGTACATGGCATAGGTGTCAGTAGAATAGATTTTCCACAGAACTCTGAAGTGCTACATATTGAATACTTTTTTCTTCTCCTTGGTTTCCTTTTTTATTATTTATTTTATTTATTTACTTTTGGCTGCATTGGGTCTTTGTTGCCGTGTGCAGGTTTTCTCTAGTTGTGGCGAGTGAGGGCTATTCTTAGTTGCGGTGTGCAGGCTTCTCATTGCAGTGGCTTCTGTTGTCGCATAGGCTTCAGTAATTGTGGCACGTGGGTTCAGTAGTTGTGGCTTGCGGGCTCTAGAGCGCAGGCTCAGCAGTTGTGGCGCATGGGCTTAGTTGCTCTGCGGCATGTGGGATCTTCCTGGACCAGGGCTAGAACCCATGTCCCGTGCATTGGCAGGCAGATTCTCAACCACTGCGCCAGCAGGGAAGTCCTGGTTTCCTTTTTAAAAATCAGAGCTATAGTCCTATCATATAGGGAAAATTCTAGGAGAATAAAATGGAAATCTTACAGCAAAAAAAAAAAGTCAAGGCAATAATAAACAGATTACTGGGAGTACGTTTATATTATTCAGGAGCTTAATATATTTTATAGTAATTTCTTATCTGTAAAATTTCATGAGAACTGTGGTAATTTTCTTATTGCTAATCTGTACCCTGATTCTTTTCTGGATCATGGGGATTAATTTCTTTCCTGGGGTTTTTCTCAGTTGGAAAGTTAATAGTCTTTCCTACAATATATTTTTCTGCTTCAAAATTTTGTGGAAAATGTTGTGCATATGACAATGATATTTTTAGCCCTTTCCACATCAGACAAGCTTGAATCTTTCAAGACTTAGTTTCAGTGTCATCTGGTTTGTGTAAATCTGTCCCTGATACTCCCCATAAACAACTGGAGCAAGGTATCCAACTTTGATTATTCATTCATTCAGAAAATATTTTTTGAATGCCTATTACATACCAGGTACAGTTCTGGGCACTGACGATTTAGCAGTGAACAAAAGGAAACCTTCTTAAAGTTTTCTTCCTAGTGGCGAGAGGTGACCAATGAACACATAAACATATGAATAACAGGTGTTAATAAAGAGCGATGGTGATAAAAATTAATGAGCAGATGAAGGATGGTAGATGACAGTGAGGCAAAGTGGTTGCACTTTTTTAATAGGTTGTTCCAAGAAGGTCAGAAAGGTGGCATGTGTTCAAAAGGCTAAAGTAAGTTAGGAGAGTGAGCCATGCAGATATCTGGGCCAGCATGGCTAAAGTACAATGACCTGGAAAGTTTTAGGAGGTAAGGTCAGAAAGAAGAGCAGGTTATGTAGGGACTAAAAGGATTTAGGCTTTTTTCTGAATGAGAAGGGAAGCCACTGGAGGGTTTTGAGCAGAGAACTAACGCAACTGACTTGGGTTTAGAAAGGTTCATCTGGCTCCTGTGCTCAGAATAGACAGTGGAGAGACAATGGTGAGACAATGGTTGAATCAGGTCCCTTAAATTGAAGGCCACTGGAATAACCCAGAAACAAGAGGTCTAGGCCTAGGTGATTGCTGGGGGTGGGGTGAGGGGTGAGAAGTGGTGGAGTGTAGAATTGACAGTATTTGCTGATGCACTGGAAATGGGTTATAAGAGAAATAGAGGAATTAAGATGACCTGACATTTTTTGGCTTGAGCATTTTAGAAGATAGGGTAGCCATTAATTGAGAGAGACAGTGAAAGCAGCAGGTTGTTATTATTATTATTTGGGGGAGGGGAATTAGGAGTTTGCATTCAACACACTTAGTTTGAGATGCCTTTAGTCATCCAAAGAAGAAATTCAGCAGACAGCTAGATGAGTAAATTTTCGGTTAAGGAGACAGGGTAAATTTGGTGATGTGAATTTGGGAATCATTGGTGTATAGATGGTATCTGAGACCATGATCTTTATACATGTCTCAGTTATAGCACTTACTTCATTATTTTGTCATTGTTTGTTGCATATCTGTCTGTTTAGGTTAAGATCCTTGAGGGCAGAGACTGCATCTTTTTGACATTTAAATATTTTGTTCATGGAAGTCTGACGTGGCAACTTTAATCAAGACCAGTGCCTTAGAAACCCTGAAGGAAAAAAACTTCATGTAAACCCAGACCTGCAACCTGTTGGCAAGCACCATATATATGCCTAAGATTTATGCTCTTTGAAATTGGTCAGCTTGATCAGTGTGACCTAAAGTGAGGCCCATAAACTGGTGCCTGTCTTTAATTCACCACCCCCTTTTTTAATCTACTATGGGTTAAATACAGAAATCGAGAATAAGCATTTAGAAGCTTTTATAGCATTGGACAGAGTAATTTTATGTCTGTGGAATCTAATGAAAATTGCTTGTATTTTGTGTGTCTTTTTGAAATTTCATTTTCCTAGTAATTCATTTTTTTGTATTTAACAAAATGTCAGTCTGCAGCAAGTTGAAAAATTTTTTTAATTTGGTCCATCGCAGATAGTTTGAGAAGCAATATACTGGTTCATTATATCAGAAGGCACTTCATTAATTGAAGACTCAGCTAAATCAGTAATTCTCACTGGAATTGGTTGAAAATGTAGCCAACAAGCATGGTTAGTATCTCTAGAGGATAAGTGTACATTGAAAAAATTCTTTATATTCATGCGATGACATTGATGAGGGGAGCCATGATACGGTAGCATGAAAAGTGGTAAAAGAACCACCCTACTACAAGGAAACTAAAAAACTGAGGGATTTGTTTAATTTTTGGTTGGTCAAGCTGCCTATGATCCTAAGTCTGACATTTTTGTGGGTGGATTATAAGGTATAGGACCACTGCTGGGTTTTGTAAACATTTCCTTTTAGCACCCAGACTTTAGATGTTTCTTCACATGTCAGTGTGTTGTTTTATGGTTTCCTAAAAGTAATCTTCTGGTCTACAACTCGTCTATGTATCAAATACTTAACCTTGTTTCTTAGCTTCTGGAGCATTTTTACACCTTTCATTTATCTTTTTGACACTTCAAAAGGAAATTATCAAAAGACACACTGTGAATTAATAATCATTTTGGTCAGTTCTTTAATACTTTCCCTAACCATTTTTACCTCCCATGAATAATTTTATTTCATTTTTATCAACAAGCAATGGTAATATGCCTCAAAGAATGCAATTAATAGCTAACCTGGTAATTTCAGAAAAAGGAAATAAGCAGCTGTGAGGAATAAAAGTAAAGGGAAGCTATGGGAATTTTTATCAAGCCATCTGATAATAAGCAACAAACAGCAGGATGAGCAGTATACACAATAAAGCACCAGGAAGAGAAACAAGACCATAATAAGAGTAGTTTCTTCTAGACTATGACTCTGGAGATTGTCTCCCCTGTTTTTCATTTTTTGGAACTTTCCAGATTATCAACATTAACTGTATATTATTATTATTATAAAAATTGTTTCCATACAGTGCTCCCCCAAACATATAAGTAAACTAACTACAGGTTGAAGAAGCAAGTTGGTGGATTTGGTATTCTAGTTTTGATGTTCTTGCTTTTGAAGAGCTTAAAAATTATTGTCAAACTTCTTTGTGATTTCCCCAGTGACATCCTATAGAATGCTTCTTCCATCTTTGCAAAGATATATGACAGCAAATCTCTGGCAGTTAATGAGCACCTGAAAAGCTATTTGTTTAAGAGCTGTTTGCTTTGCTACTTTCAAAACCATAAAGATGTTAACAAACATCTTTCAATCCCTATAGAATACTCTCAAGTTTTAGTCAACAAGGACATCAGCCACTTGAAAAATTAACTGAAACTATTGGCTACTTTTTATGAAACATTATTAAAGAAGTAAATGGTTTGATTTTAAAATAATCACTTTAAAAATAATAAATGGGATTATTTACTGGTTGTTAATAACCCAAACATTTCTGCATTAAACCTTTATAATCAGTGGTAGTAATGGTTTTCTAATAATTTACTTTCTTTATATATATAGTATAGCATATTGATTCATAGTTTATGTACCAGAAATTTACATTTAAATTGGGTAGAAACAAAAATTAGATCAAAAAATTATTCCTATATCTCTTTTTCATTAAACTCCTAATTTATAAAATATTACATTTATTATTGCTTTATTATACTGTTTTGTGAACAGTTTATTAAAGAGAGAGTATGACTCTAAAAGTAAAAATTTCTTAATCAACCAAGAAGAATTTACCTATTCTCTCATTTTGAGGGAGAAGGACTATACTTTAGTGATACTGCCATTTGCTGCTCAGAAGAGTTCTACTTTTATTAGAATTACCTTGAGAGCCAGTTCTTGAGTCACAAACCAATGTTTCATTCACTCACTCAACAAAAATTTACTGTATTCTTGCTCTTGTATCAGTTCTCTCTAGATGCCAGATATACTGTGGTGACAAAATCACATGGTTATTGAGCTCAAAAGTTTATAATGTAGTAGGGGAGACAATATTAATAAAAACACACAGTAAATACTTTTAAAAGTAGTAATAAGAACTATAAAGAAAACAAACATGTGCTTATGAAAGATAATTTAGATAGAAGAGGGGTGGGTATTTAAAGCAGGTGAAGAATACACAATAGCTTGGCATAGCTTGTTAATTTATTGGCACCTCTTTTTCATCTCAAATGCTTTTACTCAACTAAACAAGCCATCTTATCAATAAGGCTTGCCTTTGGATGACTCCACTCTCAAAAGCCAAATTCTTTTGCAAAGGATGAAACTTTGTGACCACTGAGGATATTCATAGTGTGCCACTGGTGCTGAAGATGGTTCTAGAAGATTTTCAGAAATACTTTGATCTGTAACATCATCACTGAAATGATTGTATAATTTCCTTCCCAAGGTGACTTTGAAGGAAACAGATTTTGAAGTTCTGATATGTTTCTTCAAAAATGAGCCACATTACTTCATAACTTTTTTTTTTTTTACTTGAAAGCAAATATTTATTAACTTTTTTGAAAAATTCCTAATGGTTCAACATGTAAGAAAAAAAAAAGGCCAGCACTATTGCAGAACAAGTCAAGAAGAGTAAGCCTGAAATGGTCTACATATAACAGAAAACTTTCTTCTGGGCTGCTATAGATGCTCTGTACTGTATACGTCATTCATCTCAATCTGCAAGCCCCATTTCTACTAATGACATATGAAATGCTTCTTCCATAACCATTTTTAATGTAATAAGAATAGTAAAAGGCTGTACTTCTTTTTAGAGAGGGCCGCTTTTTCTTCTAGGGAAAGTGAAGATTGAGACAAAACAATCTCTGTAATCATGAATGAAGTTCTGTTTGCCTCAGTTGCTGTTCAATGTCTGAAAGAAATTAGAGAAACAGTTTGATATGTGGAAAGATTAGGGACTTTTTGGGACTTTGAAGTCAGATAGGCATTGACCTTAGCATTTACTAGTTCTTTGATCTTTAAAAAATTACTTTGCCTCTCTGAGCCTTTGTTTTCTAATCTGCCAAATGAGATTAATATTACAAATCTCTTAGGTAGCAGTGCAGATTAATTTGCATAGAGCTTGAATCTAGTAGGAATTAAATAAATATTAGTCCATGCCAACCTTCCTCTCTCTAATCCCTTCAGCCCCCAGTTTTACCATAGGCATCAAACCTAATGAAATCCAGTCATTGGCTTAAAATATATACATTGTTTTCATGCTTTCCTTTCTGATTTTTTAAAATTTAATTTTTAGTAAAACATGTTAGTATATTACATGAGGTAGCAATAGTAGGATTAGGGGTAGAGAAAGACCACAGACTAAAGTTTTTCTAGAAGTAGGTTTTATTCTTCATCTAATGATAAGGCTAGAAAGCTTCAAGAGATGTAAGTGTCTAGAAAGATGGGAGTTTGGGCTTTGGTAGATGGAAAATATACAATGAAAGGTTCTTATATAAAATATTTGATAAGGTAAGTCAGTTTGGTCCTCCACGCTCAAATGATATATTTCTGATTTAAAGTTAAAACACTGTTATACATAGGAAACACCATAAATTGCATTTATGAAAGTTAATGATTATAACTTGAAATGAATCATGGAACTAATAAATAATCACTTTAAAAATAATAAATGGGATTACGTATTATATAGGTGTTCATATAGAGTCTACTTCAGCTAGAATAGCTCTTTTCTGTTTTCAACTCTTAGGTCTTTCATTCACCTTTGATAGCTCTTACCTTAGCCTACTGTGATCAGTGCCATCTACAGTGTAGGTTTCTTGAGGATAAGGAACATGTCCAATTTATCTTTGAGCCTAGCAGTTATTACAGTCCTGATGATGATGATAAATTGCATTTGATGGTAACTAGAAAGAACTTACTTTGGTGTGGTCATAATGGGTACCTGAGACTATTTTTTAAGGGAGCAGCTATTTCAAGGTCTGTTTTCAGCCCTATTAGAAGACAAGAAGATGCACTCCTGAGCAAAGCTGACACCTGTGACAACTGTGTGATTCACATTTCTGAATGGTGTCATTGTTCTGATGATGTATGAGTTGTTATATTTGGATACTTAACTTAGAAGGGAGCACTCCTAGTCTGCTGTTAGTACATATAATTATTTAGAATGTTCAAATTTAAGAACATGGTTTGACCTTTATTTATGACTCAGGATTTATAAGAAATATGCTTTGTTGAATATTTATATACTTTGACTCTTTGGAGTTGCTGTATGCATTTGTGATGCATGTTAATAGAAAATGAAATAAAAACAGTTGTGTATAAAGAGCTACATCTGTTCTGTGCATGGGTTGTTTGAAGTTTGGAAAGCTATTCTGATCAAATAAGTAAATCTTCAGACAGGTGGCTTACTTGAATACTTATAACTTATTTTCAGATTCCTCTTGGGAAATCTTATATTTGGCTGCAATTTCTAAACTGTTTTATCTGCCAAAGATAAGCAGGGAATGGGAAGCTTCAATTAAAATTAATGGAATCTATCAGGGAGAAATTTAGAAAAATTTCACTACCTTTCCGTGGCACAAATATAGTAAAAATATAGGCATTGTCCAAGTAGTCACTTGAATAAAGCTTATTACATGGGCTTATTTTTGTATGGAAATTCAAAATGCAGATAGGATGTGTGTAGTTAAAATTGCTGTATTGGTTTAATATTAGGAGGTACAAACCTTTCTCGGTCCCCTCCTTGGGGCATTATCTTCTTCCTATTCCATAGCAAATTAACAAAGTGTAAGCCAGGTGGAGGGGATAAATTTTTTCCTCTACCTTAATTTTTAACACTTACTGTTTAACAGAAAGTATATAGTTTGCCTACATGAAATGTGCTCTCCAAATCTGTCTGTTAAATGTCTGTCTAAACTGGAGGCATGGGTTAAAAGGATCTCCATGGTGAGCAGTAGTTCAGCCCTTTCCAGGCGTAGCAAAAGTATTTGGTTATGTGACATAAAAGAAAAATCTTGGAGAGAAAGGATGCATGCTTTTTGATGCTACTATGAAATTTACAATTTCTGAATAGCAAAGTAAAATTGAGCTATACTTCGGTTATAACACGTAAAAGTGCTTGAACACAAAACATTTGATTAATTTGACATTTAGGAAATGTTGACAACAGAAATGGATTTTGCCACTAAGTTTTCTGTGAAAAATTATGTAAAAGTTTACAAAGAAAATGTAGAGTGTAATTTATCAGAATTCATATTGTGAAACTTCTCAGATAGTTTAAAGGCAGTCGTTTTCAGTGATGTTTGTCATTGTTCCATGCCATTTTTCTAAAATTGTACAAATTGCTATATAATATGGTACTTTAATAAGTTTGAACGTATCTTGTAAAATAATTTTGTAGCATTTACACTTAGATTCTCAATGAAGAGGTGCTTCAAAAATACTGGAAGATAATACAGGGACTAAAAACTTCTGGAAATAATGTGAAGCTTTTGAAAATGCAGTCTAGTGCATACAAGTGTCAGAACTCAGGACAGGGGGCTAGTAGCTGATGACTGCATACCTTGTCCAGGCAGTGTGCATACATCATCATCTTGATTTGTGTCGTCATCACCCTGCTCTATAGGTGAGGACACTGATTATATCAGCACAGTAAGAACATGAGTTGGGGTCAGATATGGCCTGAGTCCTCTCTGTGCCATTCATAACTATGCAGGAGGCCTTGGGCAATTTGTTGAACTGGGGTTGTAGGAGAACATATGGATTAAGAGGAGGAGCTTTGGAATCAGATCCTCAACTAAATTCTGGGTATACCAGTTAGCATTTCTGTGATTCATGAAACAGGAATGATAACACTTGCCTCATATATTTGTTGTTATAATTAAATGATGTGTATGAGGAAGTTAACATAGTTTGTGGAATATAGTAAGTGCTGAATAAATGATGTCATTGACAAGGATAATGATGCTGGTGGGGGTGGGGTAGTAGAGCAGAGCTCATACAGAAACTCAGGCATATCTATAATTCCAGAATACGTGCTTTTTCCACTGACTGATACTGGAAAGATCGGACAGAATGGTATGGAAATATGCCTTGAATCAAAAGCAGTTGTAGTTTTTGAAGCAAAAGAATTCTCTCAACAAATATGCAAGGCATGGACTGTTTGGGGGATAGGCATTAGAGTCGAGGACCCCACCCGCATAGAAACTTGTCTGGTGAGGGAGAGAAACAATACCCTAGAAAACAAATATATTGTGCTATGGAGAAAAAAGCAGCCTAAGTGTATACATTTTATTGACAGGTGTGAGGGAGAGATGCCTCTAGTTGCTTAAGCAGCTGGGTGAATGGAGGTTTTATTTCGTGGAAAGAGGAATGCTAAAGAAGTAAATTGCTTGGGAATCAAGAGTACTGTTTTGGATAGTATCATGTGAGGTGATGATTATATATTCAAATGCAGATGTGGGGTAAAAAGATGAATGTGTAAGTTTGGAGCTCAGAGGTGAGGTTGGCATGGCAATGTTAATTTGGGAGTCGTGGGATTGGAGGAGATCCATGGAGAATGCATACATGGAGAGAAAAGAAAGGATCTGGGCCTTAGGGCATCCCAAAATGTGGATCCAGCAGAGGAGACTGAGCAGAGCCATCCAGTGATGGAGGAGTAAATCTAGGAGAAAGTGGCTTCTGGAAGTTAGTGATGGAAGTGTTTCAGGAAGGAAGGGAAAACAGCTGTTTTCTGTGTTGCTCATAGCTTAGGATTGATCATTGAATATGCAAAGTGGAGGTAGCTGGAGACCTTGACAAGAACAATTTCAATGGGTTGGTGGGCATGAAAGCCTGCTGAGAATGAGGTTGAGAAGAGAGCAGGAGGTAAGGAAGCAGAGATGTAAGATGACTCTTAAGGAGATTTTCTGTAAACTAGGTCAGAAAAATTAGGCATGAACTGGAGGATGATGTGGATTTTCAGAAAGTTGACATTTCAGTTTATTTTACTGTGGATGTTAACTACATCGAGATTATGTGCTAATGGGAAGGATCCAATTGACAGGGAAAACTGATGTTGGGATAGAGGGAATATAATTATATTCTCTGTGGGCTCGAAGGGCTAGGATTCAGATCTTAAGTAGGGAGGCTAGCCTTGTACTGAGGAGATGGCAGAGTATACACATGGGTCAAGATACAGGGAGATTGCCTTTGTGGTGGTGAGAAGATGAATTAGTTCTCCTCTAATTGCTTCTCTTTTCTCAGTAAAATAAGAACCAAGGTCATTAGCAAGTGCAGTAATTATAATGGATGAGTCATGTTAATTAACCAATATCTGCATAAACTGCATTCTTGGGCAGCAGGATCCTGGGAGATATGTTTCCCAACAGAAGGGCTTTAGACTTTATGGACTATGTTCTCTGCCCTACTTTAGCCATAAATGCTGTTCCTCTGTTTCTACCATATGATTCTTACAGATTTCAGTTGACCAGTGAGGTGTGAATGAAAGGTCCCAATGAACAACGTATTTTATTCCTTCAGTTTTTCACTGTGTTTTTATCAGATGATTTCCTAAGAAGTAGGGCATCACAGTCAACCTTTATACATACACAATATCTTCATTTTTCATTGTAGACATGTATATTGTTCCAAACGCCTAATATAAATTATAATTATAATTTATAGCTATATATAGTATATGTAGTAAGTCATAAGGTAATGAGAGGAACCACCTATTTATTTACTCACTGCCATAAGAATCTATAGCATAGAGATTTTCATCCACCCAGAGATGCTGACATGATGCAAGCCAATTCTGAAATGATGGAAAAGCTTATGGTTAATAAGCTTCTTGTACCTTTTGACAAAGGTTACCACATTTAAAATTATTTGTTAATGTTAGACCTTAAAAGAAATAAATGTTTATTAGATGAAAACCATTTAAAGGAAATGTTTTATATAAACCAAATTCTTTTTAATAATTCAGTTCAGTAATCTCTCGTTGAGCACGTGCTGTAAGCCACACCAAGGAGACAGATATATCTATAACACATGAACTAAGCTGTTAAGGAGCTTAAACACCTGATAGATAAAGATATGTATAAAAATGGTCATCGTGCAAGTCAAAATATAAGAGATATGAGAGGAGTGTGAAAAATAGGAGCAAGCAAATAATTCTGACATTTGTGCCACATTAGAGAAGGACTCCATGGATAAGATATTATTTGAGCTGGACCTCAAGGGATGGGTAGGATTTGGGAGGAGGAGATTTGCGACTGGTTTAAGCACTCCAGGAAGATGAAGAACTTGGAATAAGGCATAGAGGGGTGGCAGTGTATGTGTTACTGAGTGGTGACAGGTTCAGTGTGGTTATATTATGGGAGTTAGATTTGAAACTATTTTGAGCACCATAATAAGGAGTCTCTAAGCATCAGGGGAAACACTGAAATTATATCTTGAAGAAGGGAGTGAAATGATTATGGCTGCTCATTAGTTTGATAATTGGTCACAAAGTATGAAATGGAAGTAGGGGATAGTCTGAGGCCATTTGACAAGCATATTTGTTGATCAACCCAAAGTAGTATATAAGGAGCAGAGAAACAAAAAATGAGCTGATAGTTCTAGAAAGACTTTTTTTTTTATACCTTTTATCCCCAAAAAGGGACACAGAGCAGGGATATCATATTTATTTGTTTTTGTGTGTATAACTGTGAGTTATTTAATGAATTTGATTTTGAATTTGCTGAGTACCTACAGTTGTTCTGTTTTATTTGTTTGCTTGTTTTGTTATGTCTTATTCCCTAAATGATTTGGGGAAACTTATGGTAAATATATTAAATAAATGGAGCTAAAATAAAAATAAAAACATAATGATATGGGAAATTGAAAATTAGAAGAGAAAGTCAATACCAGGGGGACAACTAATGTGTAGATATATATTATTGACCATAGAGGCATAAACAGTAACGATTGGTTGCGTACTTGATTCTGAGCCTCCTATCGGCCATAACAGGAAGAATAATACAATCAGGTACATGATTCTCACTGTCCACGAGGAAGAAAAATGGAATGATACTTTCACTGGCATTTACATATTTTCTTACATGAGGCTTCATATAGGGGATACCCAGTGTGGATAAGAGAAAATGTCCTCCAGGACAGCAAACGCAACAAATTTTTTTTTTAATTAACTTATTTTTGGCTGCATTGGGTCTTTGTTGCTGCATGCAGGCCTTCTCTAGTTGTGGCAAGCGGAGGCTACTCTTCTTTGCGGTGTGCAGGCTTCTTGTCGTGGTGGCTTCTCTTGTTGCGGAGCACAGGCTCTAGGTGTGCAGGCTTCAGTAGTTGTGGCTCGCGGGCTCTAGAGCGCAGGCTCAGTAGTTGTGGCACATGGGCTTAGTTGCTCTACGGTATGTGGGATCTTCCCGGGCCAGGGCTCAAACTCGTGTCCCCCGCATACTTTCACTGGCATTTACATATTTTCTTACATGAGGCTTCATATAGGAGATACCCAGTGTGGATAGGAGAAAATGTCCTCTAGGACAGCAAATGCAGTAATGTGGTTTATAAAGTTAGTTCTTGAAATATCAGGGTACTTATTATATTAATATAGTACTTTGGTGTTCAAAAAGTATGGAATTATCAGTAAAAATTTTGTGTGTGTGCATTTTAAAATTTTTTTAAATTAAAAGATGGTGTTTTAGAAGTAAAAAAGACTGGCTACAATAGAATTTAAAGGACTTGGGGAAGAAACTTGGAGAATGCCTACATGAAGGATGAAAGAAGAAAAGGATCCAGCAGGGGTCAATGAAATAAAACAAAGAAATGTTAGAGGAGAAACAAAATTCTGTAGTGTCAAGAGAAAGCAAAGGATAAGAGAGTTTTGCAAAAGAACTGGACATAACATGAAATGTAAGGAGTTCAAAGAGAATGACTACTTCATTATTAGAATTAGCAATTAGAATATCATTAATGACCTTTTGAGAGAGTTGTTTCAGTAGAATGGTGAGGGATGGGGGTGGGGGAGCTTACAGTGGCAGAAATCGAGAAAGCATGTGTAGATATTCTTTCACAAATGATAAAATTATAGTTTGGCATAATTGGGATAGAGGAATTGATTGAAAGGGAAGAAAGGGGAATAATGATGTCCAAGATCTCAGAGGAGGAAGGAGACAGGACCATATAAATGGAGGCTCAGGGAGGAAAGGATTACTTTCAGTGAGCTGGAAGGGGAAGAGAAACAGGTAATGGTATTGAGGAACTTTGTATTGGAAAGGAGCTAAGTAAGTTACAGGAATTTACATCACATGGCTTCTGAATTGCTTGAAGATTTGAGGTAATCTGCAAAGTGAGTTGAAAGTATGTGTGGATGGGGATTCTATTTAAGTCATGACTCTCTTTAAGTCAAAACATCATTTTAGAACAGATATTTTTGAGGTTATGAAAATGCCATTTCCTGGTTTTAAATGTCAGTTTTTTGTTTTATCAGGAATAATTTAGTTTGCTTTGTCCCTTTAGAACCACTCAATTCCCCCACAGATGTGTTGCTTTTTCCTTAAAATACCAAATGGATATATAGCAGTAAAGTGAAAGCTTTATACTAATAGGCTAAATAGAATATTTATGAAGAGTAGTTTTTAGGAGAGTGATGAAAAAATGACTTTTCACTATTTTCCTAAAACATTTATAGTAACTTGATGAATAATGAATGGGAATAATTCATAATAGCTACAGACCTCACTCAAATACAACATTTGTTTATACTCCTACGTAACAGCTACATCATGGCTATATTTCACATGAAGAGCCATATATTTTTTAACATAAATGTTGCTAAAATAGTTTCATTTAACAGAGTCTTAGAATCTT
This sequence comes from Balaenoptera physalus, assembly GCF_965194825.1. Taxonomy (NCBI): domain Eukaryota; kingdom Metazoa; phylum Chordata; class Mammalia; order Artiodactyla; family Balaenopteridae; genus Balaenoptera; species Balaenoptera physalus. Next base: position 73,930,529 of record NC_138892.1, read on the forward strand.
TTTGTTTTAAGGGACCTCAGAGGACAGGATGTTCTAGAACATCCCTGAAAAGCATTCGGCCACACATTGCTTCACCCCTAATTAAATTTTGTATTCAAATGATCACGAGCCATACAAGGATATAGTCTAAGTAAACCATAAACAAATTGAGTATCGAGATTAGAATCATTTCCGCATCTCTGATAATGAATATAATGCTCTGCTTTTTTATATATGCATAACTGAAAAATACATAGAAATGAGTTTTATTTTGTAATTGAATTTTGTGGTACAGTGAGCAGGTTGCATTTTTAAAAGACTAAGTTTCAGCATTCAGAAAAAGTAGAAGGATCAAAGCATTTCTAAGTAGAAACTCAAATTTCAGTCAGTATTTTAAATAGACACATCCTGACTCCCTTCACAGACTGCTATTGACCATATGGTAACTACAGACATGCCTCAAAATAAAACGGCCATATGTAGATTTGCAGTACTGACCTCATCCCTAGAGAGCCATATTTATCTAGAAGAGCTTCTTAAACCACATCAAGTAAAATTAAGGTTGTGTCATGTTAAAAGATTGGAAGAATCTGCCTAATGGAAAACAATCACAAGTTAAAAATATCAAGGAAATAAGGTTAGATACCCACAGACATCTAAAAGCAAGGACATCTGGAGAAATGTCTTTCGAATTCTCTTAGCCCAGTTGTTAAACACAGTAGCTTAATACATAAAAGCAGCATTAAAAGCTATCTTGTGCTATGGTCATCAAAATGGATTTAGTGAAAATACCGAAGGTGTGATCAGCAGGGATGCTCATTGTGTGTATCTGTTTTCAGGCTAGCAGGCTCTGCTGGCTGTGCTAATCGAACACCAATATTATTTTTTTTCTTATTCTTGCCATACAGTTTCTAGAGCAGGACATGTGGAACTCACTTCTCCCATTTCCTGCTGCCAATTGTTCTCTGCTGAAATTCTGCCATGGTTTTTCAGAAGTTTTAGTCTTGTGGGCATGTGCCTATGAATTAAACAAAAGCAAGGAAGAAGGAACAGAATTGTTGTAGCAATTTGAAAAAATTTATTTATATCTTTAATGATACCTCATTTTCCTCATCTAAGTAGGAGTGGAGAAGAAGTCAAAAAGGGGGATGAGGAACTAAATTTCTGTAAGTAATAAGAGATTCTGTAATGGTGATCATTGAATTGCAAAATCTCTGTGTGTGTGTGTGTGTGTGTGTGTGTCTGTGTGTGTGTAAATAATATATACACATACATATACACACACATATATATTTATATATCCATAAACATACATATGTCTGTGTGTACATGTATGTACATATGAGGGAAAAAGGAAGATTTTAACAATTTCAACACCCTTGTAGTGTACAGGAAAGCCCCGTTTCCCGTAGATGCTGTATTATGCTAGCGTACCTCTCATGTCCAAGATTTGATTTAAACAAAACTCCTGCTGATCATCCCTTCAGCATTTTTACTAAATCCATTTTGACCACCATAGCACAGGATAGCTTTTAATGTTGCTTTTATGTGTTATCCTGCTGTGTATAACAACTGGGCAAGGAGAATTCAAAAGACATTTCTCCAGATGCCTAAGTAGCCCTGGGTACTCAGAGATATGCTATGTGCCTAAAGTTAATAAAATAATATTAATCACTCCTAAATGTTATTTGAGAGCTTTAGTTTCCCTTTGCTTTCCTTTGGGTGTAGTACTATTTTATTGGGTTTCATTGAGTGATGAGTTATGTTTCAGGTAGTAATATGTCATAGATTTATCTTAAAATAAAGTTGTGACCTTGAAGGAAACCGCCCTCATAGACCAATAACACTGAAAATTACGCTCTGCGTAAAAGGTCACTGAAATTTCTGAACCAATCTTTATAATATATGAATAAACCTAAACCATAGATTTACAAAGCTGAGCCCCCTCATATAGATGGATGGATGGATGGATGGATGGATGGATGGATGGATGGATGGATGGATGGATAGAGATATATATCACTGTATTTATAAGTAGAAATTTGTGAAAATTTATTTTTGAAATTCTTGTTTGTTTCGTGTTAATTTAGAAGATTACTTCATTCTAACCCAGATTTATAAGTGGTTTTTAAAAGTATTTTGAACTCACCCAGATTTATCAATCTCTCCACCTTTTCTAGTTATCTCATTTTGTTCTTTCAGCTTTGCTAAAAGTAACAGGATGAGTTGTTAGCAGACAAACAATAAAAAGATTGATTCATTATGGAAATCCAATAGCTTTTTAAAACTAAAACTAATATACCAGCTTGTTAATGTGCATAAACTTCCTTTTCAATATTGATTTGCCTTAGGTATTGATCACATGAGGAGGGGGTGTTTAGTTGATCACTTTAGGCCATAAAATGTTTTGTGGAAAAGAAAGTTAAAGTGATTATTGTGGTACTGTATTGTTCTTAGCATATCCTTCTGGAATAAATGAAGCTGTGTTTATGCCAGTTAACTGGTCTTACTGTTATTTAAGTTATTAGATTTGGGAAATATAATGATTATATTTCTCATTTGTATGGAACATTTTACTGGTGATTGTTTTCTTCTGAAATTTTGTAAATAAAGACGAGAAGACTAAATGGCATATATAGTGTATTTTTCTATGGAAATCCAGGGTTTGATTCATACTTGCTGTATAGATCAACCTTTTCTCTAGGTCTGCCAAAGTGACTGGTATCCTTTACTAACTCAAAGCAAGCTCAGCAGCCGTGCAGAGCTTTGGCGGAAAGACCTTAATTGCTGAGATGCCATGAATAAAAGCATCCCTAAGAAGAGAGATTTGTTTTATTTATATACTATGATATAGGATGTTTCTTGAATGACACTGTGAGCAAAATACATTCTAGAATCCATCATCGACCTTGTGGCCTTCCGGATCCTGTGTACCAACTCTCTTGCATTTAGGAACCAAACACATTTATGGAGCTCCCTTGTAGGATCTGTCTGTTGTGTTCATGGTGTGGTAAAGACATTTTAAATCTCACGTGTCCTAGCATACCTGAACAAATGGAAGATAAGGTTATTGCTTTGTTCCTTTTTCAGCAGCATTTACATTCTGACATAAGTTTTATTTATTTTAGGAGTTAAACCTATAAGTGAAAGATGAGAGTACTGGAAAATCCATATTTTTAATCAACTCTTCTTTTCCATGAACCCAAAGCTCTATTTAAAGATCATTCTATTTTGGAGAACTTAGCACTAAGTTCTTTTTACAGAATATCTTTATTTCTTTTTTTGATATTTTCTTCCAGTTTTATTGAGATATAATTGACATATAGCACTGTGTAAGTTCAAGGTGTACAGCACAATGATTTGATTTACATACATCATGAAATAACTACAATAGGTCTAGTGAATATCCATCATCTCATATAGATACAGAGTTAAATAGAAAAAAATTTCCCTGTGATGAGAGCTCTTAGGATTTACTCTCTTAACAACTTTCATATATAACACACAGCAGAGTTAATTATATTTATCACGTTGTACAGTACATCCCTAGTACTTATGTATCTTATAACTAGAACTTTATACCTTTTGACTGCCTTCATCTAATCCTCCCCCCCAACCCCCTGTCTCTGGTAACCACAAATCTAATCTCTTTTTCTATGAGTTTGTTGTTTGTTTGTCTTTGAAAGTTTAATTGACCTACAACACTATGTTAATTCCTATTACACAGCATAGTGATTCACTATTTCTGTACATTTCAAAATGATCACCAGCATAACTCTAGTTACAGATGTCATCGTACAAAAATATTACATAATTACTGACTGTATTCCTCATCCTGTACATTTCATCCTCTTGACTCATGTGTTTTGTAACTGGAAGTTTATACCTCCAGATCTTCCTTACCTATTCCTTTCTTACTCCCAGCTCCCTCCCCCTGGCAAGCACCTGTTTATTCCTTATATCTATAACTCCGTTTCTGTTTTGTTATGTTTGTTCATTTCTTTTGTTTTTGTAGATATAACATGTAAGCAAAATCATACAGTTTTGTCTTTCTCTGTCTGTATTTCACTTAGCATAATACCCTCTAGGTCCATCCATATTGTCACAAATGGCAAGATTTCTTTCTTTTTTTTTGATGGCTGAGTAGGCTGAGTAATATTCCATATATACATATATATACCACATCTTCTTTATTCATTCATCTGTCAATGGGCATGTAGGTTGCTTCCACACTTTGGCTATTGGAAATAATACTGGAATGAACAAGGGATGCATATATCTTCTCTAATTATTATTTGTTCTGTTTGGATAAATACCCAGAAGTGGAATTGCTGGATCACATGGTACTTCTATTTTTAATTTCCTAGGAATCTCCATACTGTATTCCATAGTGGCTGCAACAGTTTACATTCCCACCAACAGTGCACAAGGGTTCCTTTTATCCACATCCTTACCAATACTTGTTATTTTTTGTCTTTTTGATAATTGCCATTCTGACATGTATGAGGTGATATCTCATTGTGGTTTTGATTTGCATTTCCCTACTGGTTAGTGATGTTGATCATCTTTTCATGTGTCTTTTGCCCATCTGTATATCCTTTTGGAAAAATGTCTGTTCAGATCCTCTGCCCATATTTTAATTGGGTTGTTTGTTTTTTTGATGTTGAGTTGCATGAGTTCTTTGTATATTTGGATATTAACCCCTTATCAGATATATCATTTGCATATATCTTCTCCCAGTCAACAGGTGGCCTTTTCATTTTGTTGATAGTTTCCTTAGCTGTGAAAAAGCTTTTTAGTTTGATGTAGTCCCATTTGTTTCCCTTACCTGAGGAGACATATCCAAAAAAAAATATTAATAAGACCTATGGCAAAAAGCTTACTTGCCTATGTTTTCTTCTAGTAGTAGTTTTATGATTTCAGGTCTTACAGTTAAGTCTTTAAGGCACTTTTAATTTATTTTTGTGCATGGTGTGGAAGAGTAGTCCAGTTTGATTCTTTTACATGTAGCTGTCTAGTTTTCCCAACACCATTTACTGAAGAGGGTGTCTTTTCCCCACTGCATATTCTTGCTTCCTTTGTCATACATTCATTGCCCATATAGGTGTGGATTCATTTCTAGTCTCTCTATTCTACTCAGTTGATCTATGGGTCTGTATTTGTGCCAGTACCAGACTTTTCTGATTACTGTAGCTTTGTAATAGAGTTTGAAATCAGGGAGCATGATATCTCCAGCTTTGTTCTTTATCAAGACTCTTTGGGCTATTTGGGGTCTTTTGTGTTTCCATATAATTTTAGAATTATTTGTTCTAGTTCTATAAAGAATGCTATTGGTGTTTTGATAGGGATCGCATTGAATCTGTAGATTACCTTGGGTAGTGTGGTCATTTTAACAATATTAATTCTTCCAAACTGGACACAGTATCTCATTCCATCTGTTTGTGTAGTCTTCAGTTTATTTCATTAATGTCTTATAGTTTTCTGAGTACAGTTCTTTTACCTCCTTAGTTAGATTTATGCCAGGTATTTTATTCTTTTTGATGTGATTGTGAATAGGGTTGTTTTCTTAATTTCTCTTTCTGATAGTTTGCTCTTAGTGTATAGAAATGCAACAGATTTCTGTATATTAATTTAGTATCCTGCAACTTTACCAAATTTATTGATGAGCTCTAGTACTTTTTTGGTGGTGTTCAGGATTTTCTATGTATACTATCAGGTCATCTACAAACAGTGACGGTTTTACTTTTCTTTCCAATTTGGATTCCTTTTCTTGTCTTAATGCTGTGGCTAGGACTTCCAATAATATGTTGAATAAAAGTAGTGAAAGTAGGCATCCTTGTCTTGTTCCTGATATTAGAGGAAATGGTTTCAGTTTTTCACCATTGAGTATGATGTTAGCTGTGGGCTTGTCATGTATGGCCTTTATTATGTTGAGATATATTCCCTGTAAATCCACTTTGTTGAGGGTTTTTATCATAAATGTTGTTGGATTTTGTCAAAACTTTTTCTGCATCTATTGAGATGATCATAAGATTTATATTCTTCAATTTGTTATTGTGGTGTATCACATTGATTGATTTATGAATATTGAACCCTCCTTGCATGCCTGGGATAAATAACACTTGATCATGCTGTATGATCCTCTTAATATATTGTTGAATTTGGTTTGCTAATACTTCGTTGAGGATTTTTGCATCTGTGTTCATCAGTGATATTGGTATGTAATTTTCTTTTTGTTGTAATACCTTTGTCTGGTTTTGGTATCAGGGTGACACTGGCTTCTTAGAATGAGTTCAGAAGTGGTTCCTTCCTCTGCAGTTTTTTGGAGTAGTTTGAGAAGGATAGGTGTTAACTCTTCTCTAAATATTTGGTAAAATTCACCTGTGAAGCCATCTGATTCTGGATTTTTGTTTGTTGGGAATTTCTTTATTACTGATTCAGTTTCATTACTGATAATTGGTCTGTTCATATTTTCTTTTTCTTCCTTGGTTAAGTCTTGGAAGATTATACATTTCTAGGAATTTGTCCATTTTATTGGCATATAAATGTTCATAGAAATCTCTTATGATCCTTTGCATTTCTGTGGTGTCAATTGTAACTTTCCTTTTTTCATTTCTGATTTTCCTGATTTGGGCCTTTTCACTTTTTTTTCTTGATGAGTCTGTCTAAATGTTTATCAATTTTGTTTATCTATTCATAGAACCAGCTCTGTTTCATTGATCTTTGCTATTGTTTTTCATGGTCTCTATTTCATTTACTTCTGCTCTGAACTTTATCATTTTTTTCCTACTACTACCTTTGGATTTTGTTTGTTCTTTATGTAGTTCCTTTAGGTGTTAAGGTTATATCATTTATTTAAGATTTTTCTTTTTTCCTGAGGTAAGCTTGTATAGATCTAATCTTCTCTCTTAGAACTGCTTTTGCTGCATCCCATAAATTTTGGATCTTTGTGTTTTCGTTTTCATTTGCCTTACATTACTTTCTGATTCTTCTTTGATTTCTTCAGTAATCCATTGTTTGTTTAATAGCATATTGTTTAGCCTCCACGTGTTTGTGTTTCTTTGCATTTTTTTCTTGTAGTTGATTTTTCCTTCTAGTCTAATATCACTGTGTTAAGAAAAGATGCTTGGTATGATTTCAGTTATTTTAATTTACTGAGACTTGATTATTACCTTTCAAGTGTTATATCCTGCTGGAAAATGTTTCATTTGCCTTTGAAAAGAATGTGTAACTTGCTGTTTTGGATGGAATGTTACACACACACACACACACACACACACACACACACACACACACCACACACCACACACACACATAAATCCATCTGGTGTAATGTGTCATGTAAGGCCAGTTATTCATTATTGATTTTCTGTCTGGACGATCTGTTCATTGATGTAAGTGAGGTGTTAATGTTCCCTACTATTGTTGTGTTACTGTCAGTTTCTTCCATTATGACTGTCAATATTTGCTTTCTGTGTTTAGGTGCTTCTGTGTTGGATGAATATATATTTGCAATTGTTATGTCCTATTCTTGGATTGATCCCTTGATCATATTGTAATGTCCTTCTTTGCCTCTTGTTACAGTCTTTGTTTTAAAGTCTATTTTGTCTGATACAAGTATTGATAACCTGGCTTTCTTTTCATTTGCATTTGCATGTAATACCTTTTTCTATCTCCGAACTTTCAGTCTATGTTGATCTTTAGATCTGAAATCAGTTTCTGTATATAGCAATCTCTCTCTCTCTCTCTCTCTCTGTATATATGTATAAAGTTGCTGATCTATTAAGTTCAAATGCATGTGTATAATATATATAAATATATATATTTTTATATAATATATAATTAATTGTATACATATAATTAATTATATATAATTATATATAATATAATTATATATATAATTATATATATAATTATATATTAATAAAAATGCAGGGTTCTTAAAATGCATTTAAACTTAATAGATCAGCAACATTTTATATATATATAAATATAATATAAATAATGTTTATAAATATATAAATATATACATTTATATAATTTATATAAATATATATTATATATAATATGTATATATAACTACTTATTGCAGATACAGATGATTTTACTACTTTTGTCTTTTAACTTTCCTACTAGGTTATATGTGCTTGATTTACCAACTTAACTGTGTATTGCCTTTACCAGAGAGAATTTTCTTTTTGTAATATTCCAGGTTCTAGTTGTGGCCTTTTTCACTTAGAGTAGTCCGTTTAATATCGGTTGTAAAACTGGTTTTGTGGTGCTGAACTCTTTCAGCTGTTGCTTCTCTGTAAAACTTTTATCTCTCCATAAAATCTGAATGAAAACCTTGCCAGGTGAAGTATTCTTGGTTTTAAGTTTTCCCTTTCATCCCTTTAAATATATCATGCCACTCCCTTCTGGCCTGCAGTGTTTCTCCTGAAAAGTCATCTGATAGCCTTAAGGGGGTTCTGTTATATATAACCTGTGGCTCTTCCCATGCTGCTTTTATTTTTTATTTTATTTTATTTTATTTTTTGGCATGTAATAAATTTTTTTAAACATCTTTATTGGAGTATAATTGCTTTACAATGTTCTGTTAGTTTCTGCTGTATAACAAAGTGAATCAGCTATATGTATACATATATCCCCATATCCCCTCACTCTTGTGCCTCCCTCCCATCCTCCCTATCCCACCCCTCTAGGTGGTCACAAAGCACTGAGCTGATCTCCCTGTGCTATGCAGCTGCTTCCCACTATCTATCTATTCTATACTTGGTTGTGTATGTATGTCAATGCTACTGTCTCACTTTGTCCCACCTTACCGTTCCCCCTCCCACGTCCTCAAGTCCATTCTCTACGTCTGCATCTTTATTACTGTCCTGCCCCTAGGTTCATCAGGACCATTTTTTTTTTTTTTTTTAGATTCCATATATATGTGTTAGTATATGGTATTTGTTTTTCTATTTCTGACTTACTTCACTCTGTATGACAGACTCTAGGTCCATCCACCTCACTACAAATAACTCAATTTTGTTTCATTTTATGGCTGAGTAATATTCCATTGTATATATGTGGCACATCTTTATCCATTCATCTGTCGATGGACACTTAGGTTGCTTCCATGTCCTGGCTATTGTAAATAGTCCTGCAATGAACATTGTGGTACATGACTCTTTTTGAATTATGGTTTTCTCAGGGTATATGCCCAGTAGTGGGTTTGCTGGGTCATGTGGTTGTTCTACTTTTAGTTCTTGAAGGAACCTCCATACTGTTCTCCATAGTGGCTGTATCAATTTACATTTCCACCAACAGTGCAAAAGGGTTCTCTTTTCTCCACACCCTCTCCAGAATTTATTGCTTGTAGATTTGTTGATGATGGCCATTCTGACCGGAGTGAGGTGATACCTCATTGTGGTTCTGATTTGCATTTCTCTAATGATTAGTAATGTTGAGCATATGTGTTTGTTGGCAATCTGTATGTCTTCTGTGGAGAAATGTCTATTTAGGTCTTCCACCCATTTTTGGAATGGGTTGTTTCTTTTTTTTTTTTTTTTGATATTGAGCTTCATGAGCTGCCTGTATATTTTGGAGATTAATCCTTTGTCAGTTACATCATTTGCAAATATTTTCTCCCATTCTGAGGATTGTCTTTTCATCTTGTTTATGTTTTCCTTTGCTGTGCAAAAGGTTTTAAGTTTCATTAGGTCCCATTTGTTTATTTTTCTTTTTATTTCCATTTCTCTAGGAGGTGGGTCAAAAAGGATCTTGCTGTGGTGTATGTCATAGAGTGTTCTGCTTGTGTTTTCCTCTAAGAGTTTTCTAGTGTCTGGCCTTACATTTAGGTCTTTAATCCATTTTGAGTTTATTTTTGTGTATGGTGTTAGGGAGTGTTCTAATTTCATTCTTTTACATGTAGCTGTCCAGTTTTCCCAGCACCACTTATTGAAGAGGCTGTCTTTTCTCCATTGTATATTCTTGCCTCCTTTGTCAAAGATAAGATGACCCTATGTGTGGGTTTATCTCGGGGCTTTCTATCCTTTTCCATTGATCTTTATTTCTGTTTTTGTACCAGTACCATACTGTCTTGATTACTGTAGCTTTGTAGTATAGTCTGAAGTGAGGGAGCCTGATTCCTCCAGCTCCGTTTTTCTTTCTCAAGACTGCTTTGGCTATTCGGGGTCTTTTGTATTTCCATACAAATTGTAAAATTTTTTGTTCTGGTTCTGTGAAAAATGCCATTGATGGTTGATAGGGATTGCATTGAATTGGTAGATTGCTTTGGGTAGTATAGTCATTTTCACAACGTTGCTTCTTCTAACCAAGAACATGCTATAGCTCTCCATCTGTTTGTATCATCTTTAATTTCTTTCATCAGTGTCTTACAGTTTTCTGCATACAGGTCTTTGGTCTCCTTAGGTAGGTTTATTCCTAGGTATTTTATTCTTTTTGTTGCAATGATAAATGGGAGTGTTTCCTTAATCTTTCTTTCAGATTTTTTGTCAGTATATAGGATAGCAAGAGATTTCTGTGCATTAATTTTGTATCCCACTACTTTACCAAATTCATTCATTAGCTCCAGTAATTTTCTGGTAGCATCTTTAAGATTCTCTATGTATAGTATCATGTCATCTGCAAACATTCACAGTTTTACTTCTTCTTTTACAGTTTGGATTCATTTTATTTCATTTTCTTCCTGATTACCGTGACTAACACTTCCAAAACTATGTTGAATAATAGTGGTGAGAGTGCACAACCTTGTCTTCTTCCTGATCTTAGAGGAAATGGTTTCAGTTTTTCACCATTGAAAATGAAATGATTTTGGCTGTGGGTTTGTCATATATGGCCTTTATCATGTTGAGGTAGGTTCCCTCTATGCCCATTTCTGGAGAGTTTTTATCATAAATGGGTGTTGAATTTTGTCGAAAAATTTTTCTGCATCTATTGAGATTATAATATGGTTTTTCTCCTTCAATATGTTAATATGGTGAATCACGTTGATTGATTTGCGTATACTGAAGAATCTTTGCATTCCAAGGATAAACCCCACTTGATCATGGTGTATGATCCTTTTAATGTGCTGTTGGATTCTGTTTGGTAGTATTTTGTTGAGGATTTTTTCATGTATGTTCATCAGTGATATTGGTCTGTAGTTTTCTTTTTTTGTGACATCATTGTCTGGTTTTGGTATCAGGGTGATGGTGGCCTCATAGAATGAGTTTGGGAGTGTTTCTCCCTCCATTATATTTTGGAAGAGTTTGAGAAGGCTAGGTGTTAGCTCTTCTGTAAATGTTTGATAGAATTCACCTGTGAAGGCATCTTGTCCTGGGCTTTTGTTTGTTGGAAGATTTTTAATCACAGTTTCAATTTCAGTGCTTGTGATTGGGCTGTTCATATTTTTTGTTTCTTCCTGGTTTAGTCTCTGAAGTTTGTGCTTTTCTAAGAATTTGTCCATTTCTTCCAGGTTGTCCATTTTATTGGCATATAGTTGCTTGTAGTAATCCCTTGTGATTCTTTGTATTTCTTCAGGGTCAGCTGTTCCTTCTCCTTTTTCCTTTCTAATTCTGTTGATGTGCGTCTTCTCCCTGTTTTTCTTAATGAGTCTGGCTAGTGGTTTATCAATTTTGTTTATTTTGTCAAAGAACCAGCTTTTAGTTTTATTGATCTTTGCTGTTGTTTCCTTGATTTCTTTTTCGTTTATTTCTGATCTGATCTTTATGGTTTCTTTCCTTCTGCTTACTTTGGGTTTTCTTTGTTATTTTTCTCTAATTGCTTTAGGTGTAAGGTTAGGTTGTTTGAGATGTTTCTTGTTTATTGAGGTAGGATTGTATTGCTATAAACTTCCCTGTTAGAATTCCTTTTGCTGCACCCCATAGGTTTTGAGTCATCATATTTTCATTGTCATTTTTTTCTAGGTATTTTTTGATTTCCTCTTTGATTTCTTCAGTGATCTCTTGGTCATTTAGTAGTGTATTGTTTAGCCTCCATGTGTTTGTATTTTTTACAGTTTTTTTCCTTTAATTGATATCTAGTCTCATAGCATTGTGGTCGGAAAAGATACTTGGTATGATTTCAATTTTATTAAATTTGTCAAGGCTTGATTTGTGACCCAAGATATGATCTGTCCTGGAGAATGTTCCATGAGCAGTTGAGAAGAAAGTGTATTCTGTTGTTTTTGGATGGAATGTGCAATAAATATCAGTTAAGTCCATCTGGTTTAATGTGTCATTTAAAGCTTGTGTTTCTCTGTTAATTTCATTTTGGATGATCTGTCCATCAGTGAAAGTGGGCTGTTAAAGTCCTCAACTATGATTGTGTTACTGTCGATTTCCCCTTTTATGGCTGTTAGCATTTGCCTTATGTATTGAGGTGCTCCTATGTTGGGTGCATAAATATTTACAATTGTTATAACTTCTTGGATTGATCCCTTGATCATTATGTAATGTCCTTCTTTATGTCTTGTAATAGTCTTTATTGTAAAGTCTATTTTGTCTGCTATGAGAATTGCTACTCCAGCTTTCTTTTGATTTCCATTTGCATGGAATATCTTTTTCCATCCCGTCACTTTCAGTCTGTATGTGTCCCTAGGTCTGAAGTGGGTCTCTTGTAGACAGCATATATATGAGTCTTATTTTTGTATCCGTTCAGCCAGTCTATGTCTTTGGTTGGAGCATGTAATCCATTTACATTTAAGGTAATTATTGATATGTATGTTCCTATTACCATTTTTCTTAATTGTTTTGGATTTGTTATTGTAAGTGTTTTCCTTCTCTCATGTTTCCTGGCTAGAGAAGTTCCTTTAGCATTTGTTGTAAAGCTGGTTTGGTGGTGCTGAATTCTCTTAACTTTTGCTTGTCTGCAAAGGTTTTAATTTCTCCGTCGAATCTGCATGAGTTCCTTGCTGGGTAGAGTAATCTTGTAAGTTTTTCGCTTTCATCATTTTAAATATGTCCTTCCACTCCCTTCTAGTTTGCAGTTTTTCTGCTGAAAGATCAGCCGTTAACCTTTTGGGGAGTCCATTGTATGTTATTTGTTGCTTTTCCCTTTCTGCTTTTAATATTTTTTCTTTGTATTTAATTTTTGATAGTTGGATTAATATGTGTGTTGGTGTGTTTATCCTTGGATTTATTCTGTATGGGACTCTGTGCTTCCTGGACTTGATTGACTATTTTCCTTTCCGCTTTAGGGAAGTTTTCAACTATAATCTCTTCATATATTTTGTCAGACGTTTTATTTTCCTCTTCTTATTCTGCGACCCCTATTATTCGAATGTTGGTGCGTTTAGTGTTGTCCCAGAGATCTCTGAGACTGTCCCCAATTCTTTCCATTCTTTTTTTCTTTATTCTTCTCTGTGGCAGTTATTTCCACTATTTTATATTCCAGGTCACTTATCCACTCTTCTCCCTCAGTTATTTTGATGTTGATTCCTTCTAGAGAATTTTAATTTCATTTATTGTGCTGTTCATCATTGTTTGTTTGCTCTTTTGTTCTTCTGTGTCCTTGTTAAACGTTTCTTGTATTTTCTCCATCCTATTACGAAGATCTTGGATCATCTTTACTATCATTACTCTGAATTCTTTTTCAGGTAGACTACCTATTTCCTCTTCATTTGTTTAGTCTGTAGGTTTTTACCTTGCTCCTTCATGTGCTGCATATTTCTGTGTCTTCTCAGTCTGTTTAACTTACTGTGTTTGGGGTCTCCTTTTCGCTGGCTCCAGGTTTGTAATTTCCGTTGTTTTTGTTGTCAGCCCGCAATGGGTGAGATTGGTTCAGTGGCTTGTGTTGGCTTCCTAGTGGAAGCGACTGTTGCCTGTGTTCTAGTGGATGGGGTGAATCTTGTTCTTCTGGTAGGGAGGGCCACGTCTGGTAGTGTGTTTTGGGGTATATGTTAACTTAGTATGACTTTAGGCAGCCTCTCTGCTAATGGTTGGGGTTGTGTTCCTGTCTTGCTAGTTGTTTGGCATGGGACGTCCAGCAGTGGAGCTTGCTGGCCGTTGGGTGGAGCTGGGTCTTAGTGTTGAGACGGAGATCTCTGGGAGATCTCTTGCCGATTGATAATACGTGGGACCGGGAGGCCTCTGGTGGTCCAATGTCCTGGACCTGGCTCTCCCACCTTGGAGGCTCAGGCCAGACACCCGACCAGAGCACTAAGACCCTGTCAGCCACACGTCTCAGCAGAAAAGAAAGAAATAAAGGAAAACAAACAAACAAACAAACAAAATGAACAGATGGAGCTCCAAACCAAATGGTAAAAGTAAAGCTAAACTAACAAAATCACACAAAGAAACATACACACACACACACCCATAAAAAGAAAACAAACCACAACAACAACAAAACGGAACAGTCAGAACCCTAGGACAAATGGTAAAAGCAAAGCTAAACAGAGAATATCACACAAAGAAACATACCATACACACTCACAAAAAGAGAAAAAAGGAAAAAAAATTTTTTTTATATAAAAAAAGAATAAAAGAAAAAAAATAAAAAAGAAAAAAAAGAAGAAAACCACCAAACCAATAAACAAATCCACCAATGAGAACAAGTACTAAAAGCTAATCTAAGATAAACCTAAAAACCAGAAACAAATCAAATGCAGAAAGCAAACCCCGAGTCTACAGTTGCTCCCAAAGTCCACCGCCTCAATATTGGGAGCATTTGTTGTCTATTCAGGTATTCCACAGATGCAGGGTTCATCAAGTTGATTGTAGGGATTTAATCTGCTGCTCCTGAAGCTGCACGGAGAAATTTCCCTTTCTCTTCTTTGTTCACACAGCTCCTGGGTTTCAGCTTTGGTTTTGACCTTGCCTTTGTGTGTAGGCCACCCTCAGGCATCTGTTCTCTGCCCAGACAGGAGGGGGTTAAAACAGTGGCTAATTAGGGCTCTCTTGCTCGCTCGGGCTGGAGAGAGGGAGGGGTATGGTAGTCATAATTGGAATGCAGGCTAGGCTGCAGTGGCAGAGGCAAGTGTGACATTGCAACAGCCTGATGCACGCCGTGTGTTCTCCTGGGGAAGTTGGTTGTCCCTGGATCTTGGGACCCTGGCAGTGGTGGGCTGCACAGGTTCACCGAGGGGTGTGGTGTGGGTAGTGAACTGTGTTTGCACACAGGATTCTTGGTGGCAGCCGTGACAGCATTATTGTTTCATGCCTGTCTCTGGGGTCCGAGCTGATAGCCATGGCTCACATCCATCTCTGGAGCTTGTTTAGGCCATGCTCTGCCTTCTGTGGGCAGACGGGGAAGGAATCCCCTCCTCTTGTGCACCCCAAAACAATGGTCTCTTACCTCTGAGGCAAGTGCAGACTTTTTCCCGGACTCTATCCTGGCTAGCTGTGGTTCACTAGCCCCCTTCAGGCTGTGTTCACACAGCCAACCCCAGTCCTCTCCCTGGGATCTGACCTCTGAAGCCCCAGGACTCATCTCCCAGCCCCCACCCACCCCGGCGAGGAGCAGACAAGCCTCTCAGGCTGGTGAGTGCTGGTCGGCACTGATCCTCTGTGCGGGAATCTCTCCGCTTTGCCCTCCGCACCCCTGTTGCTGCGCTCTCCTCTGTGGCTCTGAAGCTTTCCCCCCACCCACCCCTCATCCCCGGCAGTGAAGGGGCTTCTTAGTGTTTGGAAACTTTTCCTCCTTCACAGCTCCCTCCCAGAGGTGCAGGTCCTGTCCCTGTTCTTTTGTCTCCATTTTTTCTTTTTTCTTTTTCCCTGCCCAGGTACGTGGGGAGTTTCTTGCCTTTTGGGAAGTCTGAGGTCTTCTACTATGTTCAGTAGGTGTTCTGTAGGAGTTGTTCCACAGGTAGATGTATTTTGATGTATTTGTGGGGAGGAAGGTGATTTCCACGTCTTACTCCTCCACCATTTTGAAGGTCTCCTTCCCCGCCCGCCGCTGAGGACCACACTCTCCACTCAGCCCTCTCAAGTCATCCTCTGGCTTCAGCAGGAGAGGACAGGGGGGGCTCCACTTTTGTTCCCTGGGGCTGGCAGGTCCGTTTGGGGCCAGGGTGTGCAGGAGATGCCGCAATGGTGGGTATCCCAGACAGGAGATGCCCACTCCCAGCAGCTCTGCCGGCAGCAGTAGCAGTGGTGGCAGTGGCGGCAGCAGCAGCAGTAGCAGCAGCAATAGAGACAGTCCCTTGCTGCTTTTAATATTCTCTTATTATCTTGGATTTTTGCCATTTAATTACAATGTGTCTTGGTGTGTTCTTCCTTGTACTGATTCTGTTTGGGACTGTATGTGCTTCCCGGACCTGGACATCTGTTTCCTTTCTCAGGTTAGTGAAGTTTTCAGCTATTATATCTTCAAATATATTCTCTGCCCCTTTCTCTCGCTTTCTCCTTCTCCCTGTAACGTGAATATTAGTACACTTGATGCTGTCACTGAGGTCTCTTAAACTGTCCTCATTTTCTTTTCTTCTTTTACCTTCTTCTGTTCGTCTTCAGTGTTTTCCAGTACTCTGTCTTCCATTCGCTGATATCATCTAATCTACTGTTGATTCATTCTGGTGTATTTTTTATTTCAGTTATTGTAGTCGTCATCAGTTTTTGGTTCTTCTTTGTATTTTCTAACTCTTTTAAAAGCTTCTAACCTCTTACTCTGTTCATCCAATCTTCTCTTGAGTTCTTGGAACAGCTTTATAATCATGACCTTAAACTGTTTATTGGGTAGATTTCTTATCTTCACTTCACTTAGTATTTCTTCTGGGGCTTTATTTTGTTCTTTTCTTTGGAACGTATTTGTCTGTTACCTCATTTTGCCTAAGCTCCTGTTTTTATTTCTATGTATTTTAATAAGTTGATTATGTTTCCCAGCCTTGGAGAAGTTACCTTTTGTAGGAGACATCCTATGTGTCCCAGCAGCTTACTCTGCTCTGGTCATTAGAACTATATGCTCTATGGGTGCCCCCCATGTGGGCTATGTGGGTCATTCTGTCATGACGAGCTTAGAACTGTGGGTGTTCTGGTAAGTGTGTCTGGCTTCTGACCTGGTTGGTTGCCAGGCCCTTCCTTGTGTGGAAGCTGTTGGCTGCTAGTGAGTGGGGCCAGGTCTAGTGCTGGCCCACTGTTAAGCAGTGCTGGTATCTGGGATGGATAGTTGTGCCAGGGGTCCCAGATCTAGTGTCAGCCTGCTGATGGGTGATGCTAGCTCCTTACATAGCTGGCTGCAGAGTCCAGGGTGTCCTGAAGCTTGTGTTTGCCCAATGGTGGGGAGGGGAGGAATCTTAGGGTGGCTTACTGAGGGACCCAAGGTGTCCCAGAGTTGGTGTTGGCATGCTGGTGAGTGGGGCCAGGGTTCAAGAGTTCCCTGCTCTGGTGCCTGCCTGCTGTTTTGTGACCTGGGTACTGATAGGCTGCAGGTCCGTGGTTGTCCTGGGGCTCATGTTCACCCACTGGTGGGTGGGGTCAGAGCCCAGGGGATTCCACAGCTGGTGCCCACCCATTGATAGGTGAGACCTTGACCTGGGACTAGTGCCTGCCCGTTGTTGGGCAAGGCATATCCTGGGGTCTCTGGCTGTAGGGCCCTTGGGGTCCCAGAATTGATGTGTGGCCTGCTGGTGGGTTGGGCCTGGGTCTCTGCTATCCTGGGGCTGGTGCCTGCCCACTGGTGGGTAAAGCTGGTCCTGTGTCTAGTATAGGCCCACTGATGGGCTGAACTGCATCCTGGGGTCTCTAGCTGGAGGGCTGTATGGGTCCTGGGCCTAGTTTATCACCTGGTGTGCAGGGCTGTGTCCTGGACCCTCTGGTGGACAAGGCCATGTCCCAGGACAGCTGAGGGCTCAGGGGGTCTTAAGTCAACAGGTCTGGTGGGTAGATGCTGTGTCCTTGCCTGGGTAGATGCTTGGCCTGAGGCATCCCAGTACAGGTGGTAACAGGCTGGTAGGTGGTGCCATGTCCTGGATCTAATAAGCTGAGGGAGGATTCCAAAATGGTGCTTGCCTGCAGTAGTGTCCTTGTGGTAGAAGAAGCTCCCAGAAATGGCTGCTGCCAGGGTCTGTGTCCCCAGTGTGAGCTCCAGTTGCCTCCTGCCTCTCTGGAATGCTCTCTAAGATCAGCAGGTAGGTCTGACCCAGGCACCTGTCAAATTACTGCTTCTGCCCTGGGTCCCAGAGCATGTGAGATTTTGTGTGCACCCTATAAGAGTGGAGTCTTTTATTTCCCACAAGCCTCTGGCTCTCCAAAAATTAAAGTTTGCTGGCCTTCAAAGTGAAACACTCTGGGGGCTCATCTTCTGAGTGTAGGACTTCCTGACTGGGGAGCCCAATGTGGACCTCAGACCCCTCACTTCTTGGGGAGAACCTCTGCAATTGTAATTATCCTCCCATTTGTGGGATGTTCACCCTGGGGTATGGGTCTTGACTATACGTCTCTGCCCCTCTTACCATCTTGTTGTGGTTTCTTCTTCATTTCTTCAGTTGTAGAGCATCTTTTTTTCTAGTCTTCCAGTCTTTCTCTTTAATAGTTACTCTGTAAATAGTTGTGATTTTGGTGTGCCCATGGGAGGAGGTAAGCTCAGGGTCTTCCTACTCCACCATCTTGGCCACACCTCAGAACATCTTTATTTCTTACTCTATATTTAATAACTATCACATATTTTTTTCACAGGTAGGAGACAATTATTTTTATTTTTATTTATCTTTTTTCTTTATAAGATGTAATTGAAAAGTTGGAAGAGAGTTGTGACAGGAGAACTGCTTTGGAATTAGAAAATATGTATATATATATATATATATATATATATATCCTTATAAATTTGTTTTGGTTCTTTTTTGTTTCTCATTCCTGGATATTTTTGAAATAAATATGGTTTTCCAAGAATCATGCTGACAGAAAACACAGTCTCTTTCCTTTAAGATATTATATTTCAAGGTACCACATATGTTTGCAGCAGTCTTGCTTCCAGAATCTGGTGGAACAAACGTGATTTTAGATATTCTGCCCCACTGTAAGATCATGGACCCTTTAATTCGGCCTGGTTTTTATCTTTTTGGTATATTTATTCATAGTAACTATCACATGTAAAGCTAAATATAGCAAGAAAGAACAGTATGAAATACATGAATCATGGTTAGATTTTCATCTTTATTCTCAATAGTACTTATTTGTTGAATGCTTGAATCTAAAAAAAAATCATGTTAATCGAATATGTCCAAATATACATATAGAATTCAAATATCCATATAAATACATACTTTTTTAACCAAGCAAATGATTAATGTTTAGAAACATAGTTCATATATCTTAAAATGTTTAACTGATAGTAATGTAGAAATACTTAGATTCTAGGAAGGCTACATGTGATCTAAAATGAAGTCAGGGGATAAGATCATTCTAATTTATCTGTATTTGTATGAATAGTTTGGCAGTATATATAAATGAATTTGATAGAACTGCCATTTATTACAGGAGGCTGAAGTATAATTCCTATTGATTTATCACCTTGTGTTTATCAATCATCTGTGTAGGAGTGTTCTGTTAATTATAAAAGATATAGAAATTATAACTATAAAATTAATCTATTTTTATGTTAATGAAGCTTTTTGAATTATTTTATGGGACCTTAAGAATGAAATCTCTTTGTTTACATAGAAGGAAACCCTATGTAATTTACTGACAGTTGTTTTTTATTCAAAACTTTCAAATTGTATTCAACTACGGAGAAATTCTACAGAGCTGATAGATGAAATCATAGCATCATTATTTGAGTTTTGGTGCAATATACTTCACATGTATTACCACCTTTAATTATCAGAATACAATTGTGAAGTAGATGTTATCTCATATGAGGCATGCGAGGCTCAGAAAGGGTAAGGAACCCGCCCAGGGTCACACAGCTTCTACATAGCTGAGCTGGATTTGAATCTGGGTTTTCCTGTTTTGGAGACTCTTACTCTTTATACTGTTCAACACTGCTTATGGTTGTATAGCCTTTAGCAGATGCAAGTCATACACTGTCTTATATCTTAGTGTTTAATATCTATTGAAAAGTTAGGTAAGTGAGAAACTTTATATCACTAAGAATGACAACTTGTTATGAAAATACTCTCAGAATACCATCAGGTTAAAAGTATGTGTCCTTTCATTTAAAAATTGCTTTGCTAAAGACAGTATTAATGTTAAGAATATAATGGTTTAAGGACTACTCATTTATTTATTTACTAAGAATTACTCATTTCTTTAAAAAAAAAAGATACTTCACTTTGCTCAAGAAAGGTTTTCTAAAGTAGTAATTCTTAACATTCTTCCCCTCAGCAACACACCACACTCCCATGGCTGTTATGAAGTTCAGAGATCTCTTGTTTGAGAATTGCTTGGCTAGGGGATATATTTTATGATGGCTTTTGTTTATGTAGATACCTTTGATGAAGGAAATATTTTTAGAATTTAAGAAGAATTCTTGGTAGTAACAAGAGTAGGTTTTTGAAAAACAGTATTTTAGTAACATTAAGCCCTATCACAGAAAACAGTCTTTACTTTAGCAACCTGGAATAATAATGGCTAGATTACTGAGTCAGTGCATACTGTACCATGATCAGCTCACAAACAGGCAGCTATAGACCATCAGCCCAACACAACATCTTGGCAAATTGATTCTTTAGAAGGATTTCAGAATGTATTGGTATAAATGCCAGACTGTGAAGGAATGATTGAACCACATGGGGTTGAATTTATCAATAGCAGCAGTCCATTCTTCCGAACAGAACATGTGCCAAGCACCAGCTTGTAATCACAAACATCATCTGCTGCATATTGAAGAGGAAAACAGCATGGCTGTGCTCAAGATCTTAGTGGTAGTTTATAATTAATCACAACATTGTTTAGCAACTTGCAGTGTATTCAGATTGCTTCATTCTTGATCTCAGTAACCATTATTTGCTCCGGTGTTTCTTTCTCCCTTCTTCCCTTTCCTTCTTCTTTTCTTCTTCATGTTCATTAAACAGATATTTATTGAATCTCTTCTATTTGCATGACCCTAAGCTAAGTACAATGGGAAGCAAAATGACAAAACAGAGATAAAACCTGGGCCATTCACCCCACATAATCCAGTATAAAGATCATAATCCAGTATGGAAGAGACATCAGCTACATAACCTGTAAAACAAATTAGCCATCAGTGAGAACATAAGAGAAGTATGAAACTGACACCATCATTCTGATGAGAGAATATCTTCTTTTGGGATCAGGGGCGACCTCATAGAACAGGAACATTATACGAGACAGAAATGTAAAAATATGAGGCTTCTTTGTGTAAAACAGGCTACCCAAAGATTGTTGAAGCCATGTGTGTTAGAGAAGAAGTAGTGTGAGATAAGTCTTGAAAGGCAGGAGTGTGCCTTTCATGAAGTAGACCCTGATGGGTCTGTTATCAAAAGTTTTGAACAGGTCAGTGAAGAAAGTGATCAGTGTTATGCTTTAGTAGACAGGATGGAAGCAATGTGGAGAGGCTGGATTGATTCAGTAGAGACTGGAGATGTGGAGACCATACACAAACAAGGCATTGTTATTGAATACATAACGTGTGAGTTAGTATTAGTCAGGGTTTTCCAAAGAAATAGAACCAATAGGACATCTATGTCTATATCTATATCTGTATCTATATCTATATTTATATCTAATATGTGTATATATATATATATCTCCTATGAGATTTATTTATTATGGGGAATGGGCTCACGTGATAATGGAGGCTGATAAGACAGTCTGCTCTGCCCTTGGCAAGCTGGAGACCCAGGAGAGCTGATGGTGAAAGTCCTAGTCAGAGGGCAGGAGAAAACCAATGTCCCAGCTCTATAATAGGCAGACTGAGAGAACAGACCTTCCCTTCCTCCTCTTTTTGTTGTATTTTAGGTCCTCATGGATTGTATGAGGCCCAACCACATTGGAGAGGGCAGTCTGCTTTACTCAGTCTACCGATTCAAATGTTAATCTTATCCAGATACCCTTATAGACACATCCAGAAGTAATGTTTAATCAAATATCTGGGCACCCTGTAACCCAGTAAAGCTGACACACAAATTAACCATTACACATAGTGTATGCCTGGAAGTTTACTATCTCTAATCTTCATAATGACAAGTACTACTACTATGTCCACTTAACCAAGGAGGAGATAGAGGCTTAGCAAGATTGAATAACATGGGCAAAACCTCATGGCAGCTGAGTGGGGGAGCTGGAATTTCAATGGCGGCCTGCGCAAGTACTGTCCACTGCCATGCGGTCTCACCAAGGACACGGATGAGAGCCCCCAGATGAGAGCCCAGCAGGGCAGTAGAGAGCTGGGGAGGGCACGGATGCAAAAGCAAGAGAAGTTTTTTCTGACATTTTGTGGAAAGAAGTCAGGTATATATACATTAATTTTCATTAGAATTTGGCAACTCATTGGATATGGAAATTAGGAAGAGGGAATGAATAGCCAAATGCCACATTTTTTTATCCTGACTTAATGTGAAATTAGGTACCATAGGGTTTGGGGTGAGACATGATGACTTCTCTTTTATATGACCTTGAGCTGGCACACCCTTTCTGGGTTCTTCCCTATTCCTCAGTCTGATAATACTTTACATGTACCTCTGTTAGAGCCCTTAGATTTTTGTGGTGCAACTCATTTTGTTTCTGTGCGTGATTCCCTCCCCACTCTGATTTTATGAGCTCTTTCAGGGCAGGGCCTCTTCATGTTTCTGTACCTAGCAAAGAGTAGGCTGATGGTCGGTGCTTCAAGTATGCTAAGTGAGCTAGGGAATACTTGGTCTGAAAGGCTGCAGAGAACAATGGAAGTCCAAGGAGGAGTGTTTGAAATGGATGTGGTTGAGAATGTAATTGAGAGCCATCTCGAGATGAATGGCACTCCTCAGGTAGCATGGAGGGCCTGACTCACAGAAACCCTTAACTTGCCACGAAACCAGGTCTATTTTCCTAATTATTTGTAAACAATGTTTAACTCCCTGGATATAGGATTGGAGAAAAGAACAGATTGAAATGAATGATTTGAGATAGATAACTCGAGAGTAAAGACTGGCGATAGTGGCAAGTGAGGCCATAAAAAAGATAAGAGAAAAAAAAGAGATGGAGGGATCGAGTCATGATGAACACAGAGAATGTGTATTCCTGTAGCTTGAAAGTGCTTTAGTTTTGTGTTTTGTTACTCATACTATTCATAATTGTTGATTTTCTTTTTATGCTAAGGAAAATCAGCTCATTTAAGTATACATATAAAATTTCGTGTCATTTATGGCATGAACAGAAGTTAGCTCAAGTCCTAGCTCTACATACTTAATAGTTTGTGACCTTTGGAAAGTTACCTGGTCTCTATGTACTTCTTTCCTCAATAATATTACCTGTTCTTTCTTACTTGGTAGCACTCTTATGATGATGAAAAATGGTTTATAAGGCATGAAGAGGTATCAAAATATTAGAAAATTCATTGAGATTTGAACAGATGCCTAATACTCTTGGTGTTATGGACTGAATGTTTGTGTCTCCCCAAAATTCATATGTTGAAGCCCTAATGCCCAAAGTGACGGTGTTTGGAGATGGAGCTTTTGGGAGACAATTGGTTTAGATGAGGTCATGAGAGTGGAACCCTCTCTCATGAAGAAGAAAACAGACCTCTCCCTCCCCCTCTCCCCTCCTCCTCCCTCCCTCCTTCCTTCTCTCCCCTTCCCCCCTTTCTCCCTCCCTCCCTCCCTCCTTCCCTCTCTCCCTTTCTCCCTCCCTCCCTCCTTCCCTCTCTCCCTTTCTCCCTCCCTCCCTCTCTCCCTTTCTCCCTCCCTCCCTCCCTCTCTCCCTTTTTCCCTCCCTCCCTCCCTCCATTATTCCTTGGCTTATGGCTACATCAATTCAGTATCTGCATTCATGGTCACATTGCCTTCTCCCATTCTGTCCTGGATCTCCCTCTGCCTCCCTCTTATAGGGATACATGTGATTGCATTTAGGGCCAACCCAAATAATCCAGGATAATCTTCCCATATCAGAAATCCTTAACTTAATCACATCTGCACAGTCTTTTTTTTTGACATCTAAGGTAACATTAACAAGTTCCAGGGATTAGCAGGTATGTATCTTTTGAGGGGCCATTATTCAGCCTTCCATAGTCTTGCTCAAACTTTATCAATTTTATTGATGTTTTCAAAGAACCAGATTTTGGTTTCATTAATGTTTTTTCTCAATTGTCTCCTTATCTATTTAATGGATTTCCATTCTGATCTTTCTTATTTTTTTATCTTGTGCTTTTTTGAGGTTTCCTTTGTCACTCTTCTTCTGGTTTTGTAAGGTGGAAGCCAAGGTCATTGCTATAAATTTTCCTCTGTTATACTTTAGCTCCATTCCACAAATTTTCATATGATGCATTTTCATATTCTTTCAGTTCAGAATACTTTCTCATTTCCCATTCTTTCTTTGATCCATGGAAATATGTTATTCAGTTTCTGATCTGGAGGGAATTTTCCAGTTATCTTTCAGTTTATTGATTTGTATATTAATTTTATTATGATCAAAGAACATTCTTTGTATGACTTTAATCCTTTTAAGTTAATTGAGACTGAATTTAGAGCTCAGAATATAATATAATCTATCTCAGTAAATGTTCCAAGACATTTACCATGCATTTACTCTTGGAAAGAACATTTGGTCTGTAGGGTATTGTCTAAATGTCAGGTCAAGTTTGTTGATAGTGCTGTTGATGTCTTCTGTATCTTTGCTGATTATCAGCCTACTTTTACTGTTACTCAGAAAGAAGTGATGAAATATCCAAGTATAATTGTGGGTTTTTCTATTTTCCCTTGCAGTTGTGTTTTTTGTTTCATATATTTTGAAGCTTTTATTAGGTGCAGAGACATTTAGGATTGTTATATCCTCTTGCTGAATTAATCCCTTTATCATTACAAGTTGTACTTTCCTGCCTTTTTGCATGCCTCGTAATTTTATATGGTATGCCAGACATTATCAATTTTATCTTACTGTTGAACTTAGTTGTGGGATGCTATTCAGTTACTTGGAAGCATTTGGGTCTTTCATTTAAACTGTTTAGATGGTGCCCAAGTAATGTTTAATCCAGGACTAAATTTATACCATTACTGAGGTAAAAACCCTTCTGAATATTCTTCCTTATGCTCTAGGTTTTTCACTCTCAGTCCTGTGTAAATTCCTGGGGTTCATTTCTTTCGTCCTTTCCTGTGGCTCTTTCCCCTGACTGGGTAGTTTCCTCACACACATCCACTGATCAGTATTCAACTGAAAAGTCAAGGAGCCCTGCAGATCTCCAGTGTCCTCTCCGTGAGTCTCTCTCCTCTCCAGCACGCTGCCCTGTGAACTCTAGCCACCTGGATCCTGAGCTGCATCTTTTCAACTCAAGGAGACCACCACCGTCTGCCTGCTTTCCCCTCCTTGTGCTATAGCCTGGATACTTTTTTCCAGGCTTAGGCTGGGGCATTTGGAGGGTTCATCTCATTTGCTTCCTGAATATCAGGGGTCACTATTCTTTGTCCCATTATCATGAGAACTACTGTTTCATGCAGTTTTGCCTGACTTTTTAGTTGTTTCATGTTGGAGGTAAATCTGATAACTGTTACTCCATCTTGGCTGGAAGTGGAAGTCAGGAGCTGGACTTTTATACGAAGTGTGTTCTAGTACATTTTTAATCATACCTGGAGAAACTTTTGTAGACTCAGCTTCCTCACAGACATCCTGTCCACAGGAGTGGTTGCACTTGTTGCACTGTCCTTTTCAGCCCTGCCACCAGAGTCACCAGAGCACCTGCCACACCTGGACAACCATTGTGAAAGTTACTTAGTATGAGGTGTCCAGAATGATGGAAAAGATGAACCCATTTGCGGTTTTTGCCTCTATTGTTTTATTATGTGTTATATTTTGAGTTCTGCATTTCCATTTTGCTTTTGCTATCTAGAGGTTTTAGTTTTTATTGTGTGGGAATTTCTGTATTTCAAAGACACAGATGTTTTGTTAAAAATAAAGTGTGAAATGGTTGTATACATAAAAATGTTTTTAATTACAAAAGTCAAAAGAAATGTAATAAGTAGAGCATGACATTTTAAATTTTCACTTATGAACATTCAACCAATTCATGTATTTGAATTTGTCTTCGCCTCAGCTTCTGTGATATAAAGATTAATGGTTTGCATTTGTTAAGTTAGTTTTACTGCCTAATAAAGCTAGGTTTATGATTTTAATAAAAGGAAATTTTTTACTTTTGTTTATGCATAATCAGATATGCAGCTGCTGTGACCAAAATTTATCTTTAAAAAAAACAATCCAGTCTTATAAAGGAACTACCATTGTTTATTTTTTACAGGAAGTCCAAAAGAAAGTCCAAAACCCAGAGTTTTTTTAGATGTAACCATGTTGTTTTTTTTAAATTTTTATTGGAGTATAGTTGATTTAAAATATTGTGTTAGTTTCTGCTGTACAGCAAAGTGAATCAGTTACACATATACATATATCCACTCTCTTTTAGATTCTTTTCCCATGTAGGTCATTAGAGTATTGAAAAGAGTTCCCTATACTATTCAGTAGGTCCTTCTTAGTTATCTCTTTTATATATAATAGTGTGTATATGTCAATCCCAATCTCCCAGTATATCCCTCCCCTCCCCCACTGCTTTCCCCCTTGGTAACCATAAGTTTGTTTTCTACATCTGAGACTATATTTCTGTTTTGTAAATAAGTTCATTTGTACCATTTTCTTTTAGATTGCACATATAAGTGATATCATAAGATATTTGTGTTTCTCTGTCTGACTTACTTCACTCAGTATGACAATCTCTAGGTCCATCCATGTTGCTGCAAATGACATTATTTCATTCTGTTTTATGGCTGAGTAATATTCCATTGTATATATATACCACATCTTCTTTATCCATTCCTCTGTCAATGAACATTTAGGTTGCTTCCGTGTCCTGGCTATCGTAAATAGTGCTGCAGTTAACATTGGGGTGCATGTATGTTTTCAAATTATGGTTTTCTCCAGATACATGCCCAGGAGTGGGACTGCAGGATCATATGGTAGCTCTATTTTTAGTTTTTTAAGGAGCCTCCATACTGTTCTCCATAATAGTTGTACCCATTTACATTGCCACCAACAGCATAGGAGGGCTCCCTTTTCTCCACACCCTCTCCAGCATTTATTGTTTGTAGATTTTTTGATGTTGGCCATTCTGACCGGTGTGAGGTGATACCTCATTGTAGTTTTGATTTGCATTTCTCTAATAATTAGTGATGTTGAGAATCTTTTCATGTGCTTTTTGGCCATCTGTATGTCTTCTTTGGAGAAATGTCTATTTAGATCTTCCACCCACTTTTTGATGAGTTGTTTGGGTTTTTTTATATTGAGCTGCATGAGCTATTTGTATATTTTGGAGATTAATCCCTTGTAAGCTGCTTCTTTTGCAAATATCTTCTCTCATTATGTGGGTTGCCTTTTCATTTTGTTTATGGTTTCCTTTGCTGTGCAAAAGCTTTTAAGTTTAATCAGGTCCCATTTCTTATTTTTGTTTTTATTTTTATTACTCTAGAAGGTGGATTAAAAAAGATCTTGCTTCAATTTATGTCAAAGAGTGTTCTGCCTATGTTTTCCTCTAAGAGTTTTATAATATCTGGCTTTACATTTAGGTCTTTAATCCATTTTGAGTTTATTTTGTGTATGGTGTTAGGGAGTGTTCTAATTTCATTCTTTTACAGGTAGCTGTCCAGTTTTCTCAGCGCCACTTATTGAAAAGATTTGTCTTTTCTCCATTGTATATTCTTGCCTCCTTTGTCATAGACTAGGTGACCATAGGTGCTTGGGTTTTTCTCTGGACTTTCTATCCTGTTCCACTGATCTGTATTTCAGTTTTTGTGCCAGTTCCATACTGTTTTGACTACTGTAGCTTTGTAGTATAGTCTGAAGTCAGGGAGCCTGATTCCTCCAGCTCCTTTTTTCAAAGCCCAGATTTTTTTTTTTTTTCAAAGCCCAGATTTTTTAAAACTAGGAAATAAATATGTGATGTTTATGTGATAATTTATCTTTTGATATTTTGACAAGTCAAACTTTAATCCAAATTTGTCATAATTTTCTCTTTATTTTTCTGCCCTCCAAAATCAGTATTACCTAATCTGTCTATCAAACCATGGAACAGTTTAATAGTGAAAGTAGATACAGCTATCCAAAGATTATGATAGATTTCTTGCAGAAGGCCAGTTTCTCATCTGTGGAGTTTCTTAAAAGCTGAAAAAAGGGTTTGGGTGTTTTTTGTTTTGTTTTGTTATAACATCATAGATGTCATTTTTAAATTTTTCCATGGTATATAAGGTAAATTATAATCTTTTATTTGAATATTTTGATTTATGGAAATAGATGTTTATATGATGCTGTGCACAGTTCTTATTTTGTGGCTCATTCATAGATATCTAAATTTGCAGATGAGTCTGCTTATCTTTCAGAGAACTGATCTAGGTATATTTCAATATTGTCACAAAGTCTACCTATTTCATATAACCTTTCTGATATACTAGGTTTTAATACCACTTTACTTGCATCTAAAACATTTTGACATTTATAATACTCTCACCCTGCTTTCTAAATGGGTGTGTCCAGTCTTAGCATTTAGAGACAAAATTGTTTGCAGTAAATCAAGTCTTCATGTGATTGTAATCATACCTGTGTAGAGATGAATATCCTCACCCCAGTAATGTTCAGTTCTAATTACATCCTGTATTAACTTTTATTGCTGAGACAATAACACGTTCTATTCCATATTCCATTTCTGTGAACTGGAATATTAGATTTCCAAAAGATTCTGAAATGGTGAAATTTCCTCAGAATTTAATTTACTTGACTTGGTTTAGGGTTCACTAATGAAAATTGCCTCCAGGAAAAATGCTGCTAATGAAGCAATTAACATCCCAGTGATCCCAGGCTATACTGTAGGTCCTAGGAGTCAACTCTGGTCCCATAAGGACACTATATAGAATGCCTCTTAAGGCTAAGGTGAAGGCATAACAAGCACTTCTGAGAATAGAAGGGGCACTTTAGGTAATTATGCCCAGACAACAGGCATCAATTGGTTAGTCATCTTACTTAAGGCCTCAGTGGTTCAGATCTACAGCTTTTCAGAATTGATCTAGAGTTCTGATATAGGGACCAAGGGATCTGCACCATTTTGAAAGCCCATTTATATTTTGAAATGATCATTGAATACCTCTTAGGGAACTATTAAAAATATCTAGAAATATCATACATATATACCTATATAAAATAGACATAAATTTCATCCTTTTTTTTACCTTTTGGGTAATTTTTATTAATAATATCCATTACAGTCATAACCAATTCTGATATCACCCCCAAATTCCTTAACTTGAATTAAATAGACTGGAATGAATTTTGTTACTTTAGCCAAATAAATTGTAATGAATTCTGTTACTTGTTTAATTGTTTTTAATGAATGCCATTCTTTCAGTTGATTAAAGCAATTTTTCCAGTGACTTTGTAAGTAGTCCCACATTGAATGGATTTTAAATAGTAATTAATTGCCCAGGAAGCAGAAGAACAAAGAGTGGTTAATACAGCTCGTAGGGATTTAAGGAAGAATAATCTGTGGCCGTTACAGTTATGTAGATCTTTCTAGTATCCATAAATTGCTTTAACTTGAATTCTCTCTTGTTGATTTTATAGTTTTAACTCAAATATGTACTGTTTTCAAAAATATATTGTGCCCAGGTTTCTGTAAAAGTACATATGTTCTATTTTTAAATGCCCAGTCATGTTGATTTCACAGAGATTTGGGGAAATTTATCCTAATGGGAATAATTACTCTGGGAGCTAAAAATAATAGACATGTCCTTCTTTTTCTTTCTTTTTTATAAAAGCTGGACCTGTGATCTGCAGAATGCTGAGTTATCCCCCAACTCGCCGAGCTTTAATTGTGGGTTGTGGCCTACAAATGTTCCAACAGCTCTCAGGCATTAACACCATCATGTATGTATTTCTTTCTGGCTTTTTACTGAAAAGATTGTGAAGGAATTATTTTATATGGAAAAAAAAGAGTAGGACTCTTGGTGATTTGTTTTTATTAAATGTGTAGAATTCTCCTTTTGGAAGATACTTAACTTAACAATTTTTTAAATCCTGTAAAATTGTAACTAGAAGGAAGTGACATTTTGTTTGTTGTAATTATTGACTTTATTTGATTTCACACGATTTCTCTTTTATGCCATCCAATATGTCCCTATATTCTGAGCTACTGACTGTATCATTTTCATAAGCTATTTCTTGATTCACATTAAAAAGTAAAACAAAAGGAAATCACCTGGCATTATTAGAGATTAATGGACACACAGATAACTAGTTCATTTCCTTTTAGGGCAGTCAGTTACAATGCAATGTGATAATAACATTAATAGAAGTATGTTTTTTACAACCAGAGTACAGTGGGCCAGAGATTGAGTGGGAGCAGAGAAGTAGGGAAGACACACAAGTTCCCTGTTTTCTAGTTTTCAGACTAATTCCCAAAGTTATATGTGTGTTGTGGATGGAACAGGGGGAATAGTGGGGGTTCTACCATGTTTCATTCATTCAATATTAAACCCATTTTTGATGGTCTATTTTGTACTAGGTACATAGCAGTGAATAAAGTAGACATGGTCCTTGGCCCTACAGAGCATACAGGCTGGTGGAGGAAACAACACATTAAATAAACTCACAGTTTAATACAGAATTTCAAATTATCATAAGGTCTATGTAGGACTATTCCAAGGGGGGACTTTTAAGATGCTAGGTGATAGAATGTGGGTTAGAGAAAAGCCACGATTTTTGCTGAGAATCTGGTTGTTGGGTGAAAAGCTCCTAAATCTTAGAAGCTTTCCCCCACTACCTGTTGGTTAAAATTATTCATTAGAAAAATACAAATTGTGTAAAATTAAATTCTACGTAGTAAACCATTTGTATTTAGGAGTCTTGATATTTTCCTTTAAAATTACTTGGGTTATAATGAATTATTCCACGGTAATTTGAGAAGAGTGAATTAGTTAAAATAATGGCTAGGGCCCAATGACCGATTAGATTAAATTGGAATTTGCTAAGAAACTCCACCTTGAATACATCCACGCCATTTGTGAATTTGACTCTGATGGTAATTCTTGTTGGACTTCAGCTTCCTGGACTACATTTTTAATATTGGTTTTCTCCTCCTTCCCTCTAACATTTACTTTCATTTTTTTCCTCACCTTTATCAGCTCTATTTAGGCCCATCTGTTGGTATGGTGCCCAGCATTTTTGTTTCTGGATGTGGCACACCATGACTTTTCTGAGGCACGTCCACTGTCCTCAGTGTGGTGATGATATGGAATTGTAACAAGACTAGCACCAAGCTTTCAAATAATGCAATGCAGTAATAACCCTATGTGAAAATCTAGTTTATCAACCTAAATTAAAATATGCCCTATTTCTGAAAATCTTCTTTGTTTGTTCTACTCAATAATCTGTAGAAGTTGAAATGTTTTTTATGAAATCCATCTTTCACCCCAAGTTTGTGTGAACCTGAAATATGAGGTATTTTGAATTCTATTTTTTGCCAAGAAAAGTTCATAGAAAGATCATATGGGAAAATATTGAAAGATAAATCATCCTTAAAATTGTATTATGTAATCTTACCATGTTTAGTTTTCTCTTTTCTCCCTCATAGGATCTTTATTTCTATCTACATGAATTATTTAATGTTCTGTCTCAGTTAAGGAAATAGATTTACTTCTTGGAATATTTAGTTTTTTCATTCTCTACCATGAAAAAAAAATATATGTGGTGTGAGTGTATTTAAGTATCTTTTATTTGTATAACTTATGTTTATATCCTAACTCATACCTTATCATCCTCTTCTATCCCATTGTGCATAGGACTTCTAAGATCTTAAAACGATTACATACTTCAGACAGTACACTTAACTTTTAGAAGAGGCAATTTTCTGTTATGACTCTGATCACTGAATAATTTCAAACATGCAGCTGAATAGATTATTCTCTATTCACAAGAGAGAAAGAACAGAGCAAATGGAGTTCTGTTTTCCTAATAAATTCCTGCTATATTATTGCACTGCCTCACAGACCAATAAAATATTTCCACATCTGTCAAAATAAAAGGGAGAGTAATGATAGATGAAGATGATGATGGTTAATGTGAAGACAGCTCTCTTAAGAAATTCTCATGTGATCTATTCTAAACCCTAGTTATAGTGTCAATAATTTTCAATTTTCTGACTAAGAATTTTTATTTTATTAATAAATGGATCCTTCCCACATTATTATTACCACAACCAAAATGTGTATGGGTGAGTAATTAGGTAGGTAGGCAGGTAGGGAGGGAGGGAGAGAGAAAGAAAAAAAAGAGAAAGAAAGAAAACAACTGGTTCCATCTGGGTTTGATAGCATCTTGCTTCTTTTGAGGAACTTAAAATAAGCTATATTTTGATATGTGTTGATAAACATAAAATCAGTTCATCTTGGACAGGTGGAAGGTATCAGATTTTTACCTGGGAAGACCAAGAGGTTCAATGGCTTATTTTAAGGTTACACAGAAAATCCGCAGTAAAGAGAAGGAAATCCAGAATTTTAATATTTTTATGTCATCTTCAGGTAAAAGGAACTGTGGGTGTGTAAACTTCTTTTGGACACTCCATACCAGTCCTTTATTTTTAAGCTACTCTTCTTTTAGGTTAATGCTCCCAGCTTCATCTCTTCTTACTCTTACCTTTTCTACTAACTTAAAGTAGGGGTGGGAAATAGGCAATTATATTGGCTGGGCAGATCATTCTTACCTCTATAACTGCTTTACCTTAATCCCCAGTGGGTCACTTCTATTGTATTTATAAGATATAATAGAAAATATTTCGGAAAATATGCCCTTGCAATAATAATCTTAATAGGTATCATTATTGAGCATTAATACCAGTACTACTCTAGCATGTGTTAGCTCAATAAATATTAACAGAAAAGGAAAAATAGGACAAAACTCTTAGCCTGTCTAATGGTGTAATTATTTATTATTGTCATGATAAAAACAAAAATGTTTACTGTTTTATATATATATATCTAACACTATAAAATATTTTCATAGACATGATCTCCCTTGTTCTTTATAAAAATCCTGTCAAGTAGGCAGGGCAGTTCTGTTTATTCTCAAGCCAAGGCAGCAAAGGCTTAATGAGTTAAAGTGACTTGTCCACTCACACAATAAATTTTAGAGCTGAGGGTAGAATGCTGATTTTCTGACTCTAGGTCACCTGGGCTACCCTTCAGTTGTAAAACACCTGAAATGCCCAGGGCTGAATCTTTAAAGCTTGTTTGGGGGTAATATAAGTCAACAAATAAAAGTTAATGAAATTCACTACCACCCAAGGATAAAAGTCCAAAACCACTCTGTGCTAATAAAATTGCATCCATCTCAAGAATCATAAAACTCATCAAACTATTTAATCTACTGGTACCCAGCTGAGGCCTTTGCTCTACATTCTGATCTAGAGTTCTTGGGCAGGCCAGGCTGATGGTATGATATTTGTTAATCATATTTAATTAATTTAATTTCATAAGTGCAATATTTCTGAATCTGTTCCATTCTCATATTTTATCCCCAACAAGCTCTCCTAGTGTAAAAACTTACCATGCAATCAGGAAACATGGCACAACAAGCAGGCCAGATGGTGGTAAATGCAGAGAAAAATAAAGGTGACAGGAAATAAGAAGAAAAGAATAAGGATTTATGCTCTCTTATGTTGTAAGTCTGAACCAGAGGTGACATTTTACTCTCTCTGAGGTTCTCAGCAGGCAGCATGAGTGGACCAAAATACTAACTCACTAATGTGAGCCTTCTCCTCTCTCTGCATCCTCAGTAGGGCTCAGAACATAATCCAAAAAGCTATTGAAAGATAATATGCTTATCTCATTGGAATGTTTCAAGATGAGTGTATTTTAGTCATTTGTGCTCATTGGGTGAAAGTCATTGATTGAATGAGAAAATGTTCAGTTTCATGGTTCACTCTTTTGAAAGATGAGTTTAGAGTGCTGGGAAGAATATTGACCCAGGAATCAGGATAATTAGTTTCAAGATCTGTCTCCACCATGGAACTTTGGGCATGCCAGGTAACTGCCTTCATTCTAATTACCTATAAAGTGAAATAGATGGACTTTAATGTACATTTGATTGAGGAAAAATGGAGTTTCAAGTGAAAGTGGAAGCTCAAACATTTGTGTTTGAAATACTTTAAACCTTTCTTGAGTGAAAAGTTATCAGGAGATTGATTTTAATATAAAAAGAAAAATGTAAACAAAACGGGAGTTTCATAAGAGATGGTGAGAGTATATTTTCTTGAATATTATAATCTTTTGTTTTCTTTTTATAATTCACAAATAATTGTGTCCTGTAATAGGAATCTTAAAACTACATCTGCTAAAGTATTCATTTATTTATTCTTCAACCAGTATTTACTATATTGTTGATAGAGCTTCAAATATTTGGAAACTAAAATTCTTGTCTTTGAGAAGTCTATATTCTACCTAAGCAGACAGACCAAATAATTATAATGCAGTATTATAAAAAAACAAATTAATATGCTATATGAACACAGAAAAAATGAGTGACTAATTCTACCTCGAAAATAAAGAGGGAACATATAAACAACTTTTTGTTATTTTAAAATTTTTCTTTATATGTAGTCATTTTGGGGGTAGAAACATGGTACATCAAATATTAACACAACCTATGGTGTTAGATCTGAATTTAAATTGAAACCCATCACGCTTGCTAGCTGTGTAAACTCCACAAGCTTCTTAACTTCTCAGAGCCTCAGTGATCTGAAAATCAGGAAAAATACCTCCTGTGCTTCTTGTGATTAAATGAAATATCCTGTATGGTTCATGCCCAAGAGGGGAACTGAGACCATGTTAACTTCCCTTCTGCTCACTGTGTGTTGCAGCTTAGAAATTCCAGAGCATTTGTGGAAAGCAGGGCCATTCCATAGTTGATTCATTCTCTTTGGCCCAAACCTATCCATCAGTCCAGCATTTGAAGCATCCTTTGTAGAAGCAAAATTGTTGTAATACCCTTTTTTTCATACTTGTCTCTAATTTTCAAAATATAGAAAGAAGTCAAAATAGTGTTTTTCTTCTAACTTATAAATGTGGTAGGAGTGTTGTCTGCTTCAGTGTTAGATACATTCTTTACCTCTTAAGTCAGGGAGAAAAGACTTCAATGAATTTTATTTTTAATTAATTGTTATTGGAGTATAGTTGCTTTACAGTGTTGTGTTAGTTTCTTGCTGTACAGCAAAGTGAGTCAGTCATACGTATACATATATATCCACTCTTTTTTAGATTTCCTTCCCATTTAGGTCACCACAGAACACTGAGTAGAGTTCCCTGTGCTATACAGTAGGTTCTCATTAGTTATCTATTTTATACATAGTAGTGTATGTATGTCAGTCCCAATCTCCCAACTCATCGCATCCCCTCTTCCCTCCTTGGTAACCATAAGTTTGTTCTCTACATCTGTGACTCTATTTCTGCTTTGCAAATAAGTTCATCTGTATCATTTTTCTAGATTCCACATATAAGCGAACCAGAAAAGACCTCAATGACTTTTGAACAATAAGAGCTAATAATGCCTCCTTAGGAAGTGGGGGATCTGTGACTAAGTATACCCTGGGTGGCACGACTTGTGGTTTACATCAAAAGATAGTCAAATCCTTTCGGCATGTTTTCCAAGTCAGATGTGAATTTAAGGTTCTGTGATAATTAATCGAAATTTATCTCCACTGGTTTGTAAAGTATCAGCAACTAAGATTTGGGTTCCTCAGGACATCTTTGGTGATATGAAAATATGGTTTCCTTGACTGCCCTTTCTCTGACTGATATGTTTTGCTGAAAGGTAAGCAGAAGAAATGAAGATGCTGTTAATGAGTTGAAATAACAGCATGAAATCCAGGGATGTGCCCCAGGAAATAGGCCTGCTGTGTCCCTAAAGCAGAACCTTGCCCCCCAAATCATATGAGAGTTTGAGAGTAACCAGTCCAGTTAGTTCCAGGTAGACTATTACAAAATTGTAAAAATGTTCATTCTTTAAACAAATCGGTGGAAGGCACTCCTCCAGGGACTAGATAAACACAATATGACATAGCCCATCCCCAGGGAACTTTGGTCTTTTCCCTTATCTTTAAAAGGATATACTGTCACCTGTCTTGAAAGGTTGCTTTGAAGATGAAGTGAGGCATGAAATGTCTGCCACACAGGAGGTACTTAGAGGATGTTGGGGAGTTTGGTTCTCCTCTTCTCACACTCACATTTGTTATCCTCTCAATTAGTCAGGCATCTGGGATGTCCTCACTTGGCCAGCGTTCTCTTTAAAAATTTTCCCTTATTGGCACATCATAGCATTTCATCTTGAGTCTCCTTCATGACTTTTTCTTCTCAATTTATACTTTAAGGCTGGTGCTCCGCAGGCCTTGGCTTACAACTCTACTGGGAGATTTTGTTCACTTCCATAGTTTCAATGCCCAGCTACATGGAAGAGGTGGCTTAGCCTACATTTCCAGATCAGAACTCCTCTGAGATGCACAGTCATATTCAACTGCTGGGCATTTTTATTTGGATATCCTACTCTCATCAATCTCTACATGCACAAAACTGAATCCCTATTGTTTCTCACCAATTCTGCCCCTCCTCCTATTATCCCCATCTCAGTGAAGGGTATGACTAGTGGGTGCCCAAGACTATGGCTGGGGAGCCAAGACATCCAAATGCAACCAGTTGCAATTTCCTTAACTTTACTCCCTTAACACCTTTTATATCCTTCCTATTCTCTTCATTTTCATTATCTGTCCGAGTTTAGGCCCTGCTTTAGTTAGGGCTCATTGTATTTGCAAGTATTTGAATTTTACTCCAACCTAACTTAAGAAAAATCAGGGCAGTTTACAGTAAGGGCACAGGGACTGAAGTCAAGAAATACAGCTGCACCTACCAAGAGGCTGTCAACAAAAAAATCAATCAATAGTCAAATCTAAGAAAGAAATGGAAATTTTCTTTATTTGTGCCAACCTGAGGATTATAACCTGGGAGACAGTCTCTCAGAGAGCTCTGAGAATCTTCTGAAGAGGTAAGGGGGGAGGCCAATATATGTGTGATTTTGGTGAAGGGAGTACATGCAACCAAGCACACATCTCAGTAGAAGGTCACTGCTAGTCACTAGGAATAGACACCTTAGTTAATGGTTTTAGTGCTTTTATAGGTATGGGAAGACACAAGAATCAGGTTCATAAAAATTTCTCCTGAAAATATCTAACTATCTGAGGGGCAGTTCTGTCACTTTTACCTCATCCTGATCTTTGCCTGGAATTCCTTTCTGGGTATATTGTAGGTCAGCGACTGCAGTGATTAATGACTTGATTCTTGTAGAAGTGGTGGGCAACATTCTTTATTTTACAATCCCTTCCCTTTCAGTCTTAATTTTGACCAAGGTTTGGGAGGCATTTTGTGACCAGTTTGTCCCACAGTGCTAGGAACGCTCATTCCCAGATCAGGCAAGGATTCCATTGATAGGTCACTCAATGTGCTATTACTGGACTAGGCCCTGTTACCAGTAGCCAAAGCCTCTGGACCACTGCTTTACTAGTCTGTTATGATCCAGGAAATGGTTCCCTCTCATTGCTTCTTCCCATATCTAGAGTTACAGTATTATTACAATCATTGATCTTATAGAACTATATATTTGATCAATCGTTTCAAGTTACCTAATCATCATTAATTTTATCTGATGCTCAGTCACACATTTGGTAATGCAAGAAACAATAATCTTATAAAATAGGCAGAATAGAAGTAATATAGCTAGTAGGTCATAAGTAAATATTTAAGCCAAGAACTTCCAGTAGGTTTGGCCCAGTATCTCCTCAGGTTGTCTGACTAGTCTGTTCTGCACCAATTGTTATCTTTAAGGGAAATGATAAATTGGCATTGGACATGCATAAAGTTCACCAAAGATGTATGCACCTACAAGGAAAATAGTGGGTCATTGTGACCCCTTACAGGATTGAGAAAGAAGTGTTACCTTCTAAGGAGCTACATCACTGGTGCCAGAAGGGGAAAAATTGATCTATGTGGTTGAGCCGGTATTTCTCCTATTGGGGAGGTCTGGTTAAGGCATAATGTAGATGTACACTAGAAGGAAGGGTAGAGGCCAAAATGGGCAGAGAAAAACTTTACATTTAAATTTTTTCTTGTCTTGCCTTAAAATCTAAATTTTTATTTCATCAGGGCTGAAACCAGAAACGCAGCCTCTGTGTCCACGTGGTATTGTGTTCTTGTTTCTCTCTGGCTATATGCATTCTCTTCCTTCTTTCTCTTTGAGATCTTTCTCTGGTTTTGCTCATATATGATCACACTCTGCCACCATAACCTTGGATATACTTCTAAGTTCAAGCGTCACAAAAGATTGACTGGAATTGTCTCAATTCCTAATTCCTAAGAGAGAAAAATCAAAGTGAACCTCCCTTTGTGAGGGAGGATTTGAGGCCAGACAGCTGGGCAATACCATAGGAGGAGACGCACAGAGAATTTTTCTGCAATAAATCTCACGTCCCTCATTTCATCCTTCTTATCTCTGCGTGTGAACTTTCCGAAACAAAGTCAAATCCTACCCCATCTTGACTTAAAATCATTTAATGGTAGGCATAGCGTTCAGCAGAGCTCAAAGTCTAGAGCCCTTCGTGGTCTGACTTTTGTCCATCTCTGCACTGTCCTGTGTCCGACCACTTCTCACATGCTTTTGCCTCCTGCTATGTGGAACGTCCTCTGCTTTAGGTGATGATTAATTGAAGCCTCAGGGCCTTCATACATACCATTCTCCCAACTCAGGTCACATGCCATCTCCCTACACTCAGGAACTAATTCAGACGATCCTCCTTTAGCCTCCTATAGCACTCTGAGTAGATATCTGTCATAACAATTATTGTGCTTTATTTGTTTGTGCTTTATTTAACATTTATGCTTTATAAAACTGCAGATTTATTTTTTTATTTCCCCAGAAAGACTATACAAATAATAAAATTGGCCCCCCTCAAAGTACTCCCAGGGAGAGCCAGCTAGATTTTTGTTCCTACTGACTGTTCTGTTTTTATTCTGTTCATCACCACGGTCATAGTATCGTGTTATGCTGGGTCTGTTTCTGTCTGACTATGTGAGTGTCTTCCTTAACTAGTTTGCAGTTATGACCTCAGGAAAACAAAACCAATGACATTCAAGATTTGAGAACAGGATTTTTCAAAACCACTGCCAGATGAGTTCTTATCTTTAGAATTAGTGACAAGCTATAATGACATTTCTACTAATGTATAATATTGGTTAGATACTCTTTAAGTTTAGTTTGGGTTTCAACACTGAAGGTCCCATGACAAAAATTCTGAAGACAGAGCTCTTGGTTCCTTCTTAGGGCAACTGAAGAGCTAAGGTAGTGACTTCTGTCCACATTTGTGATAGTACTTCCTGTGGCTGATAGAATTACAGGATTTCAAATGCTATTAAGCTGCTAGATGCAGAGACAAATAGTCTAATGACATGTCATTCATGGCAGGGAGAAAAATGAACAGTGTTCCCTGCTGGAACATCTTCATTTATTTTGATAAGATTATTTTTTACTGGGCAGATTAAAATATACAGAACGAAATATAAGGTGCTCCTGTTTCCATTTCTGTAAAAACACACAGTACCAGAAAATAGAAAACGTATAGAGTATATTTAACTATGTGATTTTAACTACAGTTTCCTGCATAGAATTAACAGTCTCCCCCTGGATTCTTCTGATGATCTTCTTCAACTTCCTTAAGGTTCTCCCCTCAGTCACTTGTCATAACTTTGTTGGAGAAGTTTAATTCTGTATCTAAGACTATTTACAAGGACTAAATTTAGCCCCGAGACATGTTTTCTTTGGAAAGGACAGAATTTTTGCACTTGTTAAATTTCACACTAAAGTCCGGATTTCAAGGGGACTGCATTGCCTCTTGGAGCCTATATGTCCTCTCCAGTTCCCCACATTCCCTGCTACTCTCCATGGCTGGACACCATCAAGACAGTTAAGGTTGTGCCACCTGCCCTAAGAAATCAACATTCAATTAATAGTCTACTTAGAACTTTCGCATGTATGTCCTGTTCAAGGCTGGATAAAAATGAGGGCAGATAATTTAGATTGCTCTGATTTTAGGAATAGCAGTATAGTCTAATCATTACAGCAAAGCTGTGGATATTTGTAAAATGTTCAGTTTCATCTTCTACCCTCAAGACCTTCATTCCACATTAAAAAAAATGTTTTTTGAGACTAAGTGGATGAGACTACCATTTGCCAACACTTTACAATCATTTTTATCACCTAAGAGGGAATGTGCTGTAGGTGACGTTGGAATCAGACAGATCTATCTAACAATGTTGTTAGAATTAAATGAGATACCATATTTAATGTACTCTAAGGTGACTAACTTACAGCAGCTCATTATTTATTACATTATTATTTTATTTGGCATCAGACAGATCTGGAGTCAAATTTTACCATGTTTCCTGACCAGTTGTGCTACCTTGCATGACTTACACAGCCACTCGAAGTCTCAGCTTTCTTATTTACAAATGGGATATAATCTACCTTCCAGGGTGGTTGTGTTTTCCTTCATTCTTACCCATCTCAGTGAGCAGTGCTCCCATCTATCCAGTTGCTCAGGCCCAAAACCCAGGAGTCATTGTTGATTTTCTTCTCTTTTTACTTCCCAATCCAGTTCTCCAGTAAGTCTTAGCCCCAAAACCATGATTTTCAAACTGTGCAGAGGCATGAGACACTCCTTACAGGGGAGCCGAGGGATATTTTAAATTAAATGTGTGAGGGAAACACTACATGCTCAGACTACCAGTATTAAGTAGTTTTACTTTAATAAACAGAACCATTAGGTATTTCTTTTGGCTTAGAGGTGCTGAAAAAAATTACTCAGACACGAAGGGCTCCATGAAGCAAACAAGTTTGGGAACTTCAGCACTATGGTAGTGTATATCCTTCCCCTTATCTTCATCTCCACTACTACCAGCCACACTAGCCACTATTGTCTCATTTATTGCAATTGTCAGTCTCCTAACTGGTCTTTCTGTTTCCATGTTTACCCTCCATAAACCATTCTCCACAGAGCAGCCAGAATTAAGATCTTAACTCTCCATTACTCAGAAACTTCTGGTAGCTTTCCATCACACTTAAAGTCAGCCCAGCTTTTCACCATGTTCCTGTGACTCTGCTCTTTGGGCTCACATCTTGTTTACCATCCTCATCTCCTGCTACTCACCCCAGCACTCACCAGGTTTCAAGCACAATGGCTTTTTTCCTTTCATTTGTTTCTCAAGCTCTCTATGTTTGTTTCCCACCTTAGAGACTTTGCAGTTGCTTTTCCTTCTGCCTGGAAAGATCTTTCTCTAGATCTTCCCAGTGGCGGTTCCTTGTCACTTGTGTCTAAATTAAAATGTCAACACCTCAGGTAGGCCTTGACCCTATTTGACCTCCTCCCTTCACTGTTATATCTCTCCATTTATTTTCTTCATAGTATTTATCACTGCCTAAAATTATCCTCTTTCTTTACTTGTTTGTTAATAAGCTCATGAGAGTAGAGCCCTCATCTGTCTTATTCACCTTTAACTTTTGCTCAGCATACAGTAGACACTCAGAAAATATTGGTAGCATTGGAAATTTGGACAAATGCTTGTTCTGTTTCCCTTCTTTAGAACCAAATGATGTCACTGATGATCATGTGCCCTTTGCTGTTTCTTTATAGTAAAGTCTTGCTGAAGTTTTGAAAGATGGGGAACTAAGTGTCTTGGTGGGTCAAATGTTGGAGCATTTATTTATTTTGCTTTAATAGTCAAGAAATGTAGTCATACTGCATGCTACCTTTATTTGAAGTGCCTGACTTTTCCAAATCCTTAGTAAATTTATTAAACAACTGAGAAAAAATTCCTTTTCTATTTTCCTCTTTACCCAAATCTCTGAATTGGCAAACCTCGTAGTTGGAGAAGTATTGGAGTAATATATAGTAAAATCAAAATCACTCCCGTATATCCCTCATTCCATTAAAACACAGAACTGAGAACAGCATGGAAGAAAGGTTTTTATATAGACTTTGGGTTTATCCCAAATGAACGAACTGGATTGCCAAATTGTATTGCACAGGGTCAGTTTGCAGTTCAGTGAGATGAATCTTTGCAACAATCAGTAAAGAGAAGAATAGCTTCATGAGTAACAAAATGAGGACTCCATGATTGGACCTCAATAAATCTATAGTATAATAATACAGAATAATATACAATAAATTAAATCTATAATAACATTTTTGTAATTAGGGTAAAATGCAAACAAGTAAATTTAGATAAGTATTTACAATTGTAGGTATTTATGTTCTGGCTGTTTTTTTGTGGGAGAGTATTTCTTTCTTTCACTAATCTTTACAGAGTGTACCTCAAACTTACTAATTGGTTATCTTCTAAGGATTTAAAATTCAGTTGGAAA
The DNA here is from genome assembly GCF_965194825.1 of Balaenoptera physalus. Lineage (NCBI taxonomy): Eukaryota > Metazoa > Chordata > Mammalia > Artiodactyla > Balaenopteridae > Balaenoptera > Balaenoptera physalus. The sequence continues at coordinate 73,973,050 of NC_138892.1, forward strand.
TTTCCCGGTGGTTAACTATGTGGCTATGTTAAACTGTTATACAGAATCCCCTTATGCCTTACCATATCTGAAGTGCTGAAACAATCATATCATTGCTGTTGTAGGAAAACTTCCAAGTTACAACTCAAGATTCCAAGTGTATTTTCCCTCAGCCCCAGAATTCCTGTGGCACCAGTTCCAGACGGGAGTAGAATGAGAGAACACAGATGGTCAGGAGGCCCAGGTACAGGTGTGGGTGTAAGTAGGTACCAGACCCTGTCAGCAGGAGAATGGGTGCACAGGAGAGGGAGTGGCAACAGCAAAGGCATTGGCAAGGGCAGCTGGTTGTAGTGATGAGAACTCTGGTTATTGTAGGGTGTTTGTCTTGCCCCTGGTAGGGGAAGAAGGAAGTAGATGATGCTTATAATTGTTCTGACAGTGTTAGAGGTGAAAGGTGCACAAGATCATTCCCATGTATCAATTGTTAGTATGTTTGTATATAAATGGTTATCTCTAATATGGATATATTAGTTGATAATTCAAATGATTTCTAAAACCAAAAAATCTGAAACGATTAGGGCTTCTCAGCATAGATCGTATAGTAATCATTTGTTCCCACAAGTTCATTAGAAAACCAATTTATGAATTAATTTGGTTATTAAAATTATACTGGTATCTTAGGTTCCATGTATATAATGTTTCAACAACCAGGTGAAAAATATTGGTTAGCTGGTTATTTTGATAGTAGAATATGAATCAAATTCTATTTGATTTTGAAGACTTGACTGATTTGAAGACTGATCTATTAAAGCACAGTAAAACAAGTTTTCCTATTTTCCTGATTTTAAAGTATTTTCAATAAACAATAAACTATGCTCTTGAATCTGGGTCATTTACGTGGTGGGTTAAAAAAGTCACAGACTCATTTTAACGTTATTCATATTTTATATTTTGAGTTTAATTTTTATTGTGGTATTACATATACAAGAGTGAAGGTAGTATAAGGTTTACCATGAAAAGCAGTTGTCCCTGTCCCTCATCCTTTACCTCAAGTTCTACTCTCCAAGGACAATTACTTTCACGTCTTTTAGATATTTCTTTCCATATTAACACTATCTGTATTTCTAAGTAAATAATATTTATATAATTTTTATTGATTTCAATGTTTGCAATTCTGTATTGACTTTCCATTACAGAAGATACTTCTTCCAACCACCTCCATTCACATTCACATTCACATTCACACAATTCCCCCCACCTTTATAATTATATCTCAAGTTTTGTGATTAACTAATGTTCACTGTTTTCAGCATTGTGACCACAGAAACATTGTTTCCAACTGAGCAACTCAGTGCGCTTTGAGTATGTGTACTTCTGTTGTGCTGCACATCTTCTGTTTGCTACTCAGGTGACACCTCCATCTTTCTCTACCTTACTCTGCCTGAGCCTGGCCTGGTGAACTGATTGATACATGCGTACCAACATTTTTTCCTCCCCTATTGTAAATAATTGCCTCCTCCTTTAATTTGCTCAGTGTTCTGTGTACCCCTCATTAATCCTGTCTGCACACTCCTCAGTGGAACTGCGAAACCCCTCTCTTGTTGGTTAAACCTAATAAGAAACATCAGGAAATCCATCCTTGTACTTCTGCTTCCCCACGCCTTGCCTTCCTTGCTGATCCTCCTCCTGGAGCCTCCATTATCCTGCCTGCCCCATCCCCCCATCAGGATGCTGTCCAGGCACAGCTGTAGGAATTCTCTTTACTTCTCTTCTCATTAGCTTCCCTGTTTCCTGGATCTCATTTCCTCTCTTTAGCCTTACAATGCAGTAGTTGACTGTGAAAAGCTCAATGGGAAGTAAAAAAACACTGAGACTGTGAAAATCTCTATTCTGCCCCCAGACTTAATTGTTGTTCTCCCTCAGAATTTTCAAGCCATAGACTCTCATTTTCAGACCATGCCTTCCAGCTGGCCTTCATTGTACCTGTTCTCCTCAAATCTGCAAGCTTGGTTGCTCAGTCTCTAGACATTAAACCTCTGCCTCCTTCCAGGTGTGGGTAGGGTGAGAGATCTGGGAGGGAGACGAGGGGCTCTAACTGATTGTTATAAAGCCTCTCAACTTGTTTTCAGTCAGTGTCTGAAATATCTAGTACCTCCAATCCTTGGACTTTTCTGGAGTTCTGTCATGTAACTCATCCCTTGCTCCCCCACTCCCATATGTTCTGATGTTTTAAGCAAGTCATCACATGTCTAATCTCTGATCAGTCTGAAACTTCTAGTCTAATGTTCTTTATCTTTGCATAGTTTTTAAAACTTTTAACTTATTTTATAGTAGTTTTAGTGGACAAGTTGAGGAAATAAAGGTACTGGGTTTAACTGGACATAAGTATTTTAAAATATTAAGGCAAAATATAGTTGAGTTCATAATTGAAATGCTTCTCTGAAGTAAAATACATGTTGTTTTAAAATATTAGTTCTGTCATAGATTAGAGGACCATATCCTGTTCCATTGATCTATATTTCTGTTTTTGTGCCAGTACCATACTATTTTGATTACTGCAGCTTTGTAGTGTAGTCGGAAGTCAGGGAGTCTGATTCCTCCAGCTCTGTTTTTCTTTCTCAAGATTGCTTTGGCTATTCAAGGTCTTTTGTGTTTCCAAACAAATTTAAAGATATTTTATTCTACTTCTGTGAAAAATGCCATTGGTAATTTCATAGGAATTGCATTGAATCTGTAGATTGCCTTTAGTAGAATGGTCATTTTGACAATTTTGCTTCTTCCAATCCAGGAACATGGTATATCTTTCCATCTGTTTCTGTCAGCTTCAGTTTCTTTCATCAGCATTTTATAGTTTTTGTAGTACAGATCTTTTGCCTCCTTAGGTAGGTTTATTGCTAGGTTTTTTGTTTTTTTTTTGATGCAATGGTAAATGGGACTGTTTTCTAAATTTCTCTTTCTAATCTTTCATTGTTAGTGTATAGAAATGCAACAGATTTCTGTGTATTAATTTTGTATCCTGCAACTTTACTGAATTCATTGATGAACTCTAGTAACATTCTGGTAGCATCTTTAGGATTTTCTGTGTGTAGTATTATGTCATCTGCAAACAGTGAGAGTTTTACCTCTTCTTTTCCAATTTGGATCCCTTTTATTTCTTTTTCTTCTCTGTCATGGCTAGAGCTTCGAAAACTATGTTGAATAAAAGTGGTGAGAGTGAACATCCTTGTCTTGTTCCTGATCTCAATTAATCTGTGACAAAGGAGGCAAGAATATGCATTGGAGAAAAAACAGTCTCTTCAGTAAGTGGTGCTGGGAAAACTGGACAGCTACATGTGAAAGAATGAAATTAGAATATTCTCTAACACCATACACAAAAGTAAACTCAAAATGGATTAAAGACCTAACTGTAAGACCAAATACTATAAAACTCCTAGAAGAAAACATAGGCAGGACACTCTTTCACATAAATTGCAGCAATATCTTTTTGGATCCGTCTGCTAGAGTAATGGAAATAAATAAACAAATCAGACCTAATTAAACTTAAAAACTTTTGCTGCACAGCAAAAGAAACCATAAACAAAACAAAAAGACAACCTACAGAATGGGAGAAAATATTTGCAAACAGTGCAACCGACAAGGGATTATTCTCCAAAATATACAAACAGCTCATACAGCTCAAATCAAAAAAGCAAACAACCCAATCAAAAATTGAGCAGAAGTTCTAAATATTTCTCCAGAGAAGATATACAGATGGCCACAAGGCACATAAAAAGATGCTCAACATTGCTAATTATTAGAGAAATGCAAATCTAAACTACAAAGAGGTATGACCTCACACTGGTCAGAATGGCCATCATCAAAAAGCTTACAAATAATAAATCCTGGAGAGGGTGTAGAGAAAAAGGAACCCTCCTACCCACCCTGTTGGTGGGAATGTAAATTGGTACAGCTACAGCCACTATGGGCAACAGTATGGGGTTCCTTAAAAAACTAAAAATAGAGCTACCATATGATCCTGCAATCCCACTCCTGGGCATATATCTGGAGAAAACCATAATTTGAAAACATACATGCACCCCAGTGTTCACTGCATCACTACAATAACCAAGACATGGAAGTCACCTAAATGTCCATTAATAGATGAATGGATAAAGAAGATGTGGTATATATATATATATATATATATATATACAATGGAATACAATTTAGCCATAAAAAATGTAATAATGCCATTTGTAGCAACATGAGTGGACCTAGAGATTATCGTACTCGGTGAAGTAAGCCAGACAGAGAAAGATTCATATCATACGATATCACTTATATATGGAATCTAAAAAAAAAAAAAAGATACAAATGAACTTATTTCCAAAACACAGAGAAACTCATCAACATAGAAAACAGATTTATATTATCAAAGGGGGATGGGTGGTAGGAGGAGGGATAAATTAGGAGGTTAGGATTAACATATATACACTACTATATAGCACATAGATAACCTAAAAGGACCTACTGTATAGCTCAGGGAACTACACTCAGTGTTTTGTAATGACCTATAAGGGAAGAGAATTTGAAGAAGAATGCGTGTGTGTGTTTGTGTGTATAACTGAATCGCTGTGCTGTACACCTGAAAGTAACATGATATTGTAAATCAACATACTTCAATTAAAAAAGGAAAGTAATGCAAAACAAAAATAAACAACTATTTCACTATAAAAATTGGTTCTGTATTTAATATATCTTCAAAATTTTTAAGATTTAAAAATCTTAACTCTCATCACCTGTATAGTAGAGAATCTAGCATTTTGGTTCTATTTTATGTATTGCTCTTTTATTAGAAGAAGCACTCTTGGTACCACCACTTACACAGAAAGTGCAGTCAGAGCCTGCATGAAGGATTGGCAGGCTCTCAAATTAAATCAGTAAATTTACATATTAGAAATAGCATTGTAAATCAACTATACTTCAATTAAAAAAAGAGAAAGAAATAGCATGGATTTACTTTATAGACTTTTTTAGTCTGAGTAAGATTTTTTACTCGAATTAGTAAGCAGAAACTGGGCTTATCAAAGCATATCAAAACTTAGTGCTCTGTGACATTAAATTTTTTTTCTGATGTGTGAAATATCATTGTTTGATCTTTGAAATAGATGTTGTTGTGTTAAAACATTGTTTCCCTTTTAGAAATAATGTTGCTATAGGAGAGAATCAAAATGAAGTAATGTAAGTAATAAATTCTTAAACATATACCAGGCTCTTGTTACTGGAAATTTAATTCATTTTTCAACAATATATGCATTTGATACTAAGCTTACAATTACAAATACGTTTTAATTTATACTTTAATGTTTGTGTGTCCAGTTAACTTGAAGTTTAATTTATTTAATTACTTATTTCAGGGACTTCAAGGGTATGTACCGTTTATTTTTGTATTCCAAACTTCCATAGGAGCTCAATAAATGTTAAAATAAAACAGTCATGTTTTGTATATCAGCACAGTGCTTTGAACATACTGAAGCTTAATAAATTCATCAAATTAAAGTATATCCTTTAGCTTTTCTGAATGTCCCTTAAAATAAAAATTTTGAATATGAAACAAAATTTAGCCAAGTTTCTATAGCATTGCATATTGATTTTGAAAAACAGCTTTGAGGGTAACAATAGCAAATGCAATATTCTTTTCTTGTTTGGTGTTATTCTTTTAGAAAAGATACATTCTAATTAGATGTAGGCCAGATATAATGAATATGCTTCTTTGAAATATAAAACATTTATTAACTTTAATAGCCCATGTAATCCTGAACTAACTTATTGTATAGTAAAGATTTTATATTTTAAATGACATTTGGGGGAGAAAAAGGCAAGGATATGCTTTGATTAATATGTTTATACTTTTTCCACGAAACTTTTTAATTCATATGCCTCACCAGTTTTCAATTAGTTTACTTCGTACATTGATCATTATTCTATACCTAGAAGAAAATATTAAACTCTACAAGTATTTTGGTATCAGGGATCAAAGGTAGAAGTAAACTTGTGAAATTCAAGATTTTAAAAAATTCTATAAAATGGACAAAATGTAATGGAGCATTTCATAAAGAGAATGAGAGAGAAACATTATTTCTCGACTCAGAAGCACCACGCCATTTGATTTTAATACAAGAACTATAGATATTTGGCTGACAGGAATCTTATCTCTTTAAAATGCTTAGTACATTTAATACAAGAACTATAGATATTTGGCTGACAGGAATCTTATCTCTTTAAAATGCTTAGTACACAATCTATTACTGTTTAATTTGTATGTGAACAAACTAAATGCATTGGTTCTAAAGGTACTATTAATTATGTACTGACACCTTGATGGATTGCTCCATCAGCTGAGCAGCCTTTCTCAATCAAGTAGCATCAGGAAGAGAATTTTCTCTATAAATGAAACCTATAAGAATTCTTCACATTTAAAGTTAGAAATATATACAGTTTATAAAATTGTAAAGATTTATTATCTATTGAAATGATGATATGGCTGTTAAAATACCAGGGAAAGATATGTCAAAATACTTAAGAGCAGTTTACAAAACAATATTACATGTCTCACTCATTTATTATAGAATGCTGACCATGCAGTTCATCTCTCGGCTCCCACTTTTATAAATGTCAGAACCATATAAATATGTTTGAATTTTTGAAATTCCTCATAAGTAAAGTATCTATAATGTTTCCTGAGAGCACTCGTTATAACATATGTCTTTGAAACTTACCAAGCCTCTAAACCTGAAACGTACATGTAGGATATTCTTAAAAACTGACTAAAGGGTTATTATTCACTTCCTCAAAATAGTTATCAGTCACTATTTAATAAAATCTTCCTTGTCTTTGAGTGGAAAGAATTACTTAAATAAAAAGGATTACTATTATTCACATATTTTAATGACTGAGGATGAATTTATTGTGTTTTGAGGGACATTTTATTTCTCACTGCTTTAATGTTCTGCACATTATTTGAATTTTTCCAATAAATTCCGAACAACCTTTGTTTCAGTATTATAAATATTTAACCGACCAAATAAAGAAGTGCATCAAATCCATGCCCAGTTGAAGCAATAGGCTCCTTTTGTATTTTGGAATCTATCCCTTTCTTAAAGGACTGCATAGGATATCCTAACAACTAGGTGAGAGTCACTAAAGAAATTAATGTGGTTAACTTAAATAAAATAGGAAAATTATTTATTTTTTATTAAACTCTGTACTGCTATGAAAGATTGGTAAATATTGATGTGACTTAAATGTGCTATTAGTTGATTTGGTTTTAAATGCTTTAGACAGTTTTTTTCATATTCAATTAATTTATCATTCATCTTTCCATTTAATAAAACTGAAGCATCTTAGAGGGAAAGAAATATGCATTTTATTTTATTTTATTAAATCATTGAATCCTCCATGTTAAGAATCTAATTAAAATGCAGCTTTTCTAAAGTAATGGTTGTTTTGGTTTTGTTTTCATTAATTATTCCATAGGCAACCCCAGAATGACCCAGATGTTGGAGTCATTAGATAACAATTTTAAAGCGTGGGTCATAACTATGCTCCAAGAGATGTAAGATGATATGTTTGTAATGAATGAAAAGAAAGGGAATCTCAAGAAACTATGAAGAATAACCAAATGCAAATTTTACAACTGAAAAATAAAGTACCAGAAGTAAAGTGTTTACTAGATGGCTTTAATATCAGAATGAAGACAATAAAAATCTGAAGAAGAGAAAGAAAAAAGGTTTTTTTTTGAGTAAAGATAGCCTCAGATTATGTGAGGCAATTTCAGAAGAAAAATGGAGTCTCAGATGGAGAGAGTGCAATAATGGAGCAGAAAAAAGAAATAGAAAAAGTACTGGCAGAAAAGCCTCTGAAATTTGTTAGGAGATACAAATTTACAGATTTATGGACTCAACAATCTGTTTTTTGTTATTTAGTTTTAAGAGTATTCTATGTATTGTGGCTATTAATCTCTTATAGGATATGTGATTTGCAAAATTTTCTCCCATTCTGTGGGCTACTTTGTTACTCTGTTGATATTGTCTTTTGATGCACAAAATTTTTAAGAAATCTAATTTGTGTATTTTTTTCTTTTGTTGCCTGTGCCTCTGGTGTTATATATAAGAAATCATTTCATGAAGATTTTGTCCTGTGTTTTCTTCTAAGAGTTTTATAATTTTAGGTCTTACATTTAGATCTTTGACCCATATTGAGTTAATTTTTGAATGTGGTGTTAGGTAAGGATCCAATTCCTTTCTTTTGCATTTAGATATCCAGTTTTCCCAGAACCATTTGTTGAAAAGACTGTCAAAATTCCATATGAATTTTCTATTTCTATTTCTGAAAAAAAATCCCTGAGACATTTGTAGGAATTGCATTGAATCTGTAGAACACTTTGGATAGTATTGACATCTTAGCAATATTAAGTCCTCCAATCCATGAACATGGGATGTGTTTCCATGTATTTATGTCTTCCTTAATTTCTTTTAGAAAAAATTGTAGTTTTCTTTGTACGAGTCTTTCACCTCCTTGCTTAAGTTAATTTCTAAGTATTTTATTTTTTTTGATGCTGTTGTACATGGAATTATTTTCTTTATTTCCTCTGAGATTGTTCATTGTCATTGTATAGAAATGCAACTGATTTTTGTCTGTTGGCTTTATATCCTGCTACTTTGCTGAATTTGTTTATTACTTCTGGCAGAATTTTTATAGAAACTTTAGGGGTTTTGGCATAAAAGACCATGTTATCTGCTAACAGAGATCATTTTACTTCTCCTTTATTTTTCTTGCCTAATTGCAAGAAGAGAAAGAAAAAAGGTTTTTTTTGAGTAAAGATAGCCTCAGATTATGTGAGGCAATCGAAGTGGAAAATGGGCATCCTTGTCTTGTTCCTGATCTTGGAGGAAAAGCATTTAGTCTTTCACCATTGAGTATAATGTTTACTATGGGTTTTTCTTATATTGCTTTTATTATATTGAGGTAGTTTTCTTCTATTCCTGGTTTGTTGACTGTCTTTATCACAAAAGGGTGTTGAATTTTATCAAATGCTTTTTCTTCATCAGTTAAGATGTGATCATGTGATTTTTTCCTTTTGTTGATACGACGTATTGCATTGATTGATTTTCATATGTTGAACCATCCTTACATTCCCATAATAAATCCCACTTGTTCATGATGTATAATCCTTTTAATATGCTGCTAAATTTGGTTTGCTAGTTTGTTCATAAAGAATGTTGGTCTTTAATTTTATAATGTCTGTCTGGCTTTGGTGTCTGGGTAATGCTGACCTCATTGAATGAGTTAGAAAGTGTTCCTTCCTCTTCAATTTTTTGGAAAAGTTTGGAAAGGATTGATAGTAGTTGTTTAAATGTTTGGTAGAATTCACTAGTGAAGCCATCTAATCCAGGGCTTTTCTTTGTTGGAAGATTTTTGACTACTGATTCAAACACCTTAATAATTGTAGGTTTATTCAGATGTTCTGTTTCTTCATAATTTAGTCTTAGTAAGTTTTGTGTTTCTTGGAATTAGATGTAGTCCATTACATGTAGTTTATCCAATTTATTGGATATAATTGTTCATAGTACTCTCTTATAATCCTTTTTATTTCTGTAGTATCTGTAGTAATGTCCCCACTTTCATTTCTGATTTTAGTACTTGAGTCTTCTCTTTTTTATTTAGTCCATCTAGCTAAAGATTTGTCAAATTTATTGATCTTTTCAAAGAACCAACTTCTTTTTTTTAATTCTTCTATTGCTTTTTTTAAAAATTTATGTATTTATTTTTGGCTGCATTGGATCTTTGCTGCTGCGCGCAGGCTTTTCTCTAGTTGTGGCGAGTGGAGGCTACTCTTCGTTGCAGTGCACGGGCTTCTCATTGCGGTGGCTTCTCTTGTTGCGGAGCACGGGCTCTAGGCACACAGGCTTCAGCAGTTGTGGCATGTGGGCTCAGTAGTTGTGGCTCGCAGGCTCTAGAGCACAGGCTCAGTAGTTGTGGCGCACATGCTTACTTGCTCTGCGGCATGTGGGATCTTCCTGGACCAGGGCTTGAGCCCATGTCCCCTGCATTGGCAGGCAGATTATTAACCTCTGCACCACCAGGGAAGTCCAGGACCAACTTTTGACTGCATTATTTTTCTTTTCTTTACTTTGTTTACCTCTAATCTCAATTATTTCCTTCCTACTGCTAGCTTTGGGTTTAGTTTATTCCTCTTTTTCTAGTTCCTTAAATTGTAAAGTTAGGTTGTTGATTTGAGATCTCTCTTATTTTTTAATGTAAGGGCTTATGGCTATAAATTTTCCCCTTAACACTGCTTTTGCTGCATCCCATAAGTTTTGTATGTTGTGTTTTTGTTTTTATTAGTCTTTACATATTTTCCAATTTCCATTGTGATTTTTCTTTTTTGATCTATTGATTGTTTAAGATTATGTTGTTTTATTTCCACAAATTTGTGAATTTTCCAGTTTTACTTCTGTTATTGATTTCTAACTCCATCCCATTGTGGTCAGAGAAGATACTTTATATGATATGTATTTTTAAATCTATTGAGACTTTAATTAATGGCCTAAAAACACATGGTCTATTCTGGAAAATGTTTTGTGTGCACTTAAGGAGACAATTTTGTATATGTCTGTTAGGTCTAGTTGTGTTAAGTTCTCTGTTTCCTTACTTATCTTCTGTCTGGCTGTTCCATTATTAAGAGGAAGCTATTGAAGTCTCCTGATTTGAGTGTAACAAGGTTTCTGAAGGTTCTTCTTGAGGAAGATGAAAATCAGTAATCATAGCGATTGTTGAAGTATCACAGTACTTGTATTCAAGCAACACTTATTTTACTTGATAAAGGCTCCAAAGCACAAGAGTAATAATGCTGGCAATTTGGATATACCAAAGAATAGTCATAAACTGCTTCCTTTAAGTGGAAAGGTGAAAGTTCTTGACTTGATAAGGAAAGAAAAAAGTCTTTTGCCAAGGTTGCTAAGATCTGTGGTAAGAATGAATCTTCTATCCATTAAATTGTGAAGAGAGAATGAAATTTATGCTAGTTTTGCTTTCACACCTTAAACTGCAGAAGTTATGGCCTCAATGTGTGATGAGTGCTTAGTTAAGATGAAAAGGCATAGAATTTATACAGTGAGATATTTTGAGAGAAAGAGGGAGACCACATTCACATAACTTTTATTATAGTATACTGTTATAATTGTTCTATTTTATTGTTATTGTTGTTAATCTCTTACTGTGGCCGATTTATAAATTAAACTTTATCATAGGTATGTTTGGAAAAAAATGTAGTATATGTGGGGTTTGGCACTATCTGTGGTTTCAGGCATCCAATGGGGGTCTTGGAACGTATCCCCCATGGATAAGGGGGGACTATTGTAACGGTATTGGGAGGATAGGAATATGAACAAGGTGTTTGTGTGGGTGGTAGTAGGAATAGTAACAGGGTGCTAAATCCCGATGATTAAGGGAATAATGGATAGGAATTGCTGAAAACTTTTTATCAAAAAACATCAACATACAGACAGATATAGAAGTAAATAACAACTGAAAGTAAAGTGGCAATGACCTCAGAAATGAGTTAGAAGTGATATAGGGAACTAGTATTATTAGATACTTGTGTGACTTTTTTAATAATAAAAACCAAAATAATTTATCTAAAAGAAATTAAGCCATGAAAAATTATAAAATTTCCAAACCATAGCTTGTAGACTTTTGAATATTTCTTTACCCTTATTTCAAAAGTACTTCTCTTGTTTAATTTTTTTAAATATACGAACGAAAAGTACTAATGTGCTGTCATTGTACATGCTCAGCTGGTATAAGTAAATGCGGTCATTGACATGTATTACTATGGCTACTTTCTTTTTTTAAAGATTGACATTCAGTGGTAAAAGATAAATGACAGAAGTTGAAAGATTGAAGTAAAATACACTCATTCAACTCATCTTATTACTTTCTGACTTGTTTTAGGTTGATATTACAAATGCAAATAATATATCTGTATATATATATATATATATATATATGAAAGCTGACCTTTTCATTCATGTAGTATATTACATATCATATTCCGTAATATGTATGGTGATATTAACAAACGTTGAAGAATGTTTTTAAAGGAACAGTCCTTGGCAGATTTTCTGCAGTGTATTAACATAGACAGACAAAGAAACTTGTTCTTCATAATTAGTATCTCTGTGGAGTCAGAAAAAGGCGAAGGCCTTTCAACTTGCTAAATGACTAATTCAGCTTCCCACATAACTTACTGACATCAAAATAAAAACCTGGATATCTCTTATGCTTGAATATTTGGTAAAAGTCTTCATTTTAACAAGTTTAAACATTTTGTTTTCAAGAATGTTTTGGGTTTTCTGACAGTTAAAGACTGTAGGATATTTTGTGCAAACATTAATTATATTTGTTTAAGAGTTTACATTATTAATGTATTCAGAAGAGAAATGAAAGAAAGTCATTTTAAAATAACACTTCTTAATTCTATTTTGTTTTTGTTATTTACCTTGATAAGCTATATTCAATACAAGTAATTTTGGAGCTTTAAGTATAAAAGCCTTCACAAAAAAATAGAATTATTATAGCTTTAGTGGATAAATGAAAATAATAGCATGTTTTTGGTTTTAATTCTTTTCCCACATTTGTATTATTTACATGTCTTATGTGTTTATAAAAAAGGATGTGCTTATGCTAATTTTACCTCATAAACAGGTAAAATGTGCTTTGAGGGAGACAGAACAGATACTGAGGTGCTAAAAGATTTGTAAAGTATTTTTGTTTTTTGTAGTTTTTCCATTTTTGCTTCTTTTTTAGTGTATTTTTATTGTGGTAAAATATATCTAACAAAATTTACCATTTTTACCATTTTTAAATGTACAGTTCAGTGGCATTAATTACATTCACATGTTGTACAGCCATCACCACTATCTACTGCTAGAACTTTTCATCACCCCAAACAGAAAATGTATACCCATTAAGCAATAATTCCCCATTTCTGCTTTCCCTCAGTCTCTGATAATGTCTAGTTTATTTATTGAGGTATTTTTAATAAAAATAAAATATAAACAAAATGTATTTATAAATAATATGATATGTTATAAATAATATTTATTGTTATATTTAGGTTAAGTGGCTTTACCTTATTGAAAGGTTGATTTCAATATTACTTTACCTGTTATTTGAATTAGTCTATTGGCACATGAAATGCATTCTAATTTTGATGTAGTAATTTAAATTAATTTTCCTTTTCCCTTAGCTAGAATGTTTAAGACACACATACAAGGATTACTATCATTTCCAATATAATCAGTTGGGGTTACTTCAATGCAGGTATGTTACTCTTAGATGCTGCCTCATGGCCAAATCAGAATTGTGAATTGCCAAACTAAAATAGAATACAAAAATATGGTAATACTTATGCCCTGCACTGATACCCATTGTAGAATATTTTGTTGGTCATCAGTCATGGACTCATAAGCAGTAATGTGTATCACTTGAGAACAGTGTACTCAATATAAGCAACTAGAGGTGCTAGAAGCTCCCTGGTGACTTTCCTATGCCAGGATGGCTGGGATACATTCCTGCATACTTAAAACACACTGAAGGCTCCTGAAATGGGGGAAATGTGACAGCAGGGCAGGAGAGATCTCCCTTTCTTTGTCAGTGGCTTCTTTGAACTAAGAGGAACCTCCTGCTTCAGAAAGACTCTACAAGATGTTATTAATAACTGAAGATTATCATTTTCCAGGACCAGAAAGAGGGAAATTCAGGCACCTGAAAACAAGCTAATCTTCTAAGGCGAACACCAGAGATTATGCACAAAACTCAATTCTAACACTTGAAAATTACCCCTTTTGCAGCTCTTATATAGGCAATCCTGTTACCAAACGCAAGATCATGTGCCTGACGCACAGTGAGGCCAAACAAATTGAAACTTTGGAGTTCGGAGCAGAGAAAGGTTGTAGAGCCATGCAAGGAGTCGAGTGGCTTGTGCCCCCCAAAACCCTGAACTCCCCAATGGTTTTCAGGGAGAAGCTTTTATAGGCAAAATTTGGGATGAGACCTACAGGGTCTGTGACTTTCTTCTGATTGATTGTTGTGAGGTAACAGGGCAGCGTTCCAGGACTCTTGTGCTCAGCCTGTAGTTACCATCCTCCTCCTGGGTGGGGGCCTTAGTTCCTGCAGGAGAACTCAAAGGTACTGTTAAGTATATTCTTCCTTCAGTAAGAACCAGGACCTTGCCCCAAGGCTGTAGTATTGTTTCTTGACCACCCCTCCTTATTTTCTGCATTCCCTCCCTTCCCTGACTAGCAACTGTTTGAATCTGCCCTTTGGAACTCAGGGGAGGTCAGGAAGGCTGAATGAAGCCTATTTCCTACAAACAAGAAGCAGCGGACAAGGAAAGGATTTGTACTGGAGAGGGCCCCACAGGCTCCTGCTCCATTTCAATCCCAGTGCTAAATATCCCAGTTAGAAATCCTATACATAAAGCCAAAATCAGTCAGTTATGTTTCAGTTGTTTTTGGTTTACATTTCAGTATCACCCTTAATCCTATCAGACTTGTGGTTTTCTGTATTTGAACTACTCTTTGCAAAAAATTTTATACAAAGTACTGAAATGCTTAGTTCCAATGTTGTTTAGGCCTGCTTATTATTTACACCAGCTAATGAGGGCAGGAACCGGCTTTCCTTCAATTATCTGTCCCTAGCTTTTGGCATAGTACCTGGCATTTAGTAGGCATTCTAATGATAGTTAAGGTCTATTCAGTTGTGTTTTTGTGCCAGAATGCTTTGCATAGATGACTTTCTTTAATCCTCACAATACCTTTGTATGGTTGGTTTGATTACTATGCTGATTTTACAGATAAGGAAGCTGGAGCTCAGTGACCTGTTTCGCCTGAGGTCTTAGAGCAGTGATCAGTATAGCTGAGATTCAGAGCCTGAACTTCACCCCAGAGCTCTTAACTACTCAACTATACTGTGTTTATAAATGATTGTTGACCAGAGTGCTTTGTTAAATGAAGGAAGAAGCCAGGATATATTCTGCCGTTGTGTTCTGTTCAGTTTTTAGGTTTATACCCCAGTTCTCAGCAGTATAGAGGTTATGAAGAAGTACAGAGGTTAAGAAGAACTCTTGTACAGTTCTCTCTACCACTAGCCAACCTTATCCTAACTTGCCTTTTTCCGTAGTATAAGCCATTAACCAGTAAGAGGAATTGGTTAAGCATGTTCTTAACTAATGTGCTAGGTTTCCTAGGAGATAATTAATATGTAGAAATTCATAGCCTCTTATTATATATTATACATACATACATGTAGGATATGGCTGATTCTAGTTACATACAGAAAAAAAGGTTAAAAAAAAATATATATATATATCCATACACTCTATAAGTATGGGAAGGGTTTGCTTTTAAATATGTTGTAGTGCGAGCATCTTAGAACGTGTCTTGGATGATGAGGAATATAAGAAGGTGCATTTTCCTTGATGAGCACAGGCCAGCTGAGACTCCTTTTACCAAGGATCAGTTTGCTAATATTTCACAGCTGAACTCTTAAGTAACAAAGCTGATTAAAATAATGTTATTCAGAGATAATAAGTGTATCAAGGTGCCAAGTATGGTTTAGGTAAAATCATTTGAAATTTAATATAATATTTGAAATTTAATATAATAGCTTTAATATAATAGCTTTGGGGAATGAGAAAGAATGCACTGTAGAGCTTTTCACATCTAATCATCATCACAAAATATGGGAACATGTGGGAAGAATTCTCTTTAGATAAATAAAATCTAATTAAAGCAATGGTGATTTACATTAATATATGACCACCAGGTAAGGTAAAAATTGCTGTTTTTTAATGAAGTTTATAAAATATTAGGCACTTGTAGATTTTCTTTGTTATGTTTATGTATGTTTATACTTTTAAGATTTTATATTATGGTCTAAAACATTATCTTATTTACACAGTTTTCTTGGAACATGTTAGGATAACTATACTTTGAAACCTGTGGGTTGATAGATTTTTTTTTAATTACTGTATTATGTACTATCGACTTAAAAAAATGCACAACGTGAGAGTTGTGAGTCAGGTTTTATTTGGGGCAAAATGAGGACTATAGCCGGGAGACAGCATTTCAGATAGTTCTGAGAAACTGCTCCAAAGAAGTAAGGGGGAAAGTCAGTATATATGTTATTTTGGTGAAGGGGGAGTACATACAATCAAGCACATATTTTTTTGCACAAGGTTTCTGCTAGTCACGAGGAGCAGTTATCACCAGGAAGGATTTTAGTGTTTTTCTAGATATGAGGAGATACAAGAATTGGGCTCAAAAACGGCTCCTGAAAATATCTATCTGAAGACCTGTTCTGCCAGTTTTCCCAGAGCACAGAGGGCCTCATTTCTGCTCTCCACCATGAACTCCTTTCAGGTGGTGTTGAAAATCAGCAGCTGCAGCAGCTCATGATTTAATCCTTGTAGAGGTAGCTGGCAAGTGCCAATTTGTTGTTGACAGTATCATAGAGAAATTTTACACATATGAGTAAACATTCTTGAAAAACAAAAAAAGGAGTAATGTAATATATTGTTAAAAGTATCAGTTCATCTTGATTATTTTTCTTTCATAAGGTACCTTTATTTACCTTAGCATGAAACAAGATACAAAGATATCAATAAGGTCATCTGTGATGTAGTTATCCATAATCACAGTTATATCTCTTTTAATATTGAAATACTAAGGGATTTTTTTCATTGTAGCATTTTACTTCAGCATTAGCCAAGAAGAATATTTATCACATATACAGTTTATATTCTTCCACATTAAAATATTCATAATCTGCAAGCATCTAGAAACTTCAGGTCTGGTTATAACTAAAAAGTTTTTCTTTAACTCTTTCTAAAATCCTGTGCACATGCGCACTCACCATCCATCCTATTTTGTAGATACATATAAAATATGGTAAAAATAATTGTATATTTGTTTCTCATGAATGATGATTTACTGTACCATGAAGTCAGCTTTCTAATATTCATAGTCATTGCTCAGGATAAATGTTACCAAGTCCAAGCTCGGTCTGCTCGCTGCACGACAGGCCAACGAATCGGAGACAAGGTGTTGAGGCAAAGAATACAACTTTATTCGGAAAGCCGGCAGACTGAGAAGATGGCAGACTAAAGTCTCAAAATAACCATCTTATCAGGGTTTGGATGCCAGTTTCTTTTATAGCATAGAGAGGGAGAGGAGATAAGGAAGTAAAGTAAAAAGGCCATAAGTTTTGCAGACATCACCTGGAGTGGCCAGCCTCTGGGAGGGGATGTGTTAATTTCTTCTTTCTTGTAGCCATCCACAGGTGGACAGCATCTGGATGTTTGCCTGAACAAAGGCACTTTGGTTTAACATTCAGGCAGAGGGTCAGGGTTCCCCGAGGCAGATATTATGTATAGACAGTATCCTTTTGGTGAACAAAAGCATCAGAAAGCAAATGTTAAAGTAAAAGAAACAGATCCAATGTGCAGTCAAGATTTGGCTCTTCCCTGTCAAAGGTTGAATAGAAGCTTCCTTGACCTTATTTAGGACTAACTGTAAAATTTGCATGGGGGGATTAATGTCTGATATAAAATTATTTTATTTGAATTAAATTCTTTATTTTAGAGGTTAAGATGTGAAAAAAGTTCTTGTTAATCAGGAAAGGGTTCTAATTAGTCAAATAATTTTTATGTAGGAAAGCAAGAGGACAGACAATGGTAACTATGTAAAGTGATATATTAGTTAGCTTGACTGTGGTGATTGTTTCACAATGTATATGTATATCAAGATATCAAGTTATACTCCTTAAATATATACAAAATTTGTTTGTTATTTTACCTCAATAAAGCTGTTTTTTGTTTTTGTTTTGTTTTAAAAAGAAAGAATAAAAAGCCAGTATAGTGAAGTGTCTCAGAGCATAGCATCTGATGATGTAAGCTATGTGAGTTAAATATTAAAATAATGTTCATCTTTCACTTTAGTGAATAATTTAATTCTACTCAAATATAATTAGTGCACATGGTATATATATATATATATATATATATATATATATATAAAAACACTGGAGTACAGCAAAATAAAGTAGATAAGGTCCTTTCAATTAAAGAATATAACGTCTTTTTGAGCACCTACTATACATCAGGTAGTATTCTAGGCACTGGGGATTCCTTGGGAACAAAACACACAAATTTGCTGCCTTCATGGAGTTTAAATTCTAATGGAAGATAGATAATAAGCAACATAAAGCAATTATGTAATATTTTAGAAAGCAAATACTGTAGAGAAAAATAAAATGGAAGGGATTATATGGGGGCTGGGGTAGAGAGGAGGTTGAATTTTAAAGTGTTAAGGGGAGGCCTCACTGTGAAGGTAACAATTGAAAATAAGTCATAAAAGAATTGAAGGAATAGGCCATGAGTATGTCTGGGGGAAGGGCATTCCAAGTGGAGGAGAGAAAACATGCCAAGACTCTAAGAAGCGCCTGGCATGTTAGAAGAGCACCAAGGAGGCCAGTAAGGCTGGCAGTGAGTGGGTGAGGGAAATGAGGTCAGAGAAGTAAAAGGGATTAGTTATAGGAGCTGAAATGCAGAGGACTCTGCATTCAGTCAATTTGGGGAAGGATGAGGAGCTCACATGAAGTTTCAGTAGCCTATATATTCATGTATAAATGGGGAAAGGAGTTCAGGGAAGCTGTCCAGGCTGGGGATATGAACCTAGAAGTCAGCAGTGGGTAGATGGTATTTAAAGTCCTGAAACTGGGTGGAATCAACAAAGAAGCTAAAAGACAAGAATAGATACAAGGATGTTCCTGTGGCACTTTGCATTTGATGGATCCAACCAAGGAGAAGGAGCAGCCTAGAAAGTGCTGTCTCATGCAAACCTAGTAGGGGGGAAAAGCTGATTTAAGGGAGGAGGGAGTAATCAGCTGTGTCAGATGTTGCTGATAAGCCGATTAATGGAAGGACTAAGAATTGGCTATTACACTTAAAACATGGAGGATGTTGGTGACCTTGAGATAGGGTGGGGCAATCAAAAACCTAATTAGAAGAATAAGAGCAAAAGAATCACAATGAGTACAGCCAAGTCTTTTGAGTTGCCTTTTTTTTTTTTAAAAGGGGGAAGTGGAGTCAAGCAAGTTGCATGTTTTTTGGTTGATGGGAATGTTCCAGTAGAGAGAAAACAAATGATGCAGGAGAAAGAAGGAAGATTGCTGAGTGATGCTCTTGAGTAGGTAAAGTGTTTCCATTTGAGCAGAAGAGTTCAAGTTTTAGAGGTAAACACATTTTTTTCAAGAGTGTGACGACTTCAAAGTTCATGTGAGAATCTAGTAGTGGAAATAGGCTATAGAGTGCTTTGAGACAAAGGAGAAGTGAACTTTATTTTGTAGGTAGTGAGATGCTGTTACAGGGTTCTGAATAAGAGACTGACAAGATCCTCATTTGAGACAGTTGACCTGGCATAAGTGGACAAGATAAATAGGTAGTGGAGAGACTATATATAAGGAGACAAAGTAGAAAGGCATTGCAAGTCTGAACAATGAGAAAATGGTGAAAATACTGAGTTTTCCATCCTGGTAATTGATAAATGATTAATTAGTCATAGATAAAGAATGTTTACAATAAAGAATAGCAATTGACACTTTCTTAATTTTTAAATTGTTTTCATTCTTATTTGGTGGGCTATACAAAAACAAGTGGCAGGCCAAATTTGGCCCCTGGGCCATTTGTCATCTCGATCTGGTAAAGAACAAACTGATGTTTATTGTGCTACATTTTAAATTTTTCTGTAGAATTCTAAAAATTCTCACAATAAAAAGGTGGAAGAAAGTGATTAATCTTGAGAATAAAAGTAAAACCAAAAAACAGTTTCAAATTTGTTAATTATTCTTCACTGCTAGAATGAAAGGATAATAAATAAATTTCTGAGGAGAATGCATCTCTTTGAAGAAACCTGGCTTCAGTGGAGAGAGAGCAGTAGTTAACATACAGGATGTGTGGAGTGACCATAATTTGTCATCCAAATGGGGATGCTTTTGAGAATGGAAAGGGATGTCAATGATAATTTGTCCTGGACAACAGGTACAAATCAATATGTGTGGTCACCCTAGACGTTGGATTAAGAAGGTTGTATTCATTTTCTAAGGCTGCCGTAACAAAGTACCAAAAATGGGGTGGCTTAAAACAAATGAAACATTCTCTCGCAGGTCTGAAGGCCGGAAGCCTGAACTCAAGATGTCTGCTGGGTCATGTTCCCACTGGAGGCTCTAGAGAAGAATCCTTCCTTGCCTCTTCCAACTTCCAGTGGTTGCTGGCCATTCTTGGCCTTCTAGACACATCACTCCAATCTCTGCCTCCATTGTCACATGCTCTTCTTTCCTGTGTATTTCTCTGTCTGTATCTAAATCCCCCTTTCATTTTTCTTATAAAGACACCAGTCATTGGATTTAGAGCCTACCCTATGCCAGTATGGCCTAACCTTAACTAACTACATCTGCAGAGACCCTATTTCCAAATAAGGTCACATTCCGAAGTTGTGTGGAAACACTGTTCAACCTAGTACACAGTTTTATTTGATTGGTTGTTTTGTCTGGGTTTGTTATAAAACAGGAGAGGCTTTGGTATGCTTAAGGAATGAGGGGAAGTAGCTAATATAATAAAGAACGTAAAGATTTTGTTTTCCAGACATGTCTCTGATTTGTGTTGAAGTAAAACCCACTTCAACTAAGTGAAGAAAAAAAGAGTAACATCATTGAAAGGATACAACAGAAACTTTCATAGCATCCAAGCACTGGAAATGATGTGTCTTGTCAAGGAGGATCCTAGAACTTGAAATTAGAACCTAGTTACTTCCCCTGTCTTTTAAGCTGCCTGTGTCTTCTTCTCCCTTCAACCCCTTCATTGTCTGGCTTCTCTATGCAAAAAAGAGGGAGGGATTAGTGTGTGAATGTTTATCACAACAGGAAAATGGAGAGAGTGCAGGCCTTCGTTAAGTAGGAGCCAAGATTCTTTACTCATATAGAGTGAATTGGGTAGCACAGGTATGCTATTTATTCTTTTTTCAATATGTGGCATGTTTTGTTGTTCGCTCAACATGTCAAGCAGATCTTTTCATGCTTTTCACAGAAAATAATGTCAGTGTAGACTCCTGAATATCCCTGAGGATCTTGCCTGAAGTAGTTCTCCATGAAGACTCTTGTGTATATTTCCCCCACCACACACAAAAATTGAAATCCTATATTCCATTCTGCTACATGTTCATGTTTATTTTAATTTGCTCCACTTCCTCAAAAACTTGAGTTAAGTTCAAGCTCAAAGAAGATGTACCATATTAACTCCTGGGATTTTATACTGCCTAGGACAAGGTTGTGATCCTGGGGGTGTGAACACTAAAAGTTACAGACAGTGTGAACTTTCTTGTACGCTGGATATATGAATGTTGTAGTGACCGTGTTTCTTAATCCTAAGGGCTTTGCATGGTAGATACTAAATGAGTGTTTAATTGATATTTTTATGTACATTTCCTCATTGACAATTAAGGTTTTTTTTCAATTAAGGTTTTTTTGTTTGTTTTTTGCACTTAAGCTATTTTTTTCATCTTTGGAAACAGATTAGGGAAGAAATAAAATTAAGATAAAGTGAATAATAGAGGAGAAGGGAAAGGAAGAGGAAAAGGCTGCTTTGCTTTTCAGCCACATGGGCATTTGTGTTACCAGAGACCTTTGTACATGCTGTGTCTTCTGAATAAATAGCCTTCCTTTCCCTTTTTTCTGAGTTAACTCTTAAGAACTCTATTTAATCATCCCTTCCTCAGGAAAGACTCTTCTGACCACTCTGATTAGGTCGTATTCTCAAAGCTCCATATGCTTCTCTGGAGTCATCATCACATTCTAACTTATTTGTATGTATTTGATTGATGTATGTATCCTACCCTAAACCAGAACCTCCGGGAACAGAGGGACCATGTTTGGTTTTGCTACCAGCATAGTGGATGACCCATAGCAGGTGTTCAATAACTATTTGTTGATGAGTATGTGAAATGTGACGTATTTTACTGGTGTAATTAAGAAAGAGGATTCTTGAAATCTCATGAGGTCATCCAAGGTGGAGAATGAATAAAGCTGTGTTTTCCCTGTCCTATATGTTAGGGAAGAAGATGAAATTGCTAGTACCTGTGCATACCCCAGGAGAAGAACTGTCTCTGTTTCCACTTTGATTATTTAAATTATACTCCTTCCCCAGGACCATGACTACAGAATTAGGAGGATAGAGATACTAAGTTCATTAATTACGTAAACACATGAACTTCAAATTCTTGTAGGAGTCAGGTTATTGCTGTGCTCTTGATGTTTTTAATATATAATGATGGTGCGAGCCAAAGCTGACCTGGCTGCCTGGTGAGGTCTGTGTTCCAAGGGAACATTTCTGGAAAACATGACTAATTTTAAAAGTGTTTTTCTCCTCACATGAAAAAATAATAATTAACCTTCGTTATTAATACCATTTAGTTTTAGAATGTCGATGTGTGTGATATTGGGATACAAATAGTATGTATAATTAAGCTAGCAGCTGAGATTTCCATTTTCAGAATTAAGATTTTAGCAGTAGTAGGAAGAAATTAGTTTTGCTCTCACTTTCACTTTCCTTAGCAGTAAACAGGGAGATCTATGTTTTTTATTTGTGTAAGGGGAAGCACTGCTGGCCTCAATTTCTCAGAAAATTTCCTCCAGACAACTGAGAGCAAAAGAAAAATGCAGTACATTTTGGCAGCTGATTATGTTCAGTTATGTTCTTTATTATGTACTGCCTTACTTGAGATTTATCTGTGCCATAATGGAACTTAAAAATCATACATAATTTATACTTCTTAATGTTGTCCCTTCATAGTAGTCACCTTAGGAATCAAAGAAGATTGCTGTTTTTAAAAAAAATTTTTCCTTTTTAACTTGCTTATCAATTCCTAAGGCAAGTTCTTTTAAATATTCTCAGTGGTGGTGGATCTTTGTCCTTTGAGGATGGTTAGATTGTTGGAAATAGGCAGGAATAAAAGGCATTTAGAAGACATTCTATGTCTTTTGAATTAAGGTATGTGATCAAGCCTTCTTGATTATTTTTTTAACTTTTTCTTAGAAAATGTGCTGTGAATCATATTTGTCATGATGGAGTCAATCATTGAGCTCTTTATGTCACATATATTCTTAAGCTTCAAAATTTCTTCATGATGACTGTGATTAATGTTTGGACATTTTGGATTCTGCAGCTATTTTTAAGTCAGCAATGTGCTCGGTTGTCAGGTTGTCATTTTGATGAACCAACTTGGTCTTGATATTTTTAACCCTAGAATTTTGTGCTTTCTTTATATGTAATACTCAAAAATTCCCTTTCATCACTGACTACTTTTAAGTTCCCTGTGAAAGATGACAATAAATGTTATATCTTTTACTCACTGAAAATTGATGGGCTAGTTTTTTTCAAAACTTCTATGTTCAACTTTCCTTTCAGAAGGGATCCATATACTTTTAACTCTTCAGCCATGATTTGCCTTTGTGACTGAATCTGGTATCTGACCTTCCCCTATGTGTATTTTACTTCCTTGTGAGGGTGTTTATATGACTGTCTTATGCATCACTATTATTGTCTGCCCAATGACAACATTGCTCTTGACTTTGCTTCATTCTTTTCATGTCACTGTTAATTCATTTGTCAATGTGATTACCTTAACTGAAAATTTTATATTAGCTCTTACTGGTTTTTATGCCAATATAAAACATAACCAAGGCCTTGTCCTAGTTTCTTAGGTTTTTGCACGTTATCATTGCCATTCTTCTGTTTTTTATTATCCACCCCCCATCTTTCCTTCTCTATAGGAACTCAATGTACCTATGTATTTAATACTCAGTGTATTTAATATATATTCTTTCAATCTACTAAATTCTTATTTTGATTAATTTTGTTTTGTGGTATTGTCCTAGAAATCTTGTTCTCTAACTTTCCCCCTTAATGTTAGGTTGTTATATGCATTATTAATACTTCAACTGCTGTATTTTATCCTAGCATATTTATGTAACACATTTAATGTATCCATTTTCCTACTGATAGAGAACCTTGGTGCCTCCATCTCTTAGCTTTTATAGACAATCGTGGATGAACTTCCTGTTACATATCTCCATATTAATTTCTATGAGCATATTTCTGAGGTATTAATATATATCCTGGAATGGAGTTTATGAGTTCTAGGATATTCTTCTTCTTCTTTTTTTTTTTTTAATAATTTTTACCTCAACTTCAGGTCAATCATTTTAAGGCTTTTTTTTTTTTTAAATAAATAAATGTATTTATTTATTTATTTATTTATTTATTTTTGGCTGTGTTGGGTCTTCGTTGCTGAGCACGGGCTTTCTCTAGTTGCAGCGAGCAGAGGCTACTCTTCTTTGCGGTGCGTGGGCTTCTCATTGCAGTGGCTTCTCTTGGTGTGGAGTACGGGCTCTAGGCTCACAGGCTTCAGGAGTTGTGGCTTGCAGGCTCTAAAGCACAGGCTCAGTAGTTGTGGCGCATGGGCTTAGTTGCTCTGCGGCATGTGGGATCTTCCCGGACCGGGGCTCGAACCCGTGTCCCTTGCTTTGGCAGGCAGGTTCTTAACCACTGTGCCACTAGGGAAGTCCTAGGATATTATTCTTAACTTTGCCAAGTCTTTTCATATTATTCTCACATATGACTTCATCCATATTCATTATAAGTATTTGTGTAAGTGTCACCATTCCCAACTCCCACCCCTCCTAACACTTTATATTATGCAACTTTATAAATTTTGGCAATCTGGCAGGTATATATTTTTACCTAATATTTTAGATTTAACTTTACTCTGATTATTAAAATTATTATTTATTGAAAATTCCTTTTCCATGCATGACCATCCATATCCTTTACCCATTTCTCTATTGGTCTTCCTGGCTTTTTCTGTCTGACTTGAAGGTGTATCTTATGTATTGCATATATCAATCCCTTGAAGTCTTTTGTTCCAAGTCTATCACCTACGTGTTAATTCTGTGTTGTCCTTTGTTGATGTAGTCAACAATTTTTTCCCTCATAATTTGTGCACTTTAGATATGTAAGATATTCTGCTTTTTAATAAAGTCACAAAGATATTTTCTTACATTTCCTTCTATTAGTTTATAGTTTTATCTTATGCATTTAGTTCTTATATTCTTTTGGATTTTTTTTGGTAATGTAAGGTTGGGAATTCAATTCTATATACTGAGTCAATTTTTCATTCTCCACTTAACATATAGTCTGTCATTTCCCACTGGTTTGTTATGCTATCTATATCATAAGTATGTATATGTACATAGGCATGATTATAACATGGAACTTTATTCTTCTGCACCCTTAATAGGATTTATTAAATATTCCTATGAAGATCCAGTGCATTCTTTGTTAGGTTGATTCCCAGATGTTTTTCTTCTTATTGCAAATGTTATCTCATTTTCTTTCACATGTTCAACTTGTTTATTTTTGGTGTAGAGAAAAGTTAAGAAAATTTATAGGTTGATTTGATGAGCCAGGACTATGATACTGCTGAACATAAATGGAAAAACAGGCATCCTTGCCCCAGACTTAAAGGGAATGTCTAAAGTTCCTTCACTAAGTATGGTGTTTCCTATAGAATTTGATAGCTATTCTTTATTGAGTTATCGAAGTTCTCCTTGATATCTTGTTTTCTGAGTTTTTATTATAATTGTTTGATAATAAACATTTATAAGATAGTCCTGAAAATGATTTGGACATGAAACAGTTTTTTATTGGGAGGTGGGGGAGGATGGTGGTATAAGGTTTTAGATACTGTTTCAACTTCTTAAAAAATTACTGAACTCATCATATTTTCCGTTTCACTTTTTTTTTTTTTTGGTTTTTGGTTTTCAGAATGGATCTATTCCATTCAGGTATTCAAGTCATTGGCTTATACTTGTTCATAATATTCATTCATCTATTTTGTGCTTAATCTGTGTAATACTTCATGATAGTAGTTACCCATAGATTCACTCTATGGTTAATTTATATTTTCTGTCTATTCCTTTTGATCTGTCTTACCAGAGGTTTGTCTATCTTATAAATCTTTTCAAAGAGTCAATTTTTGGTTTTGTTAATCATTCCACTTAGAGGGAGGCTATTCAACTCTAGTGAGGTATGGTTTATATAAAATAAAATTTACCATTTTAAGTAAACAAGTTTTGAGTTTTGACAAATGTATACAATCATAATAAAAAATGGTTCTGTTACCCCCAAAAGCTTTCTCATGACACTTTGGAGTCAATTTATCACCCTGCCCCTTACCCCTGACAGCTACTCAGTTGATTTTGTAACTATAGGCTTGCCTTTTCTAGAATTTCATATAAATGGAATAATCATACAGTATGGAGTCTTTTGTGTCTGGTTCTTTCAGTTAGTATAAGACTTTTGAATCTCACTTATGTTGTATATATAAGTCATTTTTTCCTTTTATTGCTAGGTAATATTCCATCATAGATATACTTTTTAAGATTATTTGTTTGTTGATGAAGATTTTAATCTATTCCAGTTTTTGCCATTACAAATAAAGCTGCTGTTAATGTATATATACAAATCATTGTGTAGACATATATTTTCACTTTTCCTGGGTAAATAGTTAGAAATAGAACTATTGGGTCATATGGTGTAATTTTAACATTTTGAGAAATTGCCAAATTGTTTTCCCAAGTGGCTGTAACATTTTGCATCTCCATGAGAGTTCTGGTTCTTCCATATCCTGCCAATGTTTGGTATAGTCAGCCTTGGTAATTTTAACCATTCTAGTAGAGGTGAACTGGAATCTCACTGTGGTTTTCATTTGCATTTCCCTAATGACTAAATGATGTTCGATATTCCTTTACGTGTTTATTTGCCATCCATATATCTTTTTTCAACTTTATAAAAGTATAATTGAGAAATAAAATTGTAA
Organism: Balaenoptera physalus; assembly: GCF_965194825.1. Classification (NCBI taxonomy): domain Eukaryota; kingdom Metazoa; phylum Chordata; class Mammalia; order Artiodactyla; family Balaenopteridae; genus Balaenoptera; species Balaenoptera physalus. The sequence goes on from NC_138892.1 coordinate 74,000,064, forward strand.
TATATTTAAAGTACCTGACATAAGGATTTGGTAAACATATACATTGTGAAAGAGTTTTTACCCCCATCAATTAACACATCCATCACCTCACATATTTATTTATTATTTTCTAAGACATGGAAACAACCTGAGTATCTAGTGAATGTCTTGGCTATTCTGAATAATGCTTAAGTGAACATGGGAGTACAGATATCTATTTGAGATAGTGATTTTGTTTCCTTCAGTTATATATCCAGAATTAGAATTGCTGTATCACATGATAGTTCTATTTTTTATTCTTGAGAAATGCCCTCAATACTCAGACCAGGAATACTATTTTCCATAATGTCTGTACCAGTTTACATTCCTAAAACAGTGTATGGCAACTCTATTTTCTCCACATCTTCCCACCATTTGTTATCTCTTATCTTATTGATAATAACCATCCTAACAGGTGTGAAGTGACAACTCATTGTGATTTCGATTTGCATTTCCCTGAGGATTATTGATGTTGAGCAACTTTCATGTCCCTGTTGGCCATGTAAATCTTCTTTGCAAAACTGTCTATTCAGTACCTATGTCCTTTTTTAATTGGGTTGTTTTTTGCTATTGCATTCTATCTTTTATATTTTGGAAATTACAAATAGTATATGTGGTTTGGAAAGATTTCCTCCCATTCCACAGGTTGCCTTTTCATTTTGTTGATTCTTTCTTTTGCTGTGCAGAAACTTTTTAGTTTGTTGTCGTCCCACTTGTTGATTTTTGCTTTTGCCACCTTGGTTTTGGTTTCAAATCCAAAAAATCACTGGTAAGATCAATGTCAATAAGCTTTTTCCCTATATTTTCTTCTGGGAGTTTAGTGTTTAACAATCTTATGATCAAATCTTTAATCCATTTTGAGTTGATTTTTATGTATAAGATAGCAATCTAGTCTTTTGTGTGGATATCTAGTTTCCTTAGTGCTATTTATCCTTTCCCCATTGCATAATTTTGGTTTCTTTGTTGAAATATAATTGACCATATATGCATGGATTTATTTCTGGACTCTGTTCTGTTCCATTGACCTATGTGTTTGATTTTAATGCCAATACCATATTATTTTTATTACTGCAGCTTTGTAATATAGTTTGAAATCACAGAGCATGATGCCTCCAGCTTTGTTTTTCGTTTTCAAGATTGCTTTGGCTATTTGGAGTCTTTTGTGGTTCCATACAAATTTTAGAATTTTTTATGTTCTACTTCTGTGAAAAATGTCATTGGAATTTTGATAGGTATTGTACTTAATCTGTAGATTGTTTTTGCTATTATGGACATTTTAACAATATTAATTCTTCCAGTCTGTGAGTGTGTAATATCTTTCCATTTATATGTGTCTTTAATTTTTTAACTAATGTATTAGAGTTTTAAGTGTACAGATCTTTCACCTCCTTGGTTAAATTTAGTGCTAAGTATTTTGTTCTTTTGCTACTATTTTATTTTATTTACTTATTTATTTTAACATCTTTATTGGAGTATAATTGCTTTACAATGTTGTGTTAGTTTCTGCTGTATAACAAAGTGAATCAGCTGTACGTATACATATATCCCAATATCCCCTCGCTCTTGTGCCTCCCTCCCACCCTTCCTATCCAACGCCTATAGGTGGTCACAAGCACCAAGCTGATCTCCCTGTGCTATATAGTTGATTCCCACTAGCTATTTTATATTTGGTAGTGTATATATGTTAATGCTACTCTCTCACTTCGTCCCAGCTTACCCTTCCCCCTCCCCGTGTCCTCAAGTCCATTCTCTACATCTGTGACTTTATTCCTGTCCTGCCCCTAGGTTCATCAGAACCATTTTTTTCTTTTTTTTAGAGTCCATACATATGGGTTAGCATACAGTATTTGTTTTTCTCTTTATGAAGAACTTCACTCTGTATGACAGACTCTAGGTCCTTCCACCTCACTACAAATAACTCAATTTCATTTCTTTTTATGGCTGAGTAATATTCCATTGTATATATGTGCCACATCTTCTTTATCCATTCATCTGTCAGTGGACATCTAGGTTGCTTCCATGTCCTGGCTATTGTAAATAGCGCTGCAGTGAACATTGTGGTGCATGTCTCTTTTTGATTATGATTTTCTTAGGGTATATGCCCAGTAGTGGGATTGCTGGGTCGTATGGTAGTTCTATTTTTAGTTTTTTAAGGAACCTAAATACTGTTCTCCATAGTGGCTGTATCAATTTACATTCCCACCAACAGTGCAAGACAGTTCCCTTTTCTCCACACCCTGTCCAGCATTTATTGTTTGTAGATTTTTTGATGATGGCCATTCTGACTGGTGTGAGGTGATACCTCATTGTAGTTTTGATTCACATTTCTCTAATGATTAGTGATGTTGAGCATCCTTTCATGTGTTTGTTTGCAATCTGTATATCCTCTTTGGAGAAATGTCTGTTAGGTCTTCTGTCCATTTTTGGATTAGGTGGTTTGCTTTTTAATATTGAGCTGCATGAGCTGCTTGTGTATTCTGGAGATGAATCCTTTGTCAGTTGCTTTGCTTGCAAATATTTTCTCCCATTCTGAGGGTTGTCTTTTCGTCTTGTTTATGGTTTCCGTTGCTGTGCAAAAGCTTTTAAGTTTCATTAGGTCCCATTTGTTTATTTTTGTTTTTTTCCATTTCTCTAGGAGGTGCGTCAAAAAGGATCTTGCTGTGATTTACATCAAACATTGTTCTTCCTATGTTTTCCTCTACGAATTTATAATGTCTGGCCTTACATTTAGGTCTTCAATCCATTTTGAGTTTATTTTTGTGTGTGGTGTTAGGAAGTGTTCTAATTTCATTCTTTTCCGTGTAGCTGTCCAGTTTTCCCAGCACCACTTATTGAAGAGGCTGTCTATTTTCCATTGTATATTCTTGCCTCCTTTATCAAAGATAAAGTGACCATATGTGCATGGGTTTATCTCTCGGCTTTCTATCCAGTTCCATTGATCTTTATTTCTGTTTTTGTGCCAGTACCATAATGTCTTGATTACTGTAGCTGTGTAGTATAGTCTGAAGTCAGGGAGTCTGATTCCTCCAGCTCTGCATTTCTTTCTCAAGATTGCTTTGGCTATTTGGGGTCTTTTGTGAAATTTTTTGTTCTACTTCTGTGAAAAATGCCATTGGTAGTTTAAGAGGGATTGCATTGAATCTGTATATTGCTTTGGGTCGTATAGTCATTTTCACAATGTTGATTCTTCCAATCCAAGAACATGGTATATCTCTCCATCTGTTTCCATCTGTATCATCTTTAATTTCTTTCATCAGTGTCTTACAGTTTTCTACACACAGGTCTTTTCTCTCCTTAAGTAGGTGTATTCCTAGGTATTTTATTCTTTTTGTTGCAATGGTAAATGGGAGTGTTTCCTTAATTTCTCTTTCAGATTTTTCATCATTAGTGTATAGGAATGCAGGAGATTTCTGCGCATTAATTTTGTATTCTGCTAGTTTACCAAATTCATTGATTAGCTCTAGTAGTTTTCTGGTAGCATCTTTAGGATTCTCTATAGTATAGTATAGTATCATGTCATCTGCAAACAGTGACAGCTTTACTTCTTCTTTTCCAATTTGGATTCCTTTTATTTCTTTTTCTTCTCTGATTGCTGTGGCTAAAACTTCCAAAACGATGTTGAGTAATAGTGGTGAGAGTGGACAGCCTTGTCTTGTTCCTGATCTTAGTGGAAATGGTTTCAGTTTTTCACCATTGAGAACGATGTTGCCTGTGGATTTGTCATATATGGCCTGTATTATGTTGAAGTAAGTTCCTTCTATGCCTACTTTCTGGAGGGTTTTTATCATAAATCAGTGTTGAATTTTGTCAAAAGCTTTCTCTGCATCTATTGAGATGATCATATGGTTTTTCTCCTCCAATTTGTTAATATGGTGTATCACGTTGATTGATTGGCATATTGAAGAATCCTTGCATTCCTGGGATAAAACCCACTTGATCATAGTGTATGATCCTTTTAATGTGCTGTTGGATTCTGTTTGCTAGCATTTTGTTGAGGATTTTTGCATGTATGTTCATCAGTGAAACTGGCCTGTAGTTTTCTTTCTTTGTGACATCTTTGTCTGGTTTTGTTATCAGGGTGATGGTGGCCTCGTAGAATGAGTTTGGGAGTGTCCCTCCCTCTGCTATATTTTGCAAGAGTTTGAGAAGGATAAGTGTTAGCTCTTCTCTAAACATTTGATAGAATTCGCCTGTGAAGCCATCTGGTCCTGGGCTTTTGTTTGTTGCAAGATTATTAATCACTGTTTGAATTTCAGTGAATTTCAGACCAACTTCAGATTGGTCTATTTATATTTTCTTTTCTCCCTGGTTCAGCTCAGAAGGTTGTGGTAAGAATTTGTCCATTTCTTCCAGGTTGTCCATTTTATTGGCATATAGTTGCTTGTAGTAATCCCTCATGATTCTTTGTATTTCTGCAGGGTCAGTTGTTCCTTCTCCTTTTTCCTTTCTAATTGTGTTGATTTGAGTCCTCCCTTTTTTTCTTGTTGAGTCTGCCTAGTGGTTTATCAATTTTGTTTATCTTCTCAAAGAACCAACACTTAGTTTTATTATCTTTGCTATTGTTTCATTCTTTTCGTTTTCATTTATTTCTTATCTGATCTTTATGAATCCTTTCCTTCTGCTACCTTTGGGGTTTTTTTGTTCTTCTTTCTCTGATTGCTTTAGGTGTATGGTTAGCTTGTTTATTTGAGATGTTTCTTGTTTCTTGTTTCTTGAGGTAGGATTGTGTTGCTATAAACTTCCCTCTTAGAACTGCTTTTGCTGCATCCCATAGGTTTTGGGTCGTCATGTTTTCATTGTCATTTGTTTCTACTTATTTTTTATTTCCTCATTGATTTCTTCAGTCATCTCTTGGTTATTTAGTAATGTATTGTTTAGCCTCCGTGTGTTTGTATTTTTTACAGGGTTTTTACTGTAATTGATATCTAGTCTCATAGCGCTGTGGTCAGAAAAGATACTTGCTATGATTTCAATTTTCTTAAATTTACCAAGGCTTGATTTGTGACCCAAGATATGATGTATCCTGGAGAATGTTCCATGAGCACTTGAGAAGAAAGTGTATTCTGTTGTTTTTGGATGGAATATCCTATAAATATAAATTAAGTCCATCTTGTTTAATGTATTATTTAAAGCTTATGTTTCCTTATTTATTTTCATTTTGGATGATCTGTCCATTGGTGAAAGTGGGGTGTTAAAGTCCCCTACTATGATTGTGTTGCTGTCCATTTCCCCTTTTATGGCTCTTAGCATTTGCCTTATGTATTGAGGTGCTCCTATGTTGGGTGCAGAAATATTTACAATTGTTATATCTTCTTATTGGATTGATCCCTTGATCGTTATGTAGTGTCCTTCTTTGTCTCTTGTAATAGTCTTTATTTTAAAGTCTATTTTGTCTGATATGAGAATTGCTACTCCAGCTTTTTTTAAATTTCCATTTGCATGGAATATCTTTTTCCATCCCCTCACTTTCAGTCTGTATGTGTCCCTAGGTCTGAAGTGGGTCTTTATAGACAGCATGTATACGGGTCTTGTTTTTGTATCCTTTCAGCCAATCTGTGTCTTGGCTGGATAATTTAATCCATTTACATTTAAGGTAATTATCGATATGTATGTTCCTATTACCATTTTCTTAATTGTTTTGGGTTTGTTTTTGTAGGTCTTTTCCTTTAGCATTGTGTTTCCCACTTAGAGAAATGTTTCCCACTTAGAGAAATTCCTTTAGGATTTGTTGTAAAACTGGTTTTCTGTTGCTGAATTCTCTTAGCTTTTGCTTGTCTGTAAAGTTTTTAATTTCTCCATCGAATCTGAATGAGATCCGTGCTGGGTGGAGTAATCTTGGTTGTAGGTCTTTCCCTTTCATCACTTTAATTATGTCCTGCCACTCCCTTCTGGCTTGCAGAGTTTCTGCTGAAAGATCAGCTGTTAACCTTATGAGAATTCCCTTGTATGTTATTTGTTGCTTTTCCCTTGCTGCTTTTAATAATTTTTCTTTGTATTTAATTTTTGATAGTTTGATTAATATATGTCTTGGCGTGTTTCTCCATGGAGTTTTCCTGTATGGGGCTCTCTGCACTTCCTGGCCTTGATTGACTATTTCCTTTCCTATGTTAGGGAAGTTTTAAACTGTAATCTCTTCACATATTTTCTCAGACTCTTTCTTTTTCTTTTCTTCTGAGACCCCTATAATTCTAATGTTGGTGCATTTCATATTGTCCCAGAGATTTCTTAGACTGTCCTCAATTCTTTTCATTCTTTTTTCTTTATTCTTCTCTGCGGTAGTTATTTCCACTTTTTTATCTTCCAGGTCACTTATCCATTCTTCTGCCTTAGTTATTCTGCTATTGATTCCTTCTAGGGAATTTTTAATTTCATTTATAGTGTTGTTCATCATTATTTGCTCTTTAGTTCTTCTAGTTCTTATTAAACTTTTTTATATTTTCTCCATTCTATTTCCAAGGTTTCAGCTCATCTTTACGCTCATTATTCTGAATTCTTTTTCAAGTAGACTGCCTGTTTTCTCCTCATTTGTTTGGTCTAGTGGGTTTTTACCTTGCTCCTTCATCTGCTGCATATTTCTCTGTCTTCCCATTTTGCTTAACTTACTGTGAAACATTATTTCTTTAATGGATACATAAAATTGACAGTGTTCTGAGATTTAAGATACTCAGTTGCTCTAGTGAATCCTTCTGTGATACACAGAAATTCTCCAACTGATCTTTGCTTTTTGTGTTCATCTGTTCTGCTGGAGCAGCGCATTCCTGGTGGACGAGGAGCTCTTCCCGTGGGTGTGTGTATGCACACTCACTGCTCTCATCTCAGGCCAAGATGAGTGCAAGGTACTATTTTAATTGTAATTATTTTCTTAATTTCTCTTTCCAATAGTTCAGAGTTAGTATGTGGAAACTCAACTGATTTTTGTATACATCAATTTTGTATCCTGCAACTTGACTGAATTCCTTTATTAGTTCTAGCATTGTTTTACTGGAGCCTTAAAGGTTTTTTTAAATATAATATGTCATCTGAAAATGAAAACAGTTTTATTTCTTTCTTTCCCATTTGGATGCCTTTAAAATTTTTTTTTTTGCTTAATACTCTGGCTAGGATTTCCAGTGCTATTGAATAAAGGTGGCTAGAGTGGGCATTCTTTTCTTGTTCCTGATGTTAGAGGAAAAGCTTTAAGCTTTTCACTGTTTTGCGTGATGTTAGCTGTAGGTTGGTCATATATGGCATTTATTATGTTGAGGTACATTCTTTCTACACACAATTTGTCGAGATTTTTTATTGTGATAACATACTGAATTTTGTCAAGTGCTTTTCTGTGTCTATTGAGATTTTCATGTGATTTTTATCCTTCATTTTATTAATGTGGTGTTTCAAATTGATTTGTGTGCATTCCTGAAATACATCATGCTTGATTAATTTTGTATGATCCTTATAATGTGCTCTTGAACTAGGTTTGCTAATATTTTGTTGAGCACTTTTACATCTATGCTCATCTGGGATATTGACCTGTAACTTTCTTTTCTTATAATGCCTTTGTTTGTCTTTGGTGTCAGAGTAATGCTGGCCTCATGAAATGAGTTTGGAAGTGTTTCCTCCTTTTTTTATTTTTTGGAAGAGTGTTGGAAAGATAGGCATTGATTCTTCTTTAAATGTTGGTAGAATCTGCCATTCAAGCCATCTGGTCCTGGGCTTTTCTTTGTTTAGAGATTTCTGATTACTGATTCAATCTCCTTACTAGTAAGTGGTCTGCTCAAATTTCCTATTTCTTCATGATCCAGTCTTAGTAGGTTATATGTTTCTAGCAATTTGTCCCTGTCTCCCAAGTTATCTAATTTGTTGGTGTAAAACTGTTTACAGTAGTTTATTATGATCCTTAGTATGTTTGTGTTATCAGTTGTAATGTCTTCTGTTTCGTTTCTGATTTTATCTGTCTCCTTTTTTTCTTAGTGAGTCTAACAAAATATTTGTCAACCAGCATTTCTTTTCAAAGGACCATCTCTTAGTTTTATTGATCTTTTCTATTGTCTTTTTAGTTGCTATTTCATTTATTTCTACTCTGATCTTTATTTTCTGCCTTCTACTTACATTAATCTTCATTTGCTATTAGAGTTCCTTGAGGTGTAAAGTTATGTTTTTTGAAAATTTTTTTCCTTAATGTAAGCACTTATTGCTATAAACTTCCTTTTTAGAACTGCTTTTGGTACACCCCATAAGTTTTGGTATGTTGTGCTTCCATTTTCCTTTGTCTTTTTTTTTTTTTTTTGTAAAAAAGAAAAAATTTTAATTCAATTTGTAAACATGTTATATACAAAAATTACATTCTGATAGAATATATCTATTGGGTAAAATAAAATGCAGCATCAATCTACTTCTTGTCTAGGATGTTCAGGTCATGCATAAGATGTTTCCTTTTAGTTTTTTTTTTTTTTGAATTTTCGAATTTTATTTATTTTTTTATACAGCAGTTTCTTACTAGTTATCCATTTTATACATATTAGTGTATATATGTCAATCCCAATCTCCCAATTCATCACACCACCACGCCCCCACCCCCCCCCCCACCGCTTTCCCACTTTGGTGTCCATACGTTTGTTCTCTACATCTGTGTCTCAATTTCTGCCCTGCAAACCGGTTCATATGTACCATTTTTCTAGGTTCCACATATACGCATTAATATACAATATATGTTTTTCTCTTTCTGACTTACTTCACTCTGTACGACAGTCTCTAGATTCATCCACATCTCTACAAATAACCCAATTTCGTTCCTTTTTATGGCTGAGTAATATTCCATTGTGTATATGTACCACATCTTTATCCATTCATCTGTCGATGGGCATTTAGGTTGCTTCCATGACCTGACTATTGTAAATAGTGCTGCAGTGAACACTGGGGTGCATGTGTCTTTTTGAATTATGGTTTCCTCTGGGTATATGCCCAGTAGTGGGATTGCTGGGTCATATGGTAATTCTATTTTTAGTTTTTTGAGGAACCTCCATACTGTTCTCCATAGTGGCTGTATCAATTTTATATTCCCACCAACAGTGCAAAAGAGTTCCCTTTTCTCCACACCCTCTCCAGCATTTGTTGTTTGTACATTTTCTGATGATGCCTATTCTAACTGGTGTGACATGATTCCTCATTGTAGTTTTGATTTGCATTTCTGTAATAATTAGTGATGTTGAGCAGGTTTTCATGTGCCTATTGGCCATTTGTATGACTTCTTTGGAAAAATGTCTATTTAGGTCTTCTGACCATTTTTTGATTGGGTTGTTTGTTTTTTTAATATTGAGCTGCATTAGCTGTTTATTTTGGAGATTAATCTTTTGTCTGTTGATTCATTTGCAAATATTTTCTCCCATTCTGAGGGTTGTCTTTTTGTCTTGTTTGTAGTTTCCTTTGGTTTGCAAAAGCTTTGAAGTTTCATTAGGTCCCATTTGTTTATTTTTGTTTTTAATCTCCATTACTCTAGGAGGTGGATCAAAAAAGATGTTGCTGTGATTTATGTCATAGAGGGTTCTTCCTATGTTTTCCTCTAAGAGTTTTATAGTGTCCAGTCTTACATGTAGGTCTCTAATCCATTTTGAGTTTATTTTTGTGTATGGTGTTAGGGAGTGTTCTAATTTCATTCTTTTACATGTAGCTGTCCAGTTTTCCCAGCACCACTTATTGAAGAGACTGTCTTTTCTCCATTGTATATCCTTGCCTCCTTTTGTCATAGATTAGTTGGCCATATGTGCATGGGTTTATCTCTGGGCTTTCTATCCTGTTCCATTGATCTATATTCCTGTTTTTGTGCCAGTACCCTATTGTCTTGATTACTGTAGCTTTGTAGTATAGTCTGAAGTCATGGAGTCTGATTCCTCCAGCTCCGTTTTTTTCCCTCAAGACTGCTTTGGCTATTCTAGGTCTTTTGTGTCTCCATACAAATTTTAAGATTTTTTGTTCTAGTTCTGTAAAAAATGCCAGTGGTAGTTTGGTAGGGATTGCATTGAATCTGTAGATTGCTTTGGGTAGTATAGTCATTTTCACATTATTGATTCTTCCAATCCAAGAACATGATTTCTCTCTCCATCTGTTTGTATCATCTTTAATCCTTTGTATTAAGACATTTTTGATTTCTTCTTTGAAATTGGTTGTTCAGAAAAGTGTTGTTTAATCTCTGTATACTTGTGAATTTTCTAGTTTTCCTCTTATAATTGATTTCACGTTTATACAGTTGTGGTCAGAAAAGATGCTTGATGTGCTTTCATTCCTCCTAAATTTATTAATACTTGTTTTGTGGCCTAACATATGATCTATCCTGCAGAATGTACACTTGATAAGAATGTGTATGCTGCTGTTGGATGGAACATTCCATATATATCTGTTAAGTCAGTGTGGTATAACATGTAGTGTGTATCCAATATTTCTTTATTGATTTTCTTTCTGGATAATCTATGCATTTTTGAGAATGGGGTAATGAAGTCTCCTACTATTATTGTATTGCTGTCTATTTCTTTCTTTAGATCTGTTAATATTTGCTTTATGTGTTCAGGTGCTCCCATGTTAGGTATATAAATATTTACAAACGTTATATCCTCTTGATGAATTGACCCCTTTATCATTATATAATAACCTTTGTCTCTTGTTACAGTTCTGGCTTACAATCTCTCTTGTCCACTACCCTATTTTCTTTTGGTTCCCATTTTCATAGAACATCTTTTTTCATCCCTTCACCTTTAATCTGTGTGTGTCCTTAAGCTGAGGTGAATCTCTTATAGGTAACATATAGTTATGTTTTATTATTTTATCTATTCAGCCACTCTATGTCTTTTGACTTGAGAATTTAGTTCCTTTACATTTAAAGTAATTATTGGCAGGTAATGAGTTACTATTGCCATTTTGTTCATTTTTAATGGCCGTTTTGTAGTTCCTTTCTTTGTTCTTACTCTCTTACTCTCTTCCTTTGTTTTGATGATTTTCTTCAGTGGTATGCTTTGATTCCTTTCTCTGTATCTTACTGTATCTATTGTGGGTTTTCGCTTTGTGGTTACTGAAAGGCTTACATAAAACATCCTATAAAAGTCTATTTTAAGTTGGTAACAACTTAACTTCAAATGAATAATAAAGCTCTACATTTTTACCTTTGCTCCTCCCAAATTTTATGCTTTTGGTGTCATACTTTATATCTTTTTATATTGTGTATCTATCAACAAATTATTATAGTTATAGTTATATTTAATACTTTTGTCTTTTATCCTTTACACTAGAGTTATAAGTGATTTCCCCACCACCATTATAAATCTCATTATATAGGATTTAACTATATGTTTAGTTTTACCATTGAGTTTTATACTTTAGCATCCTTTCATTTCTGCTTAAAGAACCTCCTTTAACATTTCCTGTAAGGCTGGTCTAATGGCAATGAACTGTTTCATCTTTCATTTGTTTGGAAACTCTTTATTTCTCTTTTGTTTCTGAAGGACAACTTTGCTGGGTAGGGGATTCTTGGTTGGCAGGTTTTGTTTTTTTTTTTTCTTTTGGTACTTTGAATATATCATTCTATTCTTTTCTGGCCTGCAAAGTATCTGCTGAAAAATCCACTGATAGTCTTATGGGGCTTCCCTTGTATGTAACAAATTGCTTTTCTCTTGCTGCTTTTAAGATTCTCTCCTTGTCTTTAGCTTTTGACAACTTAGTTATAGTGTATCTTTGTGGATGTCTTTAGATTCATCTTATTTAGAATTCTCTGGGCTTCCTGGAGC